>NC_140970.1:36321830-36359330 GCF_056783735.1 Eptatretus burgeri | reverse complement strand
GAGTCATTCTTTCAGTCGTGTTGTGTGAACTCTGCCATTGAGTTTGACTCCAAGTTGCTCCAATCTGGACACGTAGAGGCGAGCAAGATCAACCAGTTTGAAGATGGGTGCTGTCCGCATGCACATGTACCTCCTCAATGAAGATAACTAATTTGGTGAAGAGAGTAGCAGATACTTCTCTCTTGCAGTCATTGCGAGTGTATTTGGCAGCCTTGGTCTTCCTGGCTAAATTGTCCAAGCCTGCAAAGCACATGGCATGTTACTTGGATTCCAGAGCCACCATGTCACCCACACTGAGTCTGGCCAGCAGGTCTGTATCTTCAAGAAGGTGTGCACCCAGCTTTCTAGTTGGAAGGTTGCTACGTCGCGGGGTCCTTCAGGGCCAGCTCCTTGTCTGCAGAAGAAGCACAATTCCTCTTGGACCTTCTTCTCAGTTCTTGACATTCACGATCTGATGCGCTTGCATGTAGCTGGTTGGTCTCCATGTTTGACTTCATATAGGCACTGTAATATCTTGCTATGGATGTGGCCCTGATGACTCTGAAGGCCGACACGACTATAAAAAGACCATGGTACAACACTCACCTTTGGTCGGATCCTCGCGCCCAGTGTCGGTTTACTGGACCACAAGATTACTGAAGTCGATGCGCGACCATCAGCATGGTTCCCCAACGGATGTTAATTGGCTATGCACCACACCTTATCGTCTATCAAAGACCAATTAACTGCTTGGGATAATTACCCCCAGGAGTACGTTCTCGGATCAAACCCGCGCAGTCATGACACAGTACTAAATCTTCCATGCGTTTATTACAGGCAAGCAGGAAGTGGCGGGAGAAATGGTAGTTGAGATTCAAACGGGGAATTGATGAGAAAACATAAGGATTGGCAATGCAAGCAATTCACACTATTTACAGGAATGTATACATTTCCCACTTATCCCCAACGCGAAAAACTGGCCATTGAAAGTCTTCGAACAATCACTTTGCACTTCTAAACAAAGGAGACAGACACCCGAAGAAATGAGAGAGTGGGGGGAAGAGGGGTGAGATGTGGTCGCGGTGAGAAAGAAGCAGTGAAGGGTCGTTGACATGCCCCAACACACCTTCCACAATCTGGCTGGTATTGTGGCCACCCAATGGTTCATAGTTCAGGCTCACCTTCCGCATGCTTTCCCTGGGTTTCTACCTCCGCTCTGTTCGCTTCCTAGTCATCTGGGGTGCTCGATGATATTTCCTGACGCGATGGACTGCACAGCTCAAGTGGGAATATCGGCTGGTGATGTGAGATGAGGTGGGCTGTTCTGTTGCCATCAGGCACCAGAGCAATAGCTGGGCTGTGATGAAGGTATGCCAGGGTTGATGTGGTGTTCATGTGTGTAGTATAAATGCCACAAAGAATTCAAAAACGCGAGTTGAAAAGTCAGCAAAGTAAGGAACATCGAAAATTGAAGAAGAGGAAAGTTAGAAAGAGGGTCGGAAAGAAACATCTGCAGTGAGGTCGGAACAAGCAAGTGAGCGAGTGAAGGAATGCAGAATCTCTTATCAGTATCTTTTATCTATATCTGTGGGGATCAGGACTGGTCTCCTCCATCCACCTGAGAAATTGGAAATCAGTCAACATCACAACATTACATGAACAAAGAAAAGAGAAATCATAAATTGCAGACCCTCACCAGAACTTGTTTTGAGTGGTGTATTTTTTTTTTTAGGTTTTTGGGTAATATGGCTGCCAACCATGTGATCTATGTCATATGCGTGAACCTTTTGTTCCTCATGCACAGGCGATCATACGTATAAAGTTTTGCCTCAATTTGTTCAGCCACTTCAGAGAAGAGGATTTTTGAAGGTTTAAAAAACAAGCAAACAATATAGCTGCTGAATCACGTGACCGATGACATGATGAATTTTTTTTTTATGTGGACTATTTTATCCCGAAAAGACCCTCAAAAATGTTCATGCTGATCGGAGGTGGCGTTCTACACATGCAATTATGACGTCAAAACGAGGGCACCTATGACATAAAAAAAAATCATTTCGTCTCAATCTCAAAAGCGTTTGGGGAGAAAAACATGAAAGTTCTGTGTGGACAAGTAGACAAACAAACAAACGGACCCAAATGCAATACCCTCTCCTTTGACGAGGGTAAAAAGAGACACTTTATAACTGCTGGCAGTCATGACTGGGTATCAAGACGTCCCGCTTTGATGCAACCACACTTTGATCGGACACCTGACCCTGACCCAGGACGTTTATTATTCAATTGAATTCAGAATGGGATTAAAATAAATTCAATTCAAATCAAATGGAAGACCAAATAGGTGCAGTCCTGCACCTATTGGAGTAATCAGAAGGAACCCAAACAAACAAAAAGCAAATATAAAATCATCAGGAGGAACCTGGATGGGATGTGGATTGCAGCTGCTACTCCTCTATCCTAAAACCCACCCAGGCACAGCCAAGTGAGCCTTATTCAAAACAATATAGATCAAAACTTTTTAATAATTCTGGCTGCGAGACCATGTGTCCGATCACGTTGAAATTTAAAACTTGTATTCCCATTCATTACCAGATAATAATTGTGAAGTGTCACGTCGATTTATAAAGCGGTTCAAGAGAAATAGTTTTAAAAAGATTTTTGCTCAATACAATATGGCTGCCAGATTCTGTAACATCAATTATTCATGAATATCCTGGTATCCCCAAGGAGTGGGGAATATTTGTGCGAAGTTTCTCCTCGATCTCTCCAGCCGTTCGGGAGAAGAATGTTTTTTTTAAAACTTTCAGGGTAAATCTAATATGGCTGCTAAACCACGTGACCAATGACGTTATATTTGTGAACCTTTTGTTCCTCATGGATAGGCAGTCATGCTTGTAAAGTTTCACCTCAATCTGTTCAGATACTTCAGAAAAAGTTTTTGAAGGTTAAAAAAAAAATATATATATATATATATATATATATATATATATATATATATATATATATATATGTTGTTGTTCATCTTTCAACTTCTCCCATTAGGGGTCGCCACAACAGATCATCCACATACTGATTTGGCATAGGTTTTACGCCGGATGCCGTTCCTGATGCAACCCTGGTCGCCTCTTACGACACAGGGATAAGGATTGGGTTTCGCCATGATTCCGGGCTGCTCTGCACCCTCTCATAGGGGTGTAGAGCAGCGCAGAGCTCCCGTCCTCAAGCGATTCTCCAACCCAAGCATCCGAGTAGCCGGATTACAGGAGCACGCCACTATGCCCGATATATATATATATATATATATATATATATATATATATATATATATATATATATATATATATATATATGTTTCGATACTGTATATTTATATATACACATATCTATTTATATTTGTATATATATATATATATATATATATATATATATATATATATATATATATATATATATATATATATATATATATATACACACACAGTGGGGAGAACAAGTATTTGATACACTGCCGATTTTGCAGGTTTTCCCACTTACAAAGCACGTAGAGGTCTGTAATTTTTATCATAGGTACACTTCAACTGTGAAAGACGGAATCTGAAACAAAAATCCTGAAAATCACATTGTATGATTTTAAAATAATTAATTTGCATTTTATTGCATGAAATAAGTATTTGATACATCACAAAAACAGAACTTAATATTTGGTACAGAAACCTTTGTTTGCAATTACAGAGATCAGACGTTTCCTGTAGTTCTTAACCAGGTTTGCACAGACTGCAGCAGGGATTTTGGCCCACTCCTCCATACAGATCTTCTCCAGATCCTTCAGGTTTCGGGGCTGTCGCTGGGTAACACAGACTTTCAGCTCCCTCCAAAGATTTTCTATTTGGTTCAGGTCTGGAGACTGGCTCGGCCACTCTAGGACCTTGAGATGCTTCTTACGGAGCCACTCCTTAGTTGCCCTGGCTGTGTGTTTCAGGTCTTGTCATGCTGGAAGACCCAGCCACGACCCATCTTCAATGCTCTTGTTGAGGGAAGGAGGTTGTTGGCCAAGATCTCACGATACATGGCCCCATCCATCCTCCCCTCAATACGTTGCAGTCGTCGTGTCCCCTTTGCAGAAAAGCATCCCCAAAGAATGATGTTTCCACCTCCATGCTTCACGGTTGGGATGGTGTTCTTGGGGTTGTACTCATCCTTCTTCTTCCTCCAAACACGGCGAGTGGAGTTTAAACCAAAAAGCTCTATTTTGGTCTCATCAGACCATATGACCTTCTCCCATTCCTCCTCTGGATCATCCAGATGGTCATTGGCAAACTTCAGATGGGCCGACACATGCGCTGGCTTGAGCAGAGGGACCATGCTTGTGCTACAGGATTTTAATCCATGACGGCGTAGTGTGTTACTTATGGTTTTCTTTGATACTGTGGTCCCAGCTCTCTTCAGGTCATTGACCAGGTCCTGCCGTGTAGTTCTGGGCTGATCCCTCACCTTTCTCATGATCATCGAGGCTCCGCGAGGTGAGATCTTGCATGGAGCCCCAGACCTAGGGAGATTGACTGTTATCTTGAACTTCTTCCATTTTCTAATAATTGCGCCAACAGTTGTTGCCTTCTCACCAAGCTGCTTGCCTATTGTCCTGTAGCTCATCCCAGACTTGAGCAAGTCTACAATTTTGTCCCTGATGTCCTTAGACAGCTCTCTGTTCTTGCCCATTGTGGAGAGGTTGGAGTCTGATTGATTGAGTGTGGACAGCTGTCTTTTATGCAGATAACGAGTTCAAACTGGTGCAGTTAATGCAGGTAATGAGTGGAGAATGTGAGGGCTTCTTAAAGACAAAACTAACAGGTCTGTGAGAGCCGGAATTCTTACTGGTTGGGAGGTGATCAAATACTTATTTCACGCAATAAAATGCAAATTCATTATTTAAAAATCATACAATGTGATTTTCAAGATTTTTGTTTTAGATTACGTCTTTCACAGTTGAAGTGTACCTATGATAAAAATTACAGATCTCTACATGCTTTGTAAGTGGGAAAACCTGCAAAATCGGCAGTGTATCAAATACTTGTTCTCCCCACCATATATATATATATATATATATATATATATATATATATATATATATATATATATATATATATATATATATATATATATATACACACACATATCTCTTCTTTCGGCTGCTCCCGTTAGGGGTCGTCACAGCGGATCATCCGTATGATCCGCATCGAGATTTGGCAAATGTTTTACGCCGGATGCCCTTCCTGACGCAACCCTGGTCGCCTCTTACGACACAGGGATATGGTACACCTATTTTAACCGGGGTATACACCGGCCCAGTACACTGGTACTCATTTCACCGACCTCGGAAGGATGACAGGCTGAGTCAACCCCCTGGTGTATTAATTCAGTGGCCCAACGGGGCTTGAACTCAGGACCTTTTGGATCCCAAGCCGCTGCCCGAACCACTGCACCAACACCAGGCTCTATATATATATATATATATATATATATATATATGTATATATATATATATATATATATATATATATATATATATATATATATATATATATATATATATATATATATATATATATATATATGTATGTATGTATATATATATATATATATATATATATATATGTATGTATATATATATATATATATATATATATATATGTATGTATATATATATATATATATATATATATATTATATATATAAGTTTTTGGTCGTATCTATCAATTTTAGAAATTAGGCCTGTGTTGACTTTTTGAACTTAAAATTAATTGATGGTTGAATTCATTGACCTGATAAGCAAATCTTGTTCAAATTTCAAGTAAATCGTATGCATATTGAGGATTTTAGAAAGTGATCCTAAGTTGTTGACCTTTTGGCATGTGCTGACCTCAAAAATAATTACCTCTGCCACTGAAGGTGAAGGAGGTGATGTTTTCACCCATCTCTGTCTCTTTGTTTCTTGGAAAAGCGAATATTTTTCATGTATATTGGTCAGTCGATTTTGTTATTGTCTGTTTGTCTGTCAATCGCCGACAGATCACAATTCCAAACCGATCTTCCTGAAGCTTCAACAAGCAGTAGAGGTAGTCTCAACAGAGAAGTGTATTGATTTTGAGGTAATAGGTCATCTTGAGGTCAGATTTCTAAAATTGGCATTTTTCATCCAATTGTCTTGAAAGTTGAACAGGATTTTCATATCAGCTTACTGAATTAAAACATCAATTATTTCAGGTAAACCTCAGCCAAAAGGTCAACAACTAAGCAGGAGTTTCTAAAATCCTCAATTTTCATCTGATTTACTTGAAATTTGAAGAGGATATATATTTCAGGTCACTGAATTCAACCAGCCAATTGTATTTGAGATCAACAACGATCAAAAGGTCAACATAAGCAAAAGGTCAACAACTAAGCAGTGATTTCTAAAATCCTTAATTTTCATTCCATTGACTTGGAATTTGAAGAAGAGTTGCATGTTTGGTCACTGAATTCAACCACAAATTATTTTTGAGGTCAAATTTGTTTTATGGATTTTGCAAGTGTCGTGCTCTTCATGACATCTTCTCGTTACTTGCAAAATTGAAGATTTTTCAAGTATATTCGTCAGTTGATTGAGTTATTCTGTCTGTCTGTCTTTCAATTGCTGACAATCACAATTTAAAACCGATCTTCATGAAACTTTACCAAGTTGTAGAGGTAATCTCAACCTCGAAGCCAATTGATTTTGAGGTCAAAATGTCAACATAGGCCAAAGCTGTTGCTTAGGTGAGATTTCTAAAATCCTCAATTTTCATCCGTTTGACTTGAAATTTGAAGAGGATTTATGTTTCAGGTCACTGAATTCAACCAACCAATTATTTATGAGGTCAACATCGACCAAAAGGTCAACATCGGCCAAAAGGACAGCATAGGCCGAATTTCTGAAATTGACAATTTTCATGCAATTGACTTGAAATTTGAAGTGGAGTTGAATATTTGGCCATGAATTCAACCACCAATTATTTTTAGGTCAAATTTGTTTTATGGATTTTGCAATTATCCTGCTCTGCATGACGTTTTCTTCATGTTTCGCTGTCAATCTGTGTGCATGATAACTCAAAAAGTTACGGACGGATCCGGATGAAATTTGGTTAGCACGTTGGGTGTGCGACAAGAATGAAATGATTAGATTTTGGTGAAAATCCGGATCTGGATCCGATACGTTTTTTTAAGTGATTTTTTTTTCATCATTGAGAGATATGGCTCATATAATATGTATCACAATATCTCAAAGTTGTGGATGGAATTGGATGAAAGTTCGTGAACAGGTTGGGTGTGTAACAAGGAAGATTTGATTCAGTTTTGGTGAAAATCCGGTTCCGATAATTTTTTTTAAAGTGATTCTTCACCATTGAGAGATATGGCTAATCTAATATATATCATGATATTTCAGAAAGTTGTGGACGGATTCAGATGGAACTTGGTGGAGAGGTTGGGTGTGTGACCATGATGAAATGTTTCGATTTTGGTGAAGATCCGAATCTTGATACGAGAATTGTTTAATTTTTAAAGTCTTCTTCTTCTTGCATATGACAGCTTAGCTGCCGGGGTAGCTATAATTTCTTGGAAGCGAGACTTTGTCGCTGATGCAGTGCCCCTCTACCAGTACACACTGGTACTCATTTCGCCAACCTCAGAAGCATGACAGGCTGAGTCAACCCCTTGGTGTATTAATTCAGCGACCAACGGGGCTTGAACTCGGGACCCTAGGACCCCAAGCCGCCACCCAAACCACTAAGCCAACACCAGGCTAATTTTTAAAGTGATTTGTCACCATTGAGAGATCGGGCCAAAACCGATAATATAGCATGATATTTAAAAAATGTATTGGGCCCGATATGTTTTCGTGGATCAAGCATAATGCGGCAGAGGTATGCACTCTACTGGGTGCCCTTCTCATTGGTGGTTGTATTCAGTGAACTCACATGAAAATCCTGTTGAAATTTCAAGTCAATCGGATGAAAATTGACCTTATTTGAAATTTGGCCTATGTTGACCTCTTGACCTATGTTGACCTCAAAAATAATTGGTGCTTGAATTCACTAAGCTGATTTGCAAATGGTCTTCAAATTTCAATTCAATCGGATGAAAATTGACAATTTTAGAAAAAATTTAGCCTATGTTGACATTTTGGCCTCTGTTGATGTTTTGGCAGATATTGACCTAAAATTAATAGGTGGTTAAATTCATTGACCTGATATGCAAATGCTCTTCAAATTTCAAGGTAACCAGATTAAAATTGAGGATTTTAGAAATTTGGCCTATGTTGACATTTTGGTCTATGCTGACCTTTTGGCCAATGCTGACCTCAAAATTAATATGTGGTTGAATTCAGTGACCTGATATGCAAATGCTCTTCAAATTTCAAGTTAATCGGATTAAAATTTACTGTTTTAGAAATTTGGCCTTTGTTGACATTTTGGTCTTTGACCTTTTGGCCAATGCTGACCTCAAAAATAATATATGGTTGAATTCAGTGACCTGATATGTAAATCCTTTTCAAATTTCAAGTCAACTGGATAAAACTTGAGGATTTTAGAAAATTTGCCTAAAATTGGTCTTTTGGCCTCTTTTAAAATTTTGGCCGATGTTTACCTCAAAATTCATAGGTGGTTGAATTCATTTACCAGATATGTAAATGCTCTTCAAATTTTATGTCAATCGGATGAAAATTGAGGCTTTTAGAAAATTTGGCACAAATTGGCCTTTTGGCCTATTTTTACCGAATGGCCTATTTACCTCAAAATTAAGAGGTGGTTGAATTCAGCGACCTGACATGCAAATGCTCTTCAAATTTCAAATCGAATGAAAAATGACAATTTTAGAAATTTGACCTTTGATGTCAAAATAAATAAGCTTTTCAGTTGAGACTACCTCGACAACTTGGTGAAGTATCATGAAGAGCTGTTTTAAATTGTGACGTTCAGAGAACAATATTTTTGAAGGGTTTTTAAAAAGAAACAATAATATGGCTGCCGAATCACGAGATCGATGAAATTATCAAATTTTTTTCTGTGGACCATTTTATCCCAAGATGACCCTTTTAAAATTTCATCCTGATCAGATGTAGCGTTCTACATATGCAATTTGACGTCATAATGAAGGCACCTATGATGTCATAAAAGTCACCCATGCCCCTTTTGGAGTACTTTTCGAATGCCAATTTTCAATTTCTTCCTTGGTGCGGTTTCAGAGATACAGAGGTCCAAACTTTTTCCGTTTTTCCAACATGGCTGCCACACCACGTGACCTATGACGTCATAATTATCATTACATCGTTCTTCATGAGTAGTTAACCTCCGCCATCGAAGATCGGAGGTTACTGTTTTCACCCCTTACTGTTAGATTTCGTAAGTATATTGATGACTTCCGTCATCTGTTTGTGTGTGTGTTTTTGTGTTTGCTTGTAGGCACGATAACTCGAGAACGGAAGAAGCTACCAATGTCAAATTACACCACGTGATTCAGGAGGGCGATTGCGAGTGCTGATTAGATTTTGGTCAAAATCGGTCAAAGGTCAAGGTCACAGTGAGGTCAAACATTCGATTTTTGATGGTTTGGTACAGAATCATCGCAGAAACTTATGGTTTGCGTCGCTACCTTCTCGAGAGACAGCTTTTATTAGACAAGGTCAGAGGTCAAGTCGACGATTTCGTAAGTACCAGTCTATGACTGCTTGTTTATTATCTTGCCAAAACGAAGTTTTTGCAAGATATGTTAGTCAGCTTGTATGTTTTTTTTTTGTTTGTCTGTAATCACGTATCGATCACTCTGCAGAGCACAATTATCATTGGAAATTTTTGTAACTTCACATATCAGAGTCCTATAGAGGTCCCTTTCAGCGCATGCAATTTTCAAGGTCAAAGGTCAAGGTCACTGTCGCAAATCAGGGGAGTCGACGAAACCCTTATTTTTTGAGTAATTTTGATCGGATTGTCTTCAAACTTCATGGGAATATAGTTCATGGTCTGGCGCTCAGCTGATTAATTTTTGGTGGCGATCGGTCTTGACCTTCATGGTTAGCGCTGGAGGTCGAAAGTTTTTGACCCCAAGGTCAAATTTTGAAATCTTAGATACCATATCGAGTAATACCTCATATGAAAGCGCTTGATAAGTGCTTTCCAGATCTGTCAAAAGTTTGATGCTATGATGTCATTTGATGACGTAATGACGAAAAAACGAATTTTTCATGAACATTTTATTTCCTCAGTTCTCATCAAAATCTCTTTATTTCATGTACAACGGTCCTGGAGAGAAACCATTAACCGTACGAAAATATAAAGGTCAAGGTCACAAAAAGGTCAAGCATCAAGGTCGATGAAACCCTTATTTTTTGAGTCGCTTTAATCGAAGAAATAAGTCACTCATGTTCACATTTTGGCAAGATACTGGTCACCCTGGGGGTGACATTGGTTAGTTTTTTGTTTGTTTGTTTGTTTGTTTGTTTGTGAACAGTATTACAGAAAAACTCCTCGACGGATTTCGACGAAACTTGGTGGGGGGATTAGGTATGGTCCAAGGATCATGCCATTAGATTTTGGACTTGGTCCAAAATGCAATATGGCCGCGATGGCGGCCATTTTGAAAAGATATTTGAATTTTTTTTTTTTTTTTTGCATTTCTACGTGTTTTAAGTGATTTCCAACAAAAAAACATGCCACAATTATAATTGCGGCTGATTTTGGAACTTCAGGTGGATATACCCACGTAAAATCAATTTCTATCTCAAGGAATCTCGTTATGACGAATGAATTGAGTATGTAAAAGTTAAAAGTAAAAGGGAAAGTTGCAAACTATAACTCTGTGAGCACTGTTGACGTCAAATTGAATGAATGGGATATCAGGTCCACTTGAGTGACCAAGCAGTATTGACGGCGGCGGTTTTGCACTCTACCGAGTGCTTCCCCTCTAGTTGCATCTGTGGTGAAAACTTCGTCTCAATCCGACAAGCAGTTACGGAGAAAAACACGAAAGCTCTGTGCGGACAAACAAACAACCAAACAAACAGACCCAAACGCAATACACTCTCCTTCGGTGAGGGTAACAAACAAACAAAGACATGAACCCAAATGCAATACGCTCTCCTTTGGCGAGGGTAAAAATAGGACTGCACATCCTGAAGCTCACTTGGATGTGTAGCAACAATCATTCAACCCCCCCCCCCCCCACAAGCCCAATTAGATCCTGATTTTTTTAAAATGCCATGAACAAACTTCAGTGCATCATAGGTGATGAAGGTTGTGGTCAAGTGTCATGGAAATTGTTAGTGTAGTTTTGGAGAAGAGAGCAAATTCCTATTTTGGGATGTCAAATAATCCCCCGTAGTCCCCACTAATGAGAGCAGATTTTGATGCGGTTGATAAACTTTGGTAAATCATGGGTGCTGAAGGTTGTGGTCAAGTTTCATCAAAATCGTGTTTCGTTTCGGAGAAAGGAGCAAATACCTATTTTGGGGGGTCAAAAACACCCCTCCCCCCATTTAATGAGTGCAGATTTTGAAGCGGTCAATACACTTTGGTCTAACATGGGTGATGAAGGTTGTTGTCAAGTTTCATAAGAAGCTCAAATGAGCTAAGATCCTCATCCTCTTAGTGATGACGTCATTTGATATCAGATGTGTGGTAAATTGTTGTTGTGAATTCGTGCGTGCCGGCGTGCGAACAGTCACGTAACTCGAATCGCGGCACGTCGCCCAGGGGACGGACAATTCTGTCGTGACCCTCTCGGAACAACGCCGGGAGCTAGTCACGGGTGGGGGTTTAACCTCACCACGATCGTGCCAATTGCCCACCCGCGCAGGATAGGGTTGCTCGCCAAATTCGATCAACCTAAGTACTGGCACGAATGGTCGACCGGGCAATCGTACCACGCCACAGGCCGACTCCGAACACGAACCGCTTAAGCGGTCCGTTCCGTGCTACAGTGATAACCGAGCGGTGTTATCGTCGGCCTTGATGGTTCCGATTAATTACCAGGATGTTGCACCCACTACGAACCCCTTACGTGATGCAAGATGGAGGGTCAATAAAAAAGGAAAAGAGACGAAGCAGAGCGGGAACAGTTCAACAAACAAGCATTTTATTCACACACACACACACACACACACACACACACACACACACACACACACACACACACACACACACACACACACACACACACACACACACACACACACAGACGAGCACATATATACAGTCAAAAATGCACATATAACAGTTAAAACAGTCATGCAACAAAAGCAAATGCAGAGCTACAACCGCCTACGACCGACACACGGCAACACTTGCGCAGTTCTACTTCACAGACGGCGCCAACACACACATTTATACAAAAAGCAAAGGAAGGAAAAGAAAGAAAGAAGTCGCGACTTCCCTTTTATGGCTGGTGAGTCCCTCTCCCGCGACCGTCAGCGTAGTCGCACCTGGCCCCGACCTCTCTCGCAGCCGGCGAACTCTCTCCTGCACTCCCCATCCGGACGCGCAGGTCCACCTCACAACTGGCGCTGCCGCGTCTCCCGTCCGTGCCTTCGTGACAGGGCCGCTCGCCAAGGCGCAGGCGCAGGACCTCTTCCCGAAGACCAACTCTCGACAAAAAAAACCAACCAAAGACCAACTCTCGACAAAAACCAACCTACCGACAAGGTCCGGCCTGTCCACCTTTTGTAGCGCGGGGCTCCGCCCTTCGTTCCGCCCCGTTTTCGGCTCAACCTTCCTTCGAGAAGGTTCCCGAAAAGGGGCGTGCACTCTCATTCCCCCCCCTCCGCGCCGTGCGGGGGGGGGGGCGAGGAAAGTCAGTCTTGGCTCGGGGCCAGGGAATTATTCCCCCAAAAAGAAGCCCCCACCTTTTCTCATCTTTGACCCCCGGCTCGGATCGCACCTCCCACACTGAGCGCGGAGAACTCAAACGGGAGAAACAGGTGGGGAAACCCGCGCATCCTCGCAGTTCCCTCCATGGCGCCTTTGTTTGCCGTTCGGAAGCGGACGTAGTGGCG
The DNA here is from genome assembly GCF_056783735.1 of Eptatretus burgeri. NCBI lineage: Eukaryota > Metazoa > Chordata > Myxini > Myxiniformes > Myxinidae > Eptatretus > Eptatretus burgeri. Next base: position 36,346,291 of record NC_140970.1, on the reverse strand, counting down.
AAGATGTGGTAGCGTAGATGGTGGAGGTGGTGTGGTTGTAGTGTGGTTGGCGCTGTGATGGGGATGGCGTGGTTGTTGAGATGCTGTTTGTTTGAAATAAAAGATAGAAAAAGAAAAACCACTAACTCAAAGCGTCGCAGCCCTGATGGATCACATAAATTCCCTCTATACAATGGGTTTGGGCTAACTACACATGTACCGATGGAGATATCTCACCTGAAGGCCCTTCATGGTGTAATGCGAATTTCCACAGCCGTAAACCCTATTCGATTCCATCTGAAGTATTCAAAAAGCTTGCGTTGTTTTGGAGATAATTGTTTATGCGATTTCCATTGCGATATTATGACCATAACTTTTTTCTTTGAAAAATTACCTCAATCTGAGATGGTTACTGTCTGCGTGTGAGCTTTCTGCATGAACATGTCAAGTTTCAAGATGTTCTGATGAAAATTCTTGGTTGTGAAACAAAAAATTTCAGAAAATAGTGATGACGTCATAAAACTCTTATAATGCTTCATCTTCCTCTCTCACACATGTGGTACTCTTTACTGTTTCACAATGCACTACTCTTCTGCTATTTTAACAGACTGCTCTCATTTCGAGCTCTCCTTCATTCCTTGCCTAAAAAATCCAACTATTACAGCGCTTCTTCTCTCCATGCTCTGAATTCGCCTTCATTGCATCCATCAAGAATTGTGTTAAATCGCATCTCTGACCTAAAACTTTTAAAAACCACAGTTTGCCATGGATGCTCGCTTTCCATCAAACATTCTTTTTTTCCAACTTCAGTGCCAACTCACCCCCCTCACCCCTCACTCACTCTCAAAGCAACCATCCCACTCTTCTCCCTCCAAGCCTCCCTCTCACCTCTCTCAAAAAATCCCCCCTCACCTTTCTCCCACCTTTCATCCCCCTCACTCTTCCTTCTCGAAGTTTCCCCCCCCTCTCATCCACCAACCTGCCTCCCTCCACTGCCCTCTCACCTCCATCTCTTCACTCCACCTCCTCAAATCCTCAACTGCCTTCTTCCTTGTCTGTTGTCCCCCCTCTCCCCCAGCACCACAGAGCCTTTTCTCCTCCTCATTCGGCCCCCTCCCCTCGCTGTTCTGCAATACCCCACACTCCTTCAGCAACCCTCCTTACCTCCCCCCCTCGTCCCTTGTCCTACCCTCCCCCCCCTCCACCTCCTGCACCCAAAGCCTCCTCCCCTTCCTCTTCATTAAAAGTGTGGACCTCAAATATCCGGGGCCTTCGCTCAAACCTTTCAGATCTTTCCATACAGGTTGCCACTGACAAACCAGACATTATCTGCCTAACAGAAACTTTCCTCTCCCAAGACGTGTCTGACTCCCAAGTATCTCTCCCTGGTTAGTCCCTCTTACGGTATGACAGACCTGAGCCTCGTCCTGGTGGAGGTGTTGCTCTCTTCATCAAAGACTCTATTCCTCACTCTCCATGCACTGCTCTCACTCCCCCACACCCCCAGGAATACCTCTGGCTTCGGCTTCCCCTCCACTCCCACCTCATGTTTATATGTGTACTGTACCGTCCACCGAACAGTGATGACTCCATCTACACCTCACTATCCGAAAACATGGACCATCTTCTATCTTCTCATCCAAACTCTCTCTTCCTCTTATGTGGTGACTTCAATTGTCATCACGCCAGTTGGCTAGGTGTGGGTACCTCTCTCACCTGCCATGGCACCTCAGCAAAAGCTTTCTGCGACTCATTGGGACTGACTCAATCGGTCAACTTCCCGACCCGGATCTCAACCAATGGTACTCCATCTCTTCTGGATCTGATTTTGACAAATTTCCCTGACAATATCTGCTGCTCTTCCTTCGCTCCAATTGGTTCTTCTGACCACGTCCTTGTCAAAGTGGACATCTCTCTGGCTGTTATCAGAGAACCACCTCACCGCCGTCGAGTCTGGCATTTCACTCAAGCCGACTGGCAGGGTCTCCGAGCAGCCATCAAACTTACAGACTGGTCTCCTATCACTACTTTCTCAAACATCAACTCATCCTGGGAATTCTTTCAAAGAAACTTGCTCTCCCTCATGCACAGATTTATCCCCTCTCGTGTTCAGCTGTCCTACCCTTCCTCCCGCCCTTGGTTTACTGAAGCTTGTGGTGAGGCAGTTGTCCTGAAACAACTTGCCTTTGCCTCATGGAAAGCAAACCCAACTGAGGGCAATCTCAGTTCTTTCCACAAAGCTCGGAACAAGTGTGTATCTACCCTCAGGAGAGCCAGAAAACAACATCTTTCTCATCTCAAGTCTGAACTCTCAAACCTCTCTCCCTCCTCAAAATCCTGGTGGCGTCTAATCAAATCTGTTTCTGGTGTATGTTCCCCCTCCATCCCCTCCCTTACCTCAAATGGCCGCACTGCTGATTCCACACGTGATAAAGCTGAATGTCTAAACTCGGTGTTTGCAGCTAAATCTTGTGTCCCAAACCCATCACTATCTCTACCCACTTTACCCAGTCGCACCCAACTGTCCCTGGACTCTGTATCCTTTTCTCCTGACAAGGTGGAGAGCTTGCTTTCAAACCTCGAGTCAGATTCTGCAACCGGTCCAGACGGCATCAGCCCACGTGTCCTCAAAGCCTGCTCTTCTGCTCTTGCTCACCCTCTCTCTGTTCTATTCACCCTCTCATTTGCCCAAGGTCATCTGCCATCTGCTTGGAAATCTGCTAACATCACTGCCCTGCATAAAAAAGGTGCAAAAACAGATCCCTATAACTACAGACCAATCAGCCTTCTCCCAATCATCAGCAAGGTGATGGAATCCATCATCGCTTCAGATATGAAATCCTTCCTCTTCTCCAATGGCTTGATTTCCAATCATCAATTTGGTTTCAGACCAGGTCACTCTACCCTGGATATGCTGCTACTGCTCTCCCATCAATGGATGGAGGTCCTCAATGCCAGACAGGAAATCCGAGCCCAATCCCTGGACATATCACGTGCTTTTGACACAGTCTGGCACCCTGCCCTACTCACCAAACTCTCTTCCCATGGTATTCAAGGCCATCTCCACTCATGGCTCGCAGACTTCCTCTCCTGTCACAGTCAACGTGTGGCCCTAAATGGAGTTCTTTCATCCCCTCTTCCTGTCCAGGCTGGAGTTCCTCAAGGTGGCGTTCTGGGCCCTGTTCTTTTTCTGGTTTTCATCAATGATCTCTCGGACTCTCTGGAAAATCCTCTATTTCTCTTTGCCGACGACTCCACCCTCTGCCGTACCATCTGTCATCCCTCAGACCGGCAAGCAGCAGCTTCTTCGCTCACTGCAGATCTGGATAAAATCACAAACTGGTCCAACACGTGGAACATGTCTTTCAATCCAGACAAATCTCACACTCTCACTATGTCTCTTCGAAAGGACCGTTTACAAAACCCCCCCATCCACTTTCTCAACAATCCTCTGGAAGAAGTCTTTTCTTTCAAGCTTCTAGGTCTCACTATCTGCCATGACCTTTCCTGGGAAAGTCACATTTCCAACCTCGCCTCAAAAGCCAGTCGCCGACTGGGAATCCTCCGTCGTGCTAAGTCCTTCCTCGGCCCTCTTGAGCTCCTGACCACTTACAAAGCTTCTGTCCGTAGCCTGATGGAGTACTGCTCTCCCCTCTGGGCTGGTGCTCCTGCCTCCCACCTTTCTCGGCTTCACGCTGTCGAAACCAGGGCATTTAAGATCATCGGCATCTCCCGCAATGAAGCTGAGTCTTTGGGCCTCTCACTCAATCACCGCAGGTTGGTCGGTGGTCTTTCTGTCTTCTACCGACTCCTCTCCAGCCTTGCCCCCCTGCTCTCTCTGCGATTTGTCCCCACCACATTTCCACAGGGCGCTCAAGGTCCGCCAACAACCCCCTTCTGGTAAAACTACCAAAATCACGAATCACTGCTCATCTTCACTCTTTCATTCCTCTTTTTTCCTGCCTTTGGAATAAACTTCCTCACTCTATTCTTTCCCATTCTTCCCTCCAGGCTTTCAAAACAGCTGTTCACCACCACCTCTTATCTTCCCCCATCCAAATCCTCGATCTTTTCTACCCCCGATAATCCACCCAAGCCCACTTCCTTCATTTCTCCTGCTTTCCTTCCTGAAAGTCCCTGAAATGTCCATCTTCTCTTCGCCATGTTCCCCGTCCCATCCCCATCCCTCTCCCTTCCACAGTTCACCTAATGTGTCTGTTCCCCACTGTTTTGTCCCTTCCACTCCCGCCCCTCTTGTCTCATGCCTCCTTGCTGTGAGTTGTGTGTTAGCTCTCATACGAGCCTCGACCAAGGTATACAAAAAAAAAAAAAAATGAATATGACGTCATTGTGATGTATCAGATTTGCGTCAAATCATCTGTGCAAATGCCCCGTTTGATTCCTGCAAACAGAATTCAAAAAGCTTCCCTAGTTTCGGAGATAATGGTATAGGCGATTTCCATCAGCGGTGATATTATGACATCATAACTTTTTTCTCCGAAGAATTTTCTAAATCGGAGATGGTTTCTGCCTGCGCATGGACTTTATGCTTATACATGCCACTTTTCATGAATATCCGATGAAAACTCTGGACTGTGAAACAAAAAATAGGAATGACGTAATAAAAACGGATATGACGTCATAATGATGTATTATTTGTGCGTTAAATTATCTCTGCTCATGCCCCGTTCCAATCCCGCAAACAGAATTCAAAAAGCTTTCTATTCCTTGTTTCAGAGATAATTTTTTTGGGTGATTTCCATTAGCGGAGACATTATGACGTCATAACTTTTTTTCTCAGATTAATTTTCGCAATCGAGGATGGTTACTGTCTGCGCAGGGTCTTTTTACATGTACAGTATATGCCAAGTTTCAGGAAGTTTCGATGAAAACTGTAGGCTGTGAAACAAAAAAGTTCACAAGAACAACAACGTGAGTAAGACTTCGAGATCCTCTGACGAGGATCTAAAAATTGTGTATGTAGTTTTGGAGAAGAGAGCAAATACCGATTTTGGAAGGTCAAAAACACTCCAGCAGACCCCCTTTATGAGCACAGATTTTGATGCAGTCAATAGACCCTCATTCGGCATCAGATATGAAGCTTGTGGCTAAGTTTCATCAACATTGAGTGTTTGATTCAAGCGATACTGACTGAAGGGTTTACTGACTGAGTGACTGACTGACTCACTCACTCACTCACTCACTCACTCACCTGCCGACACTGCTCAATTGCATAAGCCCACTGGACTAAAGTCCAAGTGAGCTAAAATGTGAAAAAACGAATCTCCTTAACTACCGCCCAATTAGCTTTCTGTACTTCCAATCATCAGCAAGGTCGTGGAATTCATCATCACAGTTGACATAAAATGGACTGGTGTTGGCTTAGTGGTTAGGGTGGTGGCTTGGGATCCTTGGGGTCCTAAGTTCGAGCCCCGCTGGCTACTGAATTAACATCAGGGGGGTTGACTCAGCCTGTCATCCTTCCGAGGTCAGCAAAATGAACACCAGTGTTCTGGTAAGGGGGACACTGCATCAGCGGCATATCCGCATCCTAACCAATGATGCAACCAGCAGCCACAAGCTGCACTCGATCGAGAGAGTTGACATAAAATCAATCCTTTTCTCCAGCAGCCTCATCTCAGATCATCAATTCAGATTCAGACCTGGTCACTCGACCTTGGACATGCTGCTTCGACTCTCCCCAAAATGCTGGAGGCCCTCAATATCAGACATGAGATCAGCGCTATCTCTCTGGACATATCTCAAGCTTTTGACACAGTCTGGCATCCTGCCTTGCTTTCCAAACTGTCTGCCTATGGAATCCAAGGCCAACTCCAATCTTCAGTTACTGACTTCCTCCACTCTCGTGGAGAACGTGTGCTTTTCAACGAACCCCTTTCATCTCCTCTTCCTGTCAAAGCTGGAGTACACCAAGGCAACGTTCTTCGATTCAATCTAAGTCATTGAAACTTGGGCTCGTCTCTCCAAAACACCCTTGACCAAATTTTCCACAGTCACATTTCTGTGTTCTTGTACATATTTTAGCCTTTTTGTCTTGCTTGCCTTTCTTAACAGAGATTTTCTTAGTGCAGTACATCCTTTAATTCCTGATGTGAAAAATGAACTTCGAACTTTTAAACGAACTTCGAACTTCGATCACCTTGTGCTTCTGTCAGTTCTGTTGTCAATTCAAAACTTGTCTTCATTCAATTCCTTAAGGGTATTATATTCAAGTATTGCTCATACTTGTTAGACAACTTTGTGGCTCTTCCACTCCTGGGTTTGTGAATTACAGATAATGCTTCTCTGTACATGTTGATTGTCTTGTGCTTCAGATACGACACCTTGAAAAATCGAGTGATACTAACTCGCTCTTTCACTCCATGTTTTTCCTTATAATTGCAGAAATACAATTCTATGGCGAGCTTCTACTGAGATTTTAGACATTTTGTTTTAAGCTCACAGTTAATTTGATGGATGTGTATTATGCAGTAGAAAATGTGGACTTTTATCTTTATGGATGTATAGAGAGGAACACCTAACAATGAGTCATCAATTCGATTTGATTTGTGAATGTCCTGCAGACGATGGCATAATACATATGTTGCTGCATGTTTGTTCAGGTTGATGGGTGCACTGGGTCTCCATGTGAGCTGTGAACATGTGCCAGGCCTCTTGGGCCGTCAGCGACAGCTGTGCCTTGGGCACGCAGACGTGATGCGTGCTGTCGCAAGAGGTACACGGAATTGGCTGCGTGAATGTCAGCACCAGTTCAAGAACCACAGATGGAACTGCAGCACTTCCACACGGGATCAGCGCCTCTTTGGCAAGGCCATCTTGCGAAGTAAGGATAATATGCGAAACGTTTGCAAATCCGTGCGCCAATGGCACACTTCCACTATTGGATAGTGGTCCATGCTCATGCCCTCATGTGGAGCTTTTTATCTTGCTTGTGATACCCACTCCCTCAGGGAGCGAAATATGGTGTCAATACCCCCTCCATCTGGCAGGGATCAGGGGTTGAACCACTTGCATTATTATCCGTGTACAGGCGAAAATGGCAAGTCGTCTCCCCATTCTCACCAGAGGGGTGGGAGGACGAGTTATTTAGATTATTATCCTTATGATTATCACTATTATTGTTAATATTATTATTAATATGTTATTATTTTGGAATCGTGTTGACGAAGTGAGCAAGAGTGAGATCAAGGGGAGGGGGAGAAGGAGATGAACAAGCTGCACATAAGTTGAATGAAACAGCAAAAAGACTTCAAGAGAAGATTAAAGTGAAAGGTTGAACAGAAAAGGAACAAACTAACCGACAATGAACAAATGAAAAGTGGAAGGAGGTGAGAATCGTAATAACCTGAAAGAGGGAGTGCTTGGAATGGGTCATTTGTGGTAGAAAATATCATGAGTATGGATGGGGGATGACCTGAAGTAGTGGTGAACAACTTTCTTGAAGTGCTGGAGAGAACAATGGGACGGAACAGACGGGGGAGGTTGGTTTCACAGATGAGAGGGAGGAGGAACAAATGAGTGTAGGTGAGCAGTGAGCCTGGAATTGGGGAGTTTAACAAGAACAGAATTACGAGCAGATAGTGAGCACCCTCCAGAAACCTGGGAGGGGCAGATCCAACAGAGGGCAGAGGATGCAAGACCAAAAAGGAGGCGGTAGAATACAGAGAGCCCACCAACCTGTCTGCGAGGCGAAAGTAACAGGCTTAGACAATTCGCATTGTCACGGGAGGTCCCAATGATTTTGAGGGCATTGCTTTCCACGGCATCAAGAAGGGCAATGTGTGAGGCAGGGGCATCAGCCCAAAGGGGAGAGCAGTACTCCACCAAGCTGCAAAAATGTTCAGATTGGCCACAGAAAGGCCCTATGAAGAATGCATAGTCAGTGGCTGGTTTTGGAGACCATCTTGGAAATATGGTCTGCCTGCCGAACATCCTGGCTGATTGTGAGGCCTAAAGTTTTAGTGACTCAACTTGTTCAAGTGGCTTGGTTCGGAAGTAGATGGGAGGGTTTACCAAACAGTCTCTTGAGAGAGACAGGGTGAATGTGTGGGATTTGTCAGGGTTGAAAGGCATATTCCAAGTGTGGGACCAGCTCCTGATTTTTATCAAGATTTTCAGAGACGTGAGAGGCTGCTGCCTGAAGGATAAGAAATGATATGGCAGAGGATGGAATAATCAGTAAAGAGATAAAGAGGATTTTCCAGGGAATCAGAAAGATCATTGATGAAGAGGAGAAAGGAGACTGTGCCCAGGAGACTTCCTCTGGGCACCCCAGCCTTGACAAGGAGAGGAGATCCCGTTAAGAGCTACACAGTGAATATGGGAGTGGAGGAAGTCAGTAATCGATGAGAGGAAGTGACCTTGAATGCCATAAGCAGAGAGTTTGGCAGGGTGCCAGATGATCAAATGCTCAAGATGTGTCCAGAGAGAGGGCCCTGATCTCATGTCTGAGACTTAGGGCTTCCACCCATTGTTTAAAGTGTAGAAGCAAGATGTCGAAGGTAGAATGACTGGGTCTGAAATTGAACAGATGATCTGAGTTCAGGTCGTTGGAGAAAAGGAAGGATTTGATGTCAACTGCAATAACATATTCCATGACCGAGCTTATAGGAAGCAAGCTCGGAGGCCTGCATTAAAGAGGATCAGTTTTTGCATCATCTTTTTTTTTATTGGAGTGATGTTGGCTAACTTCCAGGCAGCTGGAAACTGACCCAAAGAGAATGATCAAGAGAATAGAGCAGAAAGAGGATGAGCAACAGAAGCAGAACAGGTTTTTATGATTCAGCACTGATGCCATCTGGGTCTGTTGCAGAATTGAAGTCTAGGTTTGCCCGGAAACCTCTCCACCTTCTCAGGTGGGAAATACAGTATACAGGAGCAGTTGTGTATGAGAGAATTGGAGCACTAGAATTGCCTTGTGTATAGAATTGTGAGCACACTTGTGTATACAGGAGCGGTTTTCAATGTATGCTCTTAACACTAGAATTGCCACTTTATAACTGCTGGCAGTGATGACTGGGTACCAAGACATCTCGCTTTGATCAGATACCAGACCCAATATGTCCTCTTTATTCAAATGAATTGAGAATGGGATTAAAAAAAAAATTAAATTCAAATCAAATGGAAGACCAAATCGGTACAGTCCTGGAGAGAGAATTTTTTAAATATTTTCCTTCGATCTAATATGGCTGCCAAACCATGTTACCTATCAATTATTCATGAATACCCTGATATCCCCACGGCTGGGGGAACATGTGTGTGAAGTTTCCCCTCGATCTGTCCAGCCATTCTGGAGAAGAAGATTTTTAAAGGTTATAGGGTAAATCCAGTATGGCTGCCAAACCATGTGACATATGATGTCAAAGGTGGGGAACTTTTTGTTCCTCATGGATAAGCGGCCATATGTAAAGCTTCGCCTCGATCTGTTCAGCCATTTTGGAGAAGAAGATTTTTGAAGGTTTTTGAAAGAAAGAAAAAAATGGCTGCTGGAACCACGTGACAGTTGACATCATCAATTTTTTTTTTCTGCTGAGCAATTTATCCTGAGGTGACCCTCAAAAATTTTCATACTGATCGGATGTAGCATTCTACGTATGCAATTATGATGTCATTACAAAGGCACCTATAACATAATTTATAAAAACACAATCACACTTATTCCCCATGATGAGTACTCACCATGTGCCAAGTTTCAATTTTTTTTCACTTTGAAGTTTCGGAGATACAGTGGTCCTACATTTCTCCTTTTTCCAACATAGCTGCCACGCCACGTGACCTATGACGTCATAGTTATCATGAAGAAAACATTCTACATGAGCAGTCACGCTGATGGTGAAAATTTCGTGTCAATCCGACAAGCGGTTCCAGAGAAAGGGGAATAGCAAAATGCAGACACGCACGTATGACTGATTGCTTAACCCTGCTTCTCACTTCATGAGTGCGGGCTAATGACAATCACGGTAACGATGTCATGACGTAAATGAACACGAGTGTTTCCCACACCCCATCCAGCTGAAATGGGTCAAACAAATCTGCATGTTGGAAAAATGTAAATAACACCCCATTTTCCATTAAATGTGGCATGTCTTTCTGATGAGGAAAATATTGAAACCTCCATATAGCTTGTTAAAAAAAAAATATATATATATATATATATATATATATATATATATATATATATATATATATATATATATATATATATATATATATATATATATATATATATATATATATATATATATATATATGAAGGGGGCGCTACACTTAATATTGCCCCCAGGCATATCCTGGCTGTCGGCATCCATACCTGCCAGTCAATTTGAGTGTACTGCCAGTCTCAACAGTGCTGAGGCAGCTTTCTGACAATAGCCAGAGAGATGTTGACTCTCACAAGCACATAATCATATGAACCTCTTGGGTAGAAGAAGAAAAGGAGGCATTAGTAGGAAAATTCTCATTAACAAGTCCAGAAGGAAGGACATGCCATTGGGAGGAATCCAGGTCAGAAAGTTCATTGATTTGATTAGGCCCGTGGAGTCATAGAAGATTGTTGCTGCAATGCCATGGATAGTTGAAGAGGGACGAGTACCAACACAGAGCCATTTGGCATGCTGACAGTTGAAATCACCACATATGAGGAAAAGAGAGTCGGGATGAATGAATCGGGATGAATGAATCGGGATGAAGTCGGGAAAAGAGAGTCGGGATGAATGGTTATAAGGTGGTCCGTGGTGGCAGAGAGAGAGATGTAAATAGTCATCCCTTTTAGGAGGACGGTGTAGCACACAGACAAACAGGAGGTGGTTGCGGAGGGGAAAGCACAACCAAGGGTATTGCTGGGAGTTAGGAGAGGGAAGAGTAGTACACGAACAGTCGAAAATGGAGTTCTTCACATGAACTGCAATTCCGCCACCGGAACTGAGTTCAGGCTTGTCGAACTGGAAAAGACAACATCCAGAGAAAGACACCGAGGAATCGGGGATATCTTGTAGGTTCTGTTTGGCAGATGTCATGTTTGCCATTGGCAGCTTGGAGTGAGGAATTTGTCACTTTGGAGGAAAGACCTCGGATGTTGGAGGTCCGAAGAGATCGGGAAGGGGAGGAGGTGATGGAGGAGGGGGGGTGGGAGAGCGGTGAGAGTGGGAGGCAGAAGGATGTGGAATTGGATATGGGTTGAGCAGGGAGGTGGTGCGATGAAGGGGGAAGCAGAGGAGTGGGGTTCTGGGGCAGTAGAGAGGAGCTGGGATGCTGGGGAAGTGGAGAGTGGGTGGGATGCTGGGGAAGTGGAGAGGGTGTGGGATGCTGGGGATGCGGAGAGGGGGCTGGATGGCGTACCCAGCTGTCCCTAGACTCTGTCATTTTCTCCTGACAAGGCGGAGAGTTTGCTGTCAAACCTCGACTCAGATTCTGCAACCGGTCCAGACGGCATCAGCCCACGTGTCCTAAAAAACCTGCTCTGCTGCTCTTGCTCACCCTTTCTCTTGCTCAAGATCATCCGCCATCTGCTTGGAAATCAGCAAACATTACCGCCCTGCACAAAAAAAGGTGCAAAAACAGATCCCTGCAACTACAGACCAATCAGCCTTCTCCCAATCATCAGCAAGGTGATGGAATCCATCATCGCCTCAGATATGAAATCCTTCCTCTTTTCTAATGGCTTGATTTCCAATCATCATTTTGGTTTCAGACCAGGTCACTCTACCCTGGATATGCTGCTTCTGCTCTCTCAACAATTACTCAACAACAATGGATGGAGATCCTCAATGCCAGACATGAAATCGGAGGTCAACCATGAGCCAACAGAGGCTGAACAATGCTCTGATCTGCCATGCTGTGAAAGATCACGCAGACAAGATAGACATATTGGCATTGGTGAATCATTTTTTGCCAAACTAATTATTCAAGGATGAAATACTTTGGCCAAGTTGACCGAAACCAAACAAACTCAGAAAATGCGCAAAGAGCATAACATTAAGTGTTGAATTCTAATTTTGTACCAAATTTTGCTGAATTAGATAGCTTTCACAATTAAAGATTGATAACTGCAGTTACATCATGTTTGGCCCCATTGCCAAAAAATAAATTCTCTTTAAATTAGTTGAAACAAATATTTTACATCCTTTCCCCACTCCCCACCTCATTAACGTCAGAGTTAATTTTAAAATATTTTACAAAACATGACAGAGTATGTAAAATGAAGCCTATAATTTCAAAATTTCTTGGGAGGGTGGGGTGGTATAATTTCTTTGCAGGAGGTGGAGGTTAGAGGGCAAACTTTCCTGCCCTCGAGTCCTTCAGCAGGACATGCCTGTGATGCATGTAGTAGTGATGGTTACTGTTTCACAAGTTTCTCCCCCAACTCCACTTTTGACGACAGTTTATTTTGAACCTTACTCAAAACAAATAAGGTAAAGACTTTACCCCTTGATGTGATGGACGATGGGAACTTCGTATTTGATGAGCCTTAGATTTCGACACAAGTTATCAGCCAATAATAATCGGAGTCAATCACCATGATCCAGAATCAGAATCAGATCAATGCACTGACAAGTCTTGAATGCTTCATGTGATTACCTCCATCACCGAAAGTGGACGGACGGAGGTGATGTTTTCACCCTGTCTGTGAGTTTATGGAATTATGTATAAAAAGTTATGGACGCATTTGGACAAAACCTGGTGGACGAGTTGGTGACTCGACAAGAACAAGTCGATTTGATTTTGCTTCAGGTCCGATTCCAGATCCGGCCTATCAGTGGGATTCAAAACGTATACTGTTCAGCCTGGCGGAGGTATGCGCTTCACCAAGTGCCGTTGTAGTTGAGAAATGAAATCCTGGACGAGTGCAGCTGAACAAGCTCTCTACTTTCAGGGCAGCAGTTTGGAATTTGACCTCGGTACCGGCACACAATGACCTTCCCTTTTCAAGATCGATGAGATTCCTTGTGATCTTGAATTATCCCAAGCTATTAGTGGCAAACGTGACAACCATCTTGAAGCTCCTCCGTATGATGCAACGCTCTACCAGAGAAGCATCCGAGGATCAAACCCAGACTCTGGACAGCTCATTAGCTGAAAGACAAGTTTGCTATACATCGGAGCTCTCCTGCCAGCACCAGTAATCTTCACCTGCCACTGTCGATGAATGTGAGAGTGAATGAACCGACTGTACACTATTCCGAACTAAAACGCGAGAAGAATCGCCGCAGAGATTGTAATCCAGAGACTCAGAGACGACGTGAACCCTTCAAAGGGTGACGGGGTCAGGCTATACCTATAGGGACACATTGTGTGCCGGTACGGGTTCAAGCGCACACATCTAGAATAACCCGAGCGCCACTCCATCTATGGACCATCTGCGTCTCTCCTGCTGAGCTTTAAACGAAAAATTCCTAAATCCCGCTTTTCACTCGGGTTATGCCAATCTCTCCAAGCACGCTTAAAACTTCCCATGTTGCGCGATAACAAGGCGAACTAATAACTTTCCCAGCGATCCCGAATGCTAATGGCTTGCCCGCAGGGCTCCAGCCCGAGCGGGAGTGCCCATGATGCCGCCCAGACTCGGATTCGTGTGCTCAGGTCGACCTTCATGTGCTCCGCTCCTCTTGTAATATGTATATGTGTATATATATATATATATATATATATATATATATATATATATATATGTATATGAATATGTATATGTGTATGTATATGTGTATGTATATGTGTGTATATATATATATATATATATATATATATATATATATATATATACATATATATATATATATATATATATATATATATATATATATATATATATATATATATATATATATATATATATATATATATATGTATATGTATATGTATATATATATATATATATATATATATATATATATATATATGTATGTATATGTGTATATATATGTCCAGCGGACATAGAGAGAGAGAGAGAGATACAGATAGAGCATACAGTTGCCTATATGCCCCGGTTAGAATAGGTGTACCATATCCCTGTGTCGTAAGAGGCGACCAGGGTTGCGTCAGGAAAGGCATCCGGCGTAAAACATGTGCCAAATAATTATGCAGATCATAACGGATGATCTGCTGTGGCGACCCCTAACGGGAACAGCCGAAAGAAGAATATATATATATATATGTATATATATATATATATATATATATATATATATATATATATATATGTATGTATATATATATATATGTATGTATATATGTATGTATATATATATGTATGTATATATATATGTATGTATATATATGTATGTATATATATGTATGTATATATATGTATGTATATATATATATATGTATATATATATATATATATATATATATATATATATATATATATATATATATATATATTCTTGCAACTTACAGAACTTGAAGGATCTACTGCTAATGTTTTGGTGCCAGATACCACAGGACACCTTCAGCGGCCTTGTAGAGTCCATGCCTCGGCGGGTCGACACTCTTTTGGCGGCACACCGAGGACCAATAGCATATTAAGCAGGTGGTCATTATAATGTTTTCGCTCATCGGTGGATATATATATATATATATATATATATATATATATATATATATATATATATATATATTTGCATACACATATACATACATATACATATATATCTACAAATGGAAAAAATATAGCCTATGATATTTATTATAACAGGAGATACCCGGCATTGCCCGGGTGGGTGAGCTTTTCCCAGCGGACACTTTGGGACGTGTTGGACATTGCAAAGGTCGAGAGATATTGGCGTCATGGTGGTTTCCTTCATGGTGGCCTCATGGTGCAGCACTGCCTGACCCCACATCCCAATATACACTTTATAGCGGCCTCTGGTGGCCTCAAAACGAATGTCAATGCCAACAAGTGGTAGCTCAAACCCTTGGCCAGATTATGAAGTTTCGACCCAAAAATTTGGGGCCTCTTGGTGCTGCAGTTCGTTCGTGAAAGAATGACGTACAAACGCACAAACAAACCACACAAACACTTGAAAATATTTATTAGAAGATACAAGATATACATCTATATTGTTTGGAAAATTACTGCTTAATGAGGAGTAAATTATTTATCAGTGATATCCTAATGAGTGTTTGGTAAATCACGTCGCCCCATTTGTAAACCTCAATTAGCATCGACCAGAATCGGATGTCTGGACGTCGTGTCTGTCTCTTTTTTTTTCCCCATCTCCCATCCGTGTGATGCGTAAATCATCCCCATTGTGTTTTCCTTCTCGCAACTCATTCCTCAACATGGAGGGCACATACGTTCTATGTCAAGCCTCTCATACGGATTTCACAAAGGGGTAGCAACGTGTGTTATCACAGGCTGCAAGAGCGCATGCGCAACACCGGCACAGCAAAAGGGAGGTGGCGGGGTGCATGAAGCTGCCTAGATAAGGCTGATTCGATCGCTCTGCATTACTACTTAGCCCAGGACCAACAGGGAGTGGACACCCAGCTATCAACACATGGCCGGGATGATCCAGCTATCAACACATGGCCGGGATGATCCAGCTATCAACACATGGCCGGGATGATCCAGCTATCAACACATGGCCGGGACGATCGTAACTCAGCACCACTCAGCTCTGGACCCTCCAGAGAGTGGACGCCGAGCCATAGAACACACAGCTAGGACTCCGAACCATCAGACACACGGCTCAGGATGCCAGCCATTAAGGGCAAGGCTGGATTGAGATAAAGGGGCCCTTTGGTGGTTCAGTAAAAACCACACCCCCACACTTTTGTCCATTTTCTTAGTATTGTGTTCCCAACTGAGTCTGATCATGTTAAGATTATCATTAGGATAACGAGGGATTATAACTACTACCTTGAGAGCGCCATTCATTTGCCAGTTATTCTCCCGCACTTTCGCTTCCCTCGTCCCCAGTCCCACTATTTATTACCCCACGCACACGAAGCGAAAAGCAGGATGAAGCAATCGGTTCACTTCTGACAGTAGATCCATCTGTCTATAAACGTCAATTTATGATCGAGGAACAACTTAATTTCAACTGAATGTTGTATTTTGAACACGAATTGGAATATGAATCGGAAAACGAACCTGTAGTTTCGGAGAACTTTGGCTATGAATTTGTCCTGACCACACATGCGCAGAGAGGAGTGAGATAATTTTTTACTCTGTCTACATGACTGACAGTCAAACAAAATTGAAAATCAGTCCAGACAGGAAACTTCCTGTTTTTAAGGACTTCATAAAGGACACAAACAACAGGCATGAAGAAGTGATGTAACGTGTTAAATAATGTGGTGTATAAGACACTGCATCTACAGCGGTAAACTTCTGGATTTTTTTTTTCTCTACGACCTTTAAAGTTGTGATGTATTGCTGTGTTGCATCTGCGCAAGCGTAACGGTGGTGCGGATTGAAAGCTTGTTTGACAATGGCGGCATTCTCGTAACCCGTGTTTCTCTTAGCCTCTCGAAGACACGCATTTCGGTTCTGGGAGAACTGAACATCTGGCGACGAGGACAAATGATTTTTCCACAAGACTGTCTTGTTCTCTCTTCCTGAAGTCATGGCCACATTTGGCATTATTGGAGAGTTTAAAGCCGAAGAGTGGTCACTGTAAGCGCAGTGTATGCAGCACTCTTTCGCAGCGAATGACATTACGAGTGTGGAGAAACAACCATCCATAATGCTGAGTGTTTGCGGGGTACCGACGTACAAGCTCATGTCAAGATTGTTCACACTGAGGAAACCGGGAGATGTCTCATTTTCGGAGCTGATTAAAGTCGTCGAGCAACACCGGAATCTGAGCCGCTGGTGATTGTGCAGCAACATTGGATTGGGTCCTCCTGTCTAGTTGACGAAAGCAACATTGGATTTCGACAAGGCCCTGAATATAGTTTCGTCAATCGAATTGGCGGAAAAGAACGCATTGGATATCCATGAACATATCGGAGTAGTGCGGGATCAGGGAGCAGTGAACAAGATGACGAGTTTGAATAGCCACCAGACCCTCCCTCCCGTGTGCGCTTCATCTTTTGAAGAGGGGTTCGCAATAAAATCGCTGTGGATGGTCGGCTCATAATCAAGCTAGAAACGTGGACTGCTATACATGTGGCAAAAAAGGGTCACTTTGCAAGAGTCTGTCGTTTGAAACCCAAAACCCAAAGTATTCCTCGGAGCAAGAACAGCTCTCCAAAGGGAACAAGAAAAAAGTATGAATACAAGACATATCAGTTAGAGGAGGAAAATGATGAGGACATGTAGTCCTTTTCATAAATTAAGCAACCAAGCCAAATCCAAACAACTGGCTGTGAAGTTGGAGGTGCAAAGCAATGAAGTGCAGATGCAAATAGATACAGAGTCTTTGGTATCACTGATTTGTGAGGCTATGTTCCAGGGGATGTGGAGGGCAGCCAACCCAAACAGACCGACAACCTGCCCCAGTCAGACCATACTACGCACATATACTGGTAAACCTGTGGATATTGTGGGAGAATTCGAAGTCGCTGTCAGGTATGGCACAGAAGGCAGAGTTGACCTTAATTGCGGTGAGAGGTTCAGGCCCAGTCTGCTGGGACGGGATTGTGGCAAGCCGGTTGAATTATGCCTGGTGTTTGCTTGATGGTTAGGGTGGCGGGCTTGGGATTGTAAGGTCCTGAGTTCAAATCCCGCTCATCCGTTTAATTAATACCTGGCGGATTTGACTCAGCCTGTCATCCTTCCGAGGTCTGCAAAATGAGTACCAGCTTGCTGGGACGATTGAGCCATTTGAGTATCCTGCGTCGGAGTGATGATCTGTCCAGGGTTGTGCCCAATAGCCCAGGAGATTGCTTAGTCAGCACTGATGCTCTGTACAGAGTATGGTCCCAATGGAATGGAATCCAGTTCAATTGGCAGGATGTAAACAACCTCAATGCCAGTGATTAATTGAGGAAACTCATTAAGGACTACGGAGACCTTTTCGCATTGGAGCTGGGAAAACTGAAAGGAACGGAGGTCGACCTAGATGTTGACCCAAATGCTGTTCCTCAGTTTATGAAAGCCCGCCCGGTACCATTTTCGCTAAGCGGGAAGATAGATCAGGAGTTGGATTAGTTGCTGAAGGCCGGGATCATAGAACCTGTACAATTTTCTCGTTGGGCAGCTCCGTCCGATCTTCCCAGTTATGAAAGGAGATAGCTCGGTTCGGATATACGGAGACTACAAGGTTACAGTCAATCCGGCAGCCCGCTAAGACACCTACCCCAAAACTTTCTGGGTGGGGGCGGGGGGGGGGGGAGAAACTCTTCACAAAGCGAGATTTGAGCCATGCCTACCAGCAGTTGATTTTGTCAAAAACTTCGTGGGAATTTGTCACAATAAACACACATCGTGTATTGTTCAGATACACATGCTCACTGTTTGGTGTGTCAATGGCACCACAAGTTAATCATGAATGGGATATAGCCCATGGATGAGAAGATCAGGGCGATCACCAATGCACCTGCACCAAAGAATGTAAAAGAACGAAAGTCCTTCTTAGGGCTACTGAACTAATATGACAAGTTTTTGCTGGATTTGGCATCTGCATTTGAGCCTCTACATCACCTACTATGGAAGGAGTTGCGGTGGCAATGGAAGAAGGATCCAAAAAGCAAAGTGCTTACTGAAATCCACACACGTCCTGATTCATTACAATGACAGCAATAAACTAGTAGTGTCATGTGACACTAATCCATACAGTGTCGGAGCAGTGCTGGTGCACATAATGCCAGATAGGACAGAGGGACCGATTGACTATGCTTCACGCATGTTGGTATAATGTCGAGCTCAGAAACTCGCAGGTCGATAAGGAAGACCTTGCAGTAATTTTGGAGTTAAGAAATTTCACATCCATCTGTATGGCCGTGCCTTTCAAATAAATACAGACCTTGCTAGGGTTATTTAATGAAAAACGGGCTATTCCAACAATGGCATCACCTCGAGTTCAGTGTTGAGCATTAATCCTGGCAGCCTATGATTATCATATCGTGTACAAACCTGGAATGGCCAATGCCAATGTTGGCATGCTGAGCCATCTTCCACGTGCACAAACTGGGCCTGATGCTCCAATTCTGAGAAAAGTGATTCTCTTGATGGACACGATGGAGAGTTCACCGATCACCCCTATGCATGTACGTCTAATGAGAGGCAGGGACGCTGTGCTTTCACGCATTCGTGAGTACACCATCGGGGGTTGGCCAGACACATTGCCACAGGAAGAGTTCAAACTATTCGCTGGTCATAAACAGGAACTAAGTGTTAATGTAGGTTGTGTGCTATTGTAGCGAACATTCTCCCGGGGGCAAAGGAGCATTAGTTAGGGGAAGGGTTTAGCGTTAGATAGACCGGCTTCATGGAGGTATGAGCAGTCCTCCATGAGGCCCAGTTACACGAGTTAGGGAAATTTAGGTTACAATTTAGAATGGATTGGAGACGTGGACAGACATGGAATGGGTAGTGGGGACGTAGCTTAGCGATAGAGTTAAATGGAACATGCATTTGAATAAGGGATGACGGGGAGCACGAGTTAGTTAGGGGAACGTAGTTAGTCGAGTGTTCGTGTGAAAAATAAAAAAGAGAAAAATATATAATGCATGAACGTGGGTCAGCGGGTCCGAATGTGAATGGAGTGAATGTGGAATGCATGGTGCGAACAAATGATTGGGGGGAGGAGTGAATCCCACCCAAGGGAACCTGGGGTTAGTGTAATAATAGTTTAAGTGGGTGAGTTAAATTAACCAATAGGATGTCGGTTTGTTGTTGGTGTTGAAAGAAGGCACGAAACCTTTTTGTAGGGAGCAGGAGACTATTGACCGGCTGGGAGCGTAGCTGGTGAAATATGCGTACTGAGTCGAGGGCACCCCGGGCTCCGAAGTAGTCGGCCATGGGTCCAAGCGACTGAGTTAGTGTAATGGGCACGGGACCCAGAGCATCAAAATGCCACGAGGGCATCGACGGGGAAAATTCCAGGAAGGGCATTCCACACGTTCATAGGCTCGGAGACAGTCTCAGAGACCCGTGGGTGCGGAAGATTGAGTTTGACAGGTGGGTAGACCTGCCAGTGGAGCCACGCTGCCCAGCCACGAAATTGTGCAAGAGCAAAGGAGAAAATTTGCGGGCCAGGCCCAAATTAATAACGAACACCAACACAGGAATCGTGGTTGCTATAACCAATAGTTTAAAGAGACAGGTGTGTTGAAAAGCCCCGGGGATAGATTAATGTTTAATAAATGCAAGGATAGATAGACAACGTGTACCCCTTCGCACCATCCATCTCTTCGCTGTTCCTAGGCCGCTGGACTCGCCTTGTAAATTTCTGAAACCTGTGGGAGCTATTCTGAGGTTGCATTGGGCCTCGAGACAGATTCACTTGTCTCTCTCAGACAGATCCTCTCAAAAGGGATCTTACGGATTGGGAATAGAGAGTTTGGACAGGTTAGCTGAATAAAGACAATAAGGGGGTTGGGGACACACGTAATTATTTAAAAAAAAAAATTTTTAAGTCCAAATATAGTTGTTTTTTTGTTACAAACTAATGGGGGTGGGTATGTACAAGGGTAGGCATAGGCAATAGGTTGGGGGGAGACTGTAGAGAAGGACAGAGCCCGTCTTCGGACTGGCCAACGCCACCACACTCCCTTCACAACCTCACGAGACCACAACGAGGCCGGCCAGCTTCATGTGCCGACCTGTTGTATCGCACCTTACCTGGTCTGCATTTGCCATGCCTTTTTTCTGCCTTTGCCTTGACTCCATTTGCCATACCTGCCCATGCCTTTATTTGCCTTACCATATTATTCAACTTACCATGTGTGCCAGGACCATCTGTGTGAAAGTGTTTGCAAGGACTGCCCTGCAGGCAGCCGTGTTACCGGGGACTGCATTTGTGCAGCCCGGACATCTTGTTGTTTATAAAGGCCAGTTCAAATGGACTGTGAGACGGCGTGTGGCCTGCCGTGTTAGGGTGAGTTGCCTCCAGCAGCCAGGAACAGGAAAAATAAATAAAACCAACAAACAAAGGACCATTGAGGGTCCTGAAGATGCCTGATCATCGATTACCTGCTGCTGCACTCAACCCCGAATGTTGCCTTTATTGTTCTCTCCTCAAGTCACAGGCCCTGGGCCCTGGGCCATGGGTAATGTAAATATTAGAAATGCATATCGTTCTAACCAACCTGTTTGTTTGTTTAGTTCCGGCAATGTAGCTACATTGTCCGAATGAGTCTGTTAGTTTAGTTACGCATCGCACTAGGTTATTTATTTTTGGGACATGTATTCAAAATGTCGCACTCAGCGATCCTTCCATAAAATGTACTTGGGGAACCTACACCTGCATGCCACACGAATGTTAACGACTCGGGTCGAGTCTAGCAAAAGGGAGGGGGGTAGTGTTGCAGTTCTCGGAACCGCATGCATACTACAGATAGGTGTCCCGAGACAGTTATGCCAGTAATATATGTGCAGATAGACCCCTTCCTTTTGTTTAGTGGGAAACCAAGGGAGTGTGTTGCGATGGTCTAATAGTTAGGATTATAAAATCATTTTTCCCATTTTATTTAATGCCCACTATTTTTCTTTTCTTTTCTGAGGTAAATCTGCCTGCTTGCCCCTCGTCTCGTCTACCATAACCGTGCATCAACGTCTACCCAAAACCAGACATGTGCGGTGAGTCACGTACGCTTTGGCAGCAAGGTGGGCGGGCTACACCAACATCTACCATAACCGTGAATCAACGTCTACCCGAAACCAGACATGTGCGGCGAGTCACGTACGCTTTGGCAGCAAGGTGGGCGGGCTGCACTAACATCTACCATAACCGTGAATCAACGTCTACCCGAAACCAGACATGTGCGGCGAGTCACGTACGCTTTGGCAGCAAGGTGGGCGGGCTGCACTAACATCTACCATAACCGTGAATCAACGTCTACCCGAAACCAGACATGTGCGGCGAGTCACGTACGCTTTGGCAGCAACGTGGGCGGGCTGCACCAGCATCTGCCCAAAACCCTGCCCAAGCTGGTGGACCACGTGAGGGGTTGGAGCCAGTTGGAGCGGCCGACTCGGGCGATGACGTTGGATTTGGCATGCCCCCTCCCCAGAACCTCGGGCTCTACAACGGACAGAGAAATCCTCCGTGTTGGGAATTGGGTAGTGTGTGTTCGGTGTGGGTGTTTTCACACGGAGTGTTCCTGCTTCTCGACTCCGCCCAGGTCTCTACTCGACGGCCCACCTCCTGTTTGTCTCCGCCCATAAAACCTCGACGAATCACCTCCTGCTTCTTGACTCCGCCCACGTCTTTCCTCAACAAACCGCCTCCTGCCTGGTCCCGCCTCCTGCCTGGTCCCGCCTCCTGCCTGGTCCCGCCTCCTGCTCCACTCTTGCCCTCTGGACTCCGCCCTTCTCCACTCGAGCTCCTCCTTTGGAACACGATTTCCACACGTGCAGCTTGGACCAGAGATAACACGACTATTGTCGGGTACTACACCACGGAGCATCCCCTCCCCCAAAACGCCCAGGTACCGAGAGCATAACCTCAACTCCCATCCCTCCCTGGCTGCAAAAGTCTCTTCTCATTGGGGTTTCTTTTTCTGTGCGTACCTAGTGTGCTGGCGCCTGTCTGTTAAGTAAGCCTGCAGAAAAGCATTATTGTTGTAACTGTTATTAATCTCCCGTCAAGTCTGCACTGTGTCTGCTCTAGTAAGTTGCTTGTATTATTGTCGCACCCCACACCTCTCCTCTATCCCTGCGTTACATACCCACTAAATATTTGTCATACCACATATTTTTCCTCGCTTGCTTGTTAATAAATTACTAGCATAACCCGCGCTCTGCGCGACATGTTGGGGTGGGTGTGTTTGAGAAAGGAACTGATGCAGAGTATCAGTAGTAATTTTACTTTAATGCAGTAAGTGGAATACAATTTCACTGTTTCAGAACCATTTTATTTACTTTTTTTGTACCATGCACCTCATATGGTCTTTGAGATAATGTAAGCCGAATATCACGTTACTCAAGCGCAGAACAAAGTCGAAGATAGTGCGACACGAAACTACAAACTCGGAAATAATATATAAGATTGTCATTAGGAATGTTCCCAGATCGCCTTTGTCTTTTCTCTCATTGGCCCAGCATGGTTCGAATCCAAGTTTAGCCGGGTCTTTATCCCCAACGATTCGTTCCTTCCAGCCGGTACGTCCTTGGCAGTGTCGCTCGGCTGCATCCGATCCGGTAGAGTGATCCGATTCGGACAAAGCGTACCGAGGGCGTGGTTCCCTGATAATTATAGACGGGAGGACCCTCGGTCACGGGGTTGAGTTATTGGCGTCCACGGTCGGTTAAACGACCCACCACGTCACGGAATTATCCGTGAGCGACGGCCTACAATTCCAGGGAGTCTGGTGGGAATCGACGTCGCTTCCCCCACCTCGTGGTCTTCTCAACTGACCCCGCAACAATATAAATATATATGTAAAATTATAATAATATATATATATATATATATATATATATATATATATATATATATATATATATATATATATATATATATATATATATATATATATATATATATTGTTGCAGGACGGTGGGGTCGGGTGAGAAGACCACTAGCTACGTCGATTCCCGGAATTGTATCCGTGAGCGGCGGTTCGCTTAACCGACCGTGGACGCCAATACCTCACCCGCGTGACCTGGGGTCCTCCTGTCTAGAATCAGGTTACCTAATTAACCACGTGGTTTTGACCACCAGGGAACCACGCCCTCGGTACGCCTTGTCTGAACCGGATCACTCTACCAACTACCGACTACATTTCTGGATCGGATGTAGTTGAGCGGCACTGCCAAGGATGTACCGGCTAGAAGGAATGGATTGTTGTGAATCGAGACCCGGCTAAACTTAGATCTGAACCATGCTGGACCAATGAGGGAAAAGACAAAGGCGAGCTGGGAACATTTCTACAATTATTATTTATTTACAATCAGCGAGGAAAAGCATGTGGCACAACAAAAGGTTTATTGGGGATGTAATGCAGGGAAAGATGAGAGAGGTGTGTGGTGTGACAATTATACAAGCAACTTACAAAAGCAGACAGTGCAGACTTGACACGAGATTAATAAAAGCAATAACAATCACAACAATGAAGATCTTAAACAGGCTTATCTAACGGACAGGCGCCAACACACTCGAACACACACTCAGACAAAATAAGCCCAATGGAAGGCAATGGACTTTTGCAGCCAGGGAGGGAGGGAGTTGAGGTCACAGTTTTTGGTCCGTGAGCGTTTCGGGGGAAGGGATGCTCCGTGGTGCGGCAACCGACAAAAGCTGTGCAGTTCGGTCCACAGCCGCGCGTGTGGTAATCGTGTCTGCAGCAGGAGCTTGAGTGGAGGAGAGCGGAGTCCAAAACGGTGAGAGTTGAGCAGTAGCAGGACCAGA
>NC_140970.1:36306830-36316830 GCF_056783735.1 Eptatretus burgeri | reverse complement strand
CATCCGTATGATCCGCATAGTGATTTGGCACATGTTTTACGCCGGATGCCTTTCCTGACGCAACTCTGGTCGCCTCTTCCGACACAGGGATATGGTACACCTATTTTAACCGGGGTATACACCGGCCCAGTACACTGGTACTTACTTCGCCGACCTCGGAAGGATGATAGGCTGAGTCAACCCCCTGGTGTATTAATTCAGTGGCCCAACGGGGCTTGAACTCAAGACCTTTTGGATCCCAAGCTGCTGCCCTAAACTACTGCGCCAACACCAGGCATTCATGATCTCAAATTTTAACAAAATTTGTAAAAACTAAGTTGAATGTTTAATTTTTTTCTTTTTTTTTCAGGGTAAAGGATGATGTTCACTCGAAATGAAAATGCATTTTGTGTGTTGGAATATGCTCGAACACAGTCAAACAAGAGTGTGCAGCGTGCATTTTCGAGAAAATTCAATAAAAATGCACCAACTGGAAAACAGATTTGGACATGGCACAAAAAATTCAAAGAGGAAGGCTGTCTGTGCAGGGCAAAGGGATCTGGATGACCACCAGGGCCGGAAGATATCGTCAATCAGGTTCGGGAAACATTTGTGTGAAGCTCCAGAAAGTCTGTAAGAAGAGCATCTATGGAAACCCAGATTCCTTGTACGACACTTTGGCGTGTAGTAAGGAAACGCTTGTGAATGACGCCCTATAAGCTGCAGCTCGTTCAAGCCTTAAACACGGATGACAGGGAAAGGCGCAAGCGATTCTGTGTCGCTATGCAAGAGAAACTTGAAGATGAGTTTGAAAAGCGTCTTGTTTTCAGTGATGAGGCTACATTTCATACGAGTGGCAAAGTCAACAAGCATAATGTTCGTATTTGGGGGAAAGAAAATCCCCATGCCACAGTTGAGCACATGAGGGACTCGCCGAAAGTGAATGTGTTCTGCGCAATCTCCAAGAATCGTCTTTATGGACCGTTTTTCTTTGAGGGAAACGTGACCGGCGATGTTTATCTGCAAATGCTTCAGAACTGGTTATTTGATGAGCTCATTGCTCATGAGCATGGACACTTCATTTTTCAACAGGGTGGGGCTCCACCTTACTGGAAGCTGACTTTGCAGACTTATCTCAATGAGAATCGACCAGGAAGATGGATTGGGCATGCCAGTGACAATGACAATGTGCTGTTGAAATGGCCACCATGTTCACCTGACTTGACACCTTGTGATTTTTTTTCTATGGGGCTATGTGAAAGGACTGGTCTATATCCCCCCTCTTCCTACAAGCCGAGAGGAACTTAAGCAGAAAATCACTGAGGCGCTGGAGAATGTTACGTAAGACATGCTACAGCGTGTTTGGCAGGAGCTGGACCACCGCCTTGACGTGTGTCGTGTCACAGGCGGTGCGCATATTGAACATTTGTGAAGTTTTGAGAAAACTGTTATAAAATCTACATCCCTCTGAATCTCTTCGAATTTTGATAAATAAATATTTTATTGTTAAACCTGAAGCCTATTTATTTTCGTTTGCCTGGGACATGCAGTTACTTAGATATTCACGTTTCAAATGGTCATTTTTTTTAGGGACACCATGTATATGTATGTATGTATATATATATATATATATATATATATATATATATATATATATATATATATATATATATATATATATATATATATATATATATATATATATATATATATATATATATATATATATATATATATATATATATATATATATATATATATATATATATATATATATATATATATATATGACTAAGTTATGGCCCCTTCCTACCCCATAAATGCATCGTGGCATTTATACGTCCTGAGCGCATGCGTTCGATTCCTGACGTGACAACAAACTTTTTGATTAGTGTTTTGTCGGCAAATTGTTGCATCCCAAAATGCATCATCCCTCGGATGTATATTAATCTTGGTGTCCCATGTGCTGGCATTACTTGTTGGTGTTGGAAGTCAGCACGTTGTCTTTCAGGTGAGTAATATCACCGGCACCCCAAATAAATGACAACTTCCTGCCATAAATTAATGCTGGGAGGGCCATGACAAACCAGCTCGTGTATTTTCTGGCCCAGGAAGTTGCTTCACAGTTCTTAGAGACCCAGAGCATGGAAAGGGTTTATGAGATTGATGAACTTATCATTCCTTGTCCGGTTAAACATGTAGCCTTTTGTTGAATCGGTTTTTTTGAAAACTTCAAAGGAATGACTGTACTGATATTATACCATGAAAGAATACAAAACACCATGAGTAAGGTTTAAGTTGGTGGGAGTGGTAACACAGACACGCACATGTCACTTCATTAAGCACATCATCCCGCCTTGTTTGCACCCCGTAGGCAGTCGTGAATCAGCCTTCGTGTACGCCATCTCGTCGGCGGGCGTGGTGCACGCGGTGGCACGAGCCTGCGGCCGTGGAGAGCTGCGCGCGTGCGCGTGCGGAGCCCCGGAGCACTCGTCAGGAGACTTTGCCTGGGCTGGATGCAGAGACCACGTGCGCTACGCCACGAGATTCGCGCGCGCGTTTGTGGATGCGAAAGAGCGTGCGGAGAAGGATGCGCGTGCCCTCATTAACCTCCATAACAATCGCTCAGGCCGCAAGGTAAGCACTGTGTCACTCATCCTTTCAAAGAAATCACCACGCAGGACTCGATAAGACACCTGAAGCGTCTGTCGGTGCTTCAGAATTTAACAAGTATGTCTAAATGTGCTCGTTATCTTCTTTTAAAAAAGTAATTTCCTCTCTCAAATCAATATACAGACATGGCAAAAAAAAAAAAATTGGCACCCTTGCACTTTTTTCAGATAACTCACAATTTTCTCCAAAAAATAATGTTGAAATTGATAAAAGTATTTGGTTTCCACAAATTTTTATTTCACTCTTACTATTACACAACCTTTGTTTTTCATTCAGAACTTGATATGTCCTTTTAAGTCATAAAATAAAAATAAATGGCATTGACAACCAAGACTTCATATTTGGTATCACAACCTTTGGACAAAATAACTGCAGTCAAGCGCTTCCTGTAGCCATGAATGAGCTTCCTGCATCTCGACTAGCAGTTTGGCCCACTCTTCTTGTGCAAACTGCTCCAGTTCTCCCAGATTTGAAGGGTGCCTTCTCCAAACTGGTTTTCACATCGCCCCACAGGTGGTCAATGGAATTTTTATCTGGACTCATTGTTGGCCATTTCAGAACAGTTCACCGTTTTGTCTTGAACTATTCCTGGGTGCTTTTTGAAGTGTGTTTGGGGACATTGTCCTGTTGCAAGATCCATGATCTTCGACGGAGACCCAGCTTTCTGACACTGGGTGAAACATTGTGTTCCAAAATGCCTTGGTAATCTCCTGATTTCATGCACACATTCAAGGCACCTAGTACCAGAGGCAGCACAGCAATCCCAAAACATCACTGAACCTCCACCATATTTGACTGAAGGAAAGGTGTTCTTCTTTTTGAAGGCTTCATTTTGTTTTCTGTAAACATAGAGATGATGTGCTTTACCAAAAAGCTCTAATTTGGTCTCATCTGTCCACAGGACATTCTCCCAGAAGGATTTTGGCTTGTTCAGGTGTGTTTTGCCAAACTCCAGTCAGGCTTTGTTATGTGTCTCTCTCAGCAGTGGGGTCCTCCTGGGTCTCCCACCATAAAACCCCCTTTCATTGAGTTGGCACGAGATGGTGCAAGTTGAAACGGTTGCACCTTGTATCTGAATGTCAGCTGGAATCTGTTTGGCAGTTGATCGAGTTGCTTTCTCCACCATTCGAACAATTATTCGCTGCAACCTTCTGTCAAGTTTTCTCTTGCGGCCACGTCCAGGGAGGTTGACTACAGTGCCATGGGCCTTAAACTTCCTGATAACATTGCGTATGGTGGACACAGGAACATCATGGTCTTTGCAGATGGACGAGAAGCCTCGAGATTGTCCATGCTTGGCGACAATCTTGTGTCTGACCTCCTCAGCCAATTCTCTGGTTTTCTTTATTTTCTCCATGCTCATTGCGGTAAACACAGTGAGACAAAACAGCAGAATGACTCCTTTTCTCTCTCCAAAATGATGTGCAACTTTTCAAACTGCTGTCATAATTTTTGTTGGCTGCTCTGAGAGCACCCTTATTCTGGATATTTCCATCTGTCTGTCTGTCCGCGAAACTTTGGTCAAGCCGAGGGGCTAAACCACTCAACCGATTCCAATGAAATTTGGTAGGTCGGACCAATATTTCTGGGAATCGTGTGCTTTCGAATATGGGACCCCGGGCCCTCGCAATGGCATAGCAACCGCCCTTTAAAGTGGTCAAAAAAAATCGAAAAAATAAAAATAAAAAATCGAAGCTTAGAGTTCTGTGCGCAATCTATCTAGCTCCCTTCATGCCAATTTGCAGTCCTAACAAAAAATATTTGTTGGAGGAGATAGGTTTTGGGCGAGTACATGTCGAACATTTCAGAAACGGTTTATTGCGACTATCTCAAAGAGAAAGAGTCTGATTTTGATGAAACTTGGGTGAAATGTGTACAATGTGGCTAGCATGTACACAAAAATGAATGGTTGCTATGCACACCTCTGTTGCTTAGCAACAGCTAAAATACTTTATCGTACATCGTACACTTATTGTGGACTGTACAAAAAAAAATCAATACCTCCGAGGGACCTGTTTTTTTGTGCCCAATGAGAATGTCTTACAGCATCATATAAAAAAATAAAATCTTTAGCGAATAGATAAATGGAATTACCAGGGCTGCCATTTGTTAGAGTCTCTTTGGAAACATGCCTGAAATTTCACAAGGCGGGTTTCTGGGCACAAACTAAGAGGGCTGTGATAATCATATTTATTGTGCTAAATTGATTGATAGCATGTACATGAATATTGGCTAGTCGTGTTGGCCAGCTTTCCATCTAGAGTGAGCAGCCATGTTGCCACCGGCTTGTATTAATATGACCCTCTTTATTTTGAGGTCACCGAGGAAAGGTGATTGTCCCACATTGACTTCCTTATCAGTATCCTTATTCAACCATGTCAAACAATTTATATGTGCCCAGATTTTAGAAACGTTTTGTGTGACGAAGTCGCATACTTCTACACAAAGGCAGTTTTGTAGGATCTATCTAAATACAGTAATTCTACAATACAAAGTCATCAAATGTATTGTTGATAAGCTTTCCAGGCTTCTCCGAAAAAGTCGTCACACTGACTTGCACAGCTGGTGGGAACTTCTCGCATGACCGTTGACAGAAACGTACATGATGATTTGAAACTGGCCTTCCAGTTTGGGGTTTGCTGCACATGAATGTCATATCAGCAGTTCCTATTTCCAGTTCATCAAAGTGAGCTTTCCCAGACCAGATACGTTGTTTTACTGTTTTATATTCATTCCTGTTTTGCTGGTCATGTTTTTGTCCAATTTTTTTTGTGCCAAACCGTATATTCTTGTGTTGAATTGAGTTTGTGTCCCTGGTAAAGTCTGGCCTACTCGTGAAGGGCTGGGCTTGTCAGGTTGTTGCTTCTGCCGCCGTTTTTGATCACACGTGCTTCGTTTTCACTCCTTTTTCCGAAGGTATTGTTACTTATATCCCTCAGCTTAATCACTTTCCTCATCTTGCTCTAAAAAAAAAAAAACACAAACAACAAAATCAGAAAAAAATTTATATCTCCTGTGTTCAGTTACTCCTTCATTCCCTATCCCTTATGCTTCAGTCACATTTGGTTCGGCGGCCGTAGGGTCTTCAAAATCTACGGCCACTAGCAATTATAGGGCGGCCGCAGTATTTCCATGGTCACACAATGTAACAGTCACATATGTTTTTATTTTTTGGGTAGCCGCATGGGGTATTTAGAAATTGTGGAGACCAAAAAACGTGGGGGTGCCGTACGGTCTTTGATTTGATGTCGCACGGTGACCTTAGGGCGTCCCTGCGGCGGCCATAGAATTTTCAAGGTAGATGCAAGGGAGCCTCAAGGTGCCCGCAAGGCGACCGCAGGGGGCCCTAAGGCAAACGTGGAAATAGTGTGGTCGCTGTAATTTTTGGGGGTTGGCAAAATTCATTTTTCATTGATAAGAGCCTGCGGAAAACACACGAATAACGCAAGCCCACCGTACGCCCCATGTACGGTCGACGTGGAACACATCTACGGCTTGTCGAATTGCTACGGCCAACCTAGAAATGAAAAAAGTTATAACTCCGCGCTTTAATTCCACGGAGACCCCTACGGCCTGTAAAAGATAGCCATACGGCATAGTGCCACCCTGAGGCCACCTCAGAAACTCTGCGGCCGCCGCATGTTTCTGTCAATTCGGGGGTGGGGGGGGGGCGGTACGGCTGCCATATCTTAGCCGTAGAGCAAATGTGACTTGTGCTTTATCCTTTTCAATATACCCAAACTGAATCTTCACTGAAGAAAACATTTCTTCCTTTAAAAGCTCTTAATAGCGAGAAAAGAAGCTTTAAAAAATGTCTGTGCCTTATTCTCCTTACCTTATTATTTGAGGCCTTATTCTTAGGCCTGAGGCCTTATTATATTATACTTGAAGCCTTATTCTCCTTACGACTCTGTCAGGAACAACCGAATCATTCTTCTTATTCATCGAAATCTTTTGCTTTTCTTTTCACAAGTTTTATTTCCCAAAACCTCTTCACACCTAAATACTTACTTCCTCCAGGTTCCTCTTGCACATACCACCAAATTTTTCCCCGTGCCTTGAACAAAAACCATTTTTTTACCACCCCACCCACAAAGTCCATCGACATGTATCCAGTTTAGGAACCCTGAGATATCCATTTTGCAGCAGATGTGTGTACACGACAATAAATACACCTTCACGTCTCCTCATGGTGTCAAACCTCTTGTCAGCACCGTCCTCCCCATCTGCTTCCCTCTTGTCCCACCCTGTCTCTGCTTCCCCCTCATCCTGCCCCCTCTCAGCTTCCTCCTATTCCTGCCCCCTCCACTTCTTGATTTTCCCCCCATGCCCCTTCCCCTCCTGGCTTTGCCCCAGCTCTGCACCCCCATATATGCCCCAGCCCCCCCCTGCTTCACCATAGCCCTGTACCCCCAGCATCGTACCAGCTCTGCATCCCGTCAGCATCGCCACAGTCCCACCCCCCCAGCTTTGCTCCAACCCCATACTCTCCCAGCTTTGCCCCAGTCCTGCAGTCTACCAGATTCACCCCATCGCCACACCCTCATAGTTTTCCTCCACCCCGTATCTTCTTCTCATTCCTTTCCATATTCCTGCACCCCACCAGCAGTTCCTCCTCCCCCGTCCCTAACTGCATAGACCTCAGCTCCAACCTGACAGAGCTCTTAATCTAGGCCACTGCCGATAAACTGGACATCATCTGTTAAACAGAATCTTTCTTCTCATAGGACATCAATGACTCCTTCATGTCTCTCTCTAGCTATTGTCTCCTCCAGTTTGATTGGCCTGACCCTTGTCCTGGCTGCAGAGTCGCACTGTACATCGAGAACTCCACTTCTCTCTCTCTCTCTATGTACTGCTCTTACACCTCACAACTCCCAGGAGTACCTTGAGCTGTGACTTCTTTTCTGCTCCCACCTCATGTCTGTCTGTGTGTTGCAGCATCCTATAAATAGTGATGACTGCATCTACATCTCTCTCAGATGACATGGATCAACTTTTACCCACTCATCCCAACTCTGTCTTCCTCATATGTGGTGATTTCAATTGTCACTATCCAACTTGGCTGGCACTTCTCACCAACCATGCAACTTCTGCAAAGGACTTCTGTGACCTAAAATTTTCCCACCAAGATTTTTGTGAATGGCAAATTCTCCCTTCTGTATTTGGAGTGATCAACTTCCCCGCCAATGTATCTTGGTCTTCCTCGACTCCAACTGGTTCATCAGCTCATATGTTTATAAAGGTCAACATCTCTCTCTGGCCATTCAAAGAGAACACCCTCAGTGATGGCCTATCTGACAGTCCACTCAGGCAAACAACTGTCACATTTTAGAGCTGGTCTCATATGTGTATATATATATATATATATATATATATATATATATATATATATATATATATATATATATATATATATTATCTGTGATATTAACTCAGCCTGGGAATTCTTCCACAGAAACTGCTCTCGCTAATGCACAGATTCATCCCATATTGACTACAGTTATCATACCCTTCCTTCCACCCAGAGGATACTGAATCCTGTGGTGAGTCAGTTGCCTTAAAACAACTTTCCTTCTCTTCCTGGATGGTAAATCCCACCGAAGGCAACATCAGATCATTCCACAAAGACCGCAACAAGTGTATGTTTATTCTCAGGAGGCAGAAAACAACATTAGTTCAACATCAAAATTGAACTTTCTAACTTGTCCCCCTCCTCTAAAACCTGGCGGCACTTTCTTAAATCTGTCTCTGGAGTATTCTACCCTCCATCCCTTCCCTCTCTTCAAATTGGCACTACAGGCGACTCCTCTCGTGAGAATGCCAAATGCCTCAATTCTGTGCTTTATTCGAACTTGTGTTTCCAATCCCTTGCTCTCTGTACCCACCCTTCCCAGTCACACCCAACTGCTCTTGGCATCTATGTATTTTGCACCTGAGAAGGTGGAGAAGTTTGTCAAACATTGACTCTGATTCTGCAACTGGACCGGACGGCATCAGCTCAGGAGTCCTAAAACCTGCTCTGCTGTTCTTGCACATCCTCTCTCTGCCCTTTTCACCCCATGATTTGTTATTGGTCATACTTCACTGCAAGGAAGTCAGCCAACATCACTGCATTGCATAAAAAAGTGCAAAAATGGTTTTCCTCAACTACTTAACTAACTTAACTAATTAACTTAACCTCAACTAATTAACTAAGCTTAATTCCAATGATCAGCAATGTCATGGAATCCATCATCGCAGAAGACAAAAAATCCTTTCTTTTTTCCCCAATGACCATCTCAGAAAATCAATTCCGATTCAAACTTGGTAACTCAACCTTGGGCATGCTGCTTCAAATCCCAAAGATGGATGGAGGCCCTCAATGTCAGACATGAGATCAGGGCCATCTCTCAATATATCTCAAGCATTCAATATATATTCTGGTGTTCTCTTTGAATGGCCAGAGAGACGTTAACTAAAATAAAGACATGATCTGATGAACCCATTGGAGTTGAGGAAGATCAAGATATATCCTGCTTTGCTCTCCAAGCTCTTTGCCGAAGGAATCCAAGGCCACCTCCACCCTTGGGTTATACTGACTTCCTCCACTGTCATAACCAACAAGTGGCTCTCTGAATCCTTTCATCTCCTCTCCCTGTCAAGGCTGGTCTGCTCCAATGCAATGTTCTGGACCGAGTCCTATTCCGGATCTTCATCAATGATCTCTCAGACTGGAAAATCCTGTTTGTCTTTCGGACATCCCTCATCCTTCAGATAGACAAGCAGGAACCTCTTCCTTCTCTTCAGTCCTTGACAAAAATCACCAACTTGTCACCGACTGGTCTTCAACACTGAGAACATCCCTCCCTTCTCCCTCTCTCGAAGTCAGGTCAGGGTCAGGCATGCACCAGAGCAGCACCGTCATTGGCCCACTATCCACCGGTACTCCAGGGGCCTCCATCAAGCCATCCTCCAGGCAGATGCCTGGCCCATCCCCATCTCTTTAAGATGCTGATTAACCTGTTGCAACCACGAAGTACGTGGTCGGCCCATTGGCCGCCTCCACTCACGAGGCTCCCTCGCTGAGAGAATCTGGTGAGCAGGATCAGAGTCAGGAAAACGAGCCACATATCCATACAGCCGAACTGATGCTCACGGACTATGCAGGTAACAAATCTCATGTGAGTCTCTCTCAGCAACCACTCATTATACACAAAGTCCAACCAGCGATAACCAAGAATTCTCCGGAGACCTCGTACCAAAGGAATGAAGTCTGTTTCAGATCCCTGGTCAGAATCCAAGTCTCACATCAGTAGAGCAATACTGGAAGCAGCAACGACCTGAAGACTCAGACTTTCGTCCTTCT
>NC_140970.1:36250673-36295673 GCF_056783735.1 Eptatretus burgeri | reverse complement strand
TCCTCTTCTCCTCCTGCCTGGCGGCTCCATCCTCAGCATCCTTCTCCCGATATACTCCGCTTCCCTCCTGTGCACATGTCCAAACCATCTCAATCTCGCCTCTCTCACTTTGTCTCCAAACCGTCCTACCTGCGCTGTCCCTCTAATATACTCATTTCTTATCCTGTCCATCCTCGTCACTCCCAACGAGAATCGCAGCATCTTTAACTCTGCCACCTCCAATTCCGCTTCCTGTCTTTTTGTCAGCGCCACCGCCTCCAAACCATACAACATAGCTGGTCTCACTACCATCTTGTATACTTTCCCCTTCACTCTTGCAGCTACCCTTCTGTCACAAATCACTCCTGCAACTCTTCTCCACCCACTCCATCCTGCCTGCACTCTCTTTTTCACGTCTCTACCACACTCTCGGTTACTTTGGACAGTTGATCCCAAGTATTTAAACCCATCCACCTTCCCCACCTCAACTCCTTGCAACCGCACCATACCACCACACTCCCTCTCATTTACGCACATGTACTCCGTCTTACTCCGACTATCATTCCCCTTCTCTCCAGTGCGTGCCTCCACCTCTCGACGCTCGCCTCAGCCTACTCCCTACTCTCCCTCCAGATCATGTCATCCGCGAATATCATCGTCCATGGAGACTCCTGTCTGATCTCGTCCGTCAACCTGCCCATCACCATTGCAAACAGGAAAGGGCTCAGAGTCGATCCTCGGTGCAATCCCACCTTTACCTTAAACCGGTCCGTCATTCCTACCGCACACCTCACCGCTGTCACACTGGCCTCATACATATCCTGCACCACCCTCACATACTTCTCTTCCACTCCCGACTTTCTCATACAATACCACAACTCCTCTCTTGGCACCCTATCATAAGCTTTCTCGAAATCCACAAACACACAATGTAACTCTTTCTGGCCTTCCCTATACTTCTCCATCAACATTCTCAAAGCAAACATCACATCAGTGGTGCTCTTTCCTGGCATAAACCCATATTGCTGCTCACAAATCATCACCTCTCCTCTCAACCTAGCTTCCACTACTCTTTCCCACAACTTCATGGTGTGGCTTAACAACTTTATACCTCTGTAATTACCACAGCTCTGCACATCACCCTTGTTCTTAAAAATCGGAACCAGTACACTTACTCTCCACTCCTCAGGCATCCTCTCACTTTCCAAGATTTTATTAAACAATCTGGTTCAAAACTCCACTGCCATATCTCCTAAACATTTCCATGCCTCCACTGGTATACCATCTGGGCCAACCACCTTTCCACTCTTCATCTTCTTCATAGCAGTCCTCACTTCATCCTTACTGATCCACCCCACTTCCTCATTCACTATCTCCACCTCTTCCAACCTTCTCCTTCTCTCTCTCTCTCTCTCTCTCTCTCTCTGTCTCTCTCATTTTCTTTATTCATCAGCTCCTCAACATACTCTATCCACCTTCTCAACACAGTCTCCTTGCTTGTCAGCACATTCCCATTTGCGTCCTTTATCACCCTGACCTGCAGCACATCCCTTCCCAGCTCGGTCCCTCTGTCTGGCCAATCGGTATAAATCCTTTTCCCCTTCCTTTGTATCCAACTTCTCATACAGCTCGTCATATGCCTTTTCCGTAGCCTTTGCCACCTCTCTCTTCGCCTTGCGCCACCACTCCTTGTACTCCTGCCTACTTTCTTCATCCCTCTCTGGCTATCCTACTTCTTTTTCACCAACCTCTTCTTCCTTATACTTTCCTGTACTTCCTCGTTCCACCACCAAGTCTCCTCATCTTCCTTCCTCTGTCCAGATGTCACACCAAGTACCTTCCTCGCTATCCCCCTCACCAGTTCTGCTGTAGTTGCCCAATCATCCCACACCTCTTTACCACCATCCAACACCTGTCTCACCTCCTCCCTAAATTTCACGCAACAGTCTTCCTCCTTCAGCTTCCACCATCTGGTCCTTGGTTCAGCCCTCACTCTCTTCCTCAACCTCACCTCCAAAATCATCCTACAGACCACCAATCGATGGTGTCGAGCTACACTCTCCCCTGCCACCACCTTGCAGTCTCTAATCTCTTTCAGGTTGCATCTCCTGCTTAAGATGTAATCCACCTGTGTGCACTTTCCTCCACTCCTGTATGTCACCCTGTGTTCCTCCTTCTTGAAATATGCATTTACCACTGCTATTTCCATTCTTTTTGCAAAATCTACCACCATTTGCCCTTCCACATTCCTCTCGTTGACACCGTACCTACCCATCACCTCCTCATCCTCTTTATTCCCTTCCACAACATGCCCATTGAAATCTGCTCCAATCACCACTATTTCATCCTTGGATGCACTATCCACCACTTCATCTAACTCACTCCAGAAATCTTCTTTATACTCCATCTCACACCCCATATGTGGGGCATATGCACTGATGACATTCATCATCACCCCTTCAATTTCCAACTTCACACTCATCACTCGGTCTGACACTCTCCTCACCTCCAATACCCTCTTGACATAATCCTCTTTCAGGATTACCCCGACACCATTTCTCCTCCCATCCACACTATGGTAGAACAGTTTGAAACCACCTCCAATGCTCCTAGCCTTACTCCCCATCCACTTGGTCTCTTGCACACAGTATGTCCACCTTTCTACTCTCCATCATATCAGCCAATTCTCATCCTTTGCCAGTCATCGTCCCAACATTCAGAGTTCCAACTCTCACCTCCACACTTCTACCCTTCCCCCTCTCCCACTGCCTCTGGACACGCCTTCCCCGTCTCCTCCTCCTTCGCCCAGCAGTAACACAATTCCCACCGATACCCCGCTGACCAACAGTACTGGTGGCGGTTGTTGGTAAACCGGGCGTCGACCGATCAGGTATGGAAATCCGTTTTATTGTCTGCATAATGATTCGGCATAGGTTTCACGCCAGATGCCCTTCCTGACAGAATATATACATATACATATACGGTATATACATACTGTATATATATATATATATATATATATATATATATATATATATATATATATATATATATATATATATATATATATACATATTGTTATGGAAATGGCCCTTATGGGACTACTAAGTATAGGATTAACTCAGATCCCCCATTAAATGCCTGTTTCGAGAGTTGTTTGGTAAAGTGAACGATAAATGTGTGTCGGGAGGTGTAAGAGATTGTTTTTATGTTCATACGGTGGTGAAACGAGAGATCACTCTTATTCCTTCCTCATCCCGGATAGGCCCCAACCCGTCAGAGAAGGAGTGGTGTGGCCTAGAGAGAGAGGTGTGGCCTGGAGAGGCAGTGACGCGAAGGGGCGGGGCCTTTGGTCAGTTAGTCGACGAGAGAGGTGCGTGTCGAAGCGAGCGAACGAGAGAGAACAGGTTCAGTTTTGGAGTTTGGTCGAGCGTCGCTCTCGAGGGTGCTCGGGTTTCGGAGGCCACGAGCGCCGAAAAGGGGTTCTCAGTTTGGAAGGCAATGGAGGAACTGAGAGGACGAAGCGGGAGTCGGGCTTCGAGGCGGGAAGGAAGGAGAGGAGACGCCGGAGCGTCTGACGGTCCTTACTTACCTCTCGACATTGTTGATCCGCCTGTGGAACTTGGACCTCGACTTGGCCTTGTCTGGAGGACAGGCCAGGCCTGGATTTGTGTGCTGAACCCTGGAGAGAGGTCGGCGGTCTCGCATCGTCGACGTTGCGTGGAGCCGGAACGCGCTGAGGAGAACGTGCGCACGCGGTGACTAAAGCAGGAAAGGGGCTGCGCCGCCATTTCTTTCCGCGCGGCGCGTTCGAGCTGGGAGTTCGAGCCCGTGGACACCCGCTTGTTTGCTACAAGCGCCATTCGTGCTTCTTGACGCTTTCCTCTCGTCCATGAGCCATCACCAAGTACTCTGTCTGCATGCATGCTGTCTGTCTTTTTTGTCTGCACGTGTTGTATAAGGCATATTTCAGAAGTGATCCCCTCGAAACCTTTAGCCGTGGTTCTCTAGATAAGAATGGGTTGATTGTTAATAAAAACCAATGTCGTGTTTATTGCTTGTGTTGTGATCCCTGATGTTCCCCAATATATCTGGTTAATTCTAATGAAGTTGCCGCTATGGAGTAATGCGTGTCGCATCGAGGAACGATCCGTTCGATTGGCATATAAAACCAAAAGTGGT
Organism: Eptatretus burgeri; assembly: GCF_056783735.1. NCBI lineage: Eukaryota > Metazoa > Chordata > Myxini > Myxiniformes > Myxinidae > Eptatretus > Eptatretus burgeri. The sequence goes on along the minus strand of NC_140970.1, from coordinate 36,291,512 downwards.
TACAGACTGGTGGACTCCGCTCGGTCTCTGACAAAACCAGTCTGTAACCAGGGGTTCTATCTCCCCAACTGGTAAGGTGCAGGATTACGTTGGTATCGCGATTAAAGACGCGTGACCCGAGGCCTGTGCCGAGCCGGCCGACGTTATAGACTCCAGGAGACGGTGGTGGCGAGGGTGGCGCCAGGGATCGGGTCAGAATCCCACCACCCCGGATCCGCAACAATATATATATATATATATATATATATATATATATATATATATATATATATATATATATATATATATATATATATATGGAGCTATTGAACAGCTCCCAAGATGAGAGCAGCCATTTGTAGTAGGATTACCTTTTCTTAAATTGAATGTAGCATTTAATTGAGGAAGCCAAAGAATTTAAAAAGCTCTCAGTAAGCTACAGTTTTTGATTGTTGGTAATCAAAGCCTCTCTCTCTCTCTGTCACCCAGCTAAACATCTGGCTTTCTTGCTGGCCTTGTAACAACATTCTTTGAGCCTTTAGCTCGGAGAAGCCCAATCATAAATCAGCACTGTTTTGGTATAGGTCAAAATGGTACATCTTGCAATAGAATGAGAAGATAATATATATTGTGATAAAGATCTGCCTGACCAATAACAGATCTTCTTGCTCGTGAAAAGATCAATGCTTTGCCAGGCCGGGGGGGAACCAGTGCTGGGATGTTGTTGTCTTCAAAGAAAACTATATCTTAGAAAGGAAATATAAACCTGATGAAAGTTGGGGAAATCATGAAAACAGATGAGCAGGAAAAAGTATATAAAGTAAACAAAACTGCTTGCGAGCCAGAGTTTGACTGAGCTGGTATACTGTAGGTATTCTGTGCTTTTCTACTCTCGTGTACACTTTTGGTGCGTATTAAAGCTCTTCTCTACGACGATTGGTGTAGTCATTGCTTGATTTCAGTCAGCTGTGAAACCCTGATCTCGACATTTTGGCATAGTTGGCAAGGGGTAAAAACAGAGCAAAAGAGGGGAACTTCTTGCCTGGTGAGACAAAAAGAGGACAGAAGCCGGCCGGCTTAAAGATAAGGTAAGAACTGCCTCTTTTTTCTTGCACCGGGACATACAGGTTCGCTGCTCTTTGTGATCTGTACTTATCTTAGAAGAAAGGGAAAAGAGGGAGCTTTATGCACATCAAAAAGAGGGGTACCCCGGGGGTTTAAGTGTCCGAAGGAGGGATTGAAGGTGACGCTAGCAGGCTCATCTAAGAAATCCCTGGAGGACACTGTCTAAGTGTCCGAAGGAGGGATTGAAGGTGACGCTAGCAGGCTCATCTAAGAAATCCCTGGAGGAGTGTCTAAAGGGGAGATTGCAAGGTACAAACCCTGGGAGGGTAACCTGAGAAATCTCCAAGAGACAAGGTATTTCTGTGGGAGATTGAGGACGTGGAAGGTGTGCAAGGGAGTGTGAGGGTTCGTGGAAAGGTGTGAAAGACACTCAACCCAACCCGAGACCACCCCGGGCAAAAATACTGACCAGTCCAAGAATACTCTAGAAATTATCAAAGAAAATGGGAAATAAAACATCAAAACTAAGATTGAATGCCCCACTCACGAATACCGTGGCAGAAATGATGTGTGGTAAGTATGGAGTTAAGTCATGTACCCAATTGGCATTATGGCATAAATGGACAAAGGAAGGCCAATGCCCATTCTCGAGATGGGGCTCTTTAAAAGCAGAAATTATAAATAACTTGTCATGTCGATTAGAACAACGGACAAGTGATAAGTTAAAACCAGAGCCAGATCTTGAAGCGTGGAAATTGTGGGAAGAGGAGGCCTTACAAATAAGTGAAGTAGCTAGAAATTTGGTGAAACAGAAACTATTAAAATTAGAAACACAGGTAAAAAAAATGCAACAACCAGTGATTGGAATTGCTCCTGCCTCGGTAAAAGCCTCTGAGATTGAAGTACAAGAACGGGAAGCTCAGGTAAATAATGGAGGTGATTCATCTGCATATGTTAATAACACTCCAAGATTGTATCCGAACCTTGAGAGTATGGGGCTGATGGCCACAGCCTCTGCTTTTCCGGTTCAGGAAATAACTCCGGCGGGACCAGGGGTGCAGGCTCAGTCAGTGTACCGACCATTTAAAGAGATTGAATTAAGATCAATGAAGGAGAGAGTATTAGATCTGAGGGGAAATGCAGGAGCAGTAAGGGATTCAATAACGCAGTGGGTTGCAGCACATCGATGCACCCACAGTGACATTGGGGTGCTATGTCAAGCAGTGTTGTCTCCATATGTATGGAAGAGAGCTCGAGAAGGTGCTGAATGGACAGCAGACGAACCAGCAGTTTGCACCGAAGCAGATCGGCGAGATAAGCGAGGGCGCCTGTATGAGGAGATTGAGAAGGCTTTGTGACCACCAGAATTAGATTGGGATAAAATCTATGAAACAAAGTAACGTCAAGGGGAGCCGGCATTCGAGTTTATGGATAGATTAATGGAGACACTCTTACAATATGGGGGTTTTCAGGTTGAAGCAGACATACCGGAGCGAACGGTCACTCGCTTCGTAATGGAAGGGCTCAGGCCTCAAATTAAAAAAAAACAATTGAAGTATGTACTGTTAGGTTGGCAGGGCAAGAAAGCAAGTGAGATTTGTATAGCAGCTGATCAATGTATGGACCGAGCGGAAGAACGGGAGAACGCAAAGGCAAAAATGAAAGACGAAGTGTTGCAGATGGTGTTGCTAGACAAAGTAACAGACCAAAGAAAGAATAAGGATTGGAGAAAGTGGGGACTGGAGGAAGATGATACAGATTCGGAAGAAGAAGAAGCGGCCAGGAGATGGGGATGGCGAATGAGAGGTCCGCAAAGACCCCCATCAGCAGCACAGGATGGGCGGCCCAAGAAATGGAGTGGAAAAACAAAGGCTGGACGCGAACGCCACCACAGACTCGCTTGAGGACGGCAACAACACAAGAGCAGGAACAACCAAGTCAATCACAGGGATGTTTCCAGTGCAGGCAATTGGGACATTGGAAAAGACATTGCCCCAAAGAGGATAATTGGAGGTCCAACAGGAGGGAGGATCGAGACAACGGCAAAATCGTAAGTCATATTGACAGACTGCGGGTGGATCTGTGTTACAAGGGGCAATGTTGACACTAACACCAAAAGAGGAGCCAACCTACTCTTTAGATGTTTCAGGTAAGACACTATATTTTCTAGTTGACACGGGAGCCACCTACTCTACTATAGCAGCCAAACAGCTGCCACATGTTGAAAAATCCAATGCGGAAGTCCAAGTAGTAGGGTTGGGTGGTAGCATACAAACATTAAAGACAACAACGCAATTACCAGTAAGATGTGGACCTTTACAGGAAAAGCATGCATTTCTTCTCACAACCACCACACCGGTGAATTTGTTAGGTAGAGATTTGTTGTGTAAGTTGGGATGTAAAATAGCATGTATGAACAAAGGGGTTTTTGTGGATATTCCCCAGGATAAAGCACAGTCAGCAATGATGCTATTAATGACACCGCACCCAGTTGCCTATTGGTGGAGGCTGCAAAGACAGCCGATTTGTGAGGCTTTGATATGTTTAAAGGAAGTCTTAGCCAAAAGTGAGGAAATGCAAATGTGGCTAGACAATGCACAATTAATGACACAAATCTACTACGACCCTCCACATTGTACAATCTATTATGATGCGAATGGAGATGAAGTTGAATTTGCGGAGAAAATTGCTCCGTATTTGGGAACATGCAATGATCTTTTGATTTGCCGTTTGATGATTGCTAAGGAAGGTGTTGCAATGGAGGTAAAGCTCACAGAACAGCAAAGGCATTTGACAAAGTATCCGCCAGGAGTAACATCGCATGTGACAATAACCACAGCAAAAGATTATCACCCGAAGGATTTGGGCTTTATGGTTTATCGCCTACAGGGGGCAGTAGCGACCTGCACAACAACGATGCTGCATTGGCAGGTGCACAAGCTAGCGAACGATGAAGGGTGGATTTGTGATTTTGAGGAACAGGTGTTATTGGGGACAATTGAAGAGGTTTATTTACCACCTAAACATGAGAGGGTGATGGAAACGGTAAATGAAGGAGGAAACGCAGAAGGTTTGACAGAAAGAGTTCCACAGGAATTGTGGACCCGACATGACAATGATGTGGGCCGTATCATTGGGGCAACGCCCCTAGTGGTTAAACTCAAACCGGGAATGCCTTGGCCGAATGTGCGCCAATACCCCCTGCGAAAGGAGGCGGAGGCCGGGATAGCACCAGTAATTGAATCTTTGAAGGAGCAAGGGATAATTGTAGAAACTTCAAGCCCATGTAACACGCCCATACTTCCAGTGAAAAAGCCACAGAAAAATAAGTGGAGATTTGTTCAGGATTTACGGGAAGTAAATGAGGTGATTTAAAGTATCCACCCTGTGGTACCGAGTGCAGAGGGGTTGATGACGTCTATACCTGCAAGTTCTACTCATTTTACTGTAATCGATTTATGTTCTGCGTTTTTTTCCGTACCCATTGATAAAAAAAAATCCCAGTTTTTGTTTGCCTTCACGTATAAAGGCCGTCAATACACATGGACTGTCTTGTCTCAGGGGTTCGCGGATAGTCCAACATTATTTTTGCGTACCTTACATAAGGACTTAGAAGATGTTGTCTTCAAGGGTAAATCAGTGCTGCTACAATATGTGGATGATTTGCTCATTTGCTCCCCAAACAAAGCAGCGTGTGAAACAGATACGCTGCAGCTGCTCCAGGAATTGGCAAGAAAAGGCCACAAGGTGAATAAAGAGAAGTTGCAATTAGTGAAGGAAAGTATTTGGGACACCACATTTCACACGGAAAGAGGGAATTGGATAAGGGGAGGATAACTTCAATTGTGGAAGTGCCTCGCCCTCGCACAAAGAAAGAGATGATGCGATTCCTGGGTATGGCAACCTACTGCAGACAGTGGATTGTTGATTATGCAATTCTGATGAAGGAACTGTATGTTGTGGTGGGCAAAAACCAGCCCAATGTAATTGAGTGGACTGAGAAGATGGGGGAATATTTTACCAAATTAAAAGCGGCCCTCTCGACGGCTCCAGCGTTGGGGCTGCCAGATTATGAGACACCATTCTTCCTTTACTCTCACAAAACTAGAGGGTTTGCGCAGGCTGTGCTGACACAATCTCACGGCGATCGCCAGCGACCAATTGCATATTTTAGCCGAAGGCTGGATCCGGTCGAACGTGGTTTGCCTCTTTGTTTGCAAGCAGTGGCCGCAGCAAGCTACGCAGTTAAGCGCATGGCAGAGATCGTAATGGGTCACCCCCTCACGCTAAGGGTACCTCACTGTGTCGCGGCTTTATTAACCCAAAAGCAAACACAACATTTAACTAACACGCGCCTGATGCAGTATGAGACGACTCTCCTACACCAGCCGAATTTGCAGATTGAGAGATGTAATGTTCTTAATCCTGCTTCCTTGCTGCCAACGAAAGACGACGGCGATGCTCACGACTGCACAGAGGCAATACAAGAAGTATCCACCGTGCGCCCGGATCTAAAGGATCAACCCTTGGAACACCCGGACCTCACCTTGTTCATTGATGGTTCAGCCTATCGAGGCCGAGACGGCTCGGGGCATGCAGGATACGCCGTGTGCACCCATAGTAAAGTTATTGAAGCGAGACGCCTGCCTGCACATTTTTCTGCCCAGCAGGCAGAGCTGTGTGCCCTGATAAGGGCATGTGAACTATCTGCCAACATCGTGGTAAATATATACACTGATTCTAATTATGCTTTTGGTGTAGTTCATGACAAAGGGGCGATATGGAAAATGTGAGGATTTCTCACCTCGGCAGGAACACCCATAAAAAATGGTGATTTAGTTTCTGAGCTGTTAAAGAGTATCTCAGCGCCAGCGGACGTCACGGTAATTAAATGCCGCGCACATCAGAAACTCACGACGGATATAGACAAAGGAAATGACAAGGCGGATAAAACTGCAAAAGAGGCGGCTAGTCTACCTATTCCTTTGATAATGCCAGCACGACTACCGAAGGAACAAGTTAAGCTGCATCAGTATAGCTTGTCAGATATTATTGCAATTCAAGCTGCAGCATCGCTGGATGATCGTGACAATTCCACGACCCACACACCACCTTAAATTATTTATTTATTTACCGAAAACGATTCCACGACCCACACTCCACCTTCAATTATTCATTTATTTACCGAAAACGATTCCAGACCCACACTCCGCCTCCAATTATTTATTTATTTTCCGTAAACGATTCCACGACCCACAAACCACCTCCAATTATTTATTTATTTACCGAAAACAATTCCATGACCCACACACCACCTTCAATTACTTATTTATTTACCGAACACAAATCCACAATCCACACACCACCTCCAATTATTTATTTATTTCCCGTAAACGATTCCACGATCCACACACCACCTTCAATTATTCATTTATTTACCGAAAACAATTCCAGACCCACAGTCCGCCTCAAATTATTTATTTATTTTCCGTAAACGATTCCACGATCAACACACCACCTTCAATCATTTATTTATTTACCGAAAATGATTCCACGACCCACACACCACCTCCAATTATTTATTTATTTCCCAAAAACGATTCCACGACCCACACCACCTTAAATTATTTATTTATTTACCGAAAACGATTCCACGACCCACACTCCACCTTCAATTATATTCATTTATTTACCGAAAACGATTTCACGATCCACACACCACCTTCAATTATTTATTTATCGAAAACGATTCCACGACCCATACACCACCTCCAATTATTTATTTATTTACCGAAAATGATTCCACGACCCACACACCACCTCCAATTATTTATTTACCGAAAACGATTCCACGACCCACACACCGCCTTAAATTATTTATTTACCGAAAACGATTCCACGACCCACACACCACCTCCAATTATTTATTATTTAAAGTGGGCGTGGCTTATGAAAAATATTGTGTGGCTCAGGAGGTGTGGCCAAACAAGAGCATTGAGAGAAGTTTATCGGGTTTTCCGTGTGTGTGTGTGTGTGTGTGTGTGTGTGTGTGTGTCTGCAACGCGAGGCTCCACAGCACAAACCAGCAAACCGATTATTTTTCAAATGGTCGTCCTTCAAAAATAGGGTGTCTATTTACCGTCATTTTTTATGAGGAGTGCCAGTTGGCAAAATATGCAATAGGAAAAATCTTGCTAGGCAGAGGAACTGTGAACCAATACGTCTTGGCAATGAATCTTCGTCGGTGGATCGGTCAGAATGAAAAGCATCGTATCCGGCGCTTCGATCCTAGCGAATCCCTCGTCGCCTACAGGCTTGTATTCCTTCTTTGTTCTTTCTAAATTTCTTCTTTCCTGTTCTGTTCCATTACAAAGAAAACTTTTCCCCATCCACATCTTCTCAAGGAGCTGGCAGGAGGGCCGAGAGCTACACGCACTTATTTCTTAGCTGTTTAGCCTGGATTGGAATCCCAATCCATCTACAAACTGACATCCAACTACAAAATCATCCAGCTCATTCAACGAGGAAAAATCCAAACGGTGTTTCACAGGTGGGTGATTCATCAAGGTGCATGTTGTCCCTCGGATGGACGTGAAACTGGGTGTCGAGTTTGCTGGCATTAATTAGTGGATGTTAAAGATTCCACAGTGTACTTTGTGAAGAGTAGGCGAGCTATCGCCAACGCCCTGAACAAATTCCAAATTCCTGCCCTGACTACTGCTGGGAAGGCAATGGCAAACCACCCAGTATAAGCCTTGCCAAGGACCTGCCTTCAGGAAGAGCACTTTTTTCTCACTCACAATTGTTATGTTTTCTATTTCTCTTCTCCCTCCATTTCTCTTTCACTTTCCTTCTTCCATTTCTTTCAAATTTCTACATTCTGTCACTATCTATGCATATCTTCCACTCATATTATATGCTCTGTACACCTCAAATTAGGCACTCATCAGTGTCAACCTTTACTCGCTCATTACACTTCATTTTGCCACGGTTTCTGTGATATGTTTTATAGTTAAATTAATCCTTTCTGATTGTATTGTATGCTTATTATGAATCTGACATGTTGGAAGAACATAAATAAAGCGTCCATACTAATCAGTCAGTGTGTGTGTATGTGTGTCTCCTCCATATCTCCAAAACCATGAAACCTATCAGCCTGAAACTTTGCTTGCATACTAAGATAACTCCAAGGAAGTGCATAAGTGAAAATTGGGTGTTTGGGTTAATTAAAACACCCCTTTTGAAGATAATTAATGGCCTTATTTAATTATATCCTTTATCAGGCACATCCTCGGCCACCTCACTCTCTATGGGGTCTGAATGTGTATCCTGGGTTACCTCGCTGGGGTCTGAAGCTGCCATGTTTTTTGGCCTGCTCAATCATACCATGACTTGGAACAAGCCGCAACAATTTCTTAACGATAGCTCTTTTTTCACTTTCCTCACTCATATTATTGAATGCCTGATCATCATAACAAGGAATCGCTGAATTATTTTGCAATGCTTATAAACGCCTGGAGACTCCAGCATTCGTGGCTTTATTTAATTTCCGCACATCCCATAACCTCGAGAATCTCTTAAACTCAGCTGATTTACAAAATTTAAGTTCCAGAATTGAAATAAGCCCATAATGGGAGGAGCCACGCCCAAAAAACGTGTTTTTAGGGGGTAGCCGATTTCAATTTGCATCTTCTCCTCGGGGTTTTGTCGAATCTGACAGCGGTTTTGGTATTTGGTTAGCCCAATGGCACCTGCATTGCCCCACGGAGCTCGATTTTTCATTTTCGTCCCAAGGTCAAGGTCACGAACTTAGAAAATTGCGATTTTGACATAAAAAAATTTCTTCACCGAGGGGTTTGTCAAATCTGGCAGGGGTTTCGGTGTTTGGTTAGCCCAATGGCACCTGCATAGCCCCACAGAGCTTGATTTTTCATTTTCGTCCCAAGCTCAAGGCCACAAGGTCACGAACTTCGAAAATTGCGAATTGTGTTTTGAGGGGGTAGCCGATTTCAATTTACATCTTCTCCTAGGGGGTTTGTCGAATCTGGCAGGGGTTTCAGTATTTGGTTAGCCCAATGGCACCTGCATAGCCCCATGGAGCTCGATTTTTCATTTTAGTCCCAAGGTCAAGGTCACAAGGTCATGAACTTAGAAAATTTCGAATTTTGGCATAAAAATCAGACGACCATCCAAACTTTGAGAGCTCGGATGACAATATTTTTAATGCATAATCTTGAGGTCATTCCCCACCTAAAGTCTTGAAACCATTTTTCCCTATCTGGAACACCTTGCCCGTGGCGTCCCCTTCAAGTTTGTTTTTACGCTGATTTCATCAAAGTATGGATAATCCGAGGAGTGCGAAATGCCATATAGCCTATATTACGTTATATTGTTCCTGGAATGTTCCAGAGGAAGTTTTGCACCAAAGGTCATAATCCTTGACCTTTGACCTTTAAAGTTCACAAAGGTCAAATTTTCAAAGTTGTGGGAATCGAACCGGGTTTTCGACCTTCTTCGACGAACTAACTTCATTAAGCTATAGCACATATCCTGTTTCCTTATTTTAATGTCCACAACATTGTTTTGGGACCTTTAAAGGTTATGCAAAGGTCAAATTTTTAAAGTTGTTGAACGAAACTGGGTTTTCGACATTTTGCAGCTCATAACCTGTCATTCGTACCACATCATGTTGGTCATTTTTATAACTTGGTCAAACATTATCACATTGTCTCATGCTTGACTTCTGAAACAATCTACATCGTCAAATACCGCTCGTGAACCATCGTCGTCTTCAGACTTGTTTTAGTTAAATCTGACAAAAGCTTCATATGTAATATTTGTCGCGGAGAGTTCCGGTTCTTAATTTAATACTTTTATTTTTTATATGTACTTTATGAAGGGCCCATACGGTGAATGAGAGCGAAGTTTGAAGGGCTATAAAATCAGAACGAGAGCAAATTTCAAAAAAATGGCTCGTGTTGTTCTGGATAATAGTCCGTAGTATCTGAATCACTAATAACATTTGATCTCTCTTGATAAATGAGGGAGGAGATAAGATTTGAAATCGACGATTTTCGCAACTTTGACAGCCTCATGACGTTGACCTCGACCTTGGATGACCTTGAAAGTTACATCGTTGTGCATGTCTCATCCACCTCTATCCATTCCACTATTGGTTGTCTCCACTCGGTTTGATTGTGGATGGACGGACGGACGGAAGGACGGGCGGACAGACTTCGAGACTGTTATTATTAGGTCATCTCTACTGAGATGATCGAGATGACTGAAAAACTCCAATGTGATATTTTGAAACAAGTCATTGCATGCAAATACCCTGCTTGGAGAGGAAGGGGAGAGGTGTTCTCGAAACAGGGTATTCGGCACCATATAAATTATCTGACGGGGAATGATCCATAATATTGCTCAATCATGAAATTATTGCTCTGAACTCGAATCTTGTGACCGGTACAGCTGCATCCTGAAAATATTTTGTAATATAGACTAATGGGCCCAACCTTTTACTGTGTCCGAGTTTTCTTGTATGTTTTGCTCAAACAACACCCAGCTCTGAGTTAAACTATGGTGTTTTGATTCTTAGCACCTGGTTGCAATGACCCTTGGCTCAGTCACAACAAAAAACACAATATGGGGGCATCTCCAAAGAACAGTGGGAGTGCTAGTCCTAAAAAAGGTCAGTCAAAAGAGGAATTTGCACATTAATCACGCAAGCCAAGTGTGGGAACTTGGAAGATCTTTTGACGTCCACAATTATTCGCACCTTTTTGTGAGCTTGACAGGTTTGACATTTGACTGAAGGTGACAGGAATTTACAATTTGTTCAGGGAGCAAGTGCAACCCACCGACTCTCAATGAAACACCATAGGATCGTTAATATCCACCACCAACCAATGCTGGCAAAACATCCATCCAATGGACATCGCACACATTGATGCATCACCCTGCATGCAACACACCAGGGTTACAGTTTATAGCTGGGTGGATATTAGCACCCAAGATCGACAGCACAAACCAAATGCACATACCTAAGATATCTTCCAAGGCCATTTATAAATTGTAAGATAAATAATTTAAGCTAGGAATAATTTAGTTCATGCAGTGCAGAGTAAAGACCTACCTCCACCCCCACCTCCCCAAGATACTGTAAACGATGAACATGGATAATCCATATATCATAGGAAAAGGTCTTGGAGAGGAGTGTCACATGGGCAAATTTCAGAGGATTTAAACTTCATGGGTTTCACTCAATAAATAAAGAGATCCAGAACCCTGGTCATCAGAAACAAAAACATTCCCAATTTAATTGCCAAGGGACATTCACAAAATTCAATAAAATATGCACAAAGAAAAAGTTGATAATTTGCAGGAATTCATGATTTCGATGTGAACTGCACACAAACCCTCCCCCATCCCCAAAAGAAAACCTTTTGGAAGCAATTTATTAACAAACATTGATCTTGCCAACAGTCTTCAAACAACAAATTGCCATTTCATAGAGGCTTGGGCCTTCTAGATTTCAACAAGAGCAAATTAGTGGCAACAGTGTGAATATCGAGACAGCGGCATCATGTGGGCTGGAGGTTGATTAGGTCGAAGCCCGAATGAAGTGTCGAGCCAGCAGGCAGCTCGTTGCAAGCCCGCCGAGCAGCCAAAGGAGTGGCTTCATACCACGTTCCTTCTTCAGGGGAATGAAGTCTGGGGGAAGGCGCTCCTTTTTGTCGACATTCTGTTTGAAACAAAAACAACTGCAAGAGTACATCGATTTTCTTGCTGCTTCACAAAGAAGAAAAGTGTTTATTCAATAAGTATATGTGCAGGTGGAGCCGGCACTCACACTGTCAAGAAGCTGTACCAAGTTGCACACCTGCTGGTGCAGGCTTTGAAGTGTGTTCTCTAATTCTCGTGTCTGGTGCAACATCACTTCCGCTGGTTTGTAGTCCACCAAGACCTAGACCAAAGGAAAAGCTGCTGTATATACCGATCACATTTCTACATTCAGACTACAAAGCACGCACAGCCAAATGTCCTTTCAAAGTAATAAAAACATTTCAAAAACAAAAGACACTTTACACATACAATGTGTAAACCTTTTAAATACTTGACTTTACACTTTAGTAACATGAGCTTGTGAAATATTGAACATCAATGTAATGAAATTATTCTTCACGAACATGCAAACGCACTCAACACTCGTTTTTCATAAAGCTGTTCCTCACAACAATCAATCAGATATTGAACAGACAGTAATGCCGATTACTCACGGATTAAATGAGCATTTAAAGGACGTTATAAATTATACAAATTCGACAATGTCCGACATATTTAACTTCATTGTAATAGCAAATTTCCAAATAATTGTACAGCGACATAAAGCAATAACTTTACCAAGAAATTTGTAACTGGAAGATTGACCGATTGTCCAACTGTCCAGAATCTAGATAACCAGCTCCTGGGCTCAGTTGTTGAGATAATTTGACCCTTTCGGCCAATAACTACTCCAAACGGTGGGTCCACATCAGTAAATCCACCATCTGTTCTGTCAAGCCAGTCAATGCAATCGCACTTTCTGCTCGTACCTTAGAAAACACGAAAATAAATATTCAACCGATTTGACCGTTCGACCGTCCCGGGAGGTTGATCGGTGTTAACTGCCTGGTTACCACGAATTTAGGTCATGGGATTCAAACTCCAGCACCCCTACGACAACTGCTGACAGGAGCGGGATTCGAACCAGACCCCCTCCATGACAATTGGTGTCTGGAGTGGGATTTTTCGACCCCCACCCTCCCCCCCCCGCCCCGCCACCCCCAACCACACCATTTGGTCTTGGAACGAGCGAAGCATAAAAATAAAAAAAAATACATTGGGAATCTAAATTGTTAAATGATCACCTCTCTACCAGAGAGGGAGGTGGTTGTAGGAATCGAGGTACAAAGTGTAATAAATAATTTTCTTCTGTGGAGATGACACACGCACACGAAATGGCGGATGAGCCCGAAATATCAATGATTGTACGAGATAGTGATCCCATTGAAGGAAGCGAGTCGGGGGGGAGAATTGAGTGATTATGATAGGACGGGAGTCTCCACCCCCCCCCTTTCCCCGTCTCAAGCGTCGGTTCCCCTTCCCCCAAAGTGGCAGAGAATGAGACACGAGGAGCAGGTGCGATGACTATCCAGGCCATATGGGAGATGTTAATTGAAATGGATGAAGGGAATAAGGAACAAAGGAATGAAATGAAAGAAAAAAATGAATGGAATGGAAAACAAAATGAGCGAACAATTGAATAAACTAGTGAATGAAATGAGTGAACAAATGAATAAACTAGCAAATGAAATGAAGGAACAAAGGAATGAAATGAAAGAAATGATTGGACGATTGGAAGGAAAAATTGAAGGGGAAATAAAAGGAATCACTGATCAAATTAACAAAATTAAGAAGGAAATAACACAGGAACTAGAGGTACAAGTTGGGAAAGTGGAGCAAGAGGCAGAGCTCCGAATGGAGGACAGACTGGGAGAATTCGAGACCGAATTGGTTCCCCAATTTAGAGAAATGGAAACAAAAACGGCAAAAGGATTTGAGTCAAAGAGGGAATAAATATTGGGAAAAATAGAAGAGGGTCAAATCCAGGTGGTCAGAATGGGAGAAAAGTTGTAAGAAGAATTTGGGTCCACAAATAAAAGAATTGACCAAGTAAAGGAGGACATGGAGGCCATAAAGCAATGGCAGAAAGAGGAAATGAGATATTGTAAGTGCCAGAGTGGTGGTTTGACTGAAGAGGTGCAAAAGCTGAGGGCCCGTGTAGCAGAACAAGAGCGGGCATGAATTGATAGAGGCCCATGGGAGCCGCAATTGAATGGGGACAGAGCGGATGAGATGTTACAGGAGCTGCTGAACATTGTGGACTGTAACATTGAGGCAAAGGTTGCTTGGGTCCAACAGAATCTGTGAGACGAAGCGAGTCGGTCGATAGGCAGATGCAGGACGAGATTAAAATGACTCAGGGGACCGCCACCTCAAATTACATTTGGGCATCGGAGGCTCCCAAGTCAAATACAATCTTGGACGGGGAGTGCCTTGGCCCTGAGCTGGAATTGGATATGGAAGGATCGGGGAGAAGAGTTTTAAAAAACAGTCATCCCCTTAGTACATTTTGATGGATCAGGGAATATAGAGGCTTTCCTGACACAATTGAAATGCGTGTCTCAGCTCAATGGTTGGGGGGACCAAGAGTGCATGGGAAATCTGATGGCGATACTGTGGGGCCAAGTCACCGACATTTTAAACGTGGTTCCAGAAGATACATGGACGAGTGAGGGCATTTGTGATGCCTTGAACCATAGGTTTGGGATGGATGCGAGGTGCAATCTGATTTTGGCACAGCTGCAGCATCGTAAAATGAAACTTGGCGAAACGTTACAGTAGCTGGCCCAGGATATATACCAATCAGTGAGGACTGCATATAGGGACCTGACAAAAGAGATGTGGGACAAACTTGCGACAAAGATTTACGGCCGCTCTTCCTGATCCCGAGGTCCAAACCCAAGTGGAACTGCAGGGCCTGACCACTGTGCACCGAGCGGCTGAGTACGCGAAGAGACTGACCATTTTGAGGACGTCAAACTGCGTATCAGACAGGTCGTCGGTAACGGTGCGACAGTTGGAGGTACGGGATCAGGAGGAGAGGCAGGAGGAATCGAGCATTATCCAGATGCAAGAGGGATCAGCCGGCAGTTGTCAAATTTGACAAAGGGGAAATTTGCAGTAGGTGAATCACGGCGGTGCGATCTGGGGTCGCCAACAGGGCAGCCCGACCCTCGTCGGGTTGGCCCGGGATTTGGGCGAAGTGCTCCGTCTGGATTCCTGAAGGGTCCATTTATGGGGAGTTGTTTCACATGTGGGAGAAGAGGGCACATGCAGCGATACTGTCATAACCCACCCATCCACAGACCTCACAGCTCGGAGATGGGAGGACCTCCCAATGGATCACAGGGTCCAGAGAGGGTGTCACTGCCTAAGGTGGGCCCGGCAGCCGCTGCGGGTTGGCCGGGAAAATAGAGCGGCCCGAGCATATGGGGCCATGCTCGGCTGGCAAGTGTGTGGAGAAGCACCCTTCTTTGGTGAAGATTGTGAATTGCGGAAGAATTGGCAAAGGTAATTTGATGGTTAAATGCAAAATTGAGGGGGAATTCTGTGAGGCTGTGGTGGACCCTAGGGCCAGTGACACCATTATTAATTAAAATGCATTAGACGAGAGTGCTGGAGGCTGGGAAAAAATTGATAGGCCAGTAGGACACAGCCTTCAACTGGTTACGGGGGCGACGGCTCCAATATTGGGGCGCGGGGTTGTGAGGATGGAATTTGGCGGTCTGGAGGTCAATGTGGTGGTATGGGTGGCTGAGGTGTGTGACCATTGTCTCCTGGGACTGAGTTTTCTGGTGGAACACAACCACCAACTAGACCTTGGGCAGGGCCATATGTGGTTGGGTACTGAGAGGTTGCAGTTGGTCGGACTGGGGGTTGACGAGGTGCAGGGGATGCGGCTGCAGGTGCCACGCACTGTAACCGTGCCTTCCAGATCCGAGGCCTTGGTAATGGCGGAGTTGGCAGCAGGTGCTCATCATATTGGTCAGCTGGGGCTAGTGGAGCCATGGCCTTCACAAGGGGCCGAAGGACTGATGGTGGGTCGCACCCTGGTGGACACTCGCAGGCTGATGTTGGCTGTCCGCATGGTTAACGTGTCCGATAGCCCTCGCACGGTAAGGAGCGGAGCTGTCGTCGCCAAGTGTAATATAAGTCACCGGAGGAAGCGGATCCACATGCTTGCCAGCGCACCCGGAGGAAAAGGGGGGGTGTGTCCAAAACTTACCTCACCCACGAAGGGCCCTGGGGTGGTGCTTCGACAAGTGACTGATGTGGTTTTCAAGATTCAGATGGGCCCGCATACGCTTCCACAGATAGTCCAAGGGGAGAGAATGACTCACTATCAGGGTCAGAAGACTCCTGGGTGGATCGGAAGGGTGCGATAAAAGTTATAAGAGGTGGGTGATACTTTTAGACCCAACCAACCTGCAATGACTTCCACTTAGGGTAAGGTGCCTTGATTCTTACTGTCCCAAGGGTTGTTTTGCGAGAAATTGGGACATGCTTAATTGGATGAGAGCGAGCAAGAGTGACTCAATGGTCGGGAGAGGGATTTTTTTTTTGTATACCTTGTCGAGGCTCGTGTGAGAGCAAACACACAACACACAGCAAGGGGGCATGAGACAAGAGGGGAGGGAGTGGGAAGGACAAAACAGTGGGGAACAGAGACATTAGGAGATCTGTGGAAGGGAGAGGGATGGGACGGGGAACAGAAGATGGACAATACAGGGACTTTCAGGAAGGAAAGCAGGGAATTTCAAGGAGGTGGGCTTGGGTGGATTATCGGGGGTAGAAAAGATTGAGGATTTGGATGGGGGGTGATAAGAGGTGCTGGTGAACAGCTGTTTTGAAGGCCTGGAGGGAAGAATGGGAATGAATAGAGTGAGGGAGTTTATTCCAAAGGTGGGAAAAAAAGAGGAATGAAAGAGTGAAGGTGAGCAGCGAGTTGTGGTTTTGGTAGTTTTACCAGAAGGGGTTGTTGGCGGATCTTGAGCGCCCTGTGGAAATGTGGTGGGGACAAATCACAGAGAGAGCGGGGGGGGGGGGGCGAGGCTGGAGAGGAGACGGTAGAAGACAGAAAGACCACCGACCAACCTGCGGTGAGAGAGTGAGAGACCCAAAGACTCAGCCTCATCACGGGAGATGCCAATGATCCGAAATGCCTTGGTTTCCACAGCGTGAAGCCGAGAAAGGTGGGAGGCAGGAGCAACATCCCAAAGGGGAGAGCAGTACTCCATCAGGCTGCGGACAAAAGCTTTGTAAGTGGTCAGGAGCTCAGGTGGGCCGAGGAAGGACTTTGCACGATGGAGGATTCCCAGTCGGCGACTGGCTTTGGAGGTGAGGTTTGAAATGTGTCTTTCCCAGGAAAGGTCATGGCAGATAGTGAGACCGAGAAGCTTGAAAGAAAGGACTTCTTCCAGAGGATTGTTGAGAAAGTGGATGGGGGGGGGGTTCTAAACGGTCCTTTCGAAACGGATTGGTTTGCAAACCAAAATTGTCTGTGGAATTGATATCTCTTATGTGTAATGAATCGAATTGCTTCAAGAATGAATGCCAGTTATAACATGTAAGCAGGCCATGGCAGTTATAGGAACACGATCACGATTTTTGCATTGCAGTTTGAGAATTTAATGACAACGGGAGGAGATGAGATGTTGGACTGTGTGGGTAGGGAAGATATGTGGGACCACAAGAATAGATCAAGCTCTAGAGGGGCGGTGGCTGCCGCTCCCCAAAGTTAATTTGTCCCTGGCAGCCGGTGGTGTCTGGAAAAGGAGACCCGTTGGATGGGGAGGTCTGGCTGGGCGACCAGCGGTAGAGAGACCCCTGACGACCCGTATGAGGCTGTGAAAGTCTAGATGTGTGGAGACCGTCCCCAATGGGCGTACAGCAAACGGGTTGTTTGGCTGTCAGGAACCGAATAGTTGAAGGGGGGGGGGGCAAAGAAGTCGAAAGTCGAGCGACTTGGTTTTGGACTGTGGGCACCACAACCAGGAGAGCCCCCATCATTTTTGTTGTACAGTACCTCCCCTCTGCTCAGTTGAGGATCACACATGTGTGGAACATTTAAGCCATGATCTTGCAGGGTGAGAATGAATAATTGATATTGGGTTTATGTATTAATGGGTGAAGAAGGTTCACTAAATCAATCTCACTAACCGAAACCGGAGAAGGCAGGGCTTGCAGAAATTTGTATAGGTAAATTGGGACGGCTCCTCAGGTCATCAGGGTATTGTGTCATCCACCGATGAACGCAGTCTTTAGAAGGGGGGTTGTACAAACGTTGTTTAAAAAAAAATTTGGTGAAGATTTTGTCCATAATAATAGGTTTTTGTGTGTGTTTTGTGACATTTTCTACCTGCCCCAAGAGTTAGGAGCGAGGGGCCAAGAGTTTTGCAAATATTTGAGTTGTGTTTAAGGGGTATGTGGTGTATTGGCATACGTGGGCAAGGCACAATGCGAGGAGCCTTGTGGGGGCGTGGAGGAATGGTTTTGGTAGTCACGTGTCTGCAAGGTATATAGGTGTTCGCTCCGCGAGAGGCGTGGGGTAGTCTACAGTGGTGCACATCCGCATACGCAATAAACAGAGTTACGGCAACCCTCACAACTCTACGTGCCTCACTGCGCACAGGACACCACATTGGCGACGAGTCTGATTCGGATCGACGTGTGCAGAGTGCCTGGTTTTCCTCGGTATTGACTTGGAGTCTTTGGCCGTAGCAATTGGATTGTCGGGCGCACGGAGCGCCGGGAAAATCAGCGCAGCTAGCGCGGTTCGAGTGCGATCACCTCGCGAGAATCCCAGGGAAGCGCATCGCGAGTTTCGCGCGCCCGCGGCCGCACGCACAGTCTTTGGTGCGGGTCGAGTCCTGCAGCCAGACATCTCGCCGTCACCTGCGAATTCGCGTCGAGTGAACGGCAGGACGGCTCGAGGATGGTGGAAGGTCGGGGTACGGCGCACGGACGAGTGCCCGTTTTCGTCGGAGACGACGTCGAAATGTTTTCGGAACAATTGGGGTGCTATTTCCACGCGAATGATGTGGTCGACGAGAGCAAACAGAAGTCGATCATGCTCGCCTCGCTGTCGGTGGAGCATTATCGACTGCTGAGTGATTTAGTGGCGCCAAACAAGCCCAGTGATGACGGGCTGTCGTTTCAGGACGTGGTGGGGAAGATGAAAGCCCACATGGCGCCGGTGAAGTCAGTGCAGCTGGCTCGATACCAGTTCGATCACCTCGCGAAGGGTGCGGAAGAGCGCGTAGCAGATTTCGGGGCGCGGGTGAAGCATTCGGCCGTGGCCTGCAAGTTCACGGCAGAGGAGCATCCAGCTCGACTCAGAGATTGCTTTATTTCTGGGCTGCAAGATGCGAAGATGGTGTCGGCGATTCTGCGAATGCGAGGTGTCGACGTTACATTCCACTCGGCGGTCGAGACTGCTTCAGCTGTCGAGCAGACACTCACAGATGTCCGCGCCATCGCCGGCCAGGACGTGACGGGTGATTCCAGCTGGGGCATGTCAGGTGACCCCGGGGTCCACGCGATGACCCAGGTGCCCCAGGCCACGTGCACGCCTTTCGGTGCGGGCCGTGGCCGCACGCCGCAGCGCGACCGCGCGGGCGGCGAGGTGAACACACAGGGGTGCTGGGGATGTGGAGGACAGCATCTGCGGCGGGTGTGCCCGTATAAGAACACCGTGTGTTTGCATTTTCACAAGGTGGGACATCTGAAGCGTGTGTGTCGAATGGCGGGGGCCGCCGTTAAGGTCTTGGATAGCGAGGTGCGGGACGACCCCAGCGACCTGGAGAGCGGCCTGCAGCCTGGGCATAGCGATCCCGGCGGCCCGGAGCAGGAAATGCAACCAATGTTGAGCCTGTTTTCAATTGGTCCGGAGGTGACAAGACCAATGACAGTGGAGGTCGAGGTGAATGGGGCACCGATCGTGTTTCAAGTTGATACCGGGGCCGCAGTGTCGGTCATGGGCGAACGGACGGCTCGTGACCTCCGCGGTATTCACCTGATCAAGACGACCTTTTTGCTGTACACGTACACTGGCGAAGCGATTGCACCACTTGCTGTGACAGACGTCTTGGTGGTCTACCAAGGTCAAAGCACCCTACTCGCATTGTTTGTGGTACGAGGGGAGGGGCCCGCCCTTTTGAGCCGGGACTGGCTGGCTAGCCTCAGGCTAGACTGGATGGCGCCAGCCAGTGGCCTTGGGCGTCCCGTGCCGGGCCGATTAGTTTCGGCGGGAGGAGGAGGAGGTTCCTGTTCCGGAGTTCGTACCTACAGGTGCACCTGTGCCTCCTTCGGGGCACGTACCTCCGTTTGGGCCCGGGCCTCCCTCGAGACCCGAAGGCAAGGTTACAGCGGCAGGAGCCGCGACGATGCAACATGGGTTTCCGGCGATTTCAACAGGGGATTGGAGCGAGCCGGTCGCATTCAAGAAGTTCGCGGAACGCGAACATCGGCGGTGGCCTCTGCGACGTTCAGATGGAGACCGGCAAGCAAGTCGCCTCAACGTCGTAGCAACCAAGAGGCGTACGAGCAATGTGGTTCATAAATTGCTAATTGTTGTGTATTTGATTCTCGCAGCACGAGTGATTCAGTTTGGCGTTGTTAAAGCAAATGCCGACAGCCCGCGTGTGAGCATAATGTGTTTGGTTAAGATCGATCAATATGATGACCAATATGATCAATATGATCAATATGATGACCAACATGATCAATATGATGTGAAGAACTTGCGGACGATCGTTGCGAATAAAGAGGTCTTTCTGATCTCTGGCTTCGAGGACAGTCCGCGGTTCGCTGCCATCTCATGT
The DNA here is from genome assembly GCF_056783735.1 of Eptatretus burgeri. Classification (NCBI taxonomy): domain Eukaryota; kingdom Metazoa; phylum Chordata; class Myxini; order Myxiniformes; family Myxinidae; genus Eptatretus; species Eptatretus burgeri. Next base: position 36,270,981 of record NC_140970.1, on the reverse strand, counting down.
GTGGGAATTATACTGGGGGAACGCGCTGTACGTGAAGGGAAGTTTGCATCTGCGCAGACGATGTTCTTGCTACTTTATGACATGCTGGTAATAGAGCCGACTGATTGCCTGGTTCGAGTCGATGGGGGGGGGGGGGGGCGGTTCACTGTTCAGCGTCAACCCTCCCATTACTCTCGCGTGGGGGCCGGGCCGTTATCTTCCCAAGGCCGCCCCACCCGCTGCTCCGCACCAGCGGCGGTGCCCTCATGTCTGGCAGACTCAGCGTGTTTACCTGTTTCTGTCCGTGGGACGACGGGCAAGCTTGGCAAGCTTTGACAAACAAAGCTTGTTGGCCAGGGGGCGCGGGAGGTTCGTCTCGGTGTGTCACCGCGACCTCGCCGGATGGCGTGTGAGCATGGGCCACCTGGGGGCGCTTCTGCTGCATAGTGATACTGTGCTCCCTGACTTGCTTCTTTATATCTTTAAAACGGCCATGGTTAGTGTGGTCTGCAAACATCATTGGGTTCGTCGTGCAACTCAGTACTCGAGCACCTGTCCACTGCATCTGGGTTTCAACTCGCTCGCGCCAACACGATATATGTTGTGATGGGGGTAGAGGGCTGAATTGTGGGCCAGATAATATCAACGGCATTATTGCGACAGGTTGTGCAGATGAAGCCCATTTTCTTTTGTGCTGCAGTATGTTTTGCCTATTATGCTTAGCATTATGATTGTCATTTTCTAATCATGTTTTAAGGAGGGAGGAATGTGGTGTATTGGCATAGGTGGGCAAGGCACAATGCGGGGAGTGTTGTAGGGGCGTGGAGGAATGGTTTTGGTAGTCACGTGTCCGCAAGGCATATAGGTGTTCGCGCCGCTAGAGGCGTGGGGTAGTCTACAGTGGTGCACATCCGGATACGCAATAAACAGAGTAACGGCAACCTTCACGACTCTACGTGCCTCACTGCGCACCGGACACCACAGGGTGTAGAAACGTTAAGGGGATTAGATAAGTTAGCTACGGTTCGCTTCCCACAGCCCCTTTTAATTTATTTCAGAAGCTAATTAGGTGTGAGTCGGTAAATGGTAAGGCCGGAATGGTAATGCCTGCATTGAACCTTGCAGGAGAAACGGTTATGGGGAGGGGGCTGCGTTATGATTATGGCGGTAGTTGAACTGATTTAATAGTACAGATAGGATTGTATAGTGTAGCATGGTCCGTGGACAGGTTGAAGCACCTCAATGTAAATAAGTCAGGGAATCTGTCAGCTTAAGTTTTACGTGTCACCACACGAGGGGTGGTGCAGTGTTAATTAGCTTAGGGAGTAAAAAAATAAGTTCCCCTGTACCCTCTGTGAGTTTCCCTATGTTTTTATATTCCAAGCCAGGCTGAAAGAAGGAGAAGCCCCGTCTTCCCGGGTTTGGAGGCGAGGACATGCCCCGGGGCGGAGGACTGAGAGGGTGATGAAAGGTGCAATATGCTTCACGAGGGGGCTTCGGAGACAGCAGATCGAGCAGGGCAGATTGCACGTCTGAAGTGATCGAGCAGAGCAGATTGAGCAAAGCCGATCAAGGAGGTGCCGGCCAGATTTGCGCGTGTAGTGTGGGGAAAGCTGCTACAAGTGAAGCGCCATTCTGCCTGCATGTGCACGTGGATGGTGGAGGCGCCTTCCACCCGGGCTCGCCATTTTGCTTGCAAGCACACGTGCTGGACGAAGGTCCCCATTAAGAGATCGACAAGGGATATGGAAATCCCTGGCCCTTGGCCAGGCTGAGTACCAGTTTATTTTAAAAGGGGTTTTTTAGTTTAATTTTCCACCCTTTGTCTGTGTGCGCAAGGTCTCGATCAAAGAAGTTATACATTTTATTTGTTTCATTTCATCTTTATTATTGTCCTTATAAGTATTTGATTCATTAAATGTATTCCCTTAAAAAAAAAAAACTGCATTTCATGTGTTTATAGTGGGGTCCGTGGATCAAACCCCCTCATGCAGTCCATCCTCCATAATTCTCCATTCGTTCCATTCCGAGTACTCCTTTCTCCGTCCACAACTGCCCTCATTGGGCTCTGTTGTCTTCCCCCATACAGCGGAGTTGCCATCAACCATACCCTTTGAGCATGCACTAAAATCCATGTCAATGAGCGTGTCCGCCTCTTTGGAATAAGGACCGCTTGACCGTCCCGGGAGGTTGGTTGGTGTTAACTGCCCGGCTTCCACAAATGTAGGTAGTGGGATACAAATCCCAGAACCCCTGCTGACAGGAGCGGGATTCGAACAATATATGTATACATACATAAATATATACACACACTGATGAGCCAAAACATTATGACCACCTGCCTAAAATGCTGTTGGTCCTCCGGGTGCCGCCAAAACAGCACCGACCCGCCGAGGCATGGACTCCACAAAACCCCTGAAGGTGTCCTGTGGTATCTGGCACCAAAACATTAGCAGCAGGTCTTTCAAGTCCTGTAAGTTGCGAGGTGGAGCCACCGTGGATCGGACTTGTCGGTACAGCACATCCCACAGATGCTCAATCCGATTGAGATCTGGAGAATTTGGAAGCGAGGGCAACACCCTGAACACTTCATCATGTTCCTCAAACCATTCCCAAAGAATGTGTGCAGTGTGGCAGGGCGCATTGTCCTGCTGAAAGAGGCCACTGCCATCAGGGAATACAATTGCCATGAAGGGGTGTACCTGGTCTGCAACAATGTTTAGGTAGGTGACACGTGTCAAACTGACATCCACATGAATGGCCGGACCCAGGGTTTCCCAGCAGAACATTGCCCAGAGCATCACACTCGCTCCACCGGCTTGTCGTCTTCCCACAGTGCATCTTGGTGCCATCACTTCACCAGGTATACGGCGCACACGTACACGGCTATCTAAAAGAAAACTGGACTCATCGGACCATGCGACCTTCTTCCACTGCTCCAAGTTCCAGTTCCGACGCTCACGTGCCCATTGTAGACGCTTTCGACGGTGGACAGGGGTCATCATGGGAACTCTGATTGGTCTGTGGCAAAGCAGCCACATACGCAGCAGCGTGCGATGCACTGTGGATTGTGACATATTCCTCCCGCGAGCAGCATTAAAATTTTTGTGACTTGTGCCATAGTAGACCTTCTGTCGGTTCGGACCAGACGGGATAGCCTTCGTTTCCCTCGCGCATCGATGAGCATTGGGTGCCCAACACCCTGACGCCGGTTTGTGGTTTGTCCCTGCTCGGCCCACTGTCAGTAGGTACCCACCATTGCTGACCCGGAGCACCCAACCAGCCTTGCTGTTTGAGAGATGCTCTGACCCAGTGTTCTGGCCATAACAATTTTGCCCTTGTCAAAGTCACTCAGATCTTTACTTCTGCCCATTTCTCCTGCATCCAACACATTAATTTCAAGAACTGACTATTCACTTTCTGCCAAATATATCCCACCCCTTGACAGGGCATGAAGGGAGGGACTTGGGTAGAGTCAGAAGCCAATGGGTGGAGAGAGGCGGAGTCCAAAACAATGGGGCGGGAAGGGCGGCAAAGTGGTGAAGAAGGTGGAGTCAGCAGGCGAATTAGTAGGTTGTCGATCCCAAGCCAGACAGAACGAGCCGACAGGAATGAAGAAAGGAACGATGGGCAAGAATCATGAGCAGGAACGACACACCAGGAACGATGACAACTAGCGGCTCCATGCCCCGTCCTTTTATAGATCCCGTAGTGCGGTCGGGGGTGACGACCCAAAGCGATGTGTCGTCATTCGAATTGGGCGCTCTGTTTGGGCCCAGGCCAGCACACGGGCCGGCTGACATGACCGGAAGCGACTCCACTCCACTTCCAGCAAGATGGTTCCAAGCTGCGGAATCGTCTTGCTCCGAACCCCATGACACGAATCGCCCTGCACCAAACCCCGTGATATGAATCGCCTTGCACCGAACCCCATGCCGTGCCCCGGTGACCCGCGGTTGGCTCTGGTGAATGTGCCTGCTCCGTGGTGCGCCACGCAGCCCGAGCAATCCGGCTGCACAGCATGCCTCTGCCTGGTAGCAGCTGCATTGAGATGGAGGTGCGGGAGGATGTCTGGCATCCGCGGGAGACATTTGTGGCCGTCGTGGCGAACGAAGACTGACGGTGTGTGCAGACCCGACCCCATTCCATGCGCAGACCCGACCAAAGATGTATCTCATTCGTGTTCCGTTCTGTACGATGATAAAGTTTCACGGGCTGGGTGCGAGTCTGCCATTGTACACGTGGTCAGCGACCGGGTCCGCCCGCCATAAAGCATGTCCCGTACAGTGCGCTCAGGTCTGCCATGGTACACGTGGTCAACACGCGGGTCCGTCATCAAGCACCTGGTCAGCACACGGGTCCGCCCGCCATCGAACATGTCCCGTACAGTACGCGCAGGTCCGCAATTAAGCACGTGGTCAACGCGCGGGTCCGCCTGCCATCGAGCATCGTGTTCGCGGTTATCAGAGGTGGTGGGATACACAGTGCCAGCCCTGATCTGTGTCAGGGAATTGAGGGAAAGGATTGGATATAATTATTATTAATGGAGAGTTTTGAAATGGGTTGGAAAGTGCACGGCCGCGTGCACTTTGCAAGTTGCCAGCATTTAGGGTGCCGTTTCTTCAACCTCCTCAGTACGTGTTTGGAAATTTTCGCAGCATGTGCGTTTGACAGGCTGTGATTTCTGCAGAGGGGTATACGGCAAAATGCCTGCTTGGCTTTCGCTGAGGATCCATCTCACAGCGAAGGGTGCACGTGGCTGGGATTTACCTCAGGAATAAGAGTAGAAGAGGAAGGAAAATAATAGGAATGAGTGCAGAGATTTAATCAGACCGAGCTATGAAGTTTACACAACGCACTGTCCTGTTCGACCCACTAGACAAGAAGGAATGGAATATATGAACGTACATTAATGAAATAACTGATTGGGGACCACTGTGTGTTGGAGGGATGCGGTTTCCAAAACCGCAACAATATATGTATGTATGTATATATATATATATATAAATAAATATATATATATATATATATATATATATATATATATGTATATATATATATATATATATATATATATATATATATATATAAATATATATATATATATATATATATATATATATAAATATAAATATATATATATATATATAAATATAAATATATATATATATAAATATAAATATATATATATATATATATATATATATATATATATATATATATATATATATATATATATATATATATATATATATATATTGAACAAAAATATAAACGCACCAACCGAAATATCTAAGTCAAGATTGCCATTATGGGAAAATGGTCAAACCGATGATATGTTTGAGCAATGGTTCCTTTGTTTTGCTCAAGACAGATGTTCCCATTGAAATTGACCACTCTGAGTGTGTGGACTCACACGTTGAGTAATCCTTCCCATGAGCACCATGGGGCTTGACAGAGTGATGGTCAGTGAGCGTGACCAGGATACAAACACTCCCTATAGCTTGCCCTATAAAAGGCCTCCCCAAAATGTGGACTGGTGCCAAATGTCAACATGCCACAGATGTCACAAATCTTGAGGGAGCGCGCCATTGGCATGCTGAATGCTGGGACGTCAGTACGGGCCGTTGCAGCACACTTCAATGTCCACCACTCCACCATTAGCCGCCTGAGAACGCGCCTCAGAGAGACTGGAAGCACCGTGAACGGCCCACATGCCCGGCGACCACGTGTGACCACCGCCGGTCAGGATCGTCACATGAGGCTGCAACATCTCCGGGATCGACTCCGACCGGCCATGAGGACTGCCGATGAGACTATCGGGCTGCATACAAGGCGCATTTCAGCCCAGACGGTGCGTAACCGCTTGAGGGAGGCCAACCTCCGAGCCCGCCCACCACACCGGGGACTCGACCTCACTGCAGTCCGGCATCAGACCCGACTGAACTGGGCCAATGTTCACTTGCGCTGGACCCTTGCACGATGGAGGAGAGTGCTGTTCACCGATGAGTCGCGGTTCCAGCTGTATCGGGCTGATGGCAGACTCCGCGTCTGGCGTCGGGCTGGGGAGCGCTACACTGACGCCAATGTCCTTTGTCGGGTGTCACACGGTGGTGCCAGTGTTATGGTGTGGGCAGGCATATGCCATGGAGAGCGCACTTGGCTTCATTTCATTGAAGGCAACTTGAACGGGTAGCGGTACAGGGACGAGATACTCAGACCCATCGTCGTGACGTTTGTGCGCCTTCACCATGTGACGTTTCAGCACGACAATGCTCGCCCCCATGTTGCCAGGATCTGCATGGACTTCCTCGGTGAGGAGGACATTGATGTCCTCGACTGGCCTCCATATTCTCCCGACATGTCGCCCATCGAGCACCTTTGGGACGCTCTTGTTCGACGCGTACGACAACGTTACGCAGTCCCAGAGAACGTCCGCCGGTTCCGTGTGGCTCTCCAGGAGGAATGGGAAAACATCCCTCAGGCCACCATCGATAATCTGGTGATGTCCATGCGCCGGAGATGCACCGCTCTGCGCGACGCCAACGGTGGACACACCCGCTACTGACTGTGTGAACTCTGACAGTGACACCTCGGTTGTGTCGGCTGTTGTAGCGCAAAGACTGTCACCAGAATTCTCAAGGAACTCTTTGAAATTTAATGCTCAATTGTCATGCATTCTATAACCAAATTGTTGTGAAGATTTAGTATTAATGAGTTCGAGGTAAAATAGTAACAATCGCTTGGTGCGTTTATATTTTTGCGCTTGGTGCGTTTATATTTTTGTTCAGTGTATATACATATATACATACATATACACATACATATACACATACAGTTAAGCCCAAAATTATTCATACCCGATGAAAAATCTGAGTTTTGTATTTATCTCATAACTACAAGCTGGAGTAGTGGAACTTTCACTTCACCCAAGGACATTTAGTTGGCATGTACAAATCGACACATATTTTGGCTCAACATTATTAGCAAAACAATAAAAATGTTAAGATTTCTGTTTTCATGCCTGTCCAAAATTATTCATACCCCATACCAAGTCTTAGAATTGAGACCAATGTTTGTGATAATGCACATGCTTTTGATATTCCTAAGATTCTTGATAATGTTATGCAATTATTCCAAGATGTGTGCATACAATCTGAATGCATTACAAACGTGGTCTATTTAATGTGCAGTGAGGAATGTTATAGAACAACACTGCTTTTAGACTATAAATTAAGGGGAGCTGATGCAATCATTCTTAGGTCATTGTCAGCATGGCGAAGAAGAAAGAAGTCAGTGAGGACCTTCGGTTGTGCATTGTGAATGCTCACAAGGAGGGGAAAGGCTACAAAGCTATTTCGAAGCAGTTCCGAGTGCCAGTTGCCACCACACAAAGCATAATTAGGAAGTACAAGGAGTTCCACACTGTAAAAAAAACATTGAAGGACGTGATCGGAAACCAAAGGTGTCGCTCGTCTGGCAAGAAAAGTATGGCGAGAGGCCAACAACAATCCACGGATCACTATTAAGGCTTTCCTGATCAACCTTGGCGAGTCTGGGACCAAGATATCAAGGCAGACACTCCAGCGGGCGTTGCACAAGGGGGCTCTCTATGAACGCCGACCAAGAAAGACTCCACCCCTACATCCCAGGCACAGAAAGGCTCGTCTAGCCTTTGCAAAAGCTCACCAGGACAAAGATCCAAGCTTTTGGTCCTCAGTTCTGTGGTCGGACGAAACGAAAATGGAGCTTTTCGGGCACAGAGATGTTGCTTTCGTTTGGCGAAAGAAAGGTGAAGCATGCAACCCTAAGAACACAATCCTGACTGTCAAGCATGGAGGCGGGAGCATAATGCTTTGGGGATGTTTCTCAGCCAGTGGGCCCGGAAATCTCATCAAAGTGGATGGCATCATGAAAAAAGGAGCAGTACATCAAGATCCTTGAGGAAAACATCAAACAGTCTGCAGAGAAACTTCACCTCGGGGAGCATTGGACGAATCAGCAGGACAACGATCCAAAACACACCGCCAAGTCAGTCAACAAATGGTTCCGGGATAATGATGTAGCCGTTCTGGAGTGGCCAAGCCAAAGTCCGGACCTCAACCCAATCGAGAATCTGTGGAGGGAGCTCAAGACCAGAGTGATGGCAAGGAAGCATTCCAACCTCAAAGACCTGGAGACCTTCACGAAGGAGGAGTGGGCCAAAATCCCTGTAGAGACATGCAAAAACCTTGTGAGCAAGTATAAAAACCGTTTGGAGGCTGTAATCACAAACAGAGGCTTTTCCATTGATTACTGAATGTGACTTTGAACTGATCTAAGCAAGGGTATGAATAATTCTGGAGATGACGTTTTTTTTGTAAATCCATCAATAAAATACCCCCGAAACAATGTATTTCTTGAAATGTCTCTTGCAGTGATTCTTTCAGCTGTTTGTCACATTCTTATGTAATTTAAGCCAGAAGAAACTCATTCCTCAAATAACATGATTCAAAATACCCCAAATTTGGTAAGGGTATGAATAATTTTGGGCTTAACTGTACATACTGTACACACACACACACACACACACACACACACACACACACACACACACACACACACACACACACACACACACACAAGCAATTTTGGCCAAAATGCAGAAATCAAATACCAGGATCACAAAACTAAAGTAAAAATATCCTGGAAGCCGATGAACACCGAAATTGTACCAATGATAATTGTAGCAATGGGAATGACAGAAAAAAACACCATCGATCTAAAAAACAATCTCTGGGAACATTACTACAAACAAACTGCAGTTTGGTCCATTAATCGTGATCCCTTCCCAAAACAAAGGTGGATACATCAGGTTTTGGGAGGATTTCGTTCCACCTTCTGAAACCCAACTAAAGACGCATGCATGCACACAAAAAAATTTCTATCAGTCAAATATTTTTCTTGTAATATACACTGTAGTCAATATACACTGTACTTGTATGTTGAAAAATATAAAATGCAAATGTTTTCTTGGATGATAGATGAGCATTCAATATGTTAAACACATTTGAATATCCCACAAATTTTATTCCCAGCTCCAAATAGCTGTGACCAATAAGCGAGTTGTTGGTTACAGCTTCCATAATGGCTGATAAACAAGATTGACATTGAAAAAAACACCCTGAAAATTTTGCCAATTGTTCTTTTTTTTTTTTAATTCACAGCTGATGCCAACAGCAACATCACCAGAATCAGTGGTGTCAACAGCAATAAAAATAGCAATTGTGATGAAAACAATTAAGACATTGACAAGTCTGAAGACGACGATGGTTCAGGAGCAGTATTTGACGATGCAGATTGTTTCAGAAGTCAAGGATGAGACAATGTGATAATGTTTGACCAAGTTATAAAAATGATCAACATGATGTGGAACGAGTGACAGGTTATTAGCTGAAAAATGTCGAAAACCTGGTTTCGTTCAACAACTTAAAAAATTTGACCTTTGCATAACCTTTAAAGGTCACAAAACAATGTTGTAGACATTAAAATAAGGAAGCAGGATACGTGCTATAGCTTATTGGAGTTAGTTCATCGAAGAAGGTCGAAAACCCGGTTCGATTCCCACAACTTTGAAAATTTGACCTTTGTGAACTTTAAAGGTCAAAGGTCAAGGATTATTACCTTTGGTGCAAAACTTCCTCTGGAACATTCCAGGAACAATATAACATCATTTCGGCTATATGGCATTTCACACTCCTCGGATTATCCATACTTTGATGAAATCAGCGTAAAAACAAACTTGAAGGGGGCGCCACGGGCAAGGTGTTCGAGATAGAGCAAAATGGTTTGAAGACTTTAGGTGGGGAATGACCTCAAGATTATGCATAAAAAAATATTGTCATCCTACCTCGCAAAGCTTGGGCGGTCATATGATTTTTATGTCAAAATTTGAAATTTTCTAAGTTCGTGACCTTGACCTTGTGACCTTGACCTTAGGACGAAAATGAAAAATCTAGCTGCGTGGGGCTATGCAGGTGCCATTGGGCTAACCAAATACCGAAACCACTGCCAGATTCGACAAACCCCGTGGAGAAGATGGATTTTTATGTCAAAATCGCAATTTACTAAGTTTGTGACCTTGTGACGAAAATGAAAAATAGAGCTCCGTGGGGCAATGCAGGTGCCATTGGGCTAACCAAACACCGAAACCCCTGCCAGAATCGACAAACCCCCGAGGAGAAGATGCAAATTGAAATCGGCTACCCCCTAAAAACACAATTCGCAATTTTCTAAGTTCGTGACCTTGCGGCCTTGACCTTGGGACGAAAATGAAAAATCGAGCTCTGTGGGGCTATCTATGCAGGTGCCATTGGGCTAACCAAATCCCAAAACCCCTGCCAGATTCGACAAACCCCTCGGAGAAGAACATTTTTTACGTCAAAATTCGCAATTTTCAAAGTTTGTGACCTTGACCTTGGGAGGAAAATGAAAAATCGAGCTCCGTGGGGCTATGCAGGTGCCATTGGGCTAACCAAATACTGAAACCCCTGTCAGATTCGACAAACCCCCTAGGAGAAGATGCAAATTGAAATTGGGTACCCCCTAAAAACACGTTTTGTGGGCGTGGCTCCGCCCATAATGGGCGCACCACGCCCATTCTCAGGAAAACACAACGACATCATGATATAAACCTCCCACCAAAATTTTGTCAGGATCGGATCAAAACCCACGGAGCTATGCTCGGGACAGACAGACAGACAGACACACAACAATAACGAATATAGTGGTCACTTCTTTTTTTCGTGAAAATATTTTTTCATGAAGCAATAATGATGATCATACTTCATACCTTGCTTGGGTGAAGGGATTCCTGTTCCAGCTTTTTACGCAGATGCGTCACATAGGCCTCAATGTACCTACAGTGCCTGTCTGCATTTACAAGCAGAGTGACAGCTTCCTCAAAGCTGGCATGAGGGGTGCACACACACGCGCGCACGCACACGCACACACACACACGCGCGCGAAATATTGCACAAAGCCATCATCAACCTCACAATAATTCCTACCCCTCCCCAAAGGTAACATCAAACGATAACTTTTCAACACCCCAAAAACATAAACACGTTGATTAACAGATTCCCATGACAAGCAAATTGGAAAACATACAGGTCACGTTAATTATATGACTGGGCCCAGGCAGAGAATTTGTGAAGGGTATCAAGACCTAATGCCCTACTTTACCCAAAGGAAACTGTAGGTTCTGTGATGCATTGGCATAAAAAGGCAATGAAAGCATGCAACAGTTACAGGATTTTGGTGTCAATAATAAATATATAATGTGACGGTTCTAGGAACCGTACGCATACAACATAAAGGTGTCCCAAGTCAGTTATGCCGTTAAGTATATGTGTAGATAGAACCCCTCCTTGTGTGGAGCGGGAAATCAAAGGGTGCGTTACGATGTTTTTTTAGTTAGGGTAATAAATCTTCATATCCCATCCTCCATTGCGATCCATGGTACCTGAGTGCTTGCAGCCTTCGGTTCGCTGGCAACAACGTACCATGGTCCACCTGTTGTCTCTGGAGGCTCGTTTTTCCGAGACAGAATCTTCGCTGTCGAAGTTCCTATTCGGCTTCTCCAAACGCTCCAACTCCTTCTTGACGAGTCCACACTCGTGGAGTGGGAGGGCCTCGTCGGTGCCTGGCCCAGGCTCCGCCCAGAAAGGGCGGACCCATGGGATCCCCGTCCAATCAGGGCAGACAGTGACGTCAGCTTCACCAAGGCCCCTCCCCACTGAGGGAGGTCTATAAACCACGACACCATCCTCAGTCTTGAGTTCTTTTGGGGGGGGTCGCTTGTTCTGCGCTTTGAGGTCGGAGAATTTGTTAGTGAGTGCTTGGAGGTTGGAGAAATCGTAATTGAGTGCTTGGAGGTTGGAGAAATCGTTCGTGAGTGCTTGGAGGTCGGAGCTCGTTGGAAACGAAGGGGTTCCCGCTGCTTGGCTCTGCTCACGTCTTGCCCCGACTATTGGTCCCGGCCCCACTCGAGCTCCTCCATGGACCCGAACTCCGCACGGGTGGCTGTGGACCTGACTGCACGACTGTTGGCAAGTGCCGCACCACGGAGCATTCCTTTCCCCGAGACTCAGGTACTCGAAAGAACTGAGACCTCAGCTCACCTCCCTCCCTGGCTACAAAAGTCCTTTGCCTTCAACTGCGTTTATTTTGTCCGAGTGTGTGTCAGAGTGTGTGGCGCCATCCATTAAGTAGAACTGTACAAGTTATTCGAACCTTGTAAATCTTGCCTGCATTATTCTCGCGACAAGTCTGCTCTGTGTCTGCTTTATAAGTTGTTGTAAATTGTCGCACTACATCTTCTTTCGTTCCCTTGCTTAACACTCCAATAAACCTATTTCTGTGCCACATAAATTTCCTCGTTTATTATAAATAAATTATTGTAGAAATGTTCCAGGTTCGTTTCCGTCCTTTCTTTCATTGGTCCAGCATGGTTCGGATCTGAGTTTTATCCGGGTCTTTGTTCCCGTTAATCTGCTCATTCGAACCGGCATGGCTTTCGCAGTTCCGCTCGACTGCACCCGAGTTGATAGTCGGAAGTCGGAACTCTACTGCAGTCGGTAGAGTGACCCGGTTCGAGCAAGACGTGCCGAGGGCATGGTTCTCCGTTAGACGACACCGCATGGTTAATTAGGTAAATTTGTTCAAGACAAAAAGACCCTACGCTACGCGGTGGAGGTATTGGCGTCCACGGTCGGTTAAGCGACCCGCCGCCTCACGGAGTTATCCGGAGCGACGGCCTACAATTCCAGGGAGTCTGGTAGGAGACGATGTATCCTCCCCCTCCTCGTGGTCGTTCTCGCCAACGGACCTCCGGCCCGCAACAATATATACATACATATATACATACATATATATATATATATACATACATATATATATATATATATATATATATATATATATATATATATATATATATATATAAATAGTCATGAAAAGCCTGGTGTTGGCGCAGTGGTTAGGGCAGCAGCTTGGGACCCAAAAAGTCCTGAGTTCAAGCCCCGTCGTATAACACCAGGGGGTTGACTCAGCTTGTCATCCTTCCGAGGTCGGCGAAATGAGTACCAGTGTACTGGGCCGGTGTATACCCCGGTTAAAATAGGTGTACCAGATCCCTGTGTAGTAAGAGGCGACCAGGGTTGCGTCAGGAAGGGCATCCGGTGTAAAACATGTGCCAAATCATTATGCGGATCATATGGATGATCCGCTGTGGCGACCCCTCACGGGAGCAGCGAAAGAAGAAGAAGAAGATATATAGTCATGCGCCGCATAACGACGTTTCGGGCAACGACCAATCGCATATACGACGGTGATCACATATACGACGGATCTGCCAGCTCCATTATAATGGAGCTGAAAAATTCCTATCGCCGAGTGATGTAGCCGATGTAGCGCTGCCAGTCGTATAAAAAATAGCACATACAATTATGTACAGTACATAATACTTGATAATGATAATAAACAACGATGTGACTTGTTCATGTATTTACTATACTGTACTTTTTATCGGTATTTTAGAGTGTACTCTTTCTACTTATAAAAAAAGTTTGCTGTAAAACAGCATGCCGTGTCACGCAGCATTCTTCTACTGTACATCTCGTGTTCACCGCGTCTCTTGATTGCATCATTTTTTCCGTGTGCTTGATTTAATCTCCTTTTGTTTTGTTCATCATGGCCCCTTAGCATTCATCAAAAAGTTAAAAAAAAAATTTAAGTTTACAAAGTAAAAAAGTTAGTCAGCTGAGGTTAATATATTATTGAAGAATTTTTTTTCATTAATTTAGTGTAGCCTAAGTGTACAGTGTTTATAAAATCTACATATAATCTACCCTATACAGGTGTACCATTTTTTAAAAAACTTTTATACCTTTTCTATGTTCAGATACACAAATAATTACCATTGTGTTACAATTGCCTGCAGTATTCAGGACAGTAACATGCTGTACAGGTTTGTAGCTGAGGAGCAATAGGCTATCCCATATAGACTAGGTGTCTAGGTTTGTGTAAGTACGATGTTCGAATACGGAAAAAAAAAAATGTTCGCACAACGATGACGTCGCTTAGGCTTAAGTCACATTTGCTCTACGGCGAGGATACGGCGGCCGTACGCCCTCTGAATTGACAGAAACGTGCGGCAGCCGCAGTTTTCTGCGGTGGCCTCAGGGTGGCCCTACGACGTTTGGCTATCTTTTACAGGCCGTAGGGGTCGCCGTGGAATTATAACGCGGAGTTATAACTTTTTTTCATTTCTATGCTCGCCGTAGCAATTCGACAAGCCAAAAAAAAAAACTGGTAAAAAAAATAAAAAATAAAAAAATTAACCCATTTGTTACCGTCCGTCTGGCCGCACGTTCGCCTAAGGGCCCCCCTACGGTCACCTTGCGGGCACATTGAGGCTACCTTGAAAATTATATGGCCACCGCAGGGCCCCCTTAAAGGTCCCCTGACATGCCAAAGTACGTAAATTTCATTTATATGTCCGAGAGGAGTTTTTCATCGTGATTTCAATCTGACAATGTTTTTTCACAATACTCATTCTGTAAAATGTAAAATTAAAAAAACAAACATCTTCGGGAACGCCCCTAAAAATTCTCCTGAAAGGGGCGTAACCCACATGACGTCACGTACAGTATGTCAAAGGCTGCACGTAAATTACTCGGGTTGGTGGTCGGGTATATATACTCGGGTATATATATATATATATATATATATATATATATACATATATATACATATATATATATATATATATATATACATATATACATATATACATATATATATATATATATATATACATATATACATACATACATACATATATACATATATATATATATATATATATATATATATATATATATATATACATACATACATACATACATACATACATACATACATACATAGATACATACATACATACATACATACATACATACATACATACATATATATATATATATATATATATATATATATATATATATATATATATATATATAAAAAATATACAGTGGGAAGAACAAGTATTTGATACACTGCCGATTTTGCAGGTTTTCCCACTTACAAAGCATGTAGAGATCTGTAATTTTTATCATAGGTACACTTCAACTGTGAAAGACGGAATCTAAAACAAAAATCCTGAAAATCACATTGTATGATTTTTAAATAATTAATTTGCATTTTATTGCATGAAATTAGTATTTGATCACCTACCAACCAGTAAGAATTCCGGCTCTCACAGACCTGTTAGTTTTGTCTTTAAGAAGCCCTCTCATTCTCCACTCATTACCTGTATTAACTGCACCTGTTTGAACTTGTTATCTGCATAAAAGACAGCTGTCCACACTCAATCAATCAGACTCCAACCTCTCCACAATGGGCAAGAACAGAGAGCTGTCTTAGGACATCAGGGACAAAATTGTCGACTTGCACAAGGCTGGGATGGGCTACAGGACAATAGGCAAGCAGCTTGGTGAGAAGGCAACATCTGTTGGTGCAATTATTAGAAAATGGAAGAAGTTCAAGATAACAGTCAATC
The DNA here is from genome assembly GCF_056783735.1 of Eptatretus burgeri. NCBI lineage: Eukaryota > Metazoa > Chordata > Myxini > Myxiniformes > Myxinidae > Eptatretus > Eptatretus burgeri. Next base: position 36,255,398 of record NC_140970.1, on the reverse strand, counting down.
TCCCTCGGTCTGGGGCTCCATGCAAGATCTCGCCTCATGAAGCCTCAATGTTCATGAGAAAGGTGAGGGATCAGCACAGAACTACATGGCAGAACCTGGTCAATAACCTGAAGAGAGCTGGGACCACAGTATCAAAGAAAACCATAAGTAACACACTACGCCGTCATGGATTAAAATCCTGCAGCACACGCAAGGTCCCTCTGCTCAAGCCAGCGCATGTCCAGGCCCGTCTGAAGTTTGCCAATGACCATCTGGATGATCCAGAGGAGGAATGGGAGAAGGTCATGTGGTCTGATGAGACCAAAATAGAGCTTTTTGGTTTAAACTCCACTCGCATTGTTTGGAGGAAGAAGGATGAGTACAACCCCAAGAACACCATCCCAACCATGAAGCATGGAGGTGGAAACATCATTCTTTGGGGATGCTTTTCTGCAAAGGGGACAGGACGACTGCACCGTATTGAGGGGAGGATGGATGGGCCATGTATCGTGAGATCTTGGCCAACAACCTCCTTCCCTCGACAAGAGCAGTGAAGATGGGGCGTGGCTGGGTCTTCCAGCATGACAATGACCCGAAACACACAGCCAGGGCAACTAAGGAGTGGCTCCGTAAGAAGCATCTGAAGGTCCGGGAGTAGCCTCGCCAGTCTCCAGACCTGAACCCAATAGAAAATCTTTGGAGGTAGCTGAAAGTCTGTGTTGCCCAGCGACAGCCCCGAAACCTGAAGGATCTGGAGAAGATCTGTATGGAGGAGTGGGCCAAAATCCCTGCTGCAGTCTGTGTAAACCTGGTTAAGAACTACAGGAAACGTCTGCTCTCTGAAATTGCAAAGGTTTCTGTACCAAATATTAATTTCTGATGTATCAAATACTTATTTCATGCAATAAAATGCAAATTAATAATTTGAAAATCATACAATGTGATTTTCATGATTTTTGTTTTAGATTCCATCTTTCACAGTTGAAGTGTACCTATGATAAAAATTACAGACCTCTCCATGCTTTGTAAGTGGGAAAACCTGCAAAATCGGCAGTATATCAATTACTTGTTCTCCCCACTGTACATACACACACAACCAGTCAAGAGTTTTAGAACACCCCCATTTTTTGCAGTTTTTACTGAAATTTAAGCAGTTCAAATCAAGTGAATAAACGGAAATGGTACAAAGCTCAGCGATAAACTGCCAGAGGTTTAAAAAAAAAGTTTAGGTTCCCAAAAACTGAAAAGAATGTATATTTCAGAGTTGCTAAAAAAGTGCCCTTTTCAGGGAACAAGTAATGGGTTAGCAACTGCAGCTGTTCTGCAACAATTGAAGTAAATTAAGCCTTGAACGTTGATGCAAGCAATTCCTACAGGTGTCCCAACTTTTGTTGATTAGTTGCAAACACTCTGTGCGTATAAAAGCAGTGTTGGAACAGATTGTGTTGCTGCACCCTCTGAAGCATTATTTGGACGATATTGCACTGCAGGAAGTAGTATATTACTATCATAATGGTGAGAAAAAGACAATTAACAAAGGAAGACAGACAGACCATTATAAACTTTTAAAGTGTGGGTCTTTCCTTTGGAGAAGTTGCAAAGAAGGCAAGGTGTCATCGAGTACAGTTTCCTACACCATCAAAAGGCACTTGCAAACTGGAAGAAACTGACAGGAAGAGGTCTGGCAGACCCAAAGCAGAGATGCCAACTTTTGGAAATCAGAATTAGGGAGGATTTGCAACCGACACCAAATAATGTGCGCGAAGCGCACATCTCGAGCGCGGAGCGCTCGACCCTTGCGGCGGGGTCCAGGGCCCGCCTTAGGGCCCTGGAAGCTCTGGGGTTCTAGACGCTCTCTAGTGCCCTCTGAGCCCTATTTTGGAGCATTTAACATGTTAAGAATTCCCACTTTTTGAACAAAAAAAAAGGGGAAAATTGTGCACTTTTTAATGTTACATGTATGTTAATATTAGTAAGTTAGGGGACAATCAAAGATTAACAAAAAGCACAAAAGAAGCAATATTTTTCTTACCTTACTGGCTGGTACTACTGCTGCTTGCTTTTTCCATGGCAGCTTTGCTGAGTGACAGCTGTGTGGCTCTTTTAGCCCTTCTGATTATGTCTTTGCTGTATTCTCTCTGGTAGCAAGGGGTGCTATGAGCTAGTTTTTCAATTAAGAGAGCTTCCAGGGTTTTGACACTCAAATTGGGACGAAATTCAGTATGATTCTTCCGTACAAGACTGAGTGCCCGCTCACATGATGCGTTCGAATGAGGAATGACCAAGATTCCCTTCATCACTTTGCTCAAATTAGGATACTTCTTGGCACCAGTGCAGGGATCTGTGAGCTGTGAAATCCGATGCCACTGCTCATCCACTCTCACTGTCTCAGTAGCAATTGTAGCTATGGAGGCGTCTGCCTGGTAGTGAGCGAATTCACTCTCAAGACTGTCTATGTCACTATCACCGCCACTGAACAGACAGGGGAATTTCTTGATGAAAAACTCCACACAGTCAAACCCCACTTCTTGGTGTAGCTTAACATCCAGCACCTGAGCATGCTTGGCTAATTCATCATCTAGCGGCCAGGTTTTGAAGATGTAATTGCAGGCTTTCACATAATATGAGCGAACTGCACTGAAGAAACCTTGGATGTCTGACTCACTCAGAGTGAAGGTGGATTTCTTGAGACTCCTTTGTTCCCTTATATACAGTTTGGCATCGTTCCCAATCATGAGGTCCTCATCATTCTTCTGATGATTTCTGTCAGAGAAGGGTACATTTACCAGAGCAACCGATGACACCGATGGTTTCAAAAACCGTACGAAGATATCTTTCAGAAGACCATTCAATTCTCCGTGCAGGAGATGAATACAGGGTTCGTCTCTTTGGAGCAGAAGATTCCCCTTCTCAAAAAGCTTGTTAGCATATCGAAGGAAGAAACAATAGAGTTTTGTTTGTGGAGACAAGAACATCCTGTTGACACGTTTTCTCTAGATTCCTGCACAGTGTTTGAGGAAGATGCGCTTTTAGTTGTAGAACTCGTAGTACACTTAGCCGCAGGGCGATCACACTTGCGTTTACTGCCAGCACAAGAGGTCAGACTCGTAGTACCAGATCCAATTTTACGTTTGAGGAGAGAGCTTGAGGTAGGTGCAGCCAAGGAAGAAGACCTCTGATTCGAAGGTTTTGCTGAGCTTCTATCAAGTGATTTGGCAAAAGCAGAACTTAACTTGGGTCCTTCTTTGCCTGTAGATGGGACTATCACAGTCTTTCTCGACTCTGAAGGGATCTGCTTTGTAGATGAACGTGATGAAGGGCCGGTGATGCTACCTGCTCTCAGCATTGGTTTTGGTGCTGTCCCTGCTGTCTTCTTCGCAGCAGATACTGCAGTGGTAGTGGTGAATGCTGCTCCACTAGTGCTTGATCCTGCAGTGCCAGTACTGGCAGTAGATACAGTGCCGTCCTTCTTGCTCGTTGTTAGAGTCTTGGCTACAGTTGGTTGCATTTTTCTTCGTACTTCTTCTTTGAAGAAGAGGCGAAGTGGCTCCCACTGTTCAATCAGCCTGTCTAGGCACTGACCAAGGGACAGCTACCTTGTTGCGACATGCTTCAGAATCTTGTGTGTCGGGGCATCACAGAGTTCTTGCAATGCTTTCACTCCTTTGACGCGTTTACTACTTTTGTCCAAGTAGTAGTAAATATCGATGAGAAAGTCATCTAATTCAATGGGTAAGGCCTGAGCCGCCTTCTTGGCCGTATTGTGCATCATATGGCAATGGCATCCCATGATGTAGCACTCTGGATTTTGTTTGTGGATATAAGCAGCGACTCCTTTGTGCTTGCCCACTATGACAGAGGCATTATCAGCACAAAAGGAAACACAATTTCCCCACGGAATTTTCCTGTCACTGAACTCATGATCAAGCAGTTTGAAAATGTTTTCTCCAGTGGAATCTTGTTTGCACGCAGGCAAACTTAGCAAACCTTGCTTCACAATCCCAGCACTGTTGTCATAGTACGAAATCAGGACAGGATATAGCTGGGCCTCACCACTGTCATTGCTACCGTCTGTAGCTAGGCTAAATGGAGCTAGTCTAGCAATATCGGCAATAGATGAAGCAGTAACATTTGACAACTCACCAATTATTGCTGAAGTTTTTGTTCTTGCACATCCATACTTTGAAGCAACTTTTGAATCTGGAAACATCTTTTGAAATAGAGGTCCAGCATGATCTGAGACTGATATGGGCAAGTTATGTTCCACAATAAATCCACTAAAGAGAAGTTCCGCTCGGGTAACATCCTCTTCCTCGCTTGTCCCTTGTTTGGTGAAATAATTCAGAAGTGTACCGGTACTCGTGCTCGAAGATCTCTCCTTTGCAATGTCTGTGTGCCGTTTGCTTCCAACGTGCTTCCGAATATCATCGCGACCTCCGTGCTCAACTGAAATATCAACGCTGCATACTGTACAATACGCATGATGAATTCCTCTTTCAGACTTTCGAATACACGGGTATTGGAGACTGTATTCGGTCTTGTACTTCTGAGACCATTTCTTGGTCTTCGTAAGCTTCTTTTCTGCCATTTCGTAATCAACATCGAGGGCTTGAAGCATCGGTAACTTCGAAGTCGATGTTCCACAGCTGCAGCGCGACTCGTAGAACTCTAGCGGCTGTTAAACACCGCACGGTGGTCGCGACCGCCGGGCTGATATGGGGCCCAGCTGCATGCAGTGAGCGTATC
>NC_140970.1:36235673-36240673 GCF_056783735.1 Eptatretus burgeri | reverse complement strand
GAAGTCGACCTGCGGCGAGGTGCGATCGCCCGGTCTACCCTCCGCGTGGGTACTTAGGTAGTTCGAATTTGGCGAGCAACCCTATCCCACGCGGGGGCTGATTGGCTCGATCGCGGTGAGACCGAAAGGTCCACCCGTGACTGGTTCCCGGCATTAGTCCGAGAGGGTCACGACTGGATTGTCCGTCCGGTGGGCGACGTGCCGCGATTCGAGTGTTGTGGCCGTCGCACGCCGGCGGGCGCGAAAACCGCAACACTGGTGTCAGGAGTGGGATACAAATTCATCGCCCTCCTCGCGGCACTGGTGTCGGAGAACAGGAAAACGGGCTGTCCTGTCTCCGGCTAAATTCACGGGAATCGGTCCAGGGGTGAGAGAAGCGACCCCCGATTCCCTCCAAATTACGAGCGAGCAAATTAACCCTTCACGAGAAGCAAGATGGCGTCTCAAGGCGAGCGGGAGCCGGGGGTATTAGAAATGGATATGTGTAATAATGTAGAGTCCATGGTCCAGGATGGAATCCCCGAGCAGGAAATGTTGATTGTGCAGGAACACGGACTCGCCCAACTAAACCCAGAACCTGAAATGGGTGCGGCAGCGGCCGCAGAGTATGACACCTCCCCCCCCCCTCTCCACCAAAACCCTTCCCCAACCCTTGCCGAAACGGCTCAGCTGAGTGCATCCAACATGGCCCAGCTATGCGCCATGCTGGCGGCAATGAACGAAAAGATGAATGCGAAAATGATCGAAAAAATGGATGCAAACACAAATGAAATGAAAAACGAAATGAAAGGCATGAACGAAAAGATGGATGCAAACACAAATGAAATGAAAAACGAAATGAAAGGCATGAACGAAAAGATGGATACAAATACAAATGAAGTGAAAACGACGATGGATGCGAATACACAGCAAATGAGGGAAGAGATGAAAAAGTTCCGGGGTGAGACGCAGAACATGGGCCGATGCCTGCAGGCGGGCATGAAGGCCGTGACAAAGGAAATAATAGTTGAGACAAGGGAGGTAAAGGGGGAAGAGTTGGCAGAGACACGGGAGATAGAAAAAATAGAGGAAAGACTACACGATGAAGACGGGGTAAGTGACGCGCACACACACACGGAGGTAGTGGAGGATCATGGGGGTGAGCTGGCGGACTGGGTAGAGACCCAGTGCGAGCACCTGGATGGCCTCCTCCAGGAACGAGGGGAGGGAGTATGCCCCCTTGAGGCGAGTCACGACCAGGTGAGTTCGGTCGTGCTTTGCGAGGTTGGGGGGACGGGTGCTGTGGACGGGTGCACGGAGAGCTTGGGGGGTATAGAGGCCCCGGAGACCCTTGTGGGGACACGAATCCCCAGTGTGGTTGTCCCTGTGTGTGTGGTGCAAGGTGTGAGTGCGGCACCGTGTGTGGAAGCGACCCCGCGTGTGAGTGGTGTGGTGGCGATGGTGCCAGAGTGCGTGCTTCCCAGCACGCCGTGTGTGGATGAGGCACCGTGTGTGAGTGAGGCACGGTGTGTGGATGAGGAACCGCGGTTGAGTGCCCCCGCGTGTATGAGTGAGGGACGTTGTGTGGAAGAGACCGCGTGTGTGAGTGTCGCCGTGTGTATGAGTGAGGTACCGCGGGTGAGTGCCCCCGCGTGTATGAGTGAGGCACGGTGTGTGGATGAGGCACAGCGGTTGAGTGCTCTCGCGTGTGTGGGTGAGGCACCGCGGGTGAGTGCCCCCGCGCGAGTGAATGGAGCACCACGTGTGAGTAGTATGGTTTGTGTGAGTAGTGAGGCACGCGTGAGTGAACGGCCGTGTGCAAGGTCGCTGTGTGCCAGGGAGACCGTGTGTGTGAGAGAGCGGTATGAGAGGGAGATGTCGGTTGGCATGCGGGAGCACGCAGCCGCGTCTCCCGGTGTGAATGTGATGGAGTGGACTGTGTGCGTCGTAACACGCAGGTATGCGTGTGTGGAATGGAGACGGAGACGGCGACAGAGGAGCGAAAGCCGGGTAGCGGCTGTAGTTGTTTCGAGGACCGTGCCGGGTTCACCCAGCAGTGAGCACGCGGTTCGTGCTGTGCAACGCACGAGACCACCACGTGCTCGCTTGCGAGAGTGAAGTCCCGGTCCGGAAACGCACGCGGTGGATTTGCCGATCCCGCGGACGGACAAAGTTTAGGCAGGTAAATGGATTTGGACCGGACGGGTTCTCCACGCGATCGTGTGTGTTCAGCTCCAACGGGCAAAGCACATGTGTTCGCGTGGGAAACCCCTCGAGACGTGGGGCTTGTGTTTTTTTTTGCGCACGGTGACGTCATGGCTGCACGTGTGGTTGGAATCCGGCAGGAGGGGTATCTCTGCCGGATGGCACCGTCCAAGGAGGGACGAGGAACACGTGCAGCTGCATGACGTCACGGACAGGTGCAAAGTGCGCGAGCTCTGAGTTGCCGCGCAGGTGCTGCGCATGGGAAAAAAAAAAAAAAAAAAAGCAAGCCTCACTTTCGGGTGTACAGGATTCCTGGGCAAGGGGTGAAAGACCCCCTTACCCTGGGCACAGGATGGAAACTAGTTAGGGGGAAGGGTTAGCTTAGCTAGACCGACTTCATGGGGCAGGGGTAAGTCCTCATGGAGTCCGTGGAATGGATTAGGTAGAGGGATTTAGTGAGCTTTAGGTTGGGAAATAAAATGATTGATTTAGAGACCGTGACAGACTTATGAATGTGTAGTGGGGACGTAGCTTAGCTACGTAGTGTTAAAAGGAACGTGCTGTAGTTTAAGGGACGACGTGGGAGCACGAGTTAGTTAGGGGAAGTAGTTAGAAGGATGGCAGAGTTCAGCGGTGTGTGTGTTGAAGAGTTGGTGAGTTGCGAGGTGAGTACATGGTGAGTGAGTGAGGCCAGCGGGTCTGTGTGTGTGGAGTGAATGGGGAATGCATGGTGCGATGAGTGATTGGGGGGAGGAGTGACTCCCGCCCAAGGGACCCCGGGGTCAGAGTAAAGTGAGTTAGCTGGGTTAGTCAAATTGAAAAATGGAGGTCGTTTTGTTGTTGGTGGGAAAGTAGGCTCGAGACCCATTTGGAGGGGTGCAGGAGCCCTGTTGACGGGCTTGGGAGCGTGGCTGCGAAAGGTGAGTATCGCTGAGTGGGTACCCCGGGCACCAGGCTAGTCGGCCGCGGTAGGCCATGGGCCCATGGGGGGCCGGGATAGAGTAGTGGGCACGGGTGCGCCTGCTTGGTGCGGGGGCCCGGGGCGCCATTAGCCGCGTGGGCAGTGTTGTGGGCACGGGTGACCCTCGGAAAGGGGCCCGGGAGGCCGGCCTGCCACGTGTGCGTTTCAGGGGAGGTGCCATGGGGGGCACTCCCCGGTGTTAGGGAGCTGGTAGGCTCGAAGGCAGTATAGTGCCCGGGGGTGCCATAGCGGGAGAATCGGCAGAGGGTCGTGCCTGCCAAAGGGAGCCACGTGTCCCAGCCAGGAGACCGTGTGAGGGCACGGAGAGAAAATTGGGGGGCGAGGCCCGAAATTGTGAGGACACCAACACAGGCGACGGGAATCTGGGTTGTTAGAACCAATAGTTTAAGCGAGAGGCGCTTGTTGAAAGCCCCGGGGTAGTTTAGCAGTTAAATGGATAGGGTAGATTAGGAGATGTACCCCTCCGCACCATCCATCCCCTCGCTGTCGTTGTGGGCCGCTGGACCCACTTGGTGTTATAGATCGCTGAACTCTGGGGAGGCCATTCTGAGGCTTCGTTGGGCCTCGACACAGGACGTCAGCTCTCCCTTATTCCCCTCCGGGAAGGGAACGTAGGGGTTGGGAGTAGGCTAGGTGACAGAATAGGTTAGCCGAACAAGGACGATAAAGGGGGTTAGGGGACGATTTATAGTGGGGAAGTAAAAATAAAAACAACAAAAAAATAAGTTGGGGCTAAATTGGGGTTTGGACAAATTAAGGGAGTGGGTATGTACAGTGACAGGCAAAGGCGATAGGTTGGGAGGGAGACAGGTAGGTAGGTCCGAGCCCGCCTTCCAAGTGGCCAGCACCACCGCACTCCCTCCACCAACCTCCATTGAACGGCAAAGGCTGGCCAATGCCATCGGCTGGCCGTGTTTTGCTTCAAGGCCTGTGCCGGCCAGTTCATCTGCCGGCTGTGTTTGCCTGCAGCAGCCTTCTTCTGCGGGCTGTGTTTGCCTGCTCACCTTTGCCATGCCATGCCCACTGCCCATGTTCACCAGCCCCGTTCAATTTTTGCTCTGCCCCCCCCCCCCCGTTCATTTCCATGTGCGCCAGGATCAGAAAGCAACAGTTTGCAAGCTGCGAGAACTGCCCTGTTGGCAGCTACAACACGGGCCTGCAGTGGCGGCCCGTGCACCGTGTTTGTGTCCATGCATCCATTCGTTGTGCTCATTGCGTGTGCCACTTGAGCTGGCACGGAGACTGCGTTTGTGCAGCCCAAGCACCGTTGTGGTTCACTGCGTTCAGTTCAAAAGGGAAGGCCTTGGACTGCGTGTGAGCAGCCAGCCACGTTCCCTGTGACCTGCATTGTTTGAGCCAGAGACTGCATGTGGGCAGCCTGGCTCCCTGCTAACTGCTTTCTTTTTGCAGAGTTCAATGATCCTGGGCCATGGTTTAGTGTAAAATTTGTAAGTTAAGGTTAAGATGTACTGTAAATATGAGTGCGCCCCCGGCATGTTTGTCTTAGCGCCGGCAATTTTATTTAAGTCGTCCGTGTGAGTGAGTTTGTTTAGGTAGTTAAGCAGCCCTCAGGTTATTTATTTTGGGGACACGAATACCATGAATGTCGCACTCAGGGATCCGTAGGTAAAATGTACTAGGGGAAAACTACACATGATGGCACACGAAAATTTGACGACTCGGGACGAGTCTGTAAAAAGGGAAGGGGGTAGTGTTGTGGTTACCAGATTCGCAAACCACCATTCAGGTCCCTTAGGTGAGGTATCTCGGTAAGTGCATGTGTAGTTAGGCCCAAACCCGTTGTCTAGTGGGAATACATGTCATTTATACGTGC
>NC_140970.1:36163173-36223173 GCF_056783735.1 Eptatretus burgeri | reverse complement strand
GTTCCTGGCAGGTTTCAGGAGTGAACTGTCAGACTCTCTGGCGCTGAGGCTGTTCTCTGACAATGGCTCGAGAGATGTTGACCTTCACAAGTGCATAATCCGATAAACTAAATGGGGCAGAGCAAGTACGTTGTCGGGGTACGTGGTTATCACCAAATCCAGAAGGGAGAATTTACCATTGACAGAAATCTGGGTGGGAAAGTTTACAGATGTAGTCAATCAAATGGAGTCACAGAAGTCCTTTGCAGAAGTTCTATGGCTGGTGAGAGTGGTACCAACATCAAGTAAATTTGCATGGTGACAATTGAAATCACATTTGAGGAAGACTCGAGACAAGTGGTTAAAAGTTGGTCCATGTTGTGTGTGAGATAAAGATGTAGATGGCGACATCACTGTTGGGAGGATGGTACAACACATACAAACATAAGATAAGAGCAGAGCGGAAGTCACAGCCAGAGGTACTCCGGGGGTTTGGGAGGTGTAAGAGCAGTCAGTACAAGGAGCGAGAAATGTTCTTGAGGTAAAGTTTGACTCCACCACCAGAATGGTGTTCATGTCAATTAAACCGGAGGAGACAATAGCCAGGAAGAGCCACTAAAGAGTCAGGGACATCCTGTGGTAGGAAGGATTCTGTTAAACAGATGATGTCCAATTTATTGGCAGCAGCTTGGTTTGAGAGATCTCTCAGGTTGGAGTGGATGCCTTGGACATTTACGGACAAGGGAGGAGGAGCTGCTGATAAGGCATAGGAATATGGAAAGGAGCAAGCAGAGGGTGCAGGGTGGGGGTGAAGCTGGAAGGAGGTGGAAATCAAGAGGTGGAGGGGTGGGGAGAAACTGAGGGTGAGGAACAGAGGGGTGGAGGAACAGAGAAGGGGCAGGATGAGGTGGTCGATGAGAGGTGTGGGACGATGGGGAAGGGTACTGACAATGAGGGGTTTGACACCGTGAATGGACGTGAAGGGGAAATTACTGTCGCGTGCATACAACCTCTGCAAAATGGAAGTCTGAGGAATCTCCAACTGGATAACCTGCGACAGACTTCATGGGTGGGGTGGTAAGAATATTGTTACAGTTGTGGGAGTAGATGGAGAAATTTCATGGGAAAGTTGGGATTGAATAGAGTTGTTTGGTCCATAGGCATCTGGTCCATTTGGTAAGAGACATCTCGATGTAATTAAGTAGGGAAACTGTTTGCTTAAGTGTTACGTGTCACACTTATGGCAGTGTCAATTAGAAAGGGATTAAGGATAAGTTCCCCCAGTATGTAATTGCCGCCCCCCCCCCCACCCCCCTGTTATTTTCCCAATGTTTTTGTATTACAAACCAGCAAAGATGGAGTTATGCTTTTCAAAACAACTACAACAAAAGCAAGCCAAACGTGCTGAGCGGACGGAGGCCCTGCCTTCCCGGAGCTTTGTGCGAGCAAACCACACCCAAGAGGTAGAACGTTGGTTCGGTGCGATGCCAGGAGAGATCGGGAGGAATGGACGAGTACGGAGTGAGGGGTGCACACGGTCGAGGGCGAACGTAGCTAGGAGATAGTCTGTAAGAACAGGGTTTTACGGCTGGCTTTCCTTTGATGCATGAAGAAGACGGCACAATTCTCGTATTCATGCTGAGGAGATTTGGCTCGCGTGGTGAAGCGAGATGCTGGCCATCGACTCTTGACTGGTCGTATGAGACGGGCCTCGATGCTTCATGTATGTCATCGAAAGGGACGGCACCATTCTAAGCTGCATGGGGTCTGAGCCTTGGTGTTGAATACCGCTCACAAATTGCCTGACGAACGTTCCCGCTGTGAGAGAGCAGCTTGGCGCCACTTTGCGCACGTCTACACGTGCAAATAGAAGCGCCTCAATGCCACATTTCACAAACACCATCTCTGGACTAAGCTAAGTGCCAGAATAAAGGGAGGATTTGCTTTTATTTTGTTTCCCCATATTTGTGTTTAAGTCTGTGTGTAGAGGTGCCTCGACTTTAGACTATCTCACAATCATTATTATAGCTGAATTATTGTCCTTTGTAAATATTTGTCTGTTTTCATGAAATCCCGTGTTTATTTTAAGTTGCTGTGTCCGTGTATTTGTCGCGGGGTTCTAGTATAAAGCCCTGTGCTGTGCATTCATCTGTGCCTCCGTCACTCCGCCATTGCGTCCTACCCCTCCCGCACGCATCATAATCTCCGCTCAGCTATCCAGGATGGCGGTGTTGACCGCACGTCACCACAAATTGGGTCGGGGGGGGGGGGGGGTTAACCTAACTACCAGCAGTGCGACAAAATTTTGGGTTGAAGGCATGGAGGAATATTCGGCTATCAGTCAAAGAGGAGGCTGGATGAACTCAACATTTATGAGTGAAGAGGTTTTGGGAAATAAGCCTTGTGCAAAAGAAAAGGAAGAGATTTTGATGAAGTGGAAGAAGGAATGGGTTTTTCTTGATGAGGTAGTAAGCAGAGTAAGGATAACATTTTGGGGAAGTTAAAGATATGATTTTAAATATACATGGTTAAACATATATGATTTGGGGGAAGGGGGTGGGGCAGAGAGAGGATGGGGAAGATTCACTCTGACTTTCAAAAAGCCTTCAGGAACAAAGTTCCTGCATTTTTTTGGTCTTGAGTTTTGAAAGATGGACATACCTGGTGCATTTGCAGGGTAAGCAGTTGGGATCCCATCCCTTTCTGTGCACATTTTCCACTGCCCACAGGATTTTTTGCTGTTCTCCCATTTTTAACACTCCAATCTGTATACAGACATAAAATAAGCCAACTAGTTCAAATGGATATAGCAGTCATTAGTCAAACAGCTGCAACATGAAATGTCTGAATCTGGCACTATGGCTCTCTTAGTAAAGACAATAAAAACGTTGCTTAAGTGGTGGGTGGCCACCAGTGAAATTAACTGTCTACTTTGTCATTTACCAAATTAAACAGATCTTCTTTTACTTTCAGTGAAGGTTTTTGAGGGAGTGCATTATTTCCGGCACAGTGCGAAGATGAGTCAGCTTAGCCAGACAACGTACATAGGTTCATTATTATTGCAGATTCCCATCATGGAGTGCTAAAATGTATTTGGACAATCTACATATAACATGAGCAGGGAGAGAGGGGTATGGAGGTGTGGGGAACAGGGGGTGGGGGGGGGGGGAGATGAAAAGAATGGGAAAATAAAAGGTTGAGAAATTTGAGAGAGAAAAATAATAAAAGAAGAAAGGAGGTGAGGAAGAGGGATGGAAGGGGAAATCAGCAGGAGAAAGATAGAGGGGAATGTATAAAGGAAAATTTATATGGAGAAGTGGGAATGTGTGGTGAAGGGGTTCAAAGGTTCCACGATTCTTTGCACATGCAATTTGTAGAAGGTCCATTAATTAATGTTAATCCATCACTCATTCTAGTTTGGCAAACGAAATGTAACTGTGGCATTAAATTTAAATTACAAGGTTTTTGTATTGATCAAATTACTTTATTTTTGCGATCATAAACAGCGTGCTAAATATATCACGTAGTCATAATGAAAGACATGTCACCTGTTTCATACACATGATAATGTTTCACATAATCGCAGAATAGCTCAATTAGTAACAGCTCATATTATTCAATTTGTTTGTGGGATTTTGGGATAACAATTCAGCAGGAATCCCAGCTGCCATTGGAACAATAAAAGTCAACCACAGTATGAACTGGCATCACAGGTAGACCAGATAAGAAGAGGCATGAAGATTATTCCTTCCCTGTAAATCATTTATAAAAGTAGTGGGTTCCTGGTGGCTGCAAACTGGAAGATCATCAAATCCCAAGTAGACCACCAGATATCAAAATAGTTGAGTTACTTTCATGTGCAACATAACACTGGCTCAATGGGCCAAAGTGTACTGTCGTGTGTCTATGCTTCCTTGCAAAATCATTTTCCTTCATCAGTTTCTTTACGCAGCCTGCTGGTGCTAAATGGACCGCTAAAGGACAATTTTCTGCCATGCTTATAAGTTTTTTTTTGTTTATATCTTAATTGCAGAGTTTTTGCACGATTCAGGTACATTTGATAGTTTGAAAACAGATTACACATCAAAGCGGTTGCAGTTCGGTCATTTATGTATAGACCGATGTTTTTCAGCCCCAAATGAACAAGCTATCAATTTGATGCAAGAAAGCTTAACCAAAGTCACCGCATGGACACCTGTTCTGCCCGCCCCTTGGCATGCCAGCAAGAGGCTGCACAGTCATGGTCAATGATGAGCAGGAGTGGCCTATCAGCCTCCATGCGGGACTTTTCCATCACTAGCTATCGAGTGTCCAAACAAATTGAGGAAAGGAATGGAGAATAATGAGAATCTATTTGTCTGGGAGTTATGTGTTCATCTCCAGAGGTAATGAAGCTGTGGATGCAATTGAATGGAGGTTGCATCACTGGCCCACAAAGTCTCGGTCAAAGAGCTTCTGGTATGAATGTCCCTTATTCATGTCGCTGTGTATTTTGTATCTGCGCTGAGGGACTGCAGAGCATTATTCTACTTCACAGCAAGTGTAGGTTCAGAGTTTACCGAGAACATTCAAAGCAGCACAAAGAAACTTTGGGATTACATGGAGAAAACTGATGAAACAGGGCAACAAGGAAGACCATCTGAAATGAGTTTTATCAACATTAGATGGGAATATAACGAGTTGTTTAATTTTAACTAATTACCTTGCATGCGCGTCATCACGAAACGACAAATTAAAGATCTAATTAATTTTCAATCAATTGCAAGCTTATTTTGTTGTTTAAAAACAACTCGGTCATTAATGATCTACTTAAGCATAATTTCTCAAACTGGTAAAATTACCACCTCACTGGCATAATTCTTCCATTTATTAAGCCGACAATTTGCAGATGGATTTCATCAACAGGTGGGGAAAAAATAATGTTGAAGAGAAGAAGAGAGAGAACAGAAGAAAAGAGAGGACAGAAGAAAACAGAGAAGAAAAAAGAACAGAAGAACAGAAGAAGAGAGAAGAGAGAAGAGAAAAGAGAGGAGTTTTGCTTTATGAAGGGTGAGCACTCAAAATATCAGTTACACCTCCTTTCCCCTCTCGTGGTAAAAATGCTCTGATAAGACATTATCTTGTCCACCGACACGACTGACACTAGCCTTCAAAGAAACGCGCATGCCACTGTACTAATTGCAAAAGGTATTATTACAAGTTACAAGGTCGGAGGGGTTTAAATTATACATTTGCATGTGTGGTGATGAGATGGACCTTCAATGCAAATTTGAACAAAGTGATAATTTTACATTGCCAGGACAACAGTGGTGCCCACAATGATCCATCAGGAAATCCAAGGAGTAACGGCTTCAAGTACATAAAATTAAAGTATATACTGCATATCAATTACAGAGTTCAGAGAACGTCATACCCTCCGCAGTCTTGGGGAAAAATATAATCATATGGGTGGGGTCTGTGAGAAGCAAATTTGATTGGTCAAGATTATGTAAAATGCAGTAATATTTTATCCAAGTACTGCGAAACGGAAAAGTTTTTAAAGTGCCTAAAATGTGATTTGTGTTTAGTGTTCAAGTATCTAATTCAATTGAAATAAAATAAAGATTTTAAAGGTTATAGAAAAAAACATATTTTGGGGACTTTACCAACATTGATGCAGCGTCTTTCACGACCAACTTCTTTAACACTTTACGCTAGTTCTTTGTGTCCTTTATGACGTCTTTAAAAACAGAAAGTTTCCTGTTTGGAATGATTTTCAATTTGTTTGACTGCCAGACAGAGTAAACAAAATTATCTCACTCCTCTCAGCGTATGTGCGATCAGGATAAAGTCAGAGCCAAAGTACCGCTAAACTGCAGATTCGTTTTCCGATTTGTGTTTGAAATATAACACTCAATTGAAATAAAGTTGTTCCTCGATCATAAATTGACGTTTGTGGACAGACAAACAAACGGACAAAGTGAAGCAATTGCATCACCAAACTTTCCGCTTAGCACATGCACACGGGTAGAAATCAGTGTTGCAGAATGAAGGATGTTGGTTCCCGTACTTACTTTTGCCAGGTCCTGTGCCGTCATAGACAGAAGGGAATGAAAGGAAACTCGATGGGCCTGGAAACAGTATTACACTTCAGGCCAAAAGAAATGGCAATCCAAGTACAGCAAAATAACATTGGTGTCAAAACTGTTACTTAAACCCGAGTAGAGTAAAAGTCTTCATCCTAACTTGAATTTGGAATCAAAGGATTTAAATATAATGGATGAACAAATCACAGCAGAGAATAATCCCATAAATTGCCCAATTAGCCTTTTCAGTTGTTAGACTGTGTATGTGACAAGCACAAATGGGGAATAGAAGGGCATTTCTTGTGAACAGCAAGTCATTTTTATCTCAAAAAATATTTTAAAATCACATCTCAAAGCAAACAAAGCATCTCATCAACTCATGTTGTAATTAACATTCAAGTAAATAATGCATCAAAAATAATGATTTTTGGGATCCTATCAAAGCAAGTCGACTGCATGCACTTTGCTTCAAGCACTCAATGGTCCAGCACATCATTCCAACCACAATTTGTGTGACTGCATTGCCAATAATGGCATTCCCTAATGAAAGCATCTTGCAGCACACACACTGATGAATTACCCTGCCCGTGAAACACTGGGATGACAGTTTATAACCGAGTCGGAATCAAACCCAGGCTAGACAACTTGGAGGCGAGTGTGCATAATACACCATCCTGCCAGCCATCCTCCAGACCATCCTGCCAGCCCTAATACACTAACAAGAAAAACACACTTTGCAGCACTAACTTAAAGAGTGGAAATTCACGGAATGGTGAAAATTTGTGCAAACCAAAATATTTAAGCTTGGAGAACCAACGTCCACCAACTTATGCCGGCAGACGGGATTCTCGTTTAACGTCCATCACCTGAAAATAGAGAGTCAAATGTGCAAGCTGGAGACCAGAAAGAAAATCGTGCAGATCATTTTCTTGCAGCTGCTTCCTGTACCAGTCATACAGTGGGGGACTCTGGTTAATCAATCCATGAGATTCAAATTGATTTTATGGGTAATATAAAAAGCTTCCAGTAATTAGAGAATTCTAAAAAAAATTGGCTGTGGAACAAAAGGAATCTCAAATTTTCATGAAGATTTATCAACCTCTCAAATCATTGGGAAGTGAATGGGTTCATGTCTCTCACATTTACTGCTCATAGGAAGAAAAATAAAAATAAAAAATATAAGAGGAAAAACAAGTTTACAAAGTCCACAATTCAAAGTATAGTATTGCAACAAGTACAGGGTATTTCAAAAAAGTGTACTATTTGAGCGGCCTGGTATTCTGTCGTATATAATGCTATAACCTTCCTCTTGCAGGTTATGGTAGTGGTGGTATGCCACTTATACAAGTAGTCAGCAGGACTCTCCGTCCACTATGGTGTTCACAGTGGAACAAAGTGAAAATCGTGACTTTGTGGTTTGAGACAAAATCCAACATGCAGGTGGACTGACGATACTGTCAGTATTACAATGTTCACACCCATATTGGACCTTCCAATGGGAGCATTCAGCAGTTTGTGGAGCCATTCCAGGTACATGGAAGCATGAAAAATCAAAATAAAGGCAACAGTGGCTGTCCACCAAGTGTTACCAAGGGCCAAGGAGCAAATGATCTTGTGAGAGATTCTACAATCAACAGTCCTAGGAAATTCCACCGTCAGCGTTCCCGAGAACTGGCGATCTCAGGCTCATGTGTGGCGAATTCTCACTTCTGAACTCAAGCTCCACCCATACATCATATCTGTAAGACATAATGTAAATCTGAATGACATGGAAAGCCGAGTAACAATGTGTGATTGGTTCAGTGACTGAATGGAAAGGTACCCAAATTGGATCAACACCTTGTGTTTCAGTGATGAAGCACACTTCCATTTGAATGGGGCTATCAATAATCACATCTTCTGAGGTGCTGATCCTCCTGAGGAGGTGTCTGAGATGTCTCTTAAGAGCCCCAAGTCCACTTGCTTATATGCATTGAATACCAGATGGGGTGTGCTGACAATTTCATTCAGGATCAAAGCCTGCTTGAACAGAGATGGAGCACGCATTGAAAATGTCAACTACAAGTAGTATGAGCGATTTGAAAATGGCACGGTATATGCTTTCCATCAATGTATCAATGAACTTGCTACCTTTTAAAACTTTTCTCCAATAAACCTTTCAAATAGTCCATTTTTTTGAAACAACCTGTACTCAGCAATAAAAACTGTTTGAAAGTTTCACACAATAATTCTCACAAGATAAAAGATACAAGCTGAGGGGCTGATTTCTCGGTGACACGGCGGACACTTGTACGGCCTTGCTTGATCCGAATCCTAGCAGCACCATCCTGGAGTGCATTTGGGGTCCTTTGAGGTCGTCGTGGGACATTTGATTCCATGGCCGATTGAGGAGCAAGTAGGGACAAAATCTGCAAAGGAAGTGTACGTGTATCCGTACATTTTGGGAGAACAGTCATAATTAAAATGAAGTATCGTTAGCGTTAACAAAATGTATCAAGGCGAGGTGTCCAAAGCAGATGCATTTCACTTAAGCCAAATCGATTGGGAAGAGATTCCGCCATGCGAATACGGAATGAATCGCCCCAATGTCGCTGGGACTGAACTCACAACCTTTTAGCAATACATGTAAAAGAGGAAAGAAATCCAGTACAATTTCTCTTGTGGCCCCAAAACCAAAACACACAATACTGTTGCGGACATGGAGTAGGGGCGAGAAGACCATGGAGGGGGGGTTAGGGTTAGGGTTAGTAAATTAACTCAACCACGTGACTTAGGGTCCTCCGTCCAATGGAAACCGGTTACCTAAAATGGTCACGTGATCTAATTACCAGGGGACACGCCCTCTGTACGCCTTGTTCAAACCGGATCAGATGCAGCCGAGCATAACTGCCAAGGACTCACCGGCTAGAAAACAGATCATTGGGGATAACGTCCTGGCTGGGCTTGGATACGGACCATGCTAGATCAATGAAGGAAAAGACGAAAACAAGCTGGGACCATTTCTATACAAAGAATTTATTTACAATCAGGTGAGGAAAGGTATGTGGCACAGTAAATGGGGCTTATTATTATGTACAGCAAGGACAGCAAGGAATTTGTGGGGTGCAACAAAAGGCAAACAATTTACAAAAGCAGACTCATTCCGTTATATCTTCTATGATCTTAACTTATGCTAAGACAGGCGCCATCACTCACACACACACACACACACACACACACACACACACACACACACACACACTCACACACCCACCCACACACACCCCCACACACACACACACACACACACACACACACACACACACACACACACACACACACGATTAGTTAGCCAGAAGGAAGGCGAGCAGATGAGAACTAACGGGCTTCTCAATACCTGTCGCGGTCGGCCGACCGCACAACCCAGTATGCTTTGGGGGATGCTCCGCTTGAGCTATTCCACCTTAAGAGTCGGCGCGTTATCTCTTGCTTGATCACTTTGTCAGGGCTCATGGAAACGTGTGCTCCGCACTGGTCCAGCACAACTTCTGTCGCACACCAACCCCGAGTGTAGATGCAGTGACAGGCAGACAACGAGGTGCAGTTAAGAGAGGGCGGAGCAGAGAGGCGGAGAAGTTAGTGCAGCAAACAGGCGGAGACAGTGCGAGACAGAGAGAGAGACAGAGAGACAGTGCGAGACAAGAGAGAGACAGAGAGAGACAGACAGTGCGAGACAAGAGAGAGAGACAGAGAGACAGTGCGAGACAAGACAGAGAGAGACAGTGCGAAACAAGAGAGAGAGACAGAGAGACGGTGCGAGACAAGACAGAGAGAGACAGTGCGAAACAAGACAAAGAGAGACAGTGCAAAACAAGACAGAGAGAGACAGTGTGAGGCAAGACAGAGAGAGAGACAGTGCGAGACAAGACAGACA
Source organism: Eptatretus burgeri (assembly GCF_056783735.1). Lineage (NCBI taxonomy): Eukaryota > Metazoa > Chordata > Myxini > Myxiniformes > Myxinidae > Eptatretus > Eptatretus burgeri. Next base: position 36,213,216 of record NC_140970.1, on the reverse strand, counting down.
AAGACAGAGACAGAGGACAGCTTCGTGATCCGCCTTTTATAAGCCCCGGGCAAAGGGTGGGGTGACGACCCGAAGCAATGCACTGTCCTTCGAATCTTGCCCTTCCATTGGATCCCAGCCATGCCCTGCCAGGCTCCTGGGGTCGGAAGCGGCCTCATTCGCACATCCGACAATACAGGCCCAGAGCTCTGTACCGAACTCCCGGGCCGTGTTCTGCTGACTCGACGAGGATTGTGTTGGTCCCGCATGCCCATTTGGGGCACCCCCGGCGAGCTGTGGTTGGTGCTGTTAACATGCTTGGCCCGTTCCTGTGCCACTTGGTCCGAATGGCCTGGGCCGCACAGCACATCCATTTGGTGGCAAATTGCATCAATGCGGAGGTGCGGGGTGATTTTTCCTGTGTGCTGGAGATGTTGGTGGTCAAAGTGGTGATCTTTTGGTGAGCGAAGGTTGAGCAAGGTGAGACGCCGTTGTAAATTGGCGTGAAGATTCGAATGAAAGGGCACGCCATGCGCGTCCTGTACAGTATTGGTGGTGAGTCTCTCATAGGGTGGCTGCCTGCTACAATTTGCATCATGGATAAAAGGAAAGGGTTGGAATGAAAATCAGGATTGAATGAAAGATAGAGATATAATTAGACCAAGCTATAAGACCCACGCAACACACTTTGTCCGTTAACCCATTAGAATGAGGGAAAGGTCTGACTGCACGGAAACAAACGAGATAACTCCTTGGGCATCAATGTGTTAGGTGCCATTGCCTTAGCTTAGAGGTATGCGGTTTTGCAGAACCACAACAATATATTCATACCAGCCCTCACAACTACCATGCCCCCCCCCAGCCTCCCAATCACACCCACCCCCTCCATGATTTATAGTAAATATCCCCATTATAAATCCAATCCATTGGGACTATACTGTGTGCAGAGTGTTGGTGCTGCCTAAGCAGTCTCCAGGGATATTGGGCACAATACTAGATGGGTCGCCACTCCGACACAGGATACTCGAATGACTCAATCATCCCAGCAAGCTGGTACTCATTTTGCCAACCTCGGAAGGATGACAGGCTGAGTCAACCCCACCTGGTATTAATTCTGCAGCCAAGCAGGATTTGAACTCAGGACCCTGGGATCCCAAGCCCACCACCCAAACCATGAAGCCAACACCAGAGAGTACCATTATCAAATTTGATTTTAAACTTAACTGTGCATTACCATTATAAAAGCCACTGGGATTACAGGTTTCCTGGGTCAAAACTAAGATCCAGGCTTTCAATGACATCTTGGACGCTGCTATCCTGTCGATACCTGTTTGTTGTGAGGATGTTGAGGTCACAGAGAGATTCACTTACCTTGGCAGTGATATTCATGTATCTGCTGGCTGTGAGCCAGAAGTCAACAGATGTCTGGGTCAGGCCTGGGGAGTCATGGATTCACTGGATCATGGGATGTGGCGCTGCCAGTACCTGTGCGGGAGAACGAAAGTCAGAGTCTTCAGGTCCTTGGTGCTTCCAGTCTTGCTCTATGGATGTGAGACTTGGACTCTGAATAGGGATCTGAGACGGAGACTTAATCCCTTTGGTACCAGGTCTCTTCGGAGAATCCTTGGCTGTCGCTAGTCGGACTTTGTGTCCAACGAGCGGTTGCTGAGAGAGAATCAAATGAGATTTGTTACCTGCATAGTCCATGAGCGTTAGCTGTGGCTGTATGGACAGGATGAGGCTTGTTTCCCTGATGCTGATCCTGCTCACCAGATTCTCTCTGCGAGGGAGCCTCGTGAGTGAAGGAGGCCAATGGGCCGACCACGTTCCTCGTGGTTGCAGCAGGTTGATCAGCATCTCAAGGATCTGGGGATGGGCAAGGCATCAGCCTGGGGGATGGCCAGACGGAGGCCCCTGGAGTACCGATGGAAAGTGGACGCAGCAACGCGCTGCTCTGACGCATGCTCCTATACCTGACCTGACCTGTGCATTCACAAGCCCCAAAGATGACCTTCACAATGCTTTTAAGAAGCACCAATACCATATACGGTGTCTCCCTCAGGGAGGTCTGACAGGGTACATCCGACTCTCACGTCAATAATTGGCACATGCTTTGTGTATTTTTACGTCATGAACACATGCTCTATCGAAGAGTTGGAAATCTTTACTTTGTTAGTCATGATGCATAGCATTGTCTATCCAATTGCAGAGGTCTAGAAGTCAGAGATGGAACCACCACACCTCACAGACCTCTCAGTACCAGAGTATAGTTCAGTAATCAGATTGATCAGTTTTGGTTGCACCCCATGAAGACCGATAATCCTCCAGAGGGCATCCTTATGCACTGAATCAAACACTTTGAGGAAATCACATAGGCTGCGAGCAGCCCCTGTCAAAACTCTCATCTGTATTTGATGAGGACCCGAAGAGCAAGGATATGCTCAATCATTTACCTCTTTGGTAGAAAACCTGACTGCTCCGGGCGCTGGTGCCCAAGCAGATGGTGGTGAATCCCATCAAAGACCTTGCTCGGCACTGAGAGCAGTGCCACCCCTCGGTAGTTGTTTCAGTCTTGGTGATCACCCTTTCCAGAGAGGGACAACAAGGCTCCTCTTCCAGTCAGTTGGGATGATGCCTGTGTTCCAGACAAAGTACAGAACTGCATGCAATAACATGAGTGCAGCATTTCCACCAGCCTTGAGAAGTTCAGCATGGATGCCAAAGATCCCAGGAGCTCTACCTCCCTTTAAACTGGTTCATCGCAACCTGTGTTTCCATAAACAAAGGTGGTTCACAGTTGAATGGAGGATCAGCAATAGGGATAGTAACACCCCTGACATCCAACTAAACAGCTGATGCGTCAGCCTGGTACAGCCGCTCAAAGTAACCGGCCTTCACTTCGGACTCCTCTGTCAAGAGCCCACCACCCTCCGCTCTAACTGCAGTACACCAAGGGATGGGCTTGGAGCAATGCAATGCACAAATTCCTCTGTAAGCAGGATGAGAATCACTTGACCACAGGTGCTCTACCCTTTCACAGATTCCTCGCACATACGCCTCCTTATCCGCCCTCAGCACACGTACAGTTTTAAGCTTTAACTCCCAAACAGCTCAGCTCTGCCATTAAGCCTGACCCTTTGACTCTGGTCAATGGTATCCAGTGTCCCTTGGGAGACAAAGTTCTTTGCCTTACAATGGGTTCCAGGACAACCACTGGCATAATCAACAATGGTCGTCCCAAAGGCACTCCACAATTCTTCAGGATTCCGCAAAACACCCAGACCCCCCCAAATCCCAACCCAACCTGCTTGCAAACTCCCCAGCTACCCTCTGATCCTTGAGCTTGCCAACATCCAGCCTCGGCTGGGATGGTATCATTCTCCTGGATTTAAGCTGAAACTTTAGAGTTGCTACAATAAGCCTGTGGTCAGTTTTGAGGAACCGAGCACTCCAGTAGACCCTGCAGTTCTGAATTATCTTCGAGCGACCATCAACGAGCACATGGTCAATCTCCTTTGCCACATAACCAGCATTGGAATACCAAATCCAGCGATGAGCCTGTGGGCGATGAAACAATGAACCAGCCACCCTTAATCCACAAATTCTTCTAAAGTCAAGGAACTTAGTGCTAGTGTGGCTAAATTACAAGGTTAATGATGTAATATGATTACCCACAACTAAATGGGTGTCGTTAATGGTGTAATATTGTGACGAATTTGGAAGCCTTGTGCACACAGACAGACAGCAGTCCCCATGTTTAGTTATCTGGATAAGTTTGTGTTTATAGTTAGGGTCCCCGACCTGTGTCTAACGGGAATTACATGTGTGTGCTGCGGAGTTTATTTTACAACAAATCTCCTTCACTTCACTTTGCACTCCGACGCCATTGCCAACGTGTATTCAACCACATACATGGGCGAAGATATCCATCGCCTAAGATCGACACTCCGCCCATGAAGGCAGGGGTGTGCCCCTTGTCAAATCACGCCACAGAGGGCGACTTTCCCACGACACCCCGGCCAATGAGGGTGGAGATCACGCACAGAGGGTGACTTTCCCACGACACCCCGGCCAAGAAGGGTTGAGATGGCCACAGAGGGCAACTTTCCCACGACACCCCGGCCAATGAGGGTGGAGACCGCCTCAAATGGTGATTTTCTCACCCCGGACAAGGATGATATTAAGGAACGCCAGGCTGGGGAGGTTGGTCGTCTTGGGTCTTGGTGCTGGTTGGTTCGTCTGGTCCTGGGTCATCGTCATCTCTGATCTTCTCCTTGGTCTTGGTCGATTGGTACGTGGCCGGTTGGAGAGCGTGGTACCTGGTGCTTGGAGCGGCATCATGTTGCGGGTTCGAGTCCCGCCGAGCCGGATCGTCAAGGGCCGCACGAGGCAGGAAGGTCCAAGCTAGCATCCTTACCTCCAGCTCACCTTCCCTCCGAGCTGGGGGTATCAATAAAGGCCACGGCCATTATTTCTTTTGGGGAGAGTGTGTGTCTGTGTGTGGGCCCATCGTCAAGTATAATTGTGTAAATGCTTTATTTTGCTCATTGTACATTACATTTCTTATTCGGATAACTCTGCTCTTTGAGTGTTCCCCCCTTCCCCGATTAATGTTGTAAATAAATTCCCCTATTGTTGAATGTACCAGCTCCTTTGTGTGTTTCTTTCATTGGCTTAGCACGCTGTGTATTGAGAGATAGTGAGGGTAAATTGTTCATTTGGTCCGGCACGGCTCTGGTAACTCCGCTCGGTTACGCCGGATCCGAGCCGTTACCTGTGACTCGGATCGGACAGAGTCGGCCGAGGGTGTGGTTCCCCGGTAGTTAGATTGCGTGGGTATTTGTTTATATTGAAATTGGCAATTGACCCTACCCCACATGGTCGACCTATTGGCGATCTTCGGTTCGATAAGGGACCCGTGACCTTTCGGATTTATCTGAAAGGTTCGACCTAAATTCCAGGTGTTCGGTGGAGCCAACTACTGCTCCTCCTAGCGGTCGTGCTCGCCACCGAGACCCGGCACCACAACAATATTATGAACAGTGCAACAGTAGCACCAACAGAAAACAACTTTGAAAGAAATGCATAACTTGAAATACTTTCACGAAAAGAAAGAAAAACTTTATGTCTATGCATAGTGCAGTAAGTCCTCAAATATTGTGTTCCTTGAAAATGCCGTGATAGTGGAAACCAAGGGCCAATGGGAAAAGGGGGGATGGCGTTCAGTTCCTGGGCTTCGAGGAAATATAGAGGAAGGTGGGAGGCAGCTAAAAATAAACAAACACATTACAATTGACATAGACATGTAAAATAAATATAAAGCATGTCAACATTGAAATAAACATGAAATTAAAATAAATACAGTAACTACAAAATAAACAAAAACACAAGACTTTTATCTTTTAAATTTGTTATGAAACAGCGAGGTGGGTGAGGGTAAACATTACAAACTGTTCGTACTGTCCCCTTCCATAAATAGAAAACACAAGACTTCGTTTGGGATGATGATGATACTGTTAGAGGTGGGGCAAAGGAGGTGGGGGAAAGAAAGATGTGGCTGTATTGTAGAACTCGTGATTGCTGTTCCATCACCAGGACTCACCAACTGGATTGCCAGAGAAAAGAAGGGAAAAACGATTCTTAGCCACCATGACCGAGAGCAGATCTTTCCTGTTTGGAGAGGAACGTGCCAGCTGGCATCCTCTTCCAAAATAATCCCACTTCTTTGGCGTCTGCCATGGTCTGCCATGGTTGAAATTGAGCCTTCGGCCCCGCGTGCCCCGTGGAAACATTGGTAAATCCGTAATGGTTTCTCCCGTATTACCGCATTTGACGAGTTTAACCGCACAGTCGCTTCACTGATCCCATAATGGAGGCCCACAGATGCCGCACTTTGACGTCTTGCCAACCGAACAACTCGATATTTTTTGCACAATGTCATAACTTTTTCTGCCTTTTTGCACGATTCATTTTGTCCATCGTCTTACATTTGCACGCCATTATTACCTGTTGTGTGTCGACTAGATCTTAGAAATCTATAATTACAGGATCTTCATATGTCATTTCCTGTTTGATGACAATTCATTATCTCTGCCACCGAAGGTGAAGGAGGTTATGTTTTCACCCCTCTCAATCTGTTTGTTTATTTGTGAGCAGGATATTTCAAAGCGTTGTGGATGGATCTGGTTGAAATTTTATGGACAGATTTGGTGTGTGACAAGGACAAACTGATTAGATTTTGGTGAAGGTCCGGATTCGGATACGAAAATTTTTTGAGTGATTCTTCACCATTGTGGGATCGTGCTAAAACGATATATAGCACAATATCTCAAAAAGTTGTAGACGGAGTCAGACAAAACTTGGTGGACAGGTTGGGTGTGTGGCAAGGATGAATTGATTTGATTTTGGTGAAGATCCGAATCCGGATCTGGACACGAGAATTATTTAATATTTAAAGTGATTCTTCACCATTGAGAGATAGGGCCAAACACGATATAGTACTGTATAATATGATATTTCAAACATGTATTGGGCCCGATATGTTCTCGTGGATCACACATTACGTGGTGGAGGTATGCACTCTACTGAGTGCCCTTTGAGTTAAACTTTGCTTCATTCCATAATCCATATGCTGATCTGATAAATACAATTAACGGTATGGAAGAAACAAAAAGAGGCTTGTAATGGGAGGTAATCTTTCGCAAACAATGACTCATCTCAGCCCAAAAACTGTGATTGGCTGAAATGAAATACTGCTATAACTAAATCGGAACACAATAACAAGTGATAACTAGAGGGGGAGCACTCGGTAGAGTGCAAAACTTCCGCCGCCAATACTGCTGGGTCACTTAAGTGAACCTGATATCCTATTCATTGTAGGTCAAAACGGATCAGACTCTACTGAACCACAATTGAATAAACTAAACTAGATCGACGTGCATGTAGAAATGCCAAAAAAAAAAAAAAAAAAAAAAAAAAAAAATCGAAATTTTTTTGAATAAAAAGGTGCAATTTTTTTTTCTCTAACAAATTTTTTTTTGGGGGGGGGGGTTGGAAATCACTTAAAACATGTAGAAATGCAAAAACAAAAATTCAAACATTTTTTCAAAATGGCCACCATAGCGGCCATATTGGACTTTGGACCAAGTCCAAAATCTAATGGCATGATCCTTGGACCATACCTAATCCCCCCACCAAGTTTCGTCGAAATCCGTCCATTAGTTTTTTTTCCGTAACACTGTTCACAAACAAACAAACAGACGGGTGAAAACAGTAACCTCCATCCATCTTCGATGGCGGAGGTTGACAAGCACGCGATATTTAAAGATTTGCTGGAATAGAAAGGGAAATGAGAGTGGGCGGGATCACGCAGGAACCTCTTTGGGGTGAGGCTTCTTATTATTATTTTTATATAGAATAGTGTGGCACGTTGACAAGAGAAAACCATTTTCAAGTCTGTTCATCTTCATCACGCAGTTGTTCTGTCTACTTCCAACCTTGGATTCTCATGATAAGTTGAAGAACTATCAACTGTACATATCATATGCAACACTGTGGTTTGATTTACTGTACTGCATGCACTGCATTGCTAAACCCACAAATTATTGCTGCCCATTATGAAATAGCAACAATATTTAATGCAAAGTGTTTTCACACATAATCAACAATAGTCTGTCTAGTCAAAATATGATCCGTATCACCTAACCCCCCCAAAAAATCACAACAAAACGTTTTATTGTTTTAAATGTTTTAATAGGTCATGCTGCGTGCCAGAAAAAAAAGTCTCAGGTAATCTGACCCTGGTAAAGGGGTTAATTTGCATATTTTAAAGATGGCCGCCAATGAAAATTTCAATGTACTACAAACTTTTTTATGGTTGATTTTAGACCCTATAAATGTATTAGCAACATATAGGAACATGGGGTTTCTGAATCAAATGAACATAGTTTCTCCCACCTATGACGGTTATGACGTCATAGCGAAAACCGAAAGCCAACCCCCTTTCTTAGGATGAAAGAGCACAGACAAAAAGCCCCACCAAGAAGATCACAAGGTGATTATGAATAACTGCTGTTTAGGCCTCCCATATGCACTTGTGCTGCCATTTGTGACTTTCAACTAAAACAATAGAATTTCTGGAACTGCTGATATTCACCTTTTCAATGTCCTTCAAAAGCCTTGTCATGATGATAATGAATTAGAACCTAGCAAGACTACAAAGACCATGTAGGGATTAACACAGAACATGTATAATTTCAACATGTAGATCATGTGGAAGTAATTGGAAACCACATGTGGCCACGCCCTTGAGCAGAAGTATATATGGGCAGCCAATAGTAGAAAAAAATCACCACATGTTTTTAAAATGAGTGCACCATGGGGGGGGGGGGGGGTCATCCATTTGGAGACAAGCAATCCGGCAGTATATAGCAAGTACCAGGAAGGCCACCATGTGGTTCGCCGGAGTGATCAGTTCTGGGCTGGACTTGGGTCCGATCTTGTTATCGAACAGACACTTATGCGATCACTCAATTCGACTGGTGGATTGACATGGGGCAGTGGCATGACGGAGGAGCAACGTGCCCTGTGGACACTGTCACCCCCCCGTATGTTCGGAATATAATGTAGCCATGCAAGAATTCAATGATTGCACTTACACGTCGAGTGAACAGCACAAGGTGGCCACCAAGTCCAGGATGGAGAGGGACCAGTCAGATCTATCAAAAATCCAAGAAAAACTTCAGTCATGCAATCCATTGTCTGATGATCCAGCCTTGAGAAATGTTGTCACTGGTGTTGTAGCCAAGGATGAAGTGAATGTCGAAAACTTGCAGGTAGTGGGGAAAGAATTGCTGAAAAGCTGACTGGACAACCAGTTTTCACCTACACATGCAAAAGGAAGGACAAAATTAAAACTCTGGGAGATTCATCTGCTGTTCAGGTTACTGGCGACCGAACTATAGACCCTGCTCTTCTGTTTCAGAGGCTACTTGTCATTTCTCGGGCAGGGAACCTCTCATTGGAGGACGGTCTTGAATATGAATTGTCTCCATTTCCCCCAGCTCTCTTTGAGGCGAAGCACATATTCAGGAAAGCGGACAAGCCACAGCTTGCGAGAGCAATGGATGAATATACAAAAGGTTTGTCTACCGAGGATGAGTCGGACGATGTACCCAAGACGGACCACTATGTGTTGGATGGTGGCTCACTGATGCATCGCGTTAAGTGGACGAAAGGGAGCACATACGGATCTATAGCTAACGGCTATGCTGATTTCGTACTCCGCAATTACGGGAAAGCTACTGTTGTCTGACGGTTATTCGGATGAACCATTTATCAAGGACAGCACACACCAGCGTCGTCAAAAGAAACATCATCCCAAAGTCAACTTCACAGAAGACACAGTGTTCATGGGGAAAAAAGATGAGTTCTTATCGCATGGTTCCAACAAGCAGGAACTGATAAACATCATTAGCCAAAGGCTAAAGGAAAAGGGGTGCACTGTGATAAACGCAAGAGGTGATGCAGACTACGACATCGTTCAAGCAGCAGTACGAGCTTCCCAGCTGCAGTGAACAACACTGATAGGTGAAGATACGGACTTACTTATTCTGCTGCTTCGCCATTTTGCTGAAGGTGGCAACCGGGACTTGTACTTCCGATCTGACAAGACGCAGGACCAAAGCAGATTGTATCACATAAACAGACTGAAGAGCCTCTTAGGATCCCAGGCATCTACCATGATGCTGTTCGTACATGCCTTTACTGGATGTGATACGACTTCATGCATATTTGGGGTTGGCAAGAAATCTCTCCTCCAGAAAGTCATGAAAGGTTATTCTGGTTTGAGGTCATGTGCCCAAGCATTTGCTACACTAGGTCAAAGCACAGATGCAGTTGTAGAGATTGGACACAAGGCAATGGTCCAGGTGTTTGGTGGAAAGGGAACAGATACTCTCACTTCATTGCGCCACAGCATCTTGACAAAGAAAGTGGTATCGGCTGTGTCGTTTGTTACCCCAGAGCGTCTGCCGCCAACTGAAGCGGCCACCAAGCACCATTCACTCCGCACGTATTTCCAGATCATGACATGGATGGGAGAAGAGGCAGATTTGGAAGTAACAGACTGGGGGTGGAAAACAGAGGAGAATCAGTTCATCCCAGTAATGAATGAAATGAATGCCACACCAGACTCTTTGCATAAGGTAGTTCACTGCAACTGCACTACCGGGTGCAGCAGTACTCAACATTGCACATGCAGAACCCACGGTCTACAATGCACATCAGCTTGTGGACAGTGCCAAGTGCAGTCATGTAGCAACCCTTTCAATCAAATGTTGGGGGATGAGAATGATGACAATGACAATGCTGAGATGATCTAGGGCGACAATGAGTGTGGCTTATGTTAAGGCTGTGTGGCATACATACAGATTTCTTTTGGATTGATGATGTCCCATCTATGTAATTACAGGAAAGGGACAGCTTAACTAGTTCAAGGAGTTAAATGATAGCATCACATGTCATTACATATTATAAAACAACAGATTTTCTATGGCATACTCATTTATCTTTTAACTATGCCGTCATATACGATTATACATCATAGTTACGTCATAGGCGAATGGAACTATGTTTATTCGATTCAGAAACCCCATGTTCCTATCTGTTGCCAATACATTTATAGGGTCTAAAATCAACCATAAAAAAGTTTGTAGTACATTGAAATTTTCATTGGCGGCCATCTTTAAAATATGCAAATTAACCCCTTTACCGGGGTCAGATTACCCGAGACTTTTTTTTCTGGCACGCAGCATGACCTATTAAAACATTTAAAACAATAAAACGTTTTGTTGTAATTTTTTTGGGGTTCAACCGTATATCGACTCGACTACAAGCTATTTCATCATGCAATCACAATAAAACTCAAGCATTAAAATACATTTTTTTTTTTAAGTACAGAAACAAGTAATAAAAAAAAACATGTCTTTCAAAATGTAAAAGGATGTCAGGATGATTTTCCAAAAATAATGTAAGCAAGGGAGGATGGTCACAAGAGATTATCAAGTGAAACCATCCCTACATGTTGTTGTTGTTCGTCTTTCGGCTGCTCCCGTTAGGGGTCGCCACAGCGGATCATCCGTTATGATCCGCATAATGATTTGGCACAGGTTTTACGCCGGATGCCCTTCCTGACGCAACCCTGGTCGCCTCTTACGACACAGGGATAAGGATTGGGTTTCGCCATGATTCCGGGCTGCCCTACACCCTCTCATAGCGCGGCCCAGTGCAGAGCACCCGTCCTCAAGCGATCCTCCAACCCAAGCCTCCGAGTAGCCGGATTACAGGCGCACGCCACTACGCCCGGCCCTGAAACCATCCCTACATCTTTCTTTGAAAAATGGTTGTGTCTGCAAATAAGACTATACATCTACATCTCTATCTCTATCTATATCTAACGCAATCTCTCCCTCTGTCTCTGTTCACAATCACCACAAACAATCGATTGTGTGCGTGTGTTCAATTCATCACTGAAAACAAACATCATATGATTGCAAAGTCAGGCATCAACAATTATTAACCCCTGTTGGACTTGTTCCGAAACGAGGGAAAATGGATTTGGTCTCGATTTTCGTGTCCGTGCATGTGTGTCCACAACCATATCTCGGACATGTACGGACCGATTATATTCGCACTTGGCACAATGATGGCTTACATATGCACGTCATTTCTTTTTAAGATCAGATCCAAGATGGCCGACTGGTGGCCATTTTTGTTACTTAAATGTGTCCCCAACCATTTCTCTGACATGCATGGTCCGATTTTGTTCAAACTTGGCACAAACACAGTACATGATGGCATACACTTGCCCCTCAATTTATTTTGCGATCTGATCAAAGATGGCTGACTGGTAGACTGGCGGCCATTTTAGTTGGGCATAAACATGGGCTAGCCCTTTAACTCCATCCAACCAAATTACGAAAACAATGGGGGCTATAAAATTTTGTCTTTTTTACTTGTTCAAAGAAAGATGTGGGGATAGTTTCGCATGATAATTTATTGTGATCATCCCTACCTTGTTTGCATTCTTCTTGACATACCATCCCTACATCCTTTTACATTTTGAAAGAAAATGATTTTTAGGACTGGCTCTTGCAAATTTTAAAGTACTGAACTATCTTCGATTCATTCGGTTGAACTCCAGGCTTTGTTTTGAGTTGGAGAACAGGGAATTGATAGAATCAAAATGAGCAACTTCACAAGCATTAACCAACCTTGTGGTGCCCTTCTTGCAAAATCACAGCATGGAGACTACTTCCCACATGGTCCGTGTGATTGGCATCAGCACCGGCACTTATCAGTATGCTCACAGCAGACACATGGCCTCGACTCGCAGCCCAGAACAATGCCTGTACATGGTAAAATACTGCATCACTACTGGGGGAAGGGGGTTGTCCCACATACCATATACAGTATTGTTTAAATAAAATGATCATTGAAATTGTACCGAAGGGTTTTCACTAACTTTCCTGCACCATGCCACCTGAAGGGGGCACCAAAGTTACGGAGTCATTATCAATAAAATAAAGCATGATAAATACTGCATACCCGACAAATTGAAATAAAATGCTATGCCACATTTAATATCCCACAACATGCATGTTAATAAATGATTGAGCGGATGCAGAGCAGACTATGCTGATCAACTGCGATTTATGGAAACACGTATTTTGTCTCCACCACATCACACAAACATTTTCTTGTACACATCCTCTAATTCTCATCATCACAACAAAGTTCTTGCCACGTCCAATTACATTTTCTCAACAGTTTTCGTTCACATTGTGGGAAATACATTTTTAACATTGCAACAAGCACCACTTTGGCTTGGGTAGAAATAACTGTCACACCTCCAGCAGAAGCAAAAACCACCATCTACTCAATAGGCAGACTCACTGGAGATGAAATGGTCAGATGGGTATGCGAGGGACTTACCGTCCAACCCTTGCAATCAGCCTGGTTTAGGTTCACTCCATATTCAAGAAGTCTTTGCAGTAATTTTTCAGAGCCTTCCCTGGCCACGAACAGTAATGCAGACATTCCCTGCCTGCATGATAAATATTGGTCAGTTCAAATCAAGTTCATGCCTTCTGACCTTAGCAGCAAGAGCACAGCCTGAACGATATGTTAACATCTCCAAATTGCTGAGTTTTCTCATTGGTTGAAAATTTACCACATACCTAAGCAGGTGAACACTATTTAAATGGTCATTGGTAAAGATATTCAACATTTAGTTTGACATGTACATCTTTGTTCCAAACCTGTCTGTTTTGTGAGGACTTGCCCCACTATTCAGCAAGAGCTCCATGCAAGCCAACAGTGTATCCTGGTTATTGTGGCGAGATCCACAGCATATCATGAGTGCTGTATAGCCATCTGTTAAAATAACAAAGATGGTTTTGTTACATGTTAGTGTGGTGTAGTCTGCGGGCCTACGGGGAGGGGCATGATGGTGATGCATGATGGGCGTGATGATTGGAGGAGTGGTCGTGGTGGTTATCGTATCTGCAAGGGATATAGGGTGTGCGCGCCGTCTGAGGCGTCGTAGTAATGCTGGAGTCGGCCGGCTCCAGCATTACTACGACGCCTCAGACGGCGCGCACACCCTATATCCCTTGCAGATACGATAACCACCACGACCACTCCTCCAATCATCACGCCCATCATGCATCACCATCATGCCCCTCCCCGTAGGCCCGCAGACTACACCACAGTTAGTACCTGTCAGTTGAGAAATAATAGTTTCTTGGAGAACAAACACAACAATCTCAGATGGTGGTGAACAGCTGCACAATTTCTCGCTCCTCAGATAAGAGTGCCAGATATTTTAGTAGAACTGCCTGCGTCAGGAAGAAAGTTATATTGTAATAAAATAAAACAAAACGCATATATGTACAGTCGACTCCACAATCCGCATATCAACTAATCCGCAAACGTCAAACATCTGCATAAAATTGGCATGCACAGATCTTTCTGGAAGATCACCCAATCAATGGAGAGTTTGAGCGTTCCCCGACAACTCGACCAATCAGCGTTCGTGTTAACTATCTGCATGAGCTGAGGAACGGAATAGTGCGGATAATAGTGTGCACTGTATAAATACAGTGGGATGTAAAAGTACGAGTCCACTTAAATCAATGCCAAGCTTTCTCAAATCACAATTTCAAACACAAATTTGTCGTAACTTTTTTTTTTTCATGGAAGAACTTTTTATACATATACATATACATATACATATACATATACATATACATATACATATATATATATATATATATATATATATATATATATATATATATATATATATATATATATATATATATATATATATATATATATACAGTGGGGAGAACAAGTATTTGATACACTGCCGATTTTGCAGGTTTTCCCACTTACAAAGCACGTAAAGGTCTGTAATTTTCATCATAGGTACACTTCAACTGTGAAAGACGGAATCTTAAACAAAAATCCTGAAAATCACATTGTATGATTTTTAAATAATTAATTTGCATTTTATTGCATGAAATAAGTATTTGATACATCAGAAAAACAGAACTTAATATTTGGAAAGAAACCTTTGTTTGCAATTACAGAGATCAGATGTTTCCTGTAGTTCTTAACCAGGTTTGCACAGACTGCAGCAGGGATTTTGACCCACTCTTCCATACAGATCTTCTCCAGATGCTTCAGGTTTCGGGGCTGTCGCTGGGCAACACAAACTTTCAGCTCCTTCCAAAGATTTTCCATTGGGTTCAGGTCTGGAGACTGGCTCGGCCACTCCAGGACCTTGAGATGCTTCTTACGGAGCCACTCCTTAGTTGCCCTGGCTGTGTGTTTCGGGTCGTTGTCATGCTGGAAGACCCAGCCACGCCCCATCTTCAATGCTCTTGTTGAGGGAAGGAGGTTGTTGGCCAAGATCTCGCGATACATGGCCCCATCCATCCTTCCCTCAATACGGTGCAATAGTCCTGTCCCCTTTGCAGAAAAGCATCCCCAAAGAATGATGTTTCCACCACCATGCTTCACGGTTGGGATGGTTTTCTTGGGGTTGTACTCATCCTTCTTCTTCCTCCAAACACGGCGAGTGGAGTTTAAACCAAAAAGCTCTATTTTGGTCTCATCAGACCACACGACCTTCTCCCATTCCTCCTCTGGATCATTCAGATGGTCACTGGCAAACTTCAGACGGGCCTGGACATGCGCTGGCTTGAGCAGAGGGGCCTTGCGTGCGCTGCAGGATTTTAATCCATGACGGCGTAGTGCGTTAATTATGGTTTTCTTTGATACTGTGGTCCCAGCTCTCTTCAGGTCATTGACCAGGTCCTGCCATGTAGTTCTGGGCTGATCCCTCACCTCTCATGATCATTGAGGCTCCACGAGGTGAGATCTTGCATGGAGCCCCAGACCGAGGGAGATTGACTGTTATCTTGAACTTCTTCCATTTTCTAATAATTGCGCCAACAGTTGTTGCCTTCTCACGAAGCTGCTGGCCTATTGTCCTGTAGCCCATCCCAGCCTTGTGCAAGTCTACAATTTTGTCCCTGATGTCCTTAGACAGCTCTCTGGTCTTGCCCATTTTGGTGAGGTTGGAGTCTGATTGAATGAGTGCGGACAGCTGTCTTTTATGCAGATAACGAGTTCAAACTGGTGCAGTTAATGCAGGTAATGAGTGGAGAATGGGAGGGCTTCTTAAAGACAAAACTAACAGGTCTGTGAGAGCCGGAATTCTTACTGGTTGGTAGGTGATCAAATACTTATTTCATGCAATAAAATGAAAATTAATTATTTAAAAATCATACAATGGGATTTTCAGAATTTTTGTTTTAGATTCCGTCTTTCACAGTTGAAGTATACCTCTGATAAAAATTACAGACCTCTACGTGCTTTGTAAGTGGGAAAACCTGCAAAATCGGCAGTGTATCAAATACTTGTTCTCCCCACTGTATATATTGTTGCGGTTGAGGAAATTCGCAAACCACCATTCAGGTCCCGTAGGTGAGATATCTCTGTAAGTACATGTGTAGTTAGCCCAAACCCGTTGTTTAGAGGGAATAAATGTGATTCATTCGGGCTGCGACCTTTTGAGATGGCTGTTTTTCTGTTCTATCTCCATTTTGAACCAACCATGTCTCAACCGCCATCACACAACAACCACCAACCACAACGCCGCTTCACAACAACAACAACAACAACAACGCCAACAGCCACAATCTTTACCTTCACAACTCGCTCCCGCAAACATCGCATCACCGCCATTCCAAACGGCACCATAGCCATAAACCACCACCATAAACCCTCCACCACCTTCACCTCTCTCCTTCTGCGGCCATTCCCGCACCACCTGTGAGCACGGAGCGTCAGGCTGTCGTGGGCTCGTTCGGGACGCGCGCCGAGCCGCGAGTGCAAAATGCGGCCTTTCCGAGGAGAATTCGGATCAGGAATGCTACACGCCCACTTCTGATCCGTCCAATCAGCAAGCGCGGGGCGGTTTGGCCCCGCCTCCAGGCGCGTCGGTGTAGAATCGAGATATGCAAATTCTAGGATCAGGGGAGGTTCACGCCCCTTTTTCTCCGTCCAATGGGCGAGTGTGGCTCCACCCCCGAGCTCGTTCTGATCCAGAAATTTGCATATGGGTTCTCCTGCCGTCCTATAAAGCGCCGAGCGCGGGGCGAATCTGGAGAGAGTCAGTTTTTTGGTTGGAGAGCAGAGTGTGGCAGCAGCAGAGTGTGGCAGTGGCAGAGTGTTTTGGGTCGAGTCGGTTTGGGTCGAGTCGGTCCCGGCAGAGTCGGTTTGGGTCGAGTCGGTCTCGGCAGAGTCGGTCTCAGCAGAGTCGTTTTGGGCAGAGTCGGGTTGGAGCGTAGAGTGGAGTCGGGAGGCGAGGGCGTACAGGTGTTTTGCTGCAGTCGGCTGAGGAGAATTGGGGAAGAGACCAAGGAGCTCGGGTCTGAGGCAAGGAAGACGGCGGTCGGCGACGAGGTCGCGGTGGAATCGCTCGTCACGGGACCCAAGCAAGCCAGCTATATTCTTTCCCCAGAGCATCAACAATTCCCCCCCCCCCTTTTTCCCCCCGCGCTGAGATAGTGCGAAAAGGGGGCCCCGTTCCCACCCCACTCCAAGCAGTGCCAACGAAACCCGCGAAGGAGCACGAAGTCGGGGCACCGCCGCGCTGCCACATTTGCGGCTCATCACAAAGACACGGGTCTCGTGTCTCGCGACCCAGTCTCGCGGACCTGACCGCTCTTTCAGGTCCCGTGCAAATATTGGTCCACAGGCCCCGTCTGCCCCCTTGTCTTTGAGGGTGGCCCTTTTCTTTTGTATCTGTGTAAACGTGTGTGTGTGTGGCGCCAGTCTGGTGAAGTAAAACTGTGTAAGTGTTGCCGCGTGTACGCGTAGTCGGTTGTAGATCTGCATTATTGTGTTTCTTTTGTTGCAATTGCTTTATGTGCATTCTGTTTAATTGTATATGTGTGCTCTCCGTGTGCCGCGGAATAAATGTGCCTCATGTTGAACTGTTTTCCCGTTTCGCTTCGTCTTTTCTTTAATTGAATCTCCATCTTGCTTCACGTAAAGGGTTGGTAGTGGGCTTAATACGCCTGATAATTAATCGGAACCGTCGAGGCCGACGATAACACCGCTCGGTTATCCCGATAGTACGGAACGGGTCGCTTAAGCGGCCCGTGTCCGGGGTCGACCTGCGGCGAGGTGCGATTGCCCGGTCTACCCTCCGCGTGGGTACTTAGGTAGGTCGAGTTTGGCGAACAACCCTATCCCACGCGGGGGGCAGATTGGCTCGATCGTGGTGAGGCCGAAAGGCCCACCCGTGACTAGTTCCCGGCGTTGGTCCAAGAGGGTCACGACAGAATTGTCCGTCCGGTGGGCGACGTGCCGCGATCGAGTTACGTGGCCATTCGCACGCCGGCGGGCGCGAATTCGCAATAATATATATTGCGAATCCAGGGGTCGGGGTCAAGAAGACCACGAGGGGCGAAGCTACCTCGGGTTCCCACCAAACTCTCCTAAATCACGTGCCGTCGTACACGAATAACTTTGTGACATGGCGGGTCGCTAATCGACCGTGAACGCCAATAACTCGAAAACATAACTTGGGATCCTCCGTCTAATAAATACCTTTTACTTCATGGTCACGTGATCTAATTACCAGGGGACACGTCCTTGGTACGCCTTGTTCAGATCAGATGCAGCCGAGCGTAACTGCCCAAGAACGTACCGGCTAGAAAAACAGATCGTTGGGAATAACGTCCCGGCTAAGCTGGAATACGAACCATGCTGGACCAATGAAGGAAAAGACAAAAACGAGCTGGGAACATTTCTATTCAAGCATTTATTTAGTCAAGCAAGGAAAGGTATGTGGCACAGTAAATTGAGTTTATTCGTATGTACAGCAGGGATAGTAAGGAATTTGTGGGGTGTGACAGAAGACAAGCAATTTACAAAAGCAGATACAGAGCAGACTTATCCTGTTATCACTTCTACAATCTTAACTTGTACTACGACAGGTGCCATCTCTCTCTCTCTCTCTCTCACACACACACACACACACACACACACACACACACACACACACACACACACACACACACACACACACACACACACACACACACACACACACACACACACACACACACACACACACACACACACACACACACACACACACACACACACGACTAGATAGCCAGAAAGAGAGAGAGAGCAGATGAGGACAAATGGCCTCGCAATACCTGGTGCGGTCGGCCGACCAACCAACGCAACCCAGTACGCTTAGGGGGAGGTAGGAGGGAGAAATACTGGTATCTGAGGTGTGGAGGCAACGAGGAGCTGAGATGATCAGAGAAGAAAGTGGCAAAGAAGAGAGGCGAAGAAGAGAAGCGAAGAAGAGAGCGAGCAGCTCCATGAAACACCTTTTATAAGCCCCGGGCAAAGGGTGGGGTGACGACCTGAAGGCGACGTGCTGTGACCCGAATCCCACTTCTCTATTGGGCCACAACGGCCCGAGCCACGCCCTGCCAGGCTCCTGGGGCCGGAAGCGATCTCATTCACAAATTCAGCGTGCCACGGCCCGGAGCTGATGACTCAACATAGGGTTAAGCCAACAACCTGGCCCCGAAATGCTCCGAGTGCAGTCTGAATACCTAATAGCAATGCACACGCCACCCATGGCCCCCCTCTCATAAAGGGCGCTTCCTTGGGTTAACCTGAGGCGGTCCTTTCGGGTGGGTGCCGAGAATGTCCCATCCCTAAGAGAGGATGATCACCTGTCTGTTATCATCTGAGCATCGGTATTGCAGTGCTCTCTGATGTTCGGACACCGGATAGTGGCGAGATTGTGCGGGTGGTCTCTCTCTTTCGAGTGCAGCCTTTTGGCTGCTGGTTGCATCATTAGTTAGGGACGCGGCTATGCCGCTGATGCAGTGTCCCTATAACCAGTACACTGGTTCTCATTTTGCTGACCTCAGAAGGTTGACAGGTTGAGTCAACCCAACCTGGAATTAATTCAGTGGCCAACGGGGCTCGAACTCAGGACCCTAGGATCCCAAGTCAGCCACCCTAACCACTAAGCCAACACAGGCTTGGCAGGTGGTTACACCTGCTATTGGTCTGGTCGCTCTGATGGTTACCATGCCCAAAGAGTTGCTGCAGCTGTGCCCAATAAGCTGACTCCAATGATAATTGAGGTAACACTGGTCAACAAGCATATTATGACACCAAGGATTCATCACTCCTTGGGTGTCGTTTCCCTGGTCTCTGGATATGCTCCGACTGAGGTGAGCGATCTCACTGTGAAGGACGCATTCTATGCCATGCTCAAGCATGTAGATGATTTGTGCCCCAGGCGAGATACTCTTCTCGTCTTGGGGGACTTCAATGCATCGACTGGAACTGATAGGGATGCTTATGAGACTTGTGTTGGCCCCCATGGGTCTGGAACTGTGAACCAGAAGAGCACAAAGTTCCTTGACTTTGCAAGCAGTCATGGACTTAGGGTGGCTGGTTCATGGTTTCAGTGCCCACAGACTCATCGCTGGACTTGGTATTCCAACGCTGGTGATGTGGCAAAGGAGATTGACCATTTACTCGTTGATGGTCGTTGGAGGATGATCCAAAAATATAGGGTCTACTGGATGATATGGCCTTATGGAAAAGAGTGCTCGGTTCCTCAATACCAACCACAGGCTTGTGGTAGCAACTATGAAGTTGCAGCTTAAATCTGGGATAATGGTACCATCCCAGCCTAGGCTGGATGTTGGCAAGCTCAATACAAGGATGAGGGGGTAGCTGAGGAGTTTACAAACAGGCTGAGTTTGAGGGGGTCTGTTTTGGCAGGGGCTGCATGCAGCCCATGTTGATCTCTGCAAAGCGTTCGATTCAGTGAATCGGGATGCCCTCTGGGGTGCTTCCAATCTTGCTCTCTGGATGTGAGACTTGGACTCTGACGAGGGATCTGAGACGGAGACCTAATTCCTTTGGTACCATGTCTCTTCGAAGAATCCTTGGCTATCGCTGGTCGGACTTTGTGTTGAACGAGTGGTTGCTCAGAGAGAGTCAAATTAAATTTGTTACCTGCATAGTCCGTGAGCGTCAAACGTGGCTGTATGGACATGTGGCTCGTTTTCCTGATGCTGATCCTGCTTACCAGATTATCTCAGCGAGGGAGCCTCATGAGTGGAGGAGGCCAATGGGCCGACCACGTGCCTCGTGGTTGCAGCAGGTTGATCAGCATCTTAAGGAGATTGGGATGGGCCAGACATATGCCTGGGGGGTGGCCAGACGGAGGCCCCTGGAGTACCGGCAGAAAGTGGACGCAGCAACGCGCTGCTATGGCGCATGCTCCCATACCTGACCAAGTGCGTGTCGGTGGAAAACACACTATGTCAGGATAAAAAAAAATGAAATAAAAAAAAAACATGCTGAAAGGAAGTGGTATACAAGGTCAAGTGAGTCACAGCTGATAGAATATTTAGAAAATAAAAACTTTAATTCTTATTTGTTCAGATCATTGGGGAGGGGGGAGGGGGGGTAATGGTGATTAAATGATACTTTAATCTACTTCATTTTCAAGCAACATTTTAGTTTTGCAATTTAATGAAAACAGAGCCACAACACAACCTCTGATGATTTTCCATCTATCAGCTCAACTGTGGATCTGTGGCTTTATGGAATAGAGATTCAGAAGGAATAACACTCATTTTCATGCAAGGTTTTCCTGTAGCATCAGTCTTCAGTGTGGCTCATTATTTATTTTGGGCAGGTACCCTCTTTTGAAGATTGCTTGTATTGGTTGACTCACTTATCCACCCTGTCAGGTTGAGCATCAAACATCACTGCTTTTTCACATACCATGACAAACTATGCCAATACAAGTTTACAAACTGTGCAAAGTGAAGGGAACTAACACCACAGAGATGAATCTGAAATATTGACAACCCAAATTTGAACAGGAAAGCTCGCCAAACACTTACTCTGAAATGTGGTGCAATACAATGTAGCACTCTATATGCGTGTCCAATGCTGAACTGACAATATGTTTTGGTGCTCTTGAAATATGTGCAAATTCAAATGCAGAACCAAATAGCTGGGCTAAACAATCGATCAAGTACCAACTCAACTGCTCCAAAATGTCTGACTTTACACGTAAAAAGAAATAAAAAACTGCATAAACTCAGATATGATCTGCACCAAAGCATGCAAGTTTGTTTGATACAGCTTCAAAAACGCATGCCATAAAATAACAAGTGTTTTCTCAAACAGGCATGAAAAGCTACAACTTGCTATGTTATCCCAAATTAGCAAACTTACTGAAATTGCAGCTCAGCTCATCGCTCACCAGGTTACCAGCTTCACAGCTGGACCATCAAATGAAGGGCAGGGCGGAGGAAAACGAACGAATGCAAATAAAGACAAACTGTGCTGAACTCAAGCAACTTCACACTCCAAGAGACAAATACATCAGCTGCAGCTATACGACTCAATTCAATAACAATAATTTTTTTTTTTAATTAAAAAATAAACGCTCGACAACATGAATACATTTGACAAAACAAACAAACAAGCAAGCAAACAAACCAATGCTTGAGCAATTCACAGAGCATAACAAGCTATTTCATTTGAGAGCCCAGTCAACCATGCTGGATTTCCACCCACTTTCAAATTGGCAATTTTATGGGGGTCAACACAAGTAGAACGAAGACAGCTTGGCAGAGATTGCAGATATTGTTCGTATTGGCCCACTTTTAAAGCCAACACATCTTGGTCAAATAATGTCACGTGTTCATAGGTGTTTTGTCTCGAGTGGCAGACAAATGCACTTGAAAAGTCACTTGCATGATGAAGTAACATCAAGACACTCAATTTACTCAAGAGCAATTTTTGATGTTTCTCATAAAAATTGATTAGCTGAAGAGTCAACATAATCGCCCTGTACTTCTGAGAGGCCATCGACATATTATGTAGATGGGGAGAAGGCAAATGGGGAAATAAAACTGAGAATAAGAGAATGGGGAGGAAGAGTGAGGGCTTGGAAGAAAAGGGAAGGATGTTGAGAAGAGATGTGAAGTTTGGGGGGGGGAGAGGGTTATGGGGTGATTTCTGCTGTTGTTGCATATGTAACAAGCAGATGCACCATTTGGCAAACATCTCCATAAAAGGCATCAGTGGAATGGCATTGGCTTTTACCCCAAATTATGCTGAAAGTTACGATTTGCAAGAACATAGCAACAAAATCCCATAATAGTGTTGTGGTTGAGGAAATTCGCAAACCACCATTCAGGTCCCGTAGGTGAGATATCTCTGTAAGTACCATATCTCAGATATCTCTGAGATATCTCTATCTCTGTAGTTAGCCCCAAACCCGTTGTTTCGAGGGAATAAATCTGATTCATTCGGGCTGCGACCATTTAAGATAGCCGTTTTTTCTGTTCTATCTTTATTTTGAACCAACCACGTCGCAACCGCCATCACACAACAACCACCAACCGCAACGCCGCTTCACAACAACAATAACGCCAACAGCCACGACCTTTACCTTCACAACTCGCTCTCGCAAACATCGCATCACCACCATTCCAAGTGTCACCGTGGCCAGGGACCGCCACTTTAAACCCTCCACCACCTTCGCCTCTCCTTCTCGGCCATTCCCGCACCACTTGTGAACGCCGAGCGTCAGGCTGTCCTGGCCTCGTACAGGGCGCGCGCTGAGCCGCGGGTACAAAGAGCGGCCTTTCCGAGGGGAAGTCGGATCAGGAATGATACACGCCCACTTCTGTTCTGTCCTATCAGCAAGCGCGGGGCGATTTGGCCCCGCCTCCAGGCGCGTCGGAGTAAAATCGATATATGCAAATTCGAGGATCAGGGGAGGTTCACGCCCACTTTTCCTCCGTCTAATGGGCGAGTGTGGCTCCGCCCCCGAGCTCATCCTGATCCGGAAATTTGCATATGGGTTCTCCTACCGTACTATAAAGCGCCGAGCGCGGGGCGAATTCAGTCAGTTTTGGGCTCGGGCGAGTTGGAGAGGTGTGGCGACGGAGAAGTGTGGCAGCGGCAGTTTTGGGCTCGGGCAAGTTGGAGAGGTGTGGCGGCGGAGAAGTGTGGCAGCGGCAGTTTTGGGCTCGGGCGAGTTGGAGAGGTGTGGCGGCGGCGGAGTGTGGCAGCAGCAGTCAAGACAGGTCTGGAGGAGAGTCGGAGTCTGTCGGGGTTCGGAGTCTGTCGGGGAGCTGCAGAGAGGGGAAGCCGGGAGCGCGGTCGAGGTCGCAGTGGAGTCGCTCGTCGCGGGACCCAAGCAAGCCGGCTATCCTCTTTCCCCAGAGCATCAACAATTCCCCCCTCCCCCCGCGCTGAGATAGTGCGGAAAGGGAGCCCCGTTCCCACCCCATTCCAATCAGTGCCAACGAAACCCGAGGAGGAGCGGAGTCGGGGCACCGCCGTGACATTTGCGGCTCATCACAAGACGGGTAGGCTCCACCCGGTCTCGCGCCCACAGACCACGTCTGCCCCCTTGTCGTTGAGGGTGGCCCTTTTCTTTTGCTTTTGAGTATATGTGTTGTTGGCGCCGTCTGTAAAGTAAAACTGTGTAAGTGTTGCCGTGTGCTCGCGTAGTCAGTAGTAGATCTGCATTGTTGTGTTTCTTTTGTTGCAATTGCTTTTGGTGCATAATTGTTGTAATTGTATATGTGTGCCGCGGAATAGATGTGCCTCATGTTGAACTGTTTTTCCCGTTTCGCTTCGTCTTTTCTTTAATTGAATCTCCATCTTACTTCACGTAAACGGTTGGTAGTGGGCTAAATACGCCCGATAATTAATTAATCGGAACCGTCGAGGTTGACGATAACACCGCTCGGTTATCCCGATAGTACGGAACGGGTCGCTTAAGTGGCCCGTGTCCGGGGTCGACCTGCGGCGAGGTGCGATCGCCCGGTCAACCCTCCGTGTGGGTACTTAGGTAGGTCGAATTTGGCGAACAACCCTATCCCACGCAGGGGGCCGATTGGCACGCTCGTGGCGAGGCCGAAAGGCCCACCCGTGACTAGTTCCCGGCGTTAGTCCGAGAGGGTCACGACGGAATTGTCCGTCCGGTGGGCGACGTGCCGCGATTCGAGTTACGTGGCCACTCGCACGCCGGCGGGCGCGAATTCGCAACAATATTGTTACGGCTGTGGAAATTCGCAAACCACCATTCAGGGCCCGTAGGTGAGATATCTCGAAGTACATGTGTAGTTAGCCCCAAACCCGTTGTATAGAGGGAATTTATGCAATTCATCCGGGCTGCGACGCTTCGAGTTAGCCATTTTTTCTGTTCTATCTTTATTTTGAACCAACCACGTCTCAACCGCCATCACACAACAACCACGCCACTGCCACCATCTACGCTCCCGCAAACATCGCATCACCGCCATTCCCAACGGCACCATAACCATCAACCACCACCAAAAACTCCCCACCACCTCCACCTCTCTCCTTCTACGGCCATTCCCGCACCACCTGTGAACACTGAACACTGGGATGTCTCGGGCCCGTTCGGCGATTGGTGCCGAGCGCACCGAGCCGCGAGCGCAAATAGCGGCCTTTCCAAGGGAAAATTCGGAACAAGAACGCTACATGCCCACTTCTCCTCCGTCCAATTAGCAAGCGCGGGGCGGCTTGGCCCCGCCTCCAGGCGCGTCTGTGTGAAATAGATATATGCAAATTCTAGGATCAGGGGAGGTTCACGCCCCCGTTTCCTCCGACCAATGGGCGAGCGTGGCTCCGCCCCCGAGGTCATCATGATCCGGATATTTGCATATCGCTGCTCCTGTCAGCCTACAAAACGGCGAGCGCAAGGCGAATCGCGGCAGAGTGAGTCAGTTTTGGTTGGAGAGTGGAAGAGGGCAGAGTGAGTCAGTTTTGCTTGGAGAGTGCAAGAGAGCCGGGGGAAGAGAGTGTCATCAAGAGAGTTGGGTTCTGGAGTCGGCTGAGAAGAGTTGCGGGAAGAGGCAAAGGAGCTCGGGTCCGAGGCGGGAAGGACGGCGATGAGGTCGCAGTTTGGGATCGCTCGTCGCGGGACCCAAGCCAGCCAGCCATTCTCCTCCCCAGGGAATCAACAATTCCCCCTTTCCCCCGCGCTGAGATAGTGCAAAAAGTGGGCCCCGTTCCCACCCCACCCCAAACGTCGTGCCAACCCGCCAAGGAGCACGGAGTCGGGGCACAGCCACGCGGCCACATCTGCGGCTCGCCCGCCAACGCGTCACGAGGACGCGGGTAGGACCCCCCCCCCGGTCTCGCGGACCTGGCCGCTCCTCCAGGTCATGGGCACAATTGGCCTACAGGCCTGTCTGCCTCTTTGTCTATGAGAGTGGCTTCTTTCCTTTGCTTTGGTGTAAATTTGTGTTGGCACCGTCCGTAAAGTAGAACTGTATAAGTGTTGGCGTGTGTGCGCGTAGTCGGTAGTAACTCTGCGTCGTTGATGCTTTTGTTTTGGTTGCTATATATGCATTTTGACTGTATGGCTGTATATATGTGCTTTCCGTGTGCCAGGAAATAAATGTGCTTTGTGTGAACTGTTTTCCCGTTTCGCTTCGTCTTTTCTTTATTGACCCTCCATCCTGCTTCACGTAAAGGGTTCGTAGTGGGTGCAAAACGCCCGGTAAATAATCGGAACCGCCGAGGTCGACGATAACACCGCTCCGTTATCCCGATAGTTCGGAACGGGCCGCCCGAGCGGCTCGTGTCCGGAGTCGACCTGCGGCGAGGTATGATCGCCCGGTTTACCATCCGCGTGGGTACTTAGGTAGGTCGAGTTTGGCGAACAACCCTATCCTACATGGGTGGCCGATTGGCACGATTGTGGTGAGGTCGAAAGGCCCACCCGTGACTGGCTCCGGGCGATAGCTCCCGGAGGGTCACGACTGAATTGTCCGTCCGGTGGGCGACGCGGTCGCGATTCGAGTGACATGGCCGTCCGCACGCCGGCGGGAATTCGCAACAATATATAAATGGACAAATTTAACCTCTGGCCAGCCACTTTCGGTGGGGATGTAAAAAGGTGCAAAAACCGATCCCCTTGATGCGTAACCCGATTTACGCTGGGGAGATGGGGAGTCAAAATGACCTCTGTATTAATTTTGTGATGTCCCTGTAATCCTCACAAATTGCTAAATACTGTTTCATTACTCTTTTTTTTCTCTGAAGTCTTGCACATCGTTTGATACCATTTAAGCAAAAACAAAAACAAGACTTCAAAATATGCTAAAAAGTAGCGTACTTACCCAATTCTTAATTAGATAATGTTTTCAAAAAGGCCATTTATCACTAATCCAATGCTATCGGCATATTCCATCCATCCATTGGGACCATACTCTGCGCAGAGCGTTGGTGCTGCCAAAGCAGTCTCCTTGGCTGTTGGGCACAATCCTGGATAGGTCACCACTCCGGTGCTGGATACCAGCATGCTGGTACACATTTTGCCGACCTCGGAAGGATGACAGGCAGAATCAACCCCACCTGGCATGAATTCAACAGCCAAACGGGATTTGAACTCAGGATCCTTGACCCACCACCCTAACCATTAAGCCAACATTAGGCATTTAAGCATATTGTCATGAAGTTTTTTTCGATCTTTTCACAAAATTTTGCATCAATCGGACGTTCCAGCTCCAAGATCTTACGGGGGGTGGGGGGGGGGTCAAAGTGATTCCCACCATCCCCAGCCTGAACATTTTTTTTTTTAAGCACCACCTGAATATGGCCTACTTCCAATAACCAGAAAGGTCATGCAAGCCATCACAGTTGTTGAGGAAATACTTTTCTCCAATCGCCTCATCTCAGATCACCAATTCAGATTCAGAACTACATTGTGCATGCTGCTCCTACTCTCCCAATAATGGATGGAGGCCCTCAATATCAAACATGAGATCAGGGCCGTCTCTCTGGATATATCTTGAGCTGTCAATAGTCTGGTATCCCGCCTTGCTCTCCATGACATCCAAGGCCAACTCCACACGTGGCTTACTGACCTCCTCTACTCTCGTAATCAACATGTGGGAGGAGATTAGTGTGCAAGTCAGCTTGATAGGGAGATCGGTAAAAAGCCGACTGAAGTGGGCTGGGCACTTGGTGTGGATGGGGAAGAAAGAATGGCAAAGAGTGAAACGATAGGTTGAGGGAGCAAGGTAGGAGAAAAAGAGGTAGACCACAGTTGAGATGGGAAGGTTGTGTGAGGAGGGATACCAATAAAGTGGGGGTAGTTGGAGAGAGGAGATAGTTGGCTGAGGACAGAGAGAAGTGAAGGAGTATCACTACCAAGGAAAGGCACAAGACTGATACCATTGGACCTCACCCCTTAAAAACAGAAGAGAAAGAGAAGTTAGCAATATCAGGGATAATGGTGACACAGTACTATGTGCTGCAGGAAAATAATATAAATGGCACACCTGAGGATTATTATTGATCAGTTGAAGCAACGGATAACTAATTCGCACGGAGTAACAGTGTGAAAAAATTTGAAGCTGAAGGTTGGTTAAATTTGTAGACAGAGTCTGCAGAGGAGATTGGCAGTGGTGATTGTGTAGCAAGTGAATGTAGGGGAGTGCCTTTAGTCAGACCAGAACTCTCGCCCAGCCACACACCTCCCAACTTAAACAAATAAAGGGCCCAAGAAGCACACGACAAAGCACTGTGGTATCACCTACCCCCTCCCTGAAAAACATTCAAGCAAAAATAAGAATACTCTAAATGTCACATTGTACGGTTACTGTTTTTGCCATACTCGTGCTCAAACTGGCCATGATGGAGTTTCACTTGATTTCTCTACACTGGCTTAATGGGTTGTGATGTTTAATCAAAAATTCTCCATTTCACCAACCACAACATAAAGTTGAAATTTGTTTGTTAAAATGTGATTGTCCACACAGAAGTAATCACAAAATTTATAACGAATGTGCTTTAGAATGAGACTTGACCACACAATTGAGTATATTAATTCACCTCGTTTTTATATCAAAATCAAAATCCAATTTTTATCTCTCAATCTATTTCAGGCGAGTATAAAGCAAGTGCCCAATGTCACTGCAAGAAAACCTGACATATCTAACAATATTGTAATCTTGACATTGCATAAAACTCCTATTTTCTCTACGAGGAATCACATATTTTAGCAAAGCCAAACCCACGAGACTGGGTGGTGCAATGGTTGGAGTGTCCACTGAGTCTGGGAGGTCGACAGTTCAAATCATGGCACTCACACCAAAAACGAAAAATGGTTTGTGCTGCTTCCTCGTTTGACGTTCAGCATTTAAAGGATAGAGCACAGACAATCTCCACGGGGAAGAAATTCCTCCTGAGAAAATGCCCCGCTCAGTGTGATGAGAAAGGTTGTGCCATTGTTGACATCACTGGGATCCAGAGTACCCCGGGAAGTGACGACACTTCCACCAAGATCAGTGACTATCTCATCCAACAGTCCTGTGTTGTGCCGTTGGTTGTTATCTAAAATGTAGGTTTCAGAAGGTGGACTCAAAGTATCCACCTTCGTGTGTGTGTGCACGAGTGTATTTACATATTGTTGTGGGCCGGGTGTCAGTGGCGAGAACGACCACGAGGTGCGGAAAGCTACATCGTCTCCCACCAATCTCGCCGGAATTGTAGGCCGTCGCTCGGATAACTCCGCGAGCCGGTGGGTCGATTAACCGACCACGGTCACCAATATCTCAACCGCGTAGCGTAGGGTCTATTTGTCAATCACCAATTTACCTAATTAACTACGCGATTTCGACTACCGGGGAAACCATGCCCTCGGCATGTCTTGTTCGAACCGGGTCACTCTACCAACTGCGGTAGAGTTCCAACTACCGACTACCAACTCCGGTTTGGGTGCAGCCGAGCGGAAACTGCCAAGGTCGTGCTGGCTGGAATGAACTGATTATCGGGGATAAAACCCCGTCTAAACTCAGATCCGAACCATGCTGGACCAATTAAAGAAAGGACGGAAACGGACTGGGAACATTTATAACAAGTTTTATTTACAATACATGAAGACACAAAGCAAGACTTAACGCGAATATGCGAGAAGTATTTACAATGATCCATAAACACTTATTCAGTTCTACTTAAAGATGGGCCCACACGCACACACACACACAAATGAAAAGAAAACCCAGAGTCTTTATTGGACCCTCGCAGCCATGGAGAGAGACAAGCTGGGGGGTTAGAGTTCAGTGGGTACCTGGCCGTCGGAGGGAAAGGAGTACTCTGCAATGCGGCACCTGCCAAAGGTCATCGGTTTGGTCCCAGTCGCACATGTGGGACTCATGGCTTGTGGCGGAGCTCACGTGGCGAATAGTCGGGGTCAAAACCAGCCAAGAACTCCTCGTAACAGCCACCGTGAAAAACTGGTTCTTCAGCCACCGTGAAGAAAACTGGAACCCTCACAACCGCTGCTCATAACCACTCCTCGTAACCACACAAGAACTCTCATCCACAGATCTCTTCCTTTCACTACTCCACACAGCCCTCGCACCCCTCTTCCTTCCTCAGACATACCACGAGATATGGTCGGTCTGAGGGAAATGGTATAGACATACCACTCTCTTAAATACCACGAGAGGGAAAAAAGAATGCCTTCGTACGGGGCGCAGCTTCGTGAAGCACGCGCCAGTGTCCGCCTGGATTGGACAGGGTTCCACGGCATGCCTTTCTGGGGCGGGGAATTGGCCCCTGCCGGGAAACCCCAGCCAGTCTTCCACGCGGGTTCATACTTGACGAGTAACAGTATCAATGTTGCACAGGCCGTCGTGCAAGAGTTACGTTTGTGGAGGGAACGTTGGTGGAAGCGCAAGGAACGGCTGCAAGACCCTGCCTTGGCAAGTCAGAGTGCTTGTAGACAGCGGGTGGGTCGTGGATCGTGATGGGGAATGGAATGGTTGTTGGTTGTCCGTTGGAGGGTTCATTGGATGTAAAGATTTAATAACATAACTAAAAAGAAATCGCAACGCATGCCTTTGATTCTCCCACTAGACAAAAGGAAAGGGATCTGACTACACACATACTTAACGGCATAACTGACTTTTGGGACATCTGTATGTTGTATGCAAATGGTTTCCAGATCCGTAACAATATACACATGTGTGTATGTGTGCAAGTTGCTGTTGTTGGTGGCTATCATCACACATGGGTGGGTTTCACGAGATAAGACGGATAATACCAGGTCTTAAAGTATCCACCTCCATAAGCGTGTTTGTGTGTGTACATATAATGTCATGTATAATCACGTATCAATATGTGTGCAATTCAATTGCATAACATGTCCAAAATAGGCAAAGGCTTTCATTGTATCCAAGCTTAAACCAGCCCACTTTGCATGACAACCAGCCTAATGACTACAATGAAATATATAATTATGGTCGTTGTCCTCTGACAATCTAGCCTCAAAAGGTACATTAAAATAGTTTGGTTCAATGACAATTGAAAGCAAAGATGGGCTTAAACCTGGCAGTGTCAAAGCACACAAACCCTAGATAATTCAGAATGTTGTGAGGAACACACGCCTGCCAATTTCTTGACTTAAAGGCATCACAGCCAAGATGGAGAATAGAGTTTCTCATTTTATTCCAGAAAAAATTTGCACAAAATTCCAATCGGCCCCAAGAAACCCCTGCTCAGCAGCTTGCAGTTTTTACCAGCAAATGCAAGTGATCCGTCAATCATGCAATAATTGAACATGTACAATAGTTTGTACAAACCTAAACCAACCAATTTGAGATGTCAGGAATGAATGAATGAATGAATGAATAAATTAATGAATGACTGAATAAATAAATACTGACCAGTAACTACCACTGTACTCGAACAGTAATTCAACAAGCTGTGGCAATAAAATTCTCTGTTGGATGCCCACTCCACAATGACTTCCAATTGTCATGCATCCCTTAAAGACAAAAATGGCTCACAACTCAGAATTATGCAAATGAAAATGCAATTTTTATTTCTCCATCTCCCCAATGCTGAAATGCCCACTTCAAACTCAGACAGCACGTTCACCTTTTCAATGTCACCAGTTTACACATTTTAACAGCTATAACCCAGTGAACTTCATGAGGAGGGGAGAGGGGGCAGGAACATTTCAGATCTCTAATAGAGCGTTGCAAAACCCAACGCTGAGAGTGAACGACAGATGCTTAACATAACAGAACACTAGTCTGTGAAGAGACAAAATAAATAATGGATTTTATCAACCAAATGTGTGTGTGCATACGAGGTGTGTTCAAAAAGTATCCAAGCTTAATTTTTCGTGCGTAAACAAATGAAGCTCAGGAGGCGTGGTTTGGTGCACGTATGTACACGATCCTAATTCGTATGCGTGAATATTTTCCTGC
Organism: Eptatretus burgeri; assembly: GCF_056783735.1. NCBI lineage: Eukaryota > Metazoa > Chordata > Myxini > Myxiniformes > Myxinidae > Eptatretus > Eptatretus burgeri. The sequence continues at coordinate 36,181,312 of NC_140970.1, read as the reverse complement.
CTGCAGAAGCTGTCAGTCGCCGACAGACCGCCGATGAGTGAGGAAGTGTAAGTGAGCGCCGTCGGATTTTCGTTTTTGACAAAATGACGGAAAAACTTGAACAACGCTACTGCATCAAATTTTGTGTAAAGCTTGGCGATTCCTAAGTGGAAACGATCCACAAGATTCAACCGGCCTTCAGGAACGAAGCAATGGGCACCACACAGATAAAAGAGTGGTACAACCGCTTCAAAGACACATCAGTGGAAAGTGAAGCACGTTCTGACAGGCCCTCAACATCCCGAAATGAGATCATCATTGACCAAGTGAGGACCCTGCTGATGCAGGATCGTCGAATCACGATCAGTGAACTTGCAGACGAGGCGGGCGTCAGCATTGGATCCGTTCATTCCATTGTGACTGAGGATTTGGGCTTAAGGAGAATCTCAGCGAAGTTCGTGCTAAAGCTGCTAATGATCGAGCAGAAGCAACTCCGTTTGGAGATCGCACAGGACATGCTGGAGACTGTGAACAGCGATCCCAACTTCTTCAACACAGTGATCCGTCATTTTGTCAAAAACCAAAATCCGACGGCACTCACTTACACTTCCTCACTCATTGGCGGTGTGTTGGCAACTGAGAGCTTCTGCAGGCGGGAAAACATTCACGCATACGAATTAGGATCGCGTACATACATGCACCAAACCACGCCTCCCTAGCTTCATTTGTTTACGTACGAAAAATTAAGGTTGGATACTTTTTGAACACACCTCGTATGTGCAATACACATCTCATTTTTCATTTCTGTTCCTCACAATACACACACACACACACACACACACACACACACACACACACACACACACACACACACACACACACACACACACACACACACACACACACACACACACACACACACACACACACACACACACACACACACACACACACACACCTCCTTCAGGGCAAGACCAACTATAAGCGTGCTTTATAACTGCAAGCAGTCATGGCCGGGGCCCGAGACGCCCAACTTTTATCAGATCAGTGATTTAAAGTTTTGCATCCATAGGTTCAGTGGTTTCAGAGCTATAACATTTTTTCCCTTAAATCCATTATGGCTGTGATACCACGCGACCTATGATGTCATAAATTCAATTATTTTGGATTCCATGCCTTTTCTTACAATTGGAGGTAAGCTCAGTGTTCTGTCGTTTGTCTTTTTGCACCTTTCTTATGGGTAGGAGTAATAGCTTACAGGTAGACAGGATGCGGCCAAAGGACCGGCTGAAGAGGGCAGACGGAAGCAAGAGCAGTAGAGCAAGATCTGAGAACACGGGGCACTGATGCTCTTTAGGTTTGTCACCGCAACAGGGTCACGGACATAAGGTTGTATTGTCTCTTTCACTGGACAGAACACTACCTTATCAGGTGAGGACAAAGTTGTAGTAGACAATGGAAGGAAGGATGTAAGATGGAAACAGAGTGGGATGGATTGCGAACAAGGTTTGGAAGGAAACACCATGTTGAGACATTGTGTCTGAACTCGAGTAATCAGTGGTGATGCCATTTTAGTGAGGGAGGAATGGAGGGGCAGCATACACCACAGGCAGAGTTGACAAGGCATTCATTATTTCATTTTGCATGCAACCTGTGGCTGCTAGTTGCATCATTGCTGGAAGCACGGCTGTGCTATTGATGCAGTGCTCCCTCTAGCTTGGAGGAGGAATTTGGCCAGGGTGCCGGCGATAGCTTGCCTACTCTTCACAAAAGACACAGTGGGACATTTAACGTCCACAAGCGAATGTTGGCAGATGGGACACCCAATCTATCGTCCACCAGAGAGACGGCACACATTGATGCCTTTTCCTATCTGCAAGGCACAAGGATGAAAGTTTATGGCTGAGCCAAGATTCAAATCCATGCAATATGGCTCAAAAGCCAGTGTGCACACCTCTAGGCCATCCTGCCAGCCCCAACTGCGACTGAAAGATATCGGTTTGAGAGTTTAACCTTGTGATTTCCAAGGTGATGCTCTCTGACTTGTCGAAGGATGGGCACTCTTGTTATAAGCCTTTCTGAGCTGTTTGAAAAAGGAAGCTGTTTGACCACAACAGCTTCGTCACAGAATTTAGTGTACCAGGCCTAAGAGGATGGAAAAGGATTGTCATAGTAGGACAGACATGTGTATGAGAGAAAGCAGGCATTTGAGAAAAAGGAAAGGAGGCTGTTGCTTACCAGCATTAGTGTTGGGGTCAGCCTTGTGTTGCAGCAGAATATAGAGTATATCGAGTTGTGTACACAGCGCTGCATACATCAGCAGGCTCCAACCACTTTGGAGCTTTGCATTCACATCGCCTCCTGTGAATAAAAAGTTGCATTTGTACTTCTCACATGGGAATAGAGCTCAACATTACATCCTCTTGAGCAAAGTGCATTTGGTAATCATTGTGTGCAATGCATAAACTAAAAGGACCCAATCCAAATAATGTACAGACAATGACTCATTTCCAGATTATGGTACAACTGCCTCGACCCTCTACCCCTCTCAGTATTGTAATTCAGCAAAGAGTCACAAAAAAGCTAATCATCCTTTCGGCAGTCTATAAATGAAGCAAAGCCTGAATTTGGTGTTCAGTATCGTTACATACTGTAAAAATTCATGCATAAGGCACACTTTTGTTCACGCTGGGGAAAACTCAAAGGTCAGGAGTGCACCCCTTTACAGAGGTCTAAAATTTTGAACATTGGAACTCACATACAGTACAGCGCTGCTGTGCGAATCCCCCATGTTCATACATGGGAAACTCCAAGCTAGTACATGTCGTGCCGAAGTGCAACCTTGCACTTTTGACTGAGACACTCAAACATTTTGTGTGGAAATGACTTGTAAACAGCTGACAAATAATCGACGCTGATGACCGACAGCTTCTTGACGCTCAAACTAGATGAAGTATTCAGTGGAGTAGACTATTCTCATTGTGGAACAACGCAACTATCTCTGGTCAGTGTTTATCAGTCTGCTTTACGTCTCATGTAGGCAGCATGAATAGATGATTATGTTATTGTCAACACCAGCCAATGGAGCACCTCCATTTCATAGCTTTTCACTGTGGTAACTTGCGCCCGCTTTTAACAGTGGCGTCGCATGAATGTTTCACTATCATGCCCTACATAGAAAGCGAATGTACTTTTGACACCAATTTGTTTATCATACAGTATATTACTAATAAAGTAATAATTGTTGATATTACTTTTGACTTTATAGTATGTATAAGGAGTCGATTTTGTTATTCTGTCTGTCTATTTGTCTATCGCCTGCAGGTCACAATTTAAGCCGATCTTCACGAAACTTCACCACATGGTAGAGTTTGTCATAAGCAAGAAGCCTATTGTTTGAGGTCAAAAGGTCAACATTGGCCAAAGGTCAACAAAACTGTCAAATTTCTAAAATCCTCAATTTTCGTCCGGTTGAGGAGAAATTTGAACAGGATTTTCATATCAGCTTACTGAATTCAACCAACCAATTATTTTTGAGGTCAACATCGGCTCAAGGTCAACAACTATGGTGGTATTTCTAAACGCATCAATTTTCATCCCATTGACTTGAAAATTGAAGAGGATTTGCATATCAGGTCACTGAATTCAACCTCAAATTATTTTTGAGGTCAACATTGGCCAAATTTCTAAAATTGGCAATTTTCATCAGATTGACTGAAATTTGAAGAGTTGCATGTTTGGTCATTGAAGTCAAGCACCAATTATTTTTGAGATTAAATTTGTTTTATGGATTTTGCAAGTATAGTGCTCTGCATGGCATCGTTTTCTTGTTTGTAATATTGGTAATATTATATTTATTTGAAAGATGATATATAAGAAGGTCCACGTGGTCAAGAGTCTCAGCCGTCTCATCTGTCTGAAGGTTGTAAGTGGTCTAAAGGGTCTTTTTGATCTTTACGTTCAAACGGGACATGATTAATAGGCTTATCGTCTTCACAGACTGACTGACTGAAGGCTTCACCACCTCATTGTGGTTTTAGTGTATATATATATATATATATATATATATATATATATATATATATATATATATATATATATATATATATATATATATATATATATATATATATATATATATATATATATATATATATATATATATATATATATATATATATGGTTATGGTTGTGGAAATTCACAGATCACCATTCAGGTTCCCCGAAGATCAGTTATGTCGATAAGTGTGTGTCCAGATTAGATTTCCCCAACGATGTATAACGGGTATTATTCGTGTGCCGGGCTGTGAACCTTTGAGGTAGTGTTATTCTTTCCTATCTTTATTTTAAACAACATCTCCTCACCACCTTCGCCACAACCGCCAACATCTCCACAAACAACATCTCTACAACCACGCCACCTCCACCAAAACGCCAACAAACTCCACAACCACGCCACCACAACGCCACAAAGTTTACAACCATGGCATCTCTACAACCAAAAAGAACAACTCAACAACTCCCGCCCCGATATTCTGGGACGAAAACAGGATTGACGGTTGGGGCGGGTCCCTCAGAACGGGTAAACAAACGTGACGGTGACAAAAAGTATGCTCCGAAGAAAAAGAACCCGATCACTCCTACGATTTTTACCCCGCACACCGAGAAGGGAGGGGCGATAAAAAGGCGCGTTTCGACGCCGAGAGTCTCTCTCTCCTTGGTCAGAGTTGGGCGGTGGAGGCAGCAGCGAAGTCGCCAGCCGGAGAGAGAGGTCGTTGGCCAGGCCCGATCGACCAGGCCGCGCTGCTAGGCCCTGGACCAACCAAGCCGCCGTTACCATAGCTGCCGCTTTGACCACAGGGACATACGAAGGGGCGCCGACAAAAAGACCATCGAGTCGCCTCAAGGGCGACGAAGGTAACCTGCACGGCCTCGCGGAGCTCCTTCGATCATCCCAGCTCTGAGGAACATTAAAGGCTTACGAGCCCAGTTCTCTTCTTTGTTTTCTGGGGTTTTGGCATGAAAGTCTGTGGCGCCTTGTCCGTAAGTAGAATTTTTGTAAGCGCATGTACAAAATAAATAGATATCGGCTGTAGGTTTTTGCTCGTATCTTGTCCCCCATCCCCCCCCCCCCACATTCATTGCATATGTGCATTTGAAATAAATGGCCCCATTGTTGAAATGTCACCTGCTCGTTGCATCTTTTCATACCATTGACTGCCATAATTGCGTTCGGAATAAGTAACTGGCTGATTAATGGCCGATAAAACGTACATCTGGTCCGACAGGGCTTAGCGATATAAAACCGCCCGGCAATCGCAAACGGAACGAGCTGCTTAAAGCAGCTCATTTTCGTGCAGGCTCGGTTAAGGTGTAAATCCCCGGCATTTCTATCTGCGCCAATAATTAGGTACATGGACAATTCGGCGATCAACCCTGTAGCGTGTGGACAGAATAGTTGGCTGATCTATGGTGTGGTTAACAACACCCGCAGCTGGGTTTCGGCGTTGATCCGAAAAGCTGCGACGAGATTGCACGGTCGGTGGGCACGCGCGCCGCAATTTCGCAAAAGGCGGTCGCCCCACACCGAACGGGTGAAAATCCACAATATACACAGTATATATACATGATATTTAAAAAAAAATTGTGGACAACATAAAACAACGAGGTGAATGAGTTGGTTCAGAGACAAGAACAAGCAGATTCGATTTTGGTTCAGTACCGGAACCAGATCCGGCCTGTCAGTTTGACACAAAATGTAAACTGTTCAGACTGATGGAGGCGTACGCTCTACCGAGTGCCGTTATGTTTTCACCCCTGTCTGTCTGTCTGTGAACAGGATATCTCAAAAAGTTGTAGACGGATTCTGATGAACTCTGGTGGAGAGGTGAAATGATAAGACTGATGAAGATTCGGATCCAGACACTCAATTTTTTTTTAGTGATTCTTCACCATTAAAGATAGGTACGATTGTTTTGCATTTTATGTATTTGGTTTTATTTCTTCAAAAAACAAATTATAGGAAGAACAATGTAACCAAGTGGAATTTCCTTTAAAGGTCCCATGACACTCAAAAGTACTGAAATTGCATATATATATATATATATATATATATATATATATATATATATATATATATATATATATATATATATATATATATATATATATATATATATATATATATATATATATATATATATATATATATATATATATATATATATATATATATATATATATATATATATATATATATATATATATATATATATATATATATATATATATATATATATATATATATATATATATATATGCCTGGTGTTGGCGCAGTGGTTAGGGCAGCGGCTTGGGATCCAAAAGGTCCTGAGTTCAAGCCCCGTTGGGCCACTGAATTAATACACCAAGGGGTTGACTCAGCCTGTCATCCTTCCGAGGTCGGCGAAGTGAGTACCAGTGTACTGGGCCGGTGTATACCCCGGTTAAAATAGGTGTACCATATCCCTGTGTCGTAAGAGGCGACCAGGGTTGCGTCAGGAAGGGCATCCGGTGTAAAACATGTGCCAAATCACTATGCGGATCATACGGATGATCCGCTGTGGCGACCCCTAAAAATGGAGCAGCCGAAAGAAGAAGAAGAAGAAATATATATACACACATATATATATATACATATATATATATATATATGTATATATATATACATACATATATATATATATATATATACAGTAGACTAGGCGTAAGTCGTCACCATCGGGACCGAGAAAAAAGTGAGACTTCGAAATGTGACGACTTACGCGTATGCGAACATTCATGATGACTGTGGGGTGAAGGATGAAGTCGCGCGTGGCCTGGACACGTATGTGTGAGAGCCAGCTATTGTACCAAAAGGAAAACACAATCCTCGGGGCATAGGTGGGGGTTCATTGGTGAGTTAGAAAGTGATCAAGCAAAGATCAAATTCATGAATCAGTTTATCAAAAGTAAAGATAATGAACAACTGTAAGACAACTCATATACCATCGGTGATGGTATGGTGACAAATTACATGACACACAGTCATCGTGGTGATGACTACCACTCAATGCCTATGTGTAAGTGAGTGCGGTAATGTACAAAACAAGCCAATATAAAACCATGATCGGACTTCAACACGAAGCTCGATCGATCCTTTACTCCTTCGCGAAGTAATCCGTTATGTTTGACTGCCTCAAACTCTTGGGCATCTGGTGCATGAGAAAGGACTCACACCGGTCATTGTATTCCATGATGTTGTCTGGGCAATCCTCCACCGAAAGACAGTATCGGCGCATCACATCCAGGGCGCTGAATGCCTCCCGAATAGTTGGAGGCGCGTTTGGAATGTATGTCTCCCCTGAGTCCTCAAGATCGACAATGTCCACATCGTCCACGTCACCCGTATCGTCGGAGACGTTCTTCACAGAATCCACAATTTCTGCATCAGTCATTTGTTGGGTGTGCGGAACTCAGCGTCCACATTGATGTATTTTTCCAATGAGGGTATCGCGTCTGAACCAAAGATTTCAGCGAGTCTTTCCCAGACATTGCGGACTGGTTTCCATGGTCCTCATCGCTCTCCTCATCAACTTCATGGGCGCTGCGATCCGCATTGACGAACCCGACCGAACGGAAGCAGTTCGCGATGGTAACATTGGAGACCTTTCCCCATGCGGTTTTGACAGCTATCAGGGCATCCAGCAAATCCCATTTGAATGGGATTCCCTCATCTGCTGCATTCAGGCGACACGTGACAAGGATCTGGCGGTCGTGAAGTTTCAGGTTTCTGATGATGCCACCATCCATTGGTTGAGTGTGACTGGTAGTATTAGTTGGGAGGAATACAAGTTCTATGTTCTCCAGTTGACATGCAGGGTGAGCGGGGCAGTTGTCAACTACGAACGCAATTTTGCGTTTTTCAAGTGACATACGATGGTTCAGTTTCAGCAACCATTGTTGGAACAGGGCAGAAGTCATCCACGCATTTTTATTCGCTGAGTCGGCCACAGGCAGGTGCTTCACACTTTTTAAGGCTCGGGGATTCTTACTTTTCCCGATGGCGTACATCCATGTTCGCTCCAACCAGCAACGTCACACGGATCTTCACCTGCTTATCACCATGATGGGATTGACCAACGAACCCCAGAGACTTTTCTGGCAGCATCTGCCAGAAAAGCCCAGTCTCATCGGCATTGTACACGTCCCGAGGCTGATACCTTTCCAAGATGTCTTTCAATTTGCCATCCTTCCAGTCATGCACCACTGCCGAATCCACGCTGCCTGATTCGCCGCACTTCTTGACCTTGCCGATTCCCCACCTAACTTTGAATCTGTCTATCCAGTGCATCGGCAAGGTCTCGGCATCATCATGCCCGAGGTCCGCAGCGAATTTACGTGCCTTCAGCAGCAACATTTCACCGTCCAACCGAATACTTGGCTGAGCCGCGATTTGCCAAAACCAGATGATGAGCGCATCATCGACATCTTCAAAGGACACACATTTCACGCGTTTCACACTTACCACCGGCCTCGCGATCTTCTCCACTTGTCCAAATATGTTGCCCTTATTCTTCAAGATATCGTTCAATGTCTGCCGTTTGATGTCCAACTTCTCAGCTATGGCTGTTTTCTTCATCAGTGGGTTTGCCTCGCAAAACTGGATAATGTCGTATTTTTCTTGGTAGGTTTTAGTTGTAAGCTTATGCTTAGTCGCCATTGTCCTGCCTGCAGTGCGATCAACGTGTGTACGCAGTTATAAATAGCCTATCACTGGCGGTGTAAACCAATGAGCAAGCATCACGATTCCATGAAATCGGGCTTCTCACGAGGCAGCAGTTCCGTGTGATGAGTTAGGAGTGGTAATTCACTTGAGTTTCCATTACGCGGGAACAGACAACATCTGACGACTTAGACGAAGTGACGACTTAGAGATGACGACTTACAGAGGGATGACCCTTTATTCATAGGGATTTAACATGAGATAAATTCGGGACTTTTTGACGCTGCCGACTTAGGCGAAGTGACGAGTTACACGCTGCCGACTTACGCCTAGTCTACTATATATATATATACATACATATATATACATACATACATACATACATATATATATATATATATATATATATATATATATATATATATATATATATATATATATATATATATATATATATATATATATATATATATATATATATATATATATATATATATATATATATATGTATATATATATATATATATGTATATATATATATATATATATATATATATATATATATATATATATATATATATATATATATATATATATATATATATATATATATATATATATATATATATATTGTTGCGGATTCGCGCCCGCCGGCCTGCGAACGGCCACGTAACTCGAATCGCGGCACGTCGCCCACCGGACGGACAATCCAGTCGTGACCCTCTCGGACTAACGCCGGGAACCAGTCACGGGTGGACCTTTCGGTCTCACCACGATCGTGCCAATCGGCCCCCGCGTGGGATAGGGTTGCTCGCCAAATTCGACCTACCTAAGTACCCACACGGAGGGTAGACCGGGCGATCGCACCTCGCCGCAGGTCGACTTCGGACACGGGCCACTTGAAGCGACCCGTTCCGTACTATCGGGATAACCGAGCGGTGTTATTCGTCGGCCTCGACGGTTCGATTAATTATCGGGCGTTTTAGCCCACGACCAACCCTTTACGTGAAGCAAGATGGAGATTCAATAGAGGAAAAGACGAAGCGAAGCGGGAAAACAGTTCAACAATAAGCACATTTATTTCGCGATGAACGGAAAGCACACGTATACAATTCCACCAAAAGCACATGTAAAAGAAGAAGACAATGCAATATTACACAAAAAGCAAATGCAACAATGCAGATCTAACCGACTACCGGGCACACGGCAACACTTGTACAATTTTACTTCACAGACGGCGCCGACAACACATATTCCCAAAGCAAAAGAAAAGAGAACCACCCTCAAGGATGAGGCGGGCCTGGGGCCGAGACCATGTCGGGCCTACCGTCTGATGATGAGACGCAGAGCGGCGGTGGCGCCTCAACTCCGCGGGCCTCGCGGACAGTGTCTTGTAGGGGGTGGGAAAGGGGCCCCCTTTGTCGCACTATCTCAGCGCGGGGGGAAACAGGAGGGGGTTGCTGATGCTCGGGGGGAGGAGGATATCACCCTGTCTCGGGTCCCGCGGCGAGCGTCTCCTCCTCGACCTCGGGCGCGTTGCTGGCCTCTCCCTGTGCAGCTCCCGGCACCGACGCGAGCACCCCCTCGTCCGCCTTCGCCGCCGTCACCTCTCCACAGCTCCGTCTACTCACCCTCTCCGTCTCCTCTCTTGGCTCGTCCCAACTCTTCGCTCTTGACTTCTCCCACTTCTTTTTAGCTCCACCGACGACTCTCTTGAACTCCGCACAACTCTCCTTTACTGACGAACGCAGCCGTTTTTATAAGCCCGTGGCTTCGCTCTTTCACCCTTGACCCTTTGCCTCCGACCCTTCACCTCTCTAACTCGCTCCCCATTGGACCGAGGAAAAGTGGGCGTGAATGCTTTTTGATCAATGAATTTGCATATAGCGACCGCCATCCAACGCCCTGGAGGCGGGGCCAAATCGCCCCTCGCTCACCGATTGGACGGAACAAAAGTGGGCGTGAGTCGTTTTTGATCCGTTTTCTGCGGAAAGTCCGTGATGTTTTTGAATACGCTGCTCGGTGCGCGCCCTGCACGAGTCCAGTATCGGTGCCCACGAGTGGCGCGAGATGGTGTGGATGCGATGGTGGCGAGTTGTGACGGTAAAGGTCGTGGCGGTTGTGGTGAAGCGGCGTTGTGGTTGGTGGTTGTTGTTGTGAAGCGGCGTTGTGGTTGGTGGTTGTTGTCGTGAAGCGGCGTTGTGGTTGGTGGTCGTTGTTGTGAAGCGGCGTTGTGGTTGGTGGTTGTTGTTGTGAAGCGGCGTTGTGGTTGGTGGTTGTTGTTGTGAAGCGGCGTTGTGGTTGGTGGTTGTTGTGTGATGGCTGTTGAGACGTGGTTGGTGGTGGTAATAATGGCGGCTGGTCCAAAATAAAGATAGTAAAAGAAAAACGGCTATCCTGAAGAGTCGCAGCCCGACTGAATGACATTTATTCCCTCTAGACAACGGGTTTGGGCCTAACTACACATATACTTACAGAGATATCTCACCTAAGGGACCTGAATGGTGGTTTGTGAATTTCGTCAACCACAACACTACCCCCTCCCCCTTTTACAGACTCGTCCCGAGTCGTCAAATTTTCGTGTGCCATCATGTGTAGTTTTCCCCTAGTACATTTTACCTACGGATCCCTGAGTGCGACATTCATGGTAATCGTGTCCCCAAAATAAATAACCTGAGGGCTGAGTAACTACCTAAACAAACTCACTCACACGGACGACTTAAATAAAATTGCCGGCGCTAAGACATACATGCCGGGGGCGCACTCATATGTACAGTACATCTTACCTTAACTTACAAATTTTACACTAAACCATGGCCCAGGATCACTGAATTCTGCAAAAAGAAAGCAGTTAGCAGGGAGCCAGGCTGCTCGCATGCAGTCTCTGGCTCAAAACAATGCAGGTGACAGGGAACGTGGCCGGCTGCTCACACGCAGTCCAAGGCCTTCCCTTTTCAACTGAACGCAGTGAACCACAACGGTGCATGGGCTGCACAAACGTAGTCTCCGTGCCAGCTCAAGTGGCACACGCAATGAACACAACGAATGGATGGATGAATACAAACACGGTGCACGGGCCGCCACTGCAGGCCCGTGTTGTAGCTGCCAACAGGGCAGTTCTCGCAGCTTGCAAACTGTTGCCTTGCGGATCCTGGCGCACATGGCAATGAACAGGGGGGTGGGGCAAAAATTGAACGGGGCTGGTGAACAGGGGCAGTGGGCATGGCATGGCAAAGGCAGCAGGCAAACACAGCCCGCAGAACAAGGCCGTTGCAGGCAAACACAGCCGGCAGATGAACTGGCCGGCACAGGCCTTGAAGTACCACAGCTGCAGATGATCCGGCCGGCACAGGCCTTGCAGCAAAACAACAGCTGCCGATGAAGTGGGCCGGCCTTTGCCTTGCAGCGACGCAGCCAGCAGATGAAGCTGGCCAGCCTTTGCCGTTCGGTGGAGGTTGGTGGAGGGAGTGCGGTGGTGCTGGCCACTCGGAAGGCGGGCTCGGACCTACCTACCTGTCTCCCTCCCACCTATCGCCTTTGCCTGTCATTGTCTATACCCACTCTCTTAATTTGTGAAACCCCAATTTAGCCCCAACTTATTTTTTTGTTGTTTTTATTTTTACTTCCCCACTATTAATCGTCCCCTAACCCCCTGTACTGTCCTTGTTCGGCTAACCTATCCTGTCACCAAGCCTACTCCCAACCCCTACGTTCCCTTCCCGGAGGGGAGTAAGGGAGAGCTAACGTCCTGTGTTGAGGCCCAACTCAAGCCTCAGAATGGCCTCCCCAGAGTTCAGCGATCTAACCCCAAAGTGGGTCCAGCGGCCCACAACGAGAGCAAGGGGATGGATGGTGCGGAGGGGTACACTTCCTAATCTACCCTATCCATTTAACTGTTAAACTACCCCGGGGCTTTCAACAAGCGCCTCTCGCTTAAACTATTGGTTCTAACAACCCAGATTCCCGTCGCCTGTGTTGGTGTCCTCACAATTTCGGGCCTCGCCCCCCAATTTTCTCTCCGTGCCCTCACACGGTCTCATGGCTGGGACACGTGGCTCCCTTTGGCAGGCACGACCCTCTGCCGATTCTCCGACGATGGCACCCCCGGGCACTACACTGCCTCCGAGCCTACCAGCTCCCTAACACCGGGGAGTGCCCCCCCTGGCACCTCCCCTGAAACGCACACGTGGCAGGCTGGCTTCCCAGGCCCCTTTCCGAGGGTCACCCGTGCCCACAACACTGCCCACGCGGCTAATGGCGCCCCGGGCCCCCGCACCAAGCAGGCGCACCCGTGCCCACTACGCTATCCCGGCCCCCCATGGGCCCTTGGCCTACCACGGCCGACTAGCCTGGTGCCCGGGGTACCCACTCAGCGATACTCACCTTTCGCAGCCACGCTCCCAGCCCGTCAACAGGGCTCCTGCACCCCTCCAAATGGGTTTCAAGCCGACACTCCCACCAACAACAAAACGACCTCCATTTTGTAAATTTGACTACCCCCCTAACTCACTCTACACTGACCCCGGGGTCCCTTGGGCGGGAGTCACTCCTCCCCCCAATCACTCATCGCACCATGCATTCCCCATTCGCTCCACTCACACAGACCCGCTGGCCTCACTCACTCAACAAGCACACGTACTCACCTCACAACCCACAACTCTTCAACACACACACACCGCTGAACTCTGCCATCCTTCTAACTACATCCCCTAACTAACTCGTGCTCCCACGTCGTCCCTTACACTATAGCACGTTCCTTTTAACACTACGTAGCTAAACTACGTCCCCTCTATACATTCACTGTCTGTCACTGTCTTCAAATAATCCCATTTTCCCATCCTAAATCTGGCTACAATCCCTCTAACTAATCCATTCCACGGGCCCCATGAGGACTTACCCCTGCCCCATGGAGCCGGTCTAGCTAAGCTAACCCTTCCCCCGAACTAGTTTCCATCCTGTGCCCAGGTCAAGGGGGTCTTCCACCCCTTGCCCAGGAATCCTGTGCACCCGAAAGTGAGGCTTGTTTTTTTTTTTTTTTTCCATGCGCATCACCAGCGCGGCAACTCACAGCTCGCGCACTTTGCACCTGCCCGTGACGTCATGCAGCTGCACGTGTTCCTCGTCCCTCCTTGGACGGTACCATCCGGCAGGGATACCCCTCCTGCCGGATTCCAACCCCACGTGCAGCCATGACGTCACCGTGCGCATAAAAAAAACACAAGCCCCACGTCTCGAGGGGTTCCCCACGCGAACACATGTGCTTTGCCCGTTGGAGCTTAACACACACGATCGCGTGGAGAACCCGTCCGGTCCAAATCCGTAATCCTGCCTAAACTTTGTCCGTCCGCGGGATCGGCAAATCTACCGCTGGCGTTTCCGGACCGGGACTTCACTCTCGCAAGCGAGCACGTGGGGGCCTCGTGCGTTGCACAGCACGGACCTCGTGCTCACTGCTGGGTGAACCCGGCACGGTCCCCGAAACAACTACAGCCGCTACTCGGCTTTCTTTCTTCTGTCGCCGTCGTCGTCGCCATTCAACACACGCACACCTGCGTGTTACGACGCTCACACTCCATTCCATTACATTCACACCGGGAGACGCGGCTGCGTGCTCCCGCATGCCAACCGACATCTTCACATACCGCTCTCTCACACACACGGTCTCCCTTGCATAAACCATACCACTCACACGTGGTGCTCCATTCACTCGCGGCCTTCCACACACTCGTGCCTCACTCATACACCATGCCTCACTCACACACGCGGGGGCACTCAACTGCGGTGTTTCATCCACACACCGTCCCTCACTCACACACGCGGGGGAACTCAACCGCGGTGCCTCATCCACACTGGCCGTTTCATCCACACACACGGCCTCTTCCACACACGGTGCCTCATCCACACACGGCGTGCTGGGAAGCACGTACTCTGGCACCATCGCCACCACACCACTCACACACGGGGTCGCTTCCACACACGGGGACGCACTCACACCTTGCACCACACACACAGGGACAACCACACTGGGGATTCGTGTCCCCACAAGGGTCTCCGGGGCCTCTATACCCCCCAAGCTCTCCGTGCACCTGTCCACAGCACTCCTCCCCTCAACCTCGCAAAGCACGACCGAACTCACCTGGTCGTGACTCTCCTCAAGGGGGCATACTCCCTCCCCTCGTTCCTGGAGGAGGCTATCCCGTTGCTCGCACCGGGTCCCTGCACGGTCCGCCAGCTCACCCCCATTGTCCTCCACGACCTCTGTGTGTGTGTGTGTGTGCGTCACTTACCCCGTCTTCATCGTGTAGTCTTCCCTCTATTTTTTCTGTCTCCCGTGTCTCTGCCAACTCTTCACCCTTTACCTCCCTTGTCTCAACTATTATTTCCGTTGTCGTCACCTCGTCTCTCGTCTCACACGTTTTGGTCTCCCCATTTAATTTTTCCCTTTCGGTCATCGTCACGACCCTCGCCCAACACGTCCCCCGAATTATTTTTTTACCCGTCTCCAACGCGGGCCCGACAGCCGTTGTACCCCCTTCCAGCTCGTTCGTTCCGACACGTGGAGTCGCCATTTTTATCTCCCTGGTCACGGCCTTCATGCCCGCCTGCAGGCATCGGCCCATGTTCTGCGTCTCACCCCGCAGCTTTTTCATTTCTTTTTTCATTTCGTTTTTCATTTCATTTGTATTTGTATCCATCTTTTCGTTCATGTTCGCATTTATCTTTTATGCATTCGCATCCATCTTCGCTGTCATTTCCGCATTCATTTTTGCCAGCATGGTGAATAGCTGGGCCATGTCGGGTGCGCTTGGGTGAGCCGTTTCGGCAGGGGTTGGGGAAGGGTTTTGGTGGAGAGGGGGAGGGGAGGTGTCATACACCGCGGCCGCTGCCGCACCCATTTCGGGCTCTGGGTTCAGTTGGGCGAGTTCGTTTTCCTGTACAACCAACATTTCCTGCACGGGGATTTCATCCTGAGCCATGGATTCTACACATTCTACATCCATTTCCAATACCCCCGGCTCCCGCTCGCCTTGAGACGCCATCTTGTTTCTCTTAAAGGGTTAATTTAGCTCGCTCGTAATTTGGAGGGAATCGGGGTCGCTCCTCTCACCCCTGGACCGATTCCCGTGAATTTAGCCGGAGACAGGAGAGCCCGTTTTCCCGTTCTCCGATACCAGTGCCGCGAGGAGGGCGATGGGTTTATATCGCACGACCTGACACCAGTGTTGCGGATTCGCGCCCACCGGCGTGCGAACGGCCACGTAACTCGAATCGCGGCACGTCACCCACCGGACGGACAATCCAGTCGTGACCCTCTCGGACTAACGCCGGGAACCAGTCACGGGTGGACCTTTCGGTCTCACCACGATCGTGCCAATCGGCCCCCACGTGGGATAGGGTTGCTCGCCAAATTCGACCTACCTAAGTACCCACACGGAGGTTAGATCGGGCGATCGCACCTCGCCGCAGGTCGACTTCGGACACGGGCCACTTTAAGCGACCCGTTCTGGACTATCGGGATAACCGAGCGGTGTTATTCGTCGGCCTCGACGGTTCGATTAATTATCGGGCGTTTTAGCCCACGACCAACCATTTACGTGAAGCAAGATGGAGATTCAATAGAGGAAAAGACGAAGCGAAGCGGGAAAACAGTTCAACAATAAGCACATTTATTTCGCGATGAACGGAAAGCACACATATACAATTCCACCAAAAGCACATGTAAAAGAAGAAGACAATGCAATATTACACAAAAAGCAAATGCAACAATGCAGATCTAACCGACTACCGGGCACACGGCAACACTTGTACAATTTTACTTCACAGATGGCGCCGACAACACATATTCCCAAAGCAAAAGAAAAGAGAACCACCCTCAAGGATGAGGCGGGCCTGGGGCCGAGACCGTGTCGGGCCTACCGTCTGATGATGAGACGCAGAGCGGCGGTGGTGCCTCAACTCCGCGGGCCTCGCGGACAGTGTCTGGTAGGGGGTGGGAAAGGGGCCCCCTTTGTCGCACTATCTCAGCGCGGGGGGAAACAGGAGGGGGTTGCTGATGCTCGGGGGGAGGAGGATATCACCCTGTCTCGGGTCCCGCGGCGAGCGTCTCCTCCTCGACCTCGGGCGCGTTGCTGGCCTCTCCCTGTGCAGCTCCCGGCACCGACGTGAGCACCCCCTCGTCCGCCTTCGCCGCCGTCACCTCTCCACAGCTCCGTCTACTCGCCCTCTCCGTCTCCTCTCTTGGCTCGTCCCAACTCTTCGCTCTTGACTTCTCCCACTTCTTTTTAGCTCCACCGACGACTCTCTTGAACTCCGCACAACTCTCCTTTACTGACGAACGCAGCCGTTTTTATAAGCCCCGTGGCTTCGCTCTTTCACCCTTGACCCTTTGCCTCCGACCCTTCACCTCTCTAACTCGCTCCCCATTGGACCGAGGAAAAGTGGGCGTGAATGCTTTTTGATCCATGAATTTGCATATAGCGACCGCCCTCCAACGCCCTGGAGGCGGGGCCAAATCGCCCCTCGCTCACCGATTGGACGGAACAAAAGTGGGCGTGAGTCGTTTTTGATCCGTTTTCTGCGGAAAGTCCGTGATGTTTTTGAATATGCTGCTCGGTGCGCGCCCTGCACGAGTCCAGTATCGGTGCCCAGGAGTGGCGCGAGATGTGGATGCGATGGTGGCGAGTTGTGACGGTAAAGGTCGTGGCGGTTGTGGTGAAGCGGCGTTGTGGTTGGTGGTTGTTGTTGTGAAGCGGCGTTGTGGTTGGTGGTTGTTGTCGTGAAGCGGCGTTGTGGTTGGTGGTTGTTGTCGTGAAGCGGCGTTGTGGTTGGTGGTCGTTGTTGTGAAGCGGCGTTGTGGTTGGTGGTTGTTGTTGTGAAGCGGCGTTGTGGTTGGTGGTTGTTGTGTGATGGCTGTTGAGACGTGGTTGGTGGTGGTAATAATGGCGGCTGGTCCAAAATAAAGATAGTAAAAGAAAAACGGCTATCCTGAAGAGTCGCAGCCCGACTGAATGACATTTATTCCCTCTAGACAACGGGTTTGGGCCTAACTACACATATACTTACAGAGATATCTCACCTAAGGGACCTGAATGGCGGTTTGTGAATTTCGTCAACCACAACAATATATATATATATATATATATATATATATATATATATATATATATATATATATATATATATATATATATATATATATTGTTACAGCTGTGGAAATTCGCATTACACCATAAAGGACCCTCAGGTGAGATATCTTCATAGGTACATGTGTCGTTAGCCCAAACCCGTTGTATAGAGGGAATTTATGCGATTCATCCGGGCTGCGACGCTTTGAGTTAGCCATTTTTTCTTTCTCTATTGTCATTTTCGACCATTAAGCCGCCAACAACGCAAACAGCCACTACCCTTACCTTCACA
>NC_140970.1:36133173-36158173 GCF_056783735.1 Eptatretus burgeri | reverse complement strand
CAGTGTGCTAGGCGGGGTTTCTCTGGACGTTGGTGTGCTGGCTTCGCTCCAAATATGGGCACAAGCGTTACGCTCTGGCTTCGCCCCAAATATGGGCACAAGCGTTACGCTCTGGCTTCACCTCAAATATGGGCACAAGCGTTATGCTCTGGCTTGGCTCCAAATATGGGCAGAGAGCGTTCCCTCTCTGCCCAATGAGGGAGTGTGAGCGTGGGATAAGAGAAGCACGCGTGGGCCAAAGGTAGAGTATGGATGGATGTGAGCGCGCAAAGCATGAAGGGGGATTTGGAGCGCAAAATGGATGAGGGCAGGGGTGAAATGCAGAACATGGGGTTGAATCTGCAGGCGGGCATAAAAGGCATAATGATGGCACCACGTGGCGGAGCGACCGAACCAACAGGGAGTACAAATTGTGTTCGGCCCGCAATGGAGACGGGGTCATGCGTATAAAGCACACGCCTTCACTTGCTGCGATTTTTACCCTGAGGAGTGCAGCACGAAAAGCCTTGGTCACTATGTCATGTTTATATATATATATATATATATATATATATATATATATATATATATATATATATATATATATATATATATATATATATATATTCTACTGCACATGTGTATATATTGTTACGGCTGTGGAAATTCGCAAACCACCATTCAGGACCCGTAGGTGAGATAACTTTTAAGTATATGTGTAGTTAGCCCCAAACCCGTTGTTTAGAGGGAATTTATGTGAGTCATTCGGGCTGCGACGCTTTGAGATAGCCGTTTTTCTGTTCTATCTTTATTTTGAACCAACCACGCTCCAACCGTCAGACAACAACAACAACGCCAACAGCCACGACCTTTACCTTCACAACTCGCTCCCGCAAACATCGCATCACTGCCATTCCAAATGGCACCATGGCCATCGGCCACTGCCGGAAACCCTCCACCACCTTCACCTCCCTCCTTCTGCAGCCATTCCCGCACCACCTGCGAGCACCGAGCGTCGGGCTGTCCTGGGCTCGTACAAGATACGCGCCGAGCCGCGAGTGCAAATAGCGGCCTTTCCGAGGAGAATTCGGATCAGCAATGCTACACGCCCACTTCTGATCCGTCCAATTAGGAAGCGCGGGGCAGCTTGGCCCCGCCTCCAGGCGCGTCTGTCTGGAATCGAGATATGCAAATTCTAGGATCAGGGGAGATTCACGCCCCTTTTCCTCCATCCAATCGGCGAGCGTGGCTCCGCCCTCGAGGAGATCCTGATCCGGAAATTTGCATATTGTTTTCTCCTGCCGGCCTATAAAACGGCGAGCGCGAGGCGAATGTGAAGAGTTGTTGCGCAGAGAGTTAGTTTTTGGTTGGAGTTATTGCGAGGCAGTTAAGTCGGGTTGGAGAGCGGAGTGGAGTCGGGAGGCGAAGGCATCAAGTTGGTTTTCTGCTGTCGGCCGAGGAGAATTGGGGGAAGAGTCCAAGGAGCTCGGGTCTGAGGCAGGGAAGACGGCGGTCGGCGACGAGGTCGCGGTGGGATCACTCGTCGCGGGACCCAAGCCAGCCATTCTCCTTCCCCCAGGGCATCAACAATTCCCCCCCTTTCCCCCGCGCTGAGATAGTGCAAAAAAGGGGGCCCCGTTCCCACCCCACTCCAAGCGGTGCCAACGAAACCCGCGAAGGAGCAAGAAGTCGGGGCACCGCCGCGCAGCCACATTTGCGGCTCATCATGAGGACGCGGGTAGGACCCCCCCCCGGTCTCGCTGACATGACCGCTCCTTCAGGTCCCGCGCACACATTGGCCTTGCCCTTGCCCCCTTGCCTATGAGGGTGGCTTCTTTCCTTTGCTTTTGAGTAAATGTGTGTCGGCGCCGTCTGTGAAGTAAAACCGTATAAGTGCTGCCGTGTGTACGCGTATCCAGTAGTATCTCTGCGTCATTGTTTCTTTTGTTGCATTTGATATATGTGCATTCTGTTTGGCTTTATATGTGCGCTCTCCGTGTGCCGCGGAATAAATGTGCATTATGTTGAACTGTTTTCCCGTTTCGCTTCGTCTTTTCTTTAATTGAATCTCCATCTTGCTTCAAGTAAAGGGTTCGTTCGTAGTGGGCTTAAAACGCCCGATAATTAATCGGAACCGTCGAGGCCGACGATAACACCGCTCAGTTATCCCGATAGCACGGAACGGACCGCTTAAGCGGCCCGTGTCCGGAGTCGACCTGCGGCGAGGTGCGATCGCCCGGTCTATCATCCGCGTGGGTACTTAGGTAGGTCGAGTTTGGCGAACAACCCTATCCCACGCGGGTGGCCGATTGGCACGATCGTGGTGAGGCCGAAAGGCCCACCCATGACTAGCTCCCGGCGTTAGTCCGAGAGGGTCACGACAGAATTGTCCGTCCGGTGGGCGACGTGCCACGATTCGAGTCACGTGACCGATCGCACGCCGGCGTGCGCGAATTCGCAACAATATATAAATATATATATATATATATATATACATATATATATATATATATATATACATATACATATATATATATATACATATACATATATATACATATATATATATACATACATATATATATATACATACATATATATATATATATATATATATATATATATATATATATATATATATATATATATATATATATATATATATATATACATACATATACATATACATATACATATATATATATATATACATACATATATATATATATATACATACATATATATATATATACATATATATATATATACATATATATATATATATACATACATATATATATATATATACATACATATATATATATATACATACATATATATATATATATACATATATATATATACATATACATACATATATATATATATACATATACATACACACACACACACACACACACACACACACACACACACACACACACACACACACACACACACACACACACACACACACACACACACACACACATACTGTTGCAGGACGGGGGTCGGGTGAGAAGCCCACTGGGGGGGGGGAGAAGCTATATCGGGTTCCCACCAGACTCCCTGGAATTGCAGGCTATTGCACACAGATAATTCTGTGACACGGCGGGTCACTAACCGAACGTGAACGACATCAACTCAACAACATGACCTAGGGTCCTCAGTCTATGGGTTAACCGGGTTGCCTAAGTAATCAAGTGACCTAATTACTGGGGGCACGCCCTCGGTACACCTTGTCCGAACCGGATCACTTTATCCGTTTCCCGGATCAGATGCAGCCGAGCGACACTGCCAAGGACGTACCGGTTAAAAGGAACGGATCCTTGGGAATAAAGTCCCGGCTAGGTTAGGATACGGACCATGCTGGATCAATGAAAGAAAAGACAAAAACGAGCTGGGAACATTTCTGCAAAGGATTTATTAACAGGCAGGCGAGGAAAGATATGTGGCACAGTGAATGTTGTTTATTATTGTCTGGAAGCAGGACTAGGAAGAAATGTGAAATATGCGGCAATAATACACGAAGCTTACAAAAGCACACACAGCGCAGAGTTATCCCGATATAATTATTCTCCGATCTTAAATCAAGCCTGGACAGGCGCCATGACACACACACACACACACACACACACACACACACACACACACACACACACACACACACACACACACACACACACACACACACACACACACACACACACACACACACACGTTAATGAAGAGAAAAATGAGAGGAGATGAGGCTAACGGTCTCTCAACACCTTGCACGATTGCCCGACCACACCACTAGTACGTTTTGGGGGGATGCTCCGCTGGGCAAAACCTCCCTGACAGCTGGCGCATCGCCTCTTGCTTTATGGCACTTCGTGCAGCTAGCGTCGGTCAAGATAATGAGACGCGACCATTAGGCGTGATGGGAGGGACTTGGGTGGAGCCAGCAGCGAGTGGGGGGAGAAAGTCAGAGTCTGAAGCAAGTGGGCAAAGTGGCAGACAGGATCGGGTGGGTTGGTGGGTCGAGTCAGCGATGAGGCGGTGAAGAAAGGGCGGAATCAGCAAGCGAGTGGGCGGAGAAGGGCAGGTGGAGAAGGCTGAGTCAGCAAGTGGGTTGGTGAAGAAGGGCGGGTGGAGATTCAGCGTGTGAGAGGGGACGGACGGTTTCACGATCCGCCTTTTATAAGCCCTGCAGTGCAGGGTGAGAGTGCCACCCCGAAGCGATGTTGTCACCTGAATCGGGCACTCTGATTGGCCCCGGCCACTGTGGGGCCAGTCCATGATTGCCAGAAGCAGCTCCACTCCACTTCCGGCAAGATGGCTCCAAACTGCGGAATCGCCTTGCACCAAACCCCGTGCCATGTCCCGGCGACACGCGGTTGGCGCTGGTCAATGTGCCTGCTCCGTGGTGCACCACGCGGCCCGAGCGATCCGGCCGCATCGAGGCAGAGGTGCGGGAGGATGTCTGCCGTCCGCAAGAGACATATGTGGCCATCGTGGTGATCGAGGACCGAGGGAAAGACGTTATTGTAACCCCATACGCAGACCCGATCAAAGATGTGTGATATTCGTGCCCCGTTCTGCACAATGATAAAGTTTCACGGGATGCGCACAGTCCGCCATTGCACACGTGGTCAGCGCGTGGGTCCGCCCACCATCGAGCATGCCCAGTACAGTGCACGCGGGTCCGCCTGCCATCGAGCATGCACCATACAGTGCGCACGAGTCCGCCATTGTACATGTGGTCAGTGCGTGGGTCCGCCCGTCATCGAGCATCGTGTTTGTGGTTATCAGAGGTGGTGGGGAGCACGGTACCAGCCCTGATCTGTCAGGGAATTGAGGAAAGGATTTGATATAATTATTAGATGGAGATTCGGATTGAAAAGGGGACAGATATATTTATTAATGGAGATTTGGATTGAAGAAGAGTGCGCCGCTTGCATACTGCAATTTGTTAGCACTTGGTGTGCCGCTCCGTCTATTTCCTCGGCACAGCATT
Organism: Eptatretus burgeri; assembly: GCF_056783735.1. Taxonomy (NCBI): domain Eukaryota; kingdom Metazoa; phylum Chordata; class Myxini; order Myxiniformes; family Myxinidae; genus Eptatretus; species Eptatretus burgeri. The sequence continues at coordinate 36,153,195 of NC_140970.1, read as the reverse complement.
CCTGCAGCGCGCTGTTAGGTTCGTTATCCTTCTAGTCACCTGAACAGTGGGTGGGGGTCATCGTTGCGCTGCATGTGCTCCATGCAGCGCTGGCATTTATTGTTGGCTTCGACTGGTGCCCTTGGTCTTCTGTGAGGATGCATTCTTATGCGAAGGGCGCGGTTGTGGTTTTTACCGATGGGTGCCCGAGCATAGCGCCTGTTGGCTCACATGAGGACCCCTTGCTTGGATTTTACCTCAGGAATGGAGAAAAAGACAGAGTAGGAATGAAGTTCAGAGGTTTAATCAGACCTAACTATGAGATTTACACAACGCACTGTCCCGTTCGACCCACTAGACAAGAAAGAAGGGACTATCTGAACGTACATTAATGAAATAACTGTCTGGGGACCACTACATGTTGGCTGTTATTGGTGTTGGAGGGATGCGGTTTCCAGAACCGCAACAATATATATAGTTAAGGCCACGGGTACCGAGTGTATTATGAGGGAGTTAATCCTCGTTTCTCCTCATTAGAACTGGAACCAGAGCCACTGCTCTCACAATTAATTTGTGATGCAGTGGGTTGCTTAACAACCACCAACGCCAATCAGATAACCATGAGTTCCAGTGTCCACCGTCTAATTTGTCGTTTAATTAGAGGTCACGTGGCCTCCTGAACAGGGAACACGCCCTCAATGATGCACTAATCTTATCTTGATTAGATCTTAAGTAATTTACTTTATCCGAGAGTTAACTGCTGGTGCACTCCGACGATGACAGGTTAATTCGTTTGGGAATTATAATCTCCCACTCTATCTCGGTTCGGGCAATGCTGGATCAATAGAAGGAAATGACAACCACAGAAAAGGTTTAAATGGCAAGAAGGAATTTTTGAAGAAAAATCAATGAACTGAAGAACTTTATATTTCCTTGTCGATTTAAATGGATGAATTCAAATCAATTAAATGTTCAATCAACAAAATAATCTCAAAAAATAAAGAATTCAACAAGCATCTATAATTACGTGTGTGTGTGTGTGTGTGTGTGTGTGTGTGTGTGTGTGTGTGTGTGTGTGTGTGTGTGTGTCCGCTGTTTCTCGACACAAACTGGTCCGATCTAATTGAAACTTGCCAAGTATATTGCTGGGGACCCGAGTATGTGCTTTTTCAATGTTTGATATTAATCGGACAAGTGGTTCCCGAGGTATGGCCATTTATTTACCAAACCAATGACAGGACACGTTGCTGCGTAGGCGTAGCCGTTGGGGAAGAGATCCTCAGTTACCCATGATAGGACATGTTGCTTGGCGTTTTGCACCCAGCGTGTTCCCCATTACGGGTTACAACGTACGGACTTCCAGATAGTGATGACTTACTGTCTTCTCATAATTTCTTGATTTCTTATGCGCATTTATAGATAAACACAATGCCCCAATCCAGTCGTCGTTTACGAGAGCGAAGGAAGAGCAGTGTGGTTGTTTGAAAGTTTTTTTTTTTCCACGTACAGCCACGCACGTCCAGGCACGCACAAGTTTATAGAAAAATGGACAAAGAGCAGATGCTTATCACTAAGCCTTACTTAACAATTTAACACGAGACATGGGTACCCAGCAGATAATTCAGGAGGAAAAGAAATGCGGTATCAGCTTACCAAGGCAGAAGTCATCGTGCATCGATTTATAACCCAAAATGTGCGAGCGTGCCTTGGTCCACCACCAGCGCCCTGCCTCGCTATGCACCCAACCGCAAACAGGTTAGAACATCAATCGGTCATGTCATCACCCCCAGGAACCAGAAACACCAAGAATCGGGTACACCAAGAGCCAGATACCGAGCAGAGCCAGCAGGAACAGTCCAACTGTCACCAACCGCCGTTGCTGTTGTCCCCAACCATCAGGAGATGTCAGGAGTTGTAAGGAACTGTAACCAACCATCAGGAGCTGTAACCAACCGTCAGAAGCTGTAACCAACCGTCAGAAAGGCGGTCCTCCCGTCCTTTTTCAAGGCGACCGGTGTGGGCGGAGCCTCAAGCAGACTTCAGCCAAATCCAGCTTGCCTATTGGCACATCGCTGCACTTGACCTCCAACCATCAATTCTCACGATCATTCTCTCCTCACCATCGAACGAGATAAAACTCCCAATTAACGCAGGACTGGCTTACGACGCCATGTTCAGGGCACTGGACGAACGCCAGAAAGCAGCCATTTGTCAGAACAACAGAGCGAAAACATGAAGCGCTCACAAAATGTCAACAGGCAACCATCACCTTCATGCTCAGTCCAACACGAACAAGAGCCAGCCAGCATCCATCGAGCTGCCGAACGGGGTGTAAACGTCGATGGAAAAAGGTGGATGTCAAACGTCGATGAAAGAAAGGCGGGTGTCGAACGTCAATGGAAAAAGGTGGTCCTGAGGTAAATGATCCGAGACCACAACCATGTTTGACCGTCAAAATGAGCTGTTCAGGAAAAGCCCGTGGTGTGTTTAATGACTCAAATGTCCTGCAAGTCCAATGTGAAAATTAAAACCAAAATATAATGTGTAAACAAAGCGTGCGTTTCCAAGCCAATGTGTCTTGATGGAAAGGGAATACAATGAGTCTCCGTTGGGCTAATGGCCATCTATCGCGTGCACAAAACATAAACTGTTCAGCCTGGTGGAGGTATGCGTTCTACAGAGTGCCGTTCTAGTATCCATAATATTTCTACAGTTTGACATGCAGTGCAATTTTTATCGAAGCCTGGTGTTGACTTAACGGTTAAGGTGCTTGGCTTAAGATCCTAGGGTCTTGAGTTGAAGCCTCTGTCAGGACATCAAATTTTAGGACACTGAACACCAGTAAGGGTTGACTCAACGTGTCATCCTTCCAAGGTCAGCAAAATGAGCATCGGCTTGTTGGTAAGAGGGGCATTGCATCAGTGGCACAGCTGTGCCTCCATACTCTGTAGCAGTGGCGATGCACCGTAGTCAAAGCCAGTTGAAAGCATGAAATCATGCCACCACAATCAGTGGAAGTAAAAAAATAAATATTTATGTTTAATTGCATTCATGCACGTTGTTTCTTTGCATTTAGCCGAGTGTACATATGTGTGCCTGTGTGACATTGATCATGTACGGTTCTACAATGGGATGTGTCTGCTAAAGATTGCAGATACTTACCAGAAACAAGCCAGCTCTGTATCTTGGCCACATTGCCACTCATCACTGCTGTCCTCATTTCCTCTAAAGGCTGTTGTGGAGATTCTTGCTCAAGGCTAATCTCCTTGATCATAGTTGTTGAAGAATGTTGTTGGTCAATCACAACCAGTTCCTCCTGGCTTCTCCGTTTCTTCCAAAAGTTTGCAAGATGTGGGAAGTTTCCTCTTGCAGTTGCATTTGCTCCATGATCAATCTAGGAATATTCGTTATTCGTTATTCCAACTGCACTTTTAGTTTAGACAATGCTATAACAGTAAAACTTTTCATGTAAAATATCATGACTACTTTTTTTTTTTTTAAGTTGACATGAATGACACAACTGCTGTCCATAAAGCTCTAACATTCAGCATTTCCCACCCGCATCATCCATTGATTTTGGAACAGAAGGTGTATACTATTTGAAATAAACTGTTCTACAACCAACTTGCTGTTTTATTAGAACCCCAATTGGGCATCATCCAAGCTTGGAGCTTACATTTTGGATGCTATCAGTCCGCCCGTGCTTCCGCCTCAAATCAAATGTAACTGGAAACATTTCTTTCATATATTCAACACATGCATGCAATAATATCTGGGCATGTGGCATGTCAAATGATTTCAGGAGAGGAGCCAATTCAGAAATAAAATAAAGAAGTCTGAAGACGACAATGGTTCACGAGCGGTATTTGACTATGTAGATCGATTCAGAAGTCAAGGATGAGACAATGTGATAATTTTGACCAAGTTATAAAAATGATCAACATGATGGGGTGCGGGTGACAGGTTATTTGCTGCAAAATGTCGAAAACCTGGTTTCGTTCAACAACTTTCAAAATTTGACCTTGGCATAACCTTTAAAGGTCACAAAACAATATTGTGGACATTAAAATAAGGAAACAGGATATGTGCTATAGCATACTGGAGTTAGTTTGTCGAAGGTTGAAAACCCGGTTCGATTCCCACAACTTTGAAAATTTGACCTTTGTGGCCTTTAAAGGTCAATCAATGGTCAAGGATTATGACCTTTGGTGCAAAACTTCCTCTGGAACATTCCAGAAACAATATAACGTCATATAGGCTATATGGCATTTCGCACTCCTCGGATTATCCATACTTTGATGAAATCAGCGTAAAAACAAACTTGAAGGGGGCGCCATGGGCAATGTCTTCGAGATAGAGCAAAATGGTTTGAAGACTTTAGGTGGGGAATGACCTCAAGATTATGCATAAAAAATATTGTCATCCTAGCTCTCAAAGTTTGGGCGGTCGTACGATTTTTATGTCAAAATTTGCAATTTTCTAAGTTTTTGACCTTGAGACGAAAATGAAAAATCGGACAACGACGAGTTTTATATAATTCATTTTGCTATTCAAATACCGAAGAACCCATTACATTCAGTCAATTCCCGAGGAGAAGATAGATTTTTAAATCCGACTACACCCTAAAAATGGCTATTTTTTGGGCGTGGCTCCACCCACAATGGGCAAACACCCACACCGCCCTCATCCAGGAAAACACTAGACATTGATATCGAACACATTTAACCAAGTTTCAACAAGATCGGATCAAAGTCCACGGAGTTATGCTCTGGACAGACAGACAGACAGGCATAACGAATATAGTGGTCACTCTGGCTGGCGCTCGTGAACCCCCCCCCCCAAAAAAAAAATTGTTTTGGAGAATAGTACAAGATTGCCTCATTTTCCTTGCAGGGACCATTATTTATTTAAATACACTTTATTTGGACTCTCCGCGACCAATGCACAACTTCGAATATTTTTATCTTGCCAAAACGAAGTTTTTGCAAGATATGTTAGTCAGCTTGTATGTTTTTTTTTATTTTTTTGTTTGTCTGTAATCACGTATAAAAAATTCTGCAGAGCACAGTTATCATTGGAAATTTTTGTAACTTCACATATCAGAGGCATAGAGAGGTCCCTTTCAGCGCACAAAATTTTGAAGGTCAAGGTCAAAGATCAAGGTCACTGTCGCAAATCAGGGGAGTCGCCGAAACCCTTATTTTTTGAGTAATTTTGATCGGATCGTCTTCAAACTTCATGGGAATATAGTTCATGGTCTGGCGCTCAGCTGATTAATTTTTGGTGGCGATTAGCCTTGACCTTCATATATTTTTATCTTGCCAAAACGAAGTTTTTGCAAGATATGTAAGTCAGCTTGGATGTTTTTTTTTTTCGTTTTTGTTTTTGTTTGTTTGTTTGTTTGTTTGTTTGTTTGTCTGTAATCACGTATAAAAAATTCTGCAGAGCACAGTTATCATTGGAAATTTTTGTAACTTCGCATATCAGAATCCTATAGAGGTCCCTTTCAGCGCATAAAATTTTCAAGGTCAAGGTCAAAGGTCAAGGTCACTGTCGCAAATCAGGGGAGTCGACGAAACCCTTATTTTTTGAGTAATTTTGATCGGGTCGTCTTCAAACTTCATGGGAATATAGTTCATGGTCTGGCGCTCAGCTGATTAATTTTTGGTGGCGATTGGCCTTGACCTTCATGGTTAGCGCTGGAGGTCGAAAGTTTTTGACCCCAAGGTCAAATTTTGAAATCTTAGGTACCATATCGTGTAATACCTCAAATTGAACACCTCGATGAGTACTTTCTAGATATGTCATGCTTGAGACATTATGACGTCATTTGGTGACGTATGAGGCAAACGCATATTTTTCATGGTTACTCTGTCGAACGATTCTCATCGGAATCTCTCGTAGGCAGATATTCCTCAAGGAGTTGCTCCTGGTGGATAGCAGCTCTGTTCACCTCAGTGTGACCTTAAAGAAGTCACACGTGGTCACCTTTTGGCAAGATACGGGTCAACCTGCGGGTGACATTGGTTTTATTTTTTTTTACCATGATTGCCACTGACACACCACCTTCATTGTTACTCCTACCACCAAAGGTGGATGAAGGTTATGCTTTCACCTGTCTGTGTCTGTGCGCAGAGTATATCTCAAAAAAGTTATGGATGGATTCAAATGAAACTTGGCGGGCAGGTTGAGTGTGCGACAAGGACAAATTAATTTGATTTTGGTGAAGATCCGAATCTCAAAATTGTAAAAGTGATTCTTGATAATTGAGGGATAGAGTCAAAAGTGATAAATAGCATCTTATCTCAAAGTTGTGGACGGATTCTGACAAAACTTGGTGGACGAGATGGGCAAGTGACAACAACAACAAGCAGATAGGATTTTGGTTCAGATCCGGATGCAGATCCGGCCCATCGTAATCCGGCCCAGCAGAATACAAAACGTAAACTGTTCAGCGAAGCACAGGTATGCGCTCTACCGAATGCCATTCAAGGTTTTTTTATGCACTGCTATTCAAACATCTTCAAAGGCATTTTTGCATTTTTCGCCTCTGATGCACAATGATGGAAACTAAAGCTTCATGTTAAAGCAAATACACCTTTATCAAAAAGAAAATCTTATTAAAATAAACAATTTATACATAATATGCAGTACATTGATATATCCCAATAGGAAGTAAGTCCACCCTTTCCTTCAAAACCTTTGAAATTCTTCGAAGGACACTTTCAAATAATTTTGTAATTAACACTTACAGAATGGTGTTCCAAGATTTTTTTCCAAAGATAATCTAAGTTGCTTGGATTCTTTATTCTTTTTTTACATTTCCTTTGTCCAAATTGTCCCATTCAGCTTCAACGATATTGACATCTGGGCTTTGAGGTGGCCATTCAATGCATTGAAGAACTGCAGCTTCCTCTTTCTTTTACAAATAAGTTTGAATTATTCAAGCTGAATGTTTTGGATCATCATCTTGATGCAAGATGAAATTTGAACCAATAAATCTTACACCCTTGGAGACAGCATGGTTTTTTGTTTGAACCTTGCTGAAGTCAATATACGATTAATTTTCCAATACCACTTGAGGATATGCACCCCAAAGATTGAAATGAACATCTTGCATGATTAATTGTGGCTTCAAGTAAGGCTCTTTATAAAAGTTTGTTTTTCGTCATCTCGCATACTGCACTGTCCTCTATTAAATTCAAATAACTGAAACTGACTCGTTCATTTAAAGCACCTGTGGCCATTGTTCCATCGTCCAATTTCTGTGTTATTGTAATATTTTAGCATTTTAGTCTGTTCCCCTTTCTTAAGAGGTAATCTTTCTGCAAAACATCATTTATTTCCTGATTTCAAAAGTAACCTTCATACTGTTGATGGATGCACAACCAAACGGAAGACCAAGAAGGAACTTGAAGAAGTAAAAAGTAAAGATGGAGTCATCATGAGGAACCTGGATAGGATTCGGGTTTCAGCCGCGACTCCACAACCCTAAACCCCATCCAGGCGCAGCCAAGTGAGCCCTACAGAAAATTTTCTGCAATAATTCACTTCTCCTTCGAGCGATAGCTTCATGAAAGAGAGAAATACGGAGTAAAGGAGATGAAAGAGAAGAAAAAGCAAGAATTAGAATTAATGAAAAGAGCTGTGAAAAAAAATTAGAAAGAAATGTGAAAGGAACAAAGAACAAAGATGTCAGGAAGAACCCAAATAGATACATTTCAGCAGTTAATCCCCAGGCTCAAACGCAGCAACATCAACATGTACAAGCCACCAGAGGTCCATCAACAGGGAAGCACAGTCCACACAGCATCAGGATATGGTACAAACATAATGAAATGGAAGATCAAGAAGAAACCAAAACAAGTAAAGAGCAAATATGGAGTCGTCAGGAGGAACAACACAGGCCTTCCTTGCAGTGCTTCTGTCAATTCAATGCTTGTCTTCTTTCTATGCCTTAATGATATTATCTTTAAGTATTGCTCATCTTTGCAAGACAGCTTTTTGGGTTTTCCAATCCTGGATTTGTCGATTGCAGTTGATGCTTCTCTGTTCTTGTCGATTGTGCTTTTATACCACACCTTGAAAAATCGAGTGATGAGAGATATTTCACTCAATGGTTTCCCATTGTTTTTTAACACAGAAACAATTTTATGATGATCTTCTGAAACTTTATCTGTTTTATTTTAAGCGAAAATTTCATTTCACATCCTCTCTCTGCCTTTTTCAACCTGCCATTTGCACTGGGTCATAATCCATCTGCTTGGAAATCCACCAACATCACTGCACTACATAAAATAAGAGTGGAGGGCTTATCCCATCAACTACAGAGCTATCAACTTTCTTCTCCTCTCCCTGCCAAGGCTGATATGCCCCAAGGCAGTGTTCTGCACCCAGTCCTTTTTCATATCTTAATCAATGATCTCTCTGACGCTCTGGAAAATCCTCCAACAATTTGCTGATGACTCCACCCTCTGCGGTGACATCCCTCAATCTTCAGACAGGCAGGCTGCAGCCACTTCCCTCTATACAGACCTCTAAAAATAAATCAATAAAATAAGAATAATAAAAAAATATCACAAGCCGGTCAAACACTTGGAATAAGTCTTTCCATCCTGACAAATCTCACTCTGTCTCTCTCCAACAGAACCATCTGGCAAACCCTATGTACTTTCTTAACAATCCTCTTGAGGAAATTCAGTAATTCAAACTCCTGGGTCTCACAATCAGCCATGATCTTTCTTTGACAAACCACATTGCAAAAATGCACACCAAAGCCAGCTACAAACTGGGCATCCTCTATCGTACAAAGTACTTCCTTGGCACACCTAAACTCCTATCCACCTGCAAGGCCTTCATCCACAGCTTGATGGACTACGACTCTCCCCTGTAGGCTGGCTCCCCTTCCTCACATCTTGCTCAGCTTGATGCTATGCAAACAAAGGCCTCCAAGGTCTAGTGGAGGCAGCTTCGAGTAAATTTTGATGTTCATAACATCAATAAGGTCATCAGCCGACTCAATTGATCGTTCAATCTCATGGCCCCATCCAGCACATATGTGGAAAGTGGGGTTTTCCTTCGGTTTAAGCTATGCTGATAACGAAACTACAGGTCAACACTAGATATTCCATTGCAAAGGTACATTTATTGAGCTGAACCTTCATCCCATCTTTAAGATCATGTCCATTTCTGTGTCGATGCTCTCAACCTGTGAAAATCAAATCAGAAGCCTTCAATCCTCACGAATGAATAATAGGTCAGGTCAGGTATGGGAGCATGCGCTGCAGCAGTGCATCGCTGCATCCAGACTTCACTGGTACGCCATGGGCCTCAGTCTAACCACCCCCCAGGCAGATGCCTAGCCAATCCCAATCTCCTTCAGATGCTGATCAACCTGCTGCAACCACGAGGCACGTGGTCGGCCCATTGGCCTCCTCCACTCACGAGGCTCCCTCGCTGAGAGAATCTGGTGAACAGGATCAGCGTCAGGAAAACGAGCCACATGTCCATAAAGCCGCAACTGACACTCACGGACAATGCAGGTAACAAATATCATTGGAGTTTCTCTCAACAACTGCTCGTTGGACACAAAGTCCAACCAGCGATAGCCAAGGATTCACCAAAGAGACCCAGTACCAAAGGAATTAAGTCTCCGTCTTAGATCCCTGGTCAGAATCAAAGTCTCACATCTGTAGACCAAGACTGGAAGCACCAAGGACCTGAAGACTCGGACTTTCGTCGTCCTGCACAGGTACCGATGGCGCCACACCTCATGATCCAGTGAATCCATGACTCTGCAGACCCGACCCAGACGTCCATTGACTTCTGGCTCACAGCTAGCACAGAGATGAATATCACTGCCAAAATAAGTGAATCTCTCCATGACCTCAACATCCTCACCACAAACAGGTAGACAAGATAGCGGCATCGAAAATGTCATTGAAAGCCTGGATCTTTGCTTTAACCCAGGAAACCGTAATCCCAGTGGCTCAGACTCCTCATTCAGCATCTCAAGCGCTCCCAAAAGGATACCCAGTCTCCAAAAATGAGTGCATCATCTGCAAAATCAAGGTCAGAGATCTTGACATTACCAAACGATGCACCGAAGCTTGATCTCTCCGACATCCTCCCCAGAATCTAGTCCATACAAGCGCTGAACAGCTTGGGGACCAGTACACACCCCTGACGAACTGCAGTAACAAATGGAAATAAGTCGGAGATGGTATCACCGCATCTAACAACACTCTCAGTACCAGAGTATGGTTCAGACGTAACATTGACCACTTTTGATGGCACCCCACGAAGACCAAGAATCCTCAGTCTAGAGGGCATCCCATCTCACTGAATCAAATGCTTTGCAGAGATCAACATAGGCTGCAAGCAGCCCCTGCCGAAACCCTCGTCTGCATTCAGTGAGGACCCGAAGGGCAAGGATACAGGCAATTGTTGACCTCTTTGGTGTAAAGCCTGACTGCTCTGGGTACTCATGCTCAAGCCGATGGTGGCGAACCCCATCAACAATTATCTGAGCAAAGACCTTGCCCGGCACTAAGAGCAAAGTCACACCTCGGTAGTTGTTGCAGTCCTGGCGATCACCCTTCCCTTTCCAGAGAGGGACCCCTCTTCCAACCAGTTGGGATGATGCCTATGTTCAAGGCAGACCACAGAACTGCATGCAATGACACGAGTACAACATTTGCACCAGCCTTTAGAAGTTCAGCACAGATGCCACAGATCCCAGGAGCTTTACCCCATTTCAACCGGTTCAGTGCAGCCTGTGTTTCCACAAACGAAGGTGGATCACAGTTGATTGGAAGGTCAGCAACAGGGATAATAACACCCTGAAATGCAACTCAACAGCTGGTGGACCAACCTGGTACAGCCGATCAACGTAACCAGTCCAGCGGGCCTTCACTTCGGACTCCTCTGTCAAGAGCACACCACCTTCCGGTCTAACTGCAGTACACCAAGGGACGGGCTTGGAGGAACACAATGCGAAAATTTCCGTGTAAGCAGGACGAGAATCACTTAACCACAGGTGATGCTCTACCGCCTCACAGAATCCTCACAAATAGGCCTCCTTGTCCACCCTCAGTGCACATAGTTTTATGCCTCAATGCCCTGAACAGCTCAGCTCTGCCATTAAGCCTGACCCTGCGACTCTGGTCAATGGTATCCAGTGACCCTTGAGACACAAAATTCTTCTTCACCAGACGGTGAGTTCCAAGACATCCATCGGCAACATCAAGGATGGTGGTCTTGAAGGCACTCCACAACTCTTGAGGTTTCCCCAAAGCATCCAGACCCCCCAAATCCCCACTCAGCCTGTTCGCAAACTCAACTACCCTCTCATCCTTGAGCTTGCCAACATCCAGCTAGGCTGGGATAGTACCATTCTCCCAGATTTAAGCTGCAACTTCAGAGTTGCTACCACAAGCCTGTTGTCGGTATTGAGCAACTCAGCACTCCAGTAGACCATCCTCCAGCGACCATCAACGAGCACATGGTCAATCTCCTTTGTCACACCACGGGCATTGGAATCCAGCGATGACCCTGTGGGCACTGAAACCATGAACCAGCTACCCCAAGTCCATGACTTCTTGAAAAGTCAAGGAACTTAATGCTATTCTGTTTCACAGTTCCAGACCCAAAGGGATCAACACATATCTCATAACCATCACTATCAGTTCCAGTCGATGCATTGAAATCCCCAAGACCAGAGGAGTATCTCGCCTGGGGCACTAATCAACCACAGACTCGAGTGTAGCATACAATGCGTCCTTCACGGTGAGATCACTCACGTCAGTCGGAGAATATACAGAAACGAGGGAAACGACACCCAAGGAGTGACAAATCCTTCGTCTCATAATATGCTCGTTGATCGGTGTTCCCTCAATTATCATTGGAGTTAGCTTATTAGACACAGCTACAGCAACTCCATGGGCATGGTAACCATCAAAGCGAACAGACCAATACCTTCGATCTGGAGGTGTAACCACCCGCCGTGATCTCGCATACCTCATAATGTCAATGGAATTATTTTTTGAAATTTTAACAAATTTATTAAAAATGAAAAGCTGAAATGTCTCGAATCAACAAGTACTCAACCGCTTTGCTATGACACTCCAAATTGAGCTCAGGTGTATCCAATTTCCTTTGATCATCCTCGAGATGTCTCTACGACTTGACTGGAGTCCACCTGTGGCCAATTCAATTGATTGGATATTATTAAGAAAGAAACACCTTTCTATATAAGGTCCCACAGTTGATTGTGCATATCAGAGCAGAAACTCTAACATGAAGTCCAAGGAACAGTCCGTAGAACTCCGAGATAGAATTGTGAGGAGGCATAGATCTGGAGAAGGGTATAAAACAATTTCTAATGTGTTGAGGGTTCACAAGAGCACAGTGAGCACCATCATTAGGAAATGGAAAGTGTATGGAACTACCTAGACTCTTCCTCGAGCTTGCCGTCCAACCAAACCGAGCAAGGACCTTAGTCAGGGAGGTGACCAACAACCCAATTACCACTCTGTCAGAATGACAGAGTTCCCTGGCTGAGATGGGAGAACCTGCTGGAAGGACAACAATTTCTGCAGTACTTCACAAATCTAGGCTTTATGAAAGAGTGGTCAGACGGAAGACACTCCTGAGAAGAACAATTAAAAAAAGACAAAAAATGTCATAGCCCCCGTTGTTTTAGTAATTTTGCTGTACGGAGTTAAATGGCTGGCCCATATGGATGTACAACTAAAATGTCTACCAGTCAACCAGTCAGCCATCTTTGATCAGATCGTAAAATAAAGTGAGGGGCAAGTGTATGCCATCATGCACTGTGCTTGTGCCATCTTTGAAGAAAATCAGACCATGCATGCCTGACAAATGGTTGGGGACACAATTAAGTAAAAAATGGCCACCAGTTCGCCATCTGGAATGTGATGTCGAAAAAAAATGACGTGCATATGTATAGTATACCATCATGTGTTCTCTTTGTGCCAAGTACGAATAAAATCAGTCCATACATGTGAGATATGGTTGTGGACGCACACATGGACACAAAAATCGAGACCAAATCCATAAGCCGTTTTGGACCAAAAAGTCCAACGGGAGCTAAAAAGGCACATGACAGCATGCCTAGAGTTTTCAAAAAGGTACATGGAATACAGAGCACAAGGCACCTGGGGCTTGCAAAAAGGCACATGAAATACAGAGCACAAGGCAAAAGATTCTGTGGTCTGATGAGATGAAAGCTGAACTCTTTAGCCTGAATGCAAAATGCTATGCCTGGGGTGGAAACTGACTCACTTTGTCATTATAGGGTATTTTGTGTTGATTAGTGATAAAAAAAAGTTAAATTTAATCCATTTTAAATTTAGGTTGTAATATTGTTGTGGGCTGGGGGTCGGTGGCGAGGAACGGTCACCAGGTGGAGCAGTAGAGCAGTCTCTCACCGAACACCCGGAATTGCAGGTCGTAACCTTCGGACAACTCCGAAGGTCACGGGTCACTTAAGGACCATGATCGCCAATTATCTGACAGCGTGGGGAAGGGTTAATAGCCAAATTTCAATATACCTAAGTACCCACGTCATCAAATTACTGGGCAAGTCACACCCTCAACGGACCCTGTCGAACCGGGTCGCTCCAGCGACCTTCGGTCCGGTGTAAACGAGCGGAATTACCAAAGTCCGTCGGTCCAAACGACAACTTACAGCCCAATCGGCTTACTGCTTCTCACGCACGAACCGTGCTGGGTCAATAATAGGAAGCACAACAACGAGCTGGTACATTGAACAATTGGAGGTTATTTATCCTGGGGCAGTGGAGCACAAAGAGCAGAGTTAAAACCGAATATGAGAAATGCAATTTACATACAAGCAAACACTTAGCAATTTCTACTTATGGACAGGGCCCACGGACACACATACACGCACACGCACGCACGCACGCACAAACACATGAAATGGACCCCGTCAGGTCTTTATTCGGTCCTCCAGCCGAGGAGGATAGTTCAGCTGGGGGAACAGAGCCTGGCCGGGTACCTTTCCACCTCGTGCGGTCACACCGAAGTTCAGCACGGATACCACAGATCCAACCCACCACGGTGGGACTCAAACCCACGACCCAAAATTAACGAGCCCACGATCCTGGCTGCTCGACCACCACCACCACGAGGAGCCCCGTAAAAGACCGCAGACCACGACCGCCTACGACGACGATGGCTCCAATGACGCACACCAAGAGCAATGGACTCCTCTACACTCCTCTTTATTTTTTGCCAGGTCCGAGGGATTTCTTCCCCTGGCCACTCGCTTCCTGATTGGACGGTGGCGAACATCCCATCTGGCTGGGCGGGGCCGTCCTGAGGTAACTCGTCTCTGGATTGGTTGGGGGCGAACATCCCATCTGGCTGGGCGGGGCCACCCTGAGGTAACTCCTCTCCGGATTGGTCGGGGGCGACATCCCATCTGGCTGGGTGGGGCCGCCCTGAGGTAACTTGTCTCCGGATTGGTCGGGGGCTTCTAAGGTACTCCTATCCCTCATTGGTTGCGAGGGACACCCATCTCGCTGGGTGGAGTCGACCTCACCCCGCCTATGTCCGTGGCCCCGAAAACGTGCATAATGGCGATGATGGAGCGAAGGGGAGATTCAATGTAAAAAAAAAACCTGACTATAAAGAAACCCGCAGCACACATTAAATTAACCCATTAGACAGAAGGACGGGACCCTGACTATAAACACATACTTATCGAAATAACTGAACTGCGGGGACTGCTGTCCGTGTGCAAATGGCTGCCAGATTCGTAACAATATAACAAAATGCAAAAAAGTAAAGGGGTGTGAATACTTTCTGAAGGCACTGTATATGCAAAACACCCGAGCAATTTGATCCTGTTCAAAGAGAAGAGTTGGGTACGAGTGCGGGAGTATACTGCAAAGTGTTCCTTGCTGGATGGTGATAAATAAATAAATCACCAACAATGAAATTTTTCAAGAAGGTGAGAAGACGGCTGTTAATATACATCTCTTGATCTGCTATTACATACACTCGCAGTCCGCTCTACACTGATCAGTGTATTTGCAGTATTCAGTTTTGTCTGGGACTTTTCAAAACTTTGATGACCGGAGATAGCAACTTTTTTGGAAGCAAATCCTGTGACAGGACCACGTGAGATGCCTTGTGTCATTAGTTTACATTTTAGCTCACCTGGACTTTAGTCAGGTGAGCTTATGCGATCAAGCAGTGTCCGTAGGTGAGTCTTGTTGCTATTCATTCGGGGAAAGACCACAACTATACAAAATAGAAACCAATCATGTTGCTGCGCAACATTGACCCTGCCATCAGTCAATGCAATGGAACAAGCTATGTGGTTACCAGGATGCACGACCACCTCATTGAAGCAACCATTTCTGCAGGTGTTCATGTTGGTCGACAGATCTTCATTCCACGCATTCCAATCTCCCCCTCAGACACCACCTTTTCATTTAAGATGCAGCACCGCCAATTCCCAATCAGACCATCTTTTGCCATGACTGAAAACAAGTCGCAAGGACAGACACTTTCAAAGATTGGAATCTTCCGTCCTGAGGACTTCTCTCATGGTCAACTATATGTTGCTAAGAGCAGGGTTGGACAGAAAAAAAACCATCAAAATCTTCACCAAGAATGGCAATTTCCAGGAAAAAGATGGTGCCAACACTGACAACGTAGTTTAACATGAAATTCTCTCAAAATGTATATACCCCACCTGAAAGCTTCACTTTGGGTTGTTAATTCAATACAAAAATGCTTAATAAATGACTATAGAGATACAAGTCTATAAGTCAGCAAAGTTACTATACTTTTTTATTGTGAGTACATAACACAAGTATTTCTGCTTGCTTACTATAATTCACGGATCGGTGTTTGTTTGTCATGGTACTAATCCTACAGTTCTGCACCAATTACATCCACACTTGTAATATAGGATTAGCATGACCCCAGTGAGTGCATAGGGCGTTTTTATCTTTGCCGGTAGTCTTGGGGGAGTGGAAGGTGGTCGCAAATTCTCTAAGAAAATGTGAAGTGTGTAGCACTGCTCCAGGTGGCAGAGTGTATTACAAGTTTCCACCATCTACAAGAAAAAATTTTTTTAAGTGTTAATTACAGTCTCAATGTCATGATACCTTTTTACCTAGATATTTACTGTCTGCCACATAAGTATTTCTGCTATTTAAACCTGAAATTAAAAATTTCACATATTTTGTTGGCAGGGGGCAAAGGGCTGGAGGGGGGGGGGGATGCAAATTCTCTGTGCCACCTATTTACCGTGCACGGCACCCGTAACTTATTCTTATTGAAATGCATAGTAGTACTGACCAATTAGTTTGTAGTCCCGAGCTTCCACTGCAGCCTCTTTCCATGTAAAACACGGGTATTTCTGATAGTCATCACAATTGATGGTTCACATACCATGAATCGTGATGGCACGCCATCAAGTGGAGAAAACCGAAACAATACATTCAAATTCTAAAATTACAACGCAGTACCTTTACAACAAAGATTTAACTACAATTGTGCTGACAAATGAATAAAGATCAATAAATGACCATTTAAAGTCGATGTTATTTCTCTCAATTACAAATCAATTTCACCTTCCATGCCCATGCTCCAACACATATGTAATACGAGCAGGAGTACACCTTGTGCCATTTTGAAGAAATGACAAGTCTGAAGACAACGATGGTTCACGAGCGGTATTTGACGATGTAGATTGTTTCAGAAGTCAAGGATGAGACAATGTGATAAAAATGATCAACATGATGTGGTACGAGTGACAGGTTAGAAGCTGCAAAATGTCGAAAACCCGGTTTCGTTCAACAACTTAAAAAATTTGACCTTTGAATAACCTTTAAAGGTCACAAAACAATGTTGTGGACATTAAAATAAGGAAATAGGATACGTGCTATAGCTTAATGGAGTTAGTTTGTCGAAGAAGGTCGAAAACCCGGTTCGATTCCCACAACTTTGAAGATTTGACCTTTGTGAACTTTAAAGGTCAAAGGTCAAGGATTATGACCTTTGGTGCAAAACTTCCTCTGGAACATTCCAGGAACAATACAACATCATATAGGCTATATGGCATTTCGCACTCCTCGGATTATCCATACTTCGATGAAATCAGCGTAAAAACAAACTTGAAGGGGGCGCCACGGGCAAGGTGTTCGAGATAGAGCAAAATGGTTTCAAGATTTTAGGTGGGGAATGACCTCAAGATTATGCATAAAAAATATTGTTATCCGAGCTCTCAAAGTTTGGGCGGTCATATGATTTTTATGTCAAAATTCGAAATTTTCTAAGTTAGTGACCTTGTGACCTTGACACGAAAATGAAAAATCAAGCTCCGTGGGGCTATGCAGGTGCCATTGGGCTAACCAAATACTGAAAACCCCTGTCAGATTCGACAAACCCCTCGGAGAAGATGGATTTTTATGTCAAAATCGCAATTTTCTAAGTTTGTGACCTTGACCTTGGGACGAAAATGAAAAAAAAAATAAAATAAAATTAAAATCGAGCTCCGTGGGGCTATGCAGGTGCCATTGGGCGAACCAAATACTGAAACCCCTGCCAAATTCAACAAACCCCTCGGAGAAGATGGATTTTTATGTCAAAATTCAAATTTTTTTCTAAATTTGTGACCTTGTGACCTTGACCTTGGGACGAAAATGAAAAAACGAGCTCCGTGGGGCTATGCAGGTGCCATTGGGCCAACCAAATACCGAAACCCCCTGTCAGATTCGACAAACCCTCTAGGAGAAGATGCAAATTGAAATCGGGTACCCCCTAAAAACACAATTCGCAATTTTCTAAGTTCGTCACCTTGTGGCCTTGACCTTGGGACGAAAATGGAAAAAAAAAAAAAAAAAAAAAAAATCGAGCTCTGTGGGGCTATGCGGGTGCCATTGGGCTAACCAAAAAGCGAAACCACTGCCAGATTCGACAAACCCCTCGGAGAAGAAAATTTTTTACACGTCAAAATTCGCAATTTTCTAAGTTCGTGACCTTGTGACCTTAACCTTGGGACGAAAATGACAAAAATAAATAAATAATCGAGTTCCGTGGGGCTATGCAGGTGCCATTGGGCTAACCAAATACCAAAATCCCCTGTCAGATTCGACAAACCCCCAAGGAGAAGATGCAAATTGAAATCGACTACCCCCTAAAAACACGTTTTTTGGGTGTGGCTCCGCCCATAATGTGCGCACCACGCCCATTCTGAGGAAAACACAACTTGATCATGATATAACCCTCCCACCAAAATTTTTTCAGGATCGGATCAAAACCCACAGAGCTATGCTCGGGACAGACAGACACAGACAACAATAACGAATATAGTGGTCACTTATTTTTTTCGTGAAAATATTTTTCTTTTTTTGTCGGGGCCAAAAATACTTCCCAAGACCCACGAAAGAATGGGGTCAGGGATAATTAAACATTACCTTTCACATAGCTTCAGACACAATGGAGCGATTAAAATAATAATAATAAATTCCAAATTGTTTTTTTCAAAATTATAAAAAATTGTTTTTAATATTTTGCCTAAAAAAACTTATTAAAGCACCAATGAAGCACTCAAGACAATGGTACCAAAATCATCCCCATTAAAACAACTCAACACCGTGAACTTTGCAGCGGAACTGTGCATACAAGAAAAATTATCGGGAAAACATCGGAAGAAGAGCAAACCAGCCCATGCAGACAGAGACCAGGAACCATGATGGAAACGGAGGGTAGAGACAAAGGGAGCAACTGAGAAAAGAAACAGGACAAATCTTGCAATATATAAAGGTAAATCGAAGCACAAAGCTAATGAGGATAACCCCAAAAAAATAACAAACAAATACAAAATTGGAAATAATGACAGGGGTAATGGTTGCTGAAAGCAAACTAAAAATAGAAATGATCGCAATCAAGATTTAAAAAATTTAAAAGGGACAATACCCCTGGATGCTCACCTGGTAGAACAATGATACCAAGGAAGAAGTTAATGTGGGATGAAGTCAGCAAAATGTACCAATGAACCTATGTTGCAGCAAGTACCTATTTTGGGGGGGGGGGTCACCCCATCTGGACTCCGATTTTTCTAGCGTCAGGAACAAACTTTGGTACATCACGGTTGATGAAGTCTGTGGTCCAGTTTCATCAGAATTGTTTGTGTGGTTTCAGAGAAGAAAGCAAATACCTCATTGGGGAGGGGAGGGGGTGGGTGACACCCACACACACACACACACACACACACACACACACACACACACACACACACACACACACACACACACACACACACACACACACACACACACACACACACACACACACACACACACACACACACACAGTTGTGGGCCGGGTATCGGCGGGGAGCACGACCACAAGATGGAGCAGTAGAGTCGGCTTCACCGAATACCCGGAATCTATATCATACCTTTCCGATAACACCGAAGGTACTGGTCCCTTACAGGACCGTGAATAGTCAATAATTCAACCGCGTGGGACAGGGTTATTTGCCAAACTTCAAAATACCTTGAGGCCCACGTGACGAGCTACCGAGGAATTCACACCCTCGACGAGCTCGAACGGGATGAGCCGTTACCGTGCTCGACCCGTGAGTAACCCGAGCGGATGGTTACCGAGGTCCCGTCGACCCAAATGCACAACTATGGCAGCAACAGCCTTTTTAATCCCCCAACATGCACCGTGGCGAGCCAATGGAGGAAAGGACAGAAACGAGCTGAAACATTTAACAGGGCTTTATTTATAATGGGGGTGGGGGGGGGAGGAAGGGAACACAAAGAGCAGAGTTAAACTGACTAAGCAATGCGAATAATGCACAAGCGAACACAGGTACTTAACAGTTTCTACTTACAGACGGGGCCCAAGGACACACACACGCACATACAAACACCCAAAATAAGATGGACCTCAACGGTCTTTATTCGGCTCTCCAGCCGAGGAGGATAGTTCGGCTGGGAGTCAGGACGGCTGGCTACCTGGCCGCGAGCG
>NC_140970.1:36105673-36128173 GCF_056783735.1 Eptatretus burgeri | reverse complement strand
CTTAATAACATATATATACACACACACACACACACACACACACACACACACACACACACACACACACACACACACACACACACACACGGTGTGTTCTAAAAATATCCAACCTTAATTTTTTGTGCGTAAACAAATGAAGCTAGGGAGGCATGGTTTGGTGCACGTATGTACGCGATCCTAATCCGTATGCGTGAATATTTTCCCGCCTGCAGAAGCTGTAAGTTGCCGACAGACCGCCGATGAGTGAGGAAGTGTAAGTGAGCGCCGTCGGATTTTCGTTTTGGACAAAATGACGGAAAAACTTGAACAACGCTACTACATCAAATTTTGTGTAAAGCTTGGCGATTCCCAAGTGGAAATGATCCGCAATATTAAACAGGCCTTCGGGAACAAAACAATGGGCACCACACAGATAAAAGAGTGGTACAACTGCTTCAAAGATGGTCGCACATCAGTGGAAAGTGAAGCACGTTCTGGTAGGCCCTCAACATCCCAAAATGAGATAGTCATTGACCAAGTGAGGACCCTGCTGATGCAGGATCGTCGAATCACGATCAGTGAATTTGCAGATGAGGCGGGCGTCAGCATTGGATCCGTTCATTCCATTGTGACTGAGGATTTGGGCTTAAGGAGAATCTCAGTGAAGTTCGTGCCAAAGCTGCTAACGATCGAGCAGAAGTCACTCCGTTTGGAGATCGCACAGGACATGCTGAAGACTGTGAACAGCGATCTCAACTTCTTCAACACAGTGATCACTGGCGATGAGACCACAGTGATCAGTCATTTTGTCCAAAACGAAAATCCGACTGCGCTCACTTACACTTCCTCACTCATCGGCGGTCTGTCGGCGACTGACAGCTTCTGCAGGTGGGAAAATATTCACGCATACGGATTAGGATCGCCGACATACGTGCACCAAACCACGTCTCCCGAGCTTCATTTGTTTACGCACGAAAAATTAAGGTTGGATACTTTTTGAACACACCTCGTATATATATATATATATATATATATATATATATATATATATATATATATATATATATATATATATATATATATATATATATATATATATATATATATATACAGTCATGCACCGCTTAACGACGTTCCGGGCAACGACAGATCGCATATACGACGGATCTGCTCGCTCTGAAAAAAAAAAAAAATGAAGCTGAAAAATTCCTGTCGCCGAGTGATGTAGCCGCCATAGCGCTGCCAGTCATATAAAAATAGCACATACAATTATGTCCGCTGTACAGTAGATAATACCTCATAATGATAATAAACGAGTGTGGCCCCATTATAATGCGATCGTTGAGGTCCATAAAATGTCATCGCGAAAAAAGCAGGGTCGTGCTAAATCGGGATTCAAGGAAATCGGCTTTCAAACTGAACCAATGTTTGCATGTTTACCTTCTAGCAAGTAAATTACCTTTGAATTGAAGAATTCCGTGAATAAGTCGTTGTTGTTAGTCAAAATTAAAATACAAATTTGTTTTCTGTGAAGCTTTATATGTTGTTAAAACAATCGCACTGTTCCGAAAATATATCACACAATTGACAGGTGCTCGTTTCTTCATTTGTAAATTATAACATCGATGCAATGATTACGTATTTATAAAATCCAAACGCTAATTATTAATCTTTCTATAATCGATGCGAGAGGATATTGTAAGCTGCTGCTAACAACACCGATGGCCGTCATGAACAGCACAAAGGTAAAACTAACGTGTCTTCCGTCTCTCTTGGATGTGTGTTACAATTGCCGACAGTATTCAGTACAGTAACATGCTGTACAGGTTTGTATCCGAGGAGCAATAGGCTATACCATATAGCCTTAGGTGTCTAGGTTTGTGTAAGTACGATGTTCGAAAACGAAAACGAAAAAAAAAGATGTTCGCACAAAGACGACGTCGCTTAACGACGCGTTTCTCAGAACGTAACCCCGTCGTTAAGTGGCGCATGACTGTACACACACACACACACACACACACACACACACACACACACACACACACACACACACACACACACACACACACACACACACACACACACACACACACACACACACACACACACACACACACACACACACACGCACAGTTGTGGGGCTGGGTGTCAGCAGCAAGCACGACCGCGAGGTGGAGCAGTACATTTGGCTCCACGAACACCCGGAATCTAGATCGTGCTTCTCGGAGAACTCCGAAAAGGCACGGGTCCCTTACAGGACCGTGAAGCGCCAATAATTCGGCCACGTGGAATAAGGGTAAATGCCAACTTCAATATACCAAGTATCCAGGCGGCAAAGCTACTGGGGAATTCACATCATCGGCAGGCCTTGAGCGGAACGAGCCGTTACCGTGCTCAAACCGTGCGTAACCCGAGCGGATGGTTACCAAGACCCGTCGGACCAAATGCACAATTTGCCGCTTCCCAATTTCCCAACACGCACTGTTGAAAGAGCCAATGTTGAAAGTTGAAAACACGCACTGCGAAGCCAATGAAAGAAACAGAAACGAGCTGGAACATTTAACAGGGGATTTATTTATAATGGGGGGAAGGAACACACAAAAAGCAGAGTTATCACGACTAAGCAAGGCAATGTGCAATGAGCAAAAGAAAGCACTTACACAATTCCACTTGAAGACGGGCCCACACAAAGACACACGCACAAAGAAATGGACCCCGTCGGGTCTTTATTGAAGGCTTCCAGCTCGAGGAAAGGTGAGCGAGAGAACAGAGCCTGTGCTTGGACCTGTCCACCTCGTGTGGTCTTCGACGATCCGGCTTGGCGGGACTCGAACCTGCAACACGATACCGCTCCAGGCACCGCGCTCTCTAACCAGCCACGCACCAATCGACCAAGACCAAGGAGAAGACCAGGGACGACGATGACCCAGGACCAGACGAACCAGCCTGCATAAAGACCTGCGGCCCCCAAGACGACGAGGACGACCACCACGACGACGACCACTCCCAGCCTGGCGTGCTTTTATATGCCTTTTTCCTCCGGGGTGAGCAAATCGCTGTCTGAGGTGCTCTCCACCCTCATTGGACGGGGCGTCGTGGGAAAGTCGCTCTCTGTGGCGCTCTCCACCCTCATTGGACGGGGCGTCGTGGGAAAGTCGCTCTCTGTGGCAATCTCAACCCTCATTGGCCGGCGTGTCGTGGGAAAGTCGCCTTCTGTGCCATCTCAACCCTCATTGGCCGGCGTGTCGTGGGAAAGTCGCCTTCTGTGGCCATCTCAACCCTCATTGGCCGGCGTGTCGTGGGAAAGTCGCCTTCTGTGGCCATCTCAACCCTCATTGGCCGGCGTGTGGTGGGAAACCTCGCGGCAAGAAGGCCGGGTAAACAGCACACGTTGGCTCGTGTGGGGAATCCCTCGGAAGTAAGCGCTTGTTGGGATGCGCAGGGCGACGGTGAGGCTGCATTTATCGCCTGATGGAAGGGTCGAACGGGCAAGCTGTCGACCACCGCCTTGGCGGTGCAAAAAAAAAGAAAAAAAAAAAAGAGCCTCGCTCCAAGTATATAGCCCGGTGTTTGGGCAAAGGAAGCACTAGTTAGGCCTAGGTCACATTTGCCACGGCGGCCGTGGGGTCTCCAAAATCTGTGGCCACAAGCAATTCTACGGCAGCCGCAGTATTTCCACGGTCACACAATGTAGCAGTCACATATGTTTTTATTTTTCGGGTAGCCGCACGGCATGTTTATAAATTGTGGAGACCGAAAACGTGGGGGTGCCGTATGGTCTTTGATTTGATGTCGCACGGTGACCTTACGGCATCGCTGTGGCGGCAATATAATTTTCAAGGCAGACGCAAGGAGACCTCAAGGTGCCCGCAAGGCGACCACAGGGGGGCCTAAGGCGAACGTGCGGCCTGACGGACGGTAATGAGTGGGTATATATATATACATATACATATATATATATATACATATATATATATATATATACATATATATATATATATATATATATATACATATACATATATATATACATATACATATATATATATATATATATATACATACATATATATATATATATATATATACATATACATACATATATATATATATACATATACATACATATATATATACCAGTCCTTTTTTTTACTGAAATAAAAATATACCAGTATATATATATATATATATATATATATATATATATATATATATATATATCTGAATATACTGTAACTATAATATACCGTGGTCCCCCAGAATCCGAACGGCCAAGCTGTTTGAACAAATTGGAATCCAAACAATTTTTGAGAAAGTTTGGCCCTAAAAACCCAATACATTTTTAAAAAAACCGAACAAAACGTAGCGTTCATGTTTGTTCACGTGTCTCCCCCACCTGTTCGACCCGCATCTTCGCGCTTTGTTATTCAGTTCGTCAGTGGAAGTACTCAGTCACATTTGCTCTACAGCGAGGATAAGGCGGCCGTACGCCCTCTGAATTGATAAACGTGGGGGGGCCGCAGAGAAACTGAGGTGGCCTTAGGGTGGCCCTACGCCGTTTGGCTATATTTTACAGGCCGTAAGGGCGCCGTGGAATTATAACTGCGGAGTTATCACTTTTTTCATTTCTCCGCTCGCAGTAGCAATTAGACAAGCCAAGCTATGAAGTAGATGTGATCCACGTCGACCGTACGTAGGGCGTACGGTGGGCTTGCGTTTTCCGTGCGGCTGCCGTAAGCTCTTCTTAATGAAAAATTAATTTTACCAACCCCCAAAAAATGACGGCACCCCCACGTTTTCGGTCTCCACAATTTATAAACACGCCGTGCGGCTACCCGAAAAATAAAAACATGTGTGACCGTGGAAATACTGCGGCCGCTTTATAATTGCGAGTGTCCGTACATTTTGTAGACCCTCCGGGCGCTGAGCCAAATGTGACTTAGGCCTTACCTCATGTTTTCACCTTCATTTTTTTGTTTTTAATCATCTAGTGTTTTAATTATTAACAAAAAAAGCAATCCGATCACGTGGTGTGACAGACTGTTGGGCAAGGATTGAATTTCACAGCAAAACCGGTTGTAATTTTTAATATCCATGATTACGTCAGCCCAATGCGCTTGATGAAAGCGATTGTGGTTCTGCGGGCATCATGTTTGATGAGTTGCCCCGGGGGCAGCGCTCTCGCAGAGTGCACTAGCGATCGAAACCCAGCCCGGAGTTCGAGCCTGTGTGGGCCTTTGGATGTGGTGATTGTACCAGTTTACATACAATACACCGCCACTGAAGGTCATTTACTCATCCTATTTTACCTTAAACATGGGGAATTTCAGTTTAAGTGTCTTGAAAGTGGGTTTTCTTTGGGTCCACGAACGGATTAATTCACTTTGCGTTATTTCTTATTGGGAAAATATTTTTTGAATCCAAACTTTTTGCAATCCGAACAGCCTCCAGGAACGAATTAAATTCGGATTCTGGGGGCACCACTGTGTATAGGCAAACAACTATACTCCGATCTCTAGCGGTAGTGCACGGTCGACGCAGACTGCCACGAAGGCCGTACGTAGGCGCACGGCGGGCGTAGGGGAACCGTGCGTCGACCTTGCGTTGCCCACAGGTAGTCACACAGACCGCAAGGCCACCGTACGGCGACCGTGTAAATATTGCGGCCGCCATAATTTTTTGTGGGTTGGGAAAATTCATTTTTCATTGAGAAGTGCTTACGGCAGCCGCACGGAAAATGCAAGCCCACCACACACCCTATGTACGGTCGACGTGGAACACATCTACGTCATAGCTTGGCTTGTCTAATTGCTATGGCGAGCGTAGAAATAAAAAAAAGTTATAACTCCGCAGTTATAATTCCACGGCGCCCCTACGGCCTGTAAAATATAGCCAAACGGCGTAGGGCCTCTCTGAGGCCACCTCAGTTTCTCTGGGGCCGCCGCACGTTTCTGTCAATTCAGAGGGCGTACGGCCACCTTATCCTCGCCGTAGAGCAAATGTGACTGAGGCCTCAGCGGGATGGGTTTAGTTTAGTTAGACCGGCCTCATGGGGGCATGAGCTGTCCTCCATGGGGCCCGTGGACTAGTTAGTAGGAATTTAGGTTAGATTTAGAATGGAAAATGGATTTTGGGAGACATGGACAGACATGGAATGTGTAGTGGGGACGTAGCTTAGCTACGTAGATTAAATGTAACGTGCATTAGAGTAAGGGACGACGAGGGAGCAAGTGAAATAGCGAGATAGTTAGGGGAACATAGGTAGAGTGTGGAGTGAATGGAAAGTGTGAGAAAGGTGTACAATGAATGAGTATGGGTCAGCGGGCCCGAGTGTGTGAGTGGAGTGAATGTGGAATGCATGGTGCGAATGAATGAATGGGGGGGGGGGAGTGATTCCCACCCAAGTGACCCTGGGGTCAGTGTAATGTTAGTTCATGGGTTAGTCAAATTTACCAAAAGGAGGTCGTTCTGTTGTTGGTGTGGGAAGAAGGCACGAAACCCATTTGGAGGGGTGCAGGAGTCCATGGACCGGCTGGTAGCGTGGCTCTTGGAAGGTGAGTATCGAGTAGAGGGCACCCCGGGCACCGGACAGTTGGCCAGAGTAAGCCAAGGGTTCAAGGGACCAGGATAGTCTAGTGGCCATGGGCGACCCGTCAGTGACAGGACCCGAAGCGCCAAAATGCCACGTGGGCATCGGAGGGGGGCAATGCCGGGAAGGGCAACCCCCTGCGTTCAAAGGGAGCAGGTAGGCTCGGAGACAGCCTCAGGGCCTGGGGTGCCATGTTTAGAGTTCGGCAGAAGGGAAGTCCCTGCCAAGTGAGCCACGCTGCCTAGCCATGAAATTGTGCAAGGGCACAAGTGAAAATTTGAGGGCTAGGCCCAAATTTATAATGGACACCAACACAAGCAACGGGAATCATGGTTTTTAGACCGATAATTTAAAGTGTCAGGCGTTTTGAAAAGCCCCGGGGATAGTTTAAAGTGTAATGAATGCTAGGGTAGTTAGAAAAAAATGTACCCCTTCACACCATCCATCCCTTTGTTCTCTGTAGGCTGCTGGACCCACCTTGGGAAAGATTGCTGAAATCTGTGGGAGGCCATTCTGAGGCTTTGTTGGGCCTCGAGACAGGACGCTCGTCTCATCCTTATTCCCCTCCCAAACAGGAACCTTGGGGTTGGGAGTAGATGGATAGGATAGGTTAGCCAGACAAGGACAATAGGGGGTTAGGGACACTTGGAATTATAAAGAAAAAAAAATTAGTAATAAATAAATAAAAGTAAAGAGGGGTCTAAATTTTGTTGTTTTGTTATTGCAAATTAAGGGAATAGGTATGGACAAAGACAGGCAAAGGCGATAGGTTGGGGGGAGACTGTAGGTTAGGACCGAGCCCGTTGTCAGAGCGGCCGGCACCACCACACTTCCTCCAGAACCTCACTGAACGAGACCAGAGGCCGGCCAGCCTCACATGCCAGCATGCTTGTGCTGTACTTGCTGGTCCGCACTTGCCTTGCCATGCCTGATTTGCCTGCCTTTGCCATAACCCTATGCCTGCTACGCTATTTGCATTCGCCTCTGTGTCACCATACATGTGTGCCAGGACCATCGCCAGTGTTTTGCAAGGACTGCCCTGCAGGCAGCCAAATCACAGGGACTGCATTGTGCAGCCAGGGCATTTATGTTTGCATCTGGACAATCTCCATCCCTTCCCCTGCACCAATGACTTTTGCCTGTTTTTCCTTTCACAGATCACCGGTCCTGGGCCATGGTTAGTGTAAATAGTAGGTAAAATTGTAAATAAGTTTAACCCACCTGTTGTCTGTCGTATCTCCGGCAATTTTAGTTAAGTCGTCTGTATGAGTCTGAGTCTGTTAGTTAGTTACGCAGCGCATTAGGTTATTTGTTTTTGGGACACGTATAAAAAAAATGTCGCACTCAGGGATCCATAGGTAAAATGTACCAGGGGAAAACTTGCACATGCTGGTCACACGAAAATTTGACGACTCGGGACGAGAATGTAAAAAGGGGAGGGGGTAGTGTTACGAATCTGAAAGCCATGAGCACTCAACATACAAGTCCTATAGAACAGTTATATCAGTAAGTATGTGTTTCTAGTTAGGGTCCCATCCCTAGTTTAATGGGAATTAAATGTTCATGCACTGCGAAGTTATTTTGATAGTCAGGGTTTTCTTTTACATTTTAATATCAACAACCACGACAACAACGCCACTGTTCCTGCCTTGACCCGATCGCCATTACGCACATGGCCGAAGGCGAGGAGGTGGGCGGAGCCTCCGTCGCTTCGGCTTGAAGCACCAGCCAATGAGCGGAAGGCGAGCACTACACGCGCACCCCAGCCAATGGGGAGGCTGCCACGAGTCGCGTGAGAAACCCTCGTCCAATCAGGAGGTGAATGGAGAGAAGAAGCTCCTCCCTCGGGAGAAGGAAGAGATGGGATGACACTGTGTCCGGAGCTTCTGGTCTCGTGTCGTCGCTTCTGGTCTTCTGGTCTCGTCCTGTCGCTGGCGTCTGCACTCATCTCATCGCTGGCTTTGGGCTCGTCGCATGCAGGAGGAACGTGCTGGAGGCTGACGCTGTCCTCCGTACCTGGTGCTGCAGTGGCATCAAGTTGCGGGTTTGAGTCCCGCCGATCCAGGACGTCGAAGACTGCACGAGACGGGAAGGTCCGAGAAAGCTCTGGTTCTCGGCTCATCTGTCCTCGAGCTGGGAACCTTCAAGAAAGACCTCGAGGTCCATCTCTCTTTTTGGGTATTTGTGTGCATGTATGTGTCCTATGGGCCCGTCTTTAAGTAGCAACTGGTTAAGTGCTTTTGCTGTACATGATTTGCATCTCTTATAGTCGGTTTAACTCTGCCCTTTATGTGTTCCTTCCCCACCTATTGTAAATAAATGTCCATTTGTTGAATGTTTCAGCTCGTCCTTTCCTTCAATGGTTTGGCACGGTGCGTGTTGGGGAATTAAAAAGGTCGTTGCTGCTGTAGATGTCCCGTCGGTCCAAAGGTAACCGTCCGCTCAGGTTTCGCACGGTCGAGCACGGTTACGGCTCATCCTGTTCGAGCTCCGTCGAGGGTGTGAATACTCGGTAGTTCGCCACGTGGGCCTCGAGATATTTTGAAGTTTGGCAAATAATAGGCCATGGGCCAGATGGGTGATCATTACCATCTCGGGTGGCAAAGGTTGACTGTACTTTTTGGAAAGATCTTTGGCTGGGCCAACTTTTTGGGTATGATTGCAACTCCAAATGGGTAGCTTTATTGTAGTTTTTTGGGAAAATAGACATTATTGGGATAAAATCGTGTTTTTTGAAATTTCAACTGTAGAAAAAATATCTGTGAGAAAACAACATATTTGAGACTTGGAATAAATAGCTATGTAAAATACAACCATTTTGGTGTGCTTTGTGTTGGGTTTCAATCGCCGGTTACCATGGCAATAACCATTTTAGGGTAAAAAGCATGGTTTTAAATCGTGAAACTTTAAAAATTCATATCTCAGAAATGAAAAATGATTTTTGAAACATTTAAACGATAAACACATCCCAATGCATCAGGGCAGTTTTTAAATTCCATAGTACGAGGGTAGGTTTAAGATAAATATATCGTTTTCGGGTAAAAACATCACATTTTGAATTGCATTTCTTGCTAATCTGACAGAAAACCCCAGTTTTTTGAGATAAGAGGACTGTCTTTATTTTATCAACTTCACAGAGTATCCAAAGTCCACATGTATTTATATAAAATCAGAGATGGCAACTTTTGGAAATCAGAATTAGGGAGGATTTGCAACCGACACCAAATAATGTGCGCGAAGCGCACATCTCGAGCGCGGAGCGCTCGACCCTTGCGGCGGGGTCCAGGGCCCGCCTTAGGGCCCTGGAAGCTCTGGGGTTCTAGACGCTCTCTAGTGCCCTCTGAGCCCTATTTTGGAGCATTTAACATGTTAAGAATTCCCACTTTTTGAACAAAAAAAGGGGAAAATTGTGCACTTTTTAATGTTACATGTATGTTAATATTAGTAAGTTAGGGGACAATCAAAGATTAACAAAAAGCACAAAAGAAGCAATATTTTTCTTACCTTACTGGCTGGTACTACTGCTGCTTGCTTTTTCCATGGCAGCTTTGCTGAGTGACAGCTGTGTGGCTCTTTTAGCCCTTCTGATTATGTCTTTGCTGTATTCTCTCTGGTAGCAAGGGGTGCTATGAGCTAGTTTTTCAATTAAGAGAGCTTCCAGGGTTTTGACACTCAAATTGGGACGAAATTCAGTATGATTCTTCCGTACAAGACTGAGTGCCCGCTCACATGATGCGTTCGAATGAGGAATGACCAAGATTCCCTTCATCACTTTGCTCAAATTAGGATACTTCTTGGCACCAGTGCAGGGATCTGTGAGCTGTGAAATCCGATGCCACTGCTCATCCACTCTCACTGTCTCAGTAGCAATTGTAGCTATGGAGGCGTCTGCCTGGTAGTGAGCTAATTCACTCTCAAGACTGTCTATGTCACTATCACCGCCACTGAACAGACAGGGGAATTTCTTGATGAAAAACTCCACACAGTCAAACCCCACTTCTTGGTGTAGCTTAACATCCAGCACCTGAGCATGCTTGGCTAATTCATCATCTAGCGGCCAGGTTTTGAAGATGTAATTGCAGGCTTTCACATAATATGAGCGAACTGCATTGAAGAAACCTTGGATGTCTGACTCACTCAGAGTGAAGGTGGATTTCTTGAGACTCCTTTGTTCCCTTATATACAGTTTGGCATCGTTCCCAATCATGAGGTCCTCATCATTCTTCTGATGATTTCTGTCAGAGAAGGGTACATTTACCAGAGCAACCGATGACACCGATGGTTTCAAAACCGTACGAAGATATCTTTCAGAAGACCATTCAATTCTCCGTGCAGGAGATGAATACAGGGTTCGTCTCTTTGGAGCAGAAGATTCCCCTTCTCAAAAAGCATTGTTAGCATATCGAAGGAAGAAACAATAGAGTTTTGTTTGTGGAGACAAGAACATCCTGTTGACACGTTTTCTCTAGATTCCTGCACAGTGTTTGAGGAAGATGCGCTTTAGTTGTAGAACTCGTAGTACACTTAGCCGCAGGGGCTTGATCACACTTGCGTTTACTGCCAGCAGAAGAGGTCAGACTCGTAGTACCAGATCCAATTTTACGTTTGAGGAGAGAGCTTGAGGTAGGTGCAGCCAAGGAAGAAGACCTCTGATTCGAAGGTTTTGCTGAGCTTCTATCAAGTGATTTGGCAAAAGCAGAACTAACTTGGGTCCTTCTTTGCCTGTAGATGGGACTATCACAGTCTTTCTCGACTCTGAAGGGATCTGCTTTGTAGATGAACGTGATGAAGGGCCGGTGATGCTACCTGCTCTCAGCATTGGTTTTGGTGCTGTCCCTGCTGTCTTCTTCGCAGCAGATACTGCAGTGGTAGTGGTGAATGCTGCTCCACTAGTGCTTGATCCTGCAGTGCCAGTACTGGCAGTAGATACAGTGCCGTCCTTCTTGCTCGTTGTTAGAGTCTTGGCTACAGTTGGTTGCATTTTTCTTCGTACTTCTTCTTTGAGGAAGAGGCGAAGTGGCTCCCACTGTTCAATCAGCCTGTCTAGGCACTGACCAAGGGACAGCCACCTTGTTGCGACATGCTTCAGAATCTTGTGTGTCAGGGCATCACAGAGTTCTTGCAGTGCTTTCACTCCTTTGACGCGTTTACTACTTTTGTCCAAGTAGTAGTAAATATCGATGAGAAAGTCATCTAATTCAATGGGTAAGGCCTGAGCCGCCTTCTTGGCCGTATTGTGCATCATATGGCAAGGGCATCCCATGATGTCGCACTCTGGATTTTGTTTGTGGATATAAGCAGCGACTCCTTTGTGCTTGCCCACCATGACAGAGGCATTATCAGCACAAAAGGAAACACAATTTCCCCACGGAATTTTCCTGTCACTGAACTCATGATCAAGCAGTTTGAAAATGTTTTCTCCAGTGGAATCTTGTTTGCACGCAGGCAAACTTAGCAAACCTTGCTTCACAATCCCAGCACTGTTGTCATAGTACGAAATCAGGACAGGATATAGCTGGGCCTCACCACTGTCATTGCTACCGTCTGTAGCTAGGTTAAATGGAGCTAGTCTAGCAATATCGGCAATAGATGAAGCAGTAACATTTGACAACTCACCAATTATTGCTGAAGTTTTTGTTCTTGCACATCCATACTTTGAAGCAACTTTTGAATCTGGAAACATCTTTTGAAATAGAGGTCCAGCATGATCTGAGACTGATATGGGCAAGTTATGTTCCACAATAAATCCACTAAAGAGAAGTTCCGCTCGGGTAACATCCTCTTCCTCGCTTGTCCCTTGTTTGGTGAAATAATTCAGAAGTGTACCGGTACTCGTGCTCGAAGATCTCTCCTTTGCAATGTCTGTGTGCCGTTTGCTTCCAACGTGCTTCCGAATATCATCGCGACCTCCATGCTCAACTGAAATATCAACGCTGCATACTGTACAATACGCATGATGAATTCCTCTTTCAGACTTTCGAATACACGGGTATTGGAGACTGTATTCGGTCTTGTACTTCTGAGACCATTTCTTGGTCTTCGTAAGCTTCTTTTCTGCCATTTCGTAATCAACATCGAGGGCTTGAAGCATCGGTAACTTCGAAGTCGATGTTCCACAGCTGCAGCGCGACTCGTAGAACTCTAGCGGCTGTTAAACACCGCACGGTGGTCGCAACCGCCAGGCTGGTACGGGGCCCAGCTGCATGCAGTGAGCGTATCGCATGCATATACACTGTGCATACATACCGCATGCACTGTATTGCACACATACCGCATGCACTAAATCTCAGTGCATGATCGCATAAGCGAGATCCAGACCCAATGTTTCGCTGCTCCTCATTTGAATTTGCAATTTTTTACGTACAATTTGGTAGCAGCGAACGTTATGGAGTTACCACATGCTATACGTAGCAGACGATGCTTTTCATTCAATTCTCATACTAGTACATTCTGATTAGTGAACAGTGCAAAAATATCAAAATTTCGGGAGGATAAGGATAGTGATCGTAAGGGCGGGAGTTTGGGTGAATTTTCGGAAGCCTCCCGATGAAATCGGGAGGCTTGGCATCTGTGATATATATATATATATATATATATATATATATATATATATATATATACATATATATATATATATATATATATATATATATATATATATATATATATATATACATATCACTTTACATGTACTGGTATAGGTTGTATGAGTTACCGAGTTCAAATAGATTGGCGTTGCCATGGAAATGATCAATTTTGTGGGTAAACACGTTTTTTGACGGTAAAAGTTGAAATATTCATAGCTTGCAAGTGAAATAATATTTTTCAGGGATTACAAGGCTAAAACCACCCCGACGCACACAGAAAGTTGTTTATTTCAATGTATAGGGCAGGTTGTCAACAAACTATCTCGTTTTAGGGTGAAACCATCAACTATTCAATAGCATTCCTCGATAGAATTGTTAAAGCAGAGATTTTGAGAAGTCTTTGGTTTTAAAGATTTTTCAATCGTACCATATATCAAAAGTCCATTTTGGCTAACAATTTATATGAATTCTCTCTTATGGCAATCAATAAGTTGAACTAGACTGACGTTTCCATGGCAACAGTAATTTTGTGGAGAAACCATTGTGAAGTGTATTTAAATATTTCATTGTTTTTACATCTTTTTTTCCTTTCAGGTGACTGACTGACTGATCATGGAAGAGTCATTGCCTCCCCCAAAGCAACCACGTACCGACTGTTATCCACTGCACTGATGACGACACTGATCTTGCGTCACCAATAGATTTCGGTTCATGGACAACTCTGTTAAAGGCTGCAGAAATTTGAGGTCATGGACAAACAATATCTGCTGCAAAACGTTTATCCGAAGGAGAGATTGTGCCAGTGAAATATCATCGCAGGTGCCGTTCTGTGTTTACCAACAAAAAGGACCTCAATAGACTAACACGTGAGAAAACAGACATACACGAGCAACCCAGCCGACATGGGACATCGAGGCAAGGGGCTGTCTCATCTCGCGTGTACGAGGCAAAGTGCATATTTTGTGATAAAGTTGCAAAATATTTGAAAGGACAGCATTCTAAGGAAACCCTTGTGCAGTGTAAACAGCTGCGAGCGTACACAGCTGTCAGACAAGCTGCTGTGTGAAAAATGGACAATAAGATTCTTAGCATAGTCAGTCGAGAGATTGTTGCAGCTGAAGCACATTACCATAGGTCCTGCTACCGGCAGTATACAAAGGCATCGACTACCTCGGACAGTGGAATTGCCGCAACCAGTAAGGCATCAGCAGAAACTCTCTATGAATCAGCTGAAACTTCCACTTACAAAGTTATTTGACTTAATCAGGAACGAAATCTATAATTCCAGCAGTGTGTGTGTGTGTGTGTGTGTGTGTGTGTGTGTGTGTGTGTGTGTGTGTGTGTGTGTGTGTGTGTGTGTGTGTGTGTGTGTGTGTGTGTGTGTGTGTCCGCCGTTTCTCGACAACCTCTGGTCCGATCTAATTGAAACTTGCCAGGTATATTGCTGGGGACCTGAGGATGTGCCTTTTCAAGGTTTGATATTAATTGGACAAGTGCTTCCCAAGTTATGGCCATTTATTTACCAAACCAATGGGAAGACACGTTGTTGCGTGGGCGTGGCCGATGGGGAAGGGAAGCACAGCCGCGTTCCCCATTACGGGTTACAATGTACGGGCTTCCGGAGAGTGATGACTTCGTGTATTCTAATAATTTCTCGATTTCTTATGCGCATTTATAGATAAACAGAATGGCCCAAGTTATGATCGTTTTCATATTAGACGGTGTATAAATTTCGGTAACATCAGAGTGCTGGTATGCTCCGAAACAGGAAGTAAATTTTTTCTCTCTCTTCTCTTCTCGTTTTTCCTTGCCACGACATTGCGAAAAGGTAAAATACGTTGGCGCTAATTGAATAATTGGGTATTAAAAATAAATTGCGAATAATATCGAACTTCCGGGTCATGCACGTACGGGCACGTGAGAGCGAAGAAACGGCCTGTGTGGTTTATTTATTTATTATTATTACTTTTTTTTTATGGGCACGTACTAGTATTTCCAAATCCAAAGGTTCTGCACCTCACTGATTTGACAACCCGTTTAATTTCACTGATGAACTCGTAAGGTTTCAACGAGATCAGCGACTCAACTAAGACACATATGCGTCGAAAATTGGAGAGCGAGTTTGGTGAGTCACTCCATTTCGTCCGAAACCACGGTCGCAGAGTCTTGGTTTACCCTGACACCTTGACAAGGGAAGAACTTGCCTGCAGCATCATCGAACTCAGAACGAAAGTTGAAACATTGCTGGCTACACAAAGTAATTATATGGCAGAGCTATCAAGGGCCACCCTGCTAAAAGGGAAAACTGAATGCACTAAAACTTACCAAGAAGACCATGGACTATCAGCAGTGCTTCAGTGAGCTTGGACGGTCATGGCAAATGTCCAATGAACTGTTTGCAAAGCTTGAAGCATTCACCTGCCATCTCTATGTTTCTAACAGAGCTATAGTTGAAGTCAACCAGTGTCGTTATTAGCTCTTCACATCAGAGGGGCAACATGATTTCAGCACAATTGCCACCATGCAGAGCTTGCCTGTTCCAGCATGCCAAGCGGGCAAATTACCAAGCAGCCATATGGCGTAGATCCCTTGAATGCACTCCTGAAGTAATCCCACCAACAGATTGTGGATGGTCTACAGATGACAGCGGTGACCTTGAGATTCTCTGGATGACTGGTCCACCAGCTCCATCAGCTGTTTTGGAGCTCATGAGCTGCAGCAGTGTACGCCACTGTGATGCAAAGGACTGCACGTGCATCCGAAACAGACTGAAATGCACTAAGATGTGTGACAACCAATATGAGGATGACGAAGCAGACACAGACGTAACCGTATATGCAGATGATGAAAGTGATGATGATGATGATAGCGATCAAGGAATGTAAATCTAAGACACTTACACGACAGCTGCCTGCAGGTTATTCTACCTATTGAACAAACAAACAACCTTCGGGTGTCAGGGTGGTAGCTTGCGTTCAAATTGCTCGAAAATATTACATTTCTACCAAGTTATGGATTTTTAAACTTTCACCGTCAAAAAATGTGTTTTATCCCAAAATTGGTCGTTTCCATGGCAATGTCAATCTATTTGAACTAGGTATCTCATCCAACCTCGTATGCTAATACATCTACAGCACGGGTTCCCAACCGGGGGGGAAATTTCCCCCAGGGGGGAAATTTGGGTGTTTCAGGGGGAAATTCTAGTCTGGAATTAAAATTCTGGAAATTATCAGAAAATAATTAGAAAATAATTTCCAGTAATAGCCTTCTGTTCTTCTCTTCTCAGGAGTACCCGTTTCCTGAACTGTACCCGCTTTCATTCTTATGTTTTATTTTCTTTCTTCTTTTTTAGTTTGTTCTTTTCTATTACATGTCTTAATATGATCTCTCTTGTTCTTTTCAGGTCCGCAAGTGATCATGTTGAAAAAAACGGATATATTCAGAAGCATATCGAGACTTCGGTTTTACGTTCGTTGTGAATAACGGGGAACATCTGCCACAATGTGTCATCTGCACAAAGACCTTGGGGAATGGTAGCATGAAGCCATTCCAGATGAAGCAACACCTTCAAGGATGCCATCCCGAACTACAGAACAAGGATCGTGAATACTTCAAGCTGAAACAAAATTATCTGAAGAAGATGAGACTGGACTCAACTGGAACGTTTCGTCAGCAAATGGACGCTATTGTGAAAGCGTCATACGAAGTCTCGTACAAGATTGCGAGGGAGAAGAAACCACACACAATTGGTGAAACATTGGTGAAGCCCTGTATGCTGCAGTGCATAAAGTTGGTCCTTGGTGAGGCTGCCCACAACAAGATGACCCAGATTTCCCTTTCAAACAACACCATTCGGTCACGGATCAATGATATGGCTGAGAGCATCAAGAACCAAGTTGTTCAGAAGGTTCGAGGGTCACAGTTTTTTTCGATTCAACTCGACGAATCGACAGATGTTGCGAATCTGTCCCAGCTGTTGGTCTTTGTTCGTTATCCCACCGAAAAAGGAATTGCAGAAGAATTCCTCTTCTGCAAACCTCTCCAGACCACGACCAAAGCTCAGGATGTTATGGACCTTATCAATGACTTTTTCGAAGACAGCAACATCAGCTGGGAGTCTCTGGTTGGGGTGTGCACGGATGGTGCCCCAGCCATACTCGGCTCTTGATCGGGGTTCGTCACGCTCATCAAGCAAAATAATCCGGCAGTGGAATCGACACACTGTCTGATCCACAAAGAGGCGCTTGCTTCGAGAACTCTCCCCAAGAACTTCAAGCAGCATCTCGAGACTGTCATCAAAGTCGTCAACTTTATCAAGGGTTCCGCTCTGAACACTCGGCTGTTCCGTCGGCTCTGTGAAGGCATGGAAGCCGACCACGAATCGTTGCTGTTTCATACTCAGGTGAGGTGGCTCTCAAAGGGAAACATGTTGCAGTGAGTCCTGGAATTGTTTGATGAGGTGGTAGCCTTCCTTCGGGCCCAAGAGAATGTTGTGCTTCTGGAGGCGTTGAAGGGTGAGTTTTTCCGTGTGCGGCTGTCCTACTTGTCCGATATTTTCAGTGCATTGAACGAGCTCAACAGGAAACTGCAGGGCAAAGGGACCAACATTCTTTTTCAGTCGGACAAGATCAGAGCTTTCGTGGCTAAACTGGAACTGTGGAAGAAAAGAGCGGGGAGTGGAAGTTTTTCCTCATTCCTCGCTCTGAACGAATGTGTGGAGGATATGGAGGATGGTCTGCCTGATCCAATAGCCAAGGATATCAAACAACACCTCGAAGCCTTGGAGGAAGAATTCAAGTATTACTTCCCAGGGATCACAAACGAGAGCAACGAGAACAAGCTTATCAGAGACCCATTTCAGAGGAACGTTGATGATGTGCCAGAAGCGTGGCAGGAAGAGTTCCTGGACTTGAAAAACGACTCTACAGCGAAGGATGCCTTCCAGAATATGGAACTGGAAGAGTTTTGGACCCAAGTCCGAGGAACCTACCCGCTTCTTGCGACCAATGCTCTGCGGATATTGGTCCAGTTTTCTTCCACCTACCTGTGTGAGACAGGATTTTCGGCACTGGTACACCTCAAAACAAAGGCACGCAACAAGTTGGAGGTGGAGGCGGATCTTCGCTGTGCGCTCTCCATAACTCCCCCAGACATTGAAGGACTCGTGAACGGCAAACAATGCCAGAAGTCACACTAAAATGCTGTGTTCTTATTCAATACAATTTAATGTTAGCTGTGTTAGTGCATTTGAAAAATAAATTAGTAAATAGTCTCAGTGTGTTTTAACTGTTCTTTCTCTCATACACATGAAGGGGGAAATCTGGATGGTTGAATTGGGTGCAGGGGGAAATGACAGAAAAAAGGTTGGGAACCACTGATCTACAGTGATAAATGGACTTTTGATACTTTATAAAATTGAGAAATATTTAAAATGCTCAAAAAACTGGGTTTTCTCTCCATTTACTGAGAAAAGCAATTCAAAATGTGATGTTTTTACCCTAAAACGATATATTTATCTTAAACCGACCCTCATACTATGGAATTTAAAAAAAATGCCCAGATGCATCAGTATGTGTTTATCGTTTAAATGGTTCAAAAATCATTTTTCATTTCTGAGATATGAATTTTTAAAGTTTCACTATCAAAAACCATGTTTTTTTACCTTAAAATGACTGTTGCCATGGTAACCGGAGAATGAAACCCAACACAAAGAACACCAAAATGGTTGTACTTTACATAGCCATTTATTCCAAGTCTCAAATATGTTGTTTTGTTGCAGATTTTTTTTCTACAGTGACATTTCAAAAAAAACAAAAAAAAAAAACGATTTTACCTCAAAAATGCCTATTTTCCCAAAAAACTACAATAAAGCTTCCGATTTGGAGTGACAATCACACCCAAAAAGTTGGCCCAGACAAAGATCTTTCCAAAAAGTACAGTCAACCTTTGCCACCCGAGATGGTAATGAGAAGTCCATTTTGGGTGACTAGCCCATGGCCTATAACCCTGTGCACACGCGGTTGATTTATTGACGATTCACGGTCCTGTAAGGGACCCCCGTACCTTCGGAGTTATCCGAGGGTAACGATCTGAATTCCGGGTGTTCGGTGGAGTCGACTCTGCAGCTCCATCTTGCGGTCGTGCTCGCCGCACGGCCCACAACAATATATATATATATATATATATATATATATACATATACATATACATATACATATATATATATATATATATATATATATATATATATATATATATATATATATATATATATATATATATATCTTCTTCTTCTTTCAGCTGCTCCCGTTAGGGGTCGCCACAGCGGATCATCCGTATGATCCGCATAGTGATTTGGCAAATGTTTTACGCCGGATGCCCTTCCTGACGCAACTCTGGTCGCCTCTTCCGACGCAGGGATATGGTACACCTATTTTAACCAGGATATACACCGGCCCAGTACACTGGTACTCATTTCGCCGACCTCGGAAGGATGACAGGCTGAGTCAACCCCCTGGTGTATTAATTCAGTGGCCCAACAGGGCTTGAACTCAGGACCTTTTGGATCCCAAGCCGCTGCCCTAACCACTGCGCCAACACCAGGCTATATATATATATATATATATATATATATATATATATATATATATATATATATATATATATATATATAGTGATGGTTTCCACCCGTTCGGCGTGCGGGCGACCGCTTTTAACTTATCGCAGCCGCACGCGCCCAGCGGACGGTCAATCCGAGTCGCAGCTTTCCGGATCAACGCCGAAATCCAGCTACGGGTGTGTTTTTAAAGCACACCACAACCTTATCAATACTCTACCCGCGCTGCAGGGTCCGATCGCTGAATGGTCGATTTACCTCTTCGCGTGGGCAGACTACCGAGAGATTGTACCTCAACGGGACTTGCTTGGAAAAGAGCCGCTTAAGCAGCTCGCTCCATTTGCGATTTGCTGAGCGGTGTATTATCGCGAGGCCCCGTTGGACCCGATTATCTTATCGGCTATTAACAACCAGCTATTATTCCGAACGCAAGTATGGCAACTCAATGGAGGAAGGGGACGCAACGAGCAGGTGACATTCAAACAAGGACATTTATTTGTCACACGTATGCAGTCATGCAGTCAACGAAGCAATGCAGGTATTCCAAACACGAATGCAATGCAATGGGTGGGGGGTAGGGACAAGACACAAGTAAACAAAGACCTACAGCCGTTTGTCTATTTATTATTTACAGGCACTTAAGAGTTCTACTTAGCGGGCACGGCGCCACAACTTTCATACAAAGAAAACCCCAGGAAAGGAAAGGCCAGAACAGGACCCGTAGGCCTTTAATGTTCACGGAGCTTTGGAGACCGAAGGAGCTCCGTGAGACCGGGCTGGTTACCTACCAACCTCATGGTGACTCGCTGGGTGACCCTCGATGGTTCGTCACCACCCGACTGGACTCCACCAGCTCCTGACTCCTCTCCCCAACTCCACTCAGCCGCTCAACTCAACTGGTCAACAACGACCTTCTTTTACGACTCTTCCAACCACTCTCTCGGAATCAACCCGCGCTTTCTTGTTATAGCCACGGAGCCTCGCCCCCCTCCCTTCCCAGCGCGCGAGGGAATCTTCCAGAAAGGGCGTTTTCCCTTGGTGAATCGGGCCCTTTCCACTGCCGGTGCCTTTGCCATAGCTTTCGTTCTTATCCACTTTTGGAGTGTTGAGATCCACCGCGTTGGTTGGCGGAGATGTTATTCGTTGGGAGGGGGGCGTTGTCTGTGGGGATCTTGACGGTTGTGGAGAAGGTGGTTGTGGTGAAGGCGGTTGTGGTTGTTGTTTTGGAGGTGGTGAGGAGATGCGGTTGTGCTGAAGGTGGTTGTTGTGAAGGCGGTGGTGAGGAGATGCGGTTGTGGTGAAGGTGGAGGTGGTTGTCGTTTTGGAGGAGGTGGTTGTCGTTTTCGAAGAGGTGGTTGTCGTTTTCGAAGAGGTGGTTGTCGTTCTCGAAGAGGTGGTTGTCGTTTTCGAAGAGGTGGTTGTTCCAAAATAAAGACAACAAAAGAATAATACTACCTCAAAGATCACAGCCTGGTTACACAAATAATTCCCTTTAGACATCGGTGGGGAAATCTAATCTGAACACACACTTATCGACATAACTGATCTCTGGGAAGCCTGAATGGTGTTCTGTGAATTTCCACAACCATAACACTACCCCCTCCCCTTTTTACAGACTCGTCCCAAGTCGTCAAATTTTCGTGTGCCTTCAAGTGCAAGTTCTCCCCGAGTACGATTTACCTTCGGATCCATGAGCGCGACATTTGGTGTATCAGTGTCCCAAAAGTAAATAACATACGGGCTGAGTAACTAACTAAACAAACTCACTCATGCAGACGACTTAACTAAATTGCCGGCGCTACGACAAACATGCAGGGGGAGCAACTCATGTACAATTTACCCTTAACTTAACCTTAAAAATTTACACTAAACCATGGCCCAGGACTGATGGACTCTGTGGGAAAAAGGGCACATAGCAATGTCAACACTCAGGGTGAGCGCTCCACAACTTGAAGGCAAGACGTCTTCGGGACTGTGTTCAAAACGGCCCCCGTCTGTAACGTTCTTCCTTCTTTTTGCTTGTTTCTTTAGCTGCTGAAGGCAACTCACCCCAACCCCGTGGCAATGCGCCATCCCACAGGCAATTTTAGAAGCAGAGAGCCAGGCTGCCCAAATGCAGTCTCTGGCTCATGAAACAAATAATTCCAGCAATCTCTGTGTGTGTGTGTGTGTGTGTGTGTGTGTGTGTGTGTGTGTGTGTGTGTGTGTGTGTGTGTGTGTGTGTGTCTGTCTGTTTGTCTGTTTGTCTGCGACCGCCGGTCCGATCTCATTGAAACTTGCCAGGAATATTGCCGGGGACCCGCGGATGTGCCTTTGAGGTTTGATATCGATCGGACGAGCGGTTCCCAAGTTACGGCCATTTTATTGCATTTTCAGTGTTGAAAAGGTGTATATATGGCAGCTGAAGGTGTCCTTCCACCTTCTCACCTTATCATGCCATTTTCCCCAAATTATTAATCACCAGACGACCACCGGTCCAATCGGATTGAAACTTGCCAGGAATAATGCCAGGGCCCCGCGGATGTGCCTTTTCAAGGTTTGATATCAATCGGACGAGCAGTTCCCAAGTTACGGCCATGTATCTGTGAACCAATGACAGGACACGGTGCTATGACATCACCAATGACGTCAAATTAATGTTTATTTAATTAATTTAAAAATTTTTGAAGGATTGACGTCACAATTCTACTTCTTCGTTTGGTATGACGTCACAATCGACACTGGGGACC
>NC_140970.1:36025673-36100673 GCF_056783735.1 Eptatretus burgeri | reverse complement strand
CTCTCTGGTCTTGCCCATTGTGGAGAGGTTGGAGTCTGATTGATTGAGTGTGGACAGCTGTCTTTTATGCAGATAACGAGTTCAAACTGATGCAGTTAATGGAGGTAATGAGTGGAGAATGGGAGGGCTTCTTAAAGACAAAACTAACAGGTCTGAGAGAGCCGGAATTCTTACTGGTTGGTAGGTGATCAAATACTTATTTCATGCAATAAAATGAAAATTAATAATTTAAAAATCATACAATGTGATTTTCAGAATTTTTGTTTTAGATTCTGTCTTTCACAGTTGAAGTGTACCTCTGATAAAAATTACAGACCTCTACGTGCTTTGTAAGTGGGAAAACCTGCAAATTTCGGCAGTGTATCAAATACTTGTTCTCCCCACAGTATGTCCTAAAGGAGTTTTTCATCGTGATTTCAGATCTGACAATGTTTTTTCACAATACTCATTCTGTTTAAATTTAAAAGACAAACCTCTTCGGGAACGCGCCTAAAAATTATCCTAAAAGGGGCATAACCCACATGACGTCAACTACAAGGATGTCAAAGGCTGCACGTTAATTACTCGCGTTGGTGGTCTACATGATTCTATTGGCTTTCTGTGTGTTTCCACATTTGATTGGTCGACTCAATCGCTTCGTTCATTTCTGCTTTAAAAAAAAAAAAATCGAACATTTGGTTTTGAATAATGGATGACATGAACTTTGATTTGTCTGGTAATGACAGTGAGTGTGAGAGAAATGAAGGATTTTGGTCTGAATCACATGGAGAATTGTGGGATAACATAGTCACGGGAGGTGAAGTTCAGGCAGCTGGAAATGAAGTATGGCCTTCCCAGTTCGAGCCCGAAGCAGGACAAGCAGAGAAAAATGGCAATGAAATTCCCAGAGTTCGTGATGATCGGGAGGACATCGAAGAAAGACTCGGAAATAACAACTGGTTCGACTAAATCCTATTCGTAATTCAATAATGTAAATTCGACTTGCATACTGCTCGACATCAGAAATATTTTAGTGAGATGACGTGAACAGCGCAGCGCAGCGGACATGTTGCTCCACGGCGAATTAATCACAAACAAGGCCGGCGCATGTCATCGGCCGTATCTCCCCGCGCATAAAACGAAGCAATCTCACTGTCGGATACGAAGAAAACTTGTGTGCAGAACACACCTTGCGATACAATTGTCGAGTAGTCCAATAAATCTGACGTTCTGTTGCCTTTTTATTTATTTTATTCCTAATGTCGTCATGTAGCACCAGTCGAAAACAATGAAGAAAAGAGAATAATAAAATAAAGCTACAGCACGTCAGATTTATCGGCCAAGTCTAGACTCTGGAGTTGACAAGTAACTTGTATTAGCATGCACACAATGTATATTCTATAAGTCAATGCGTAAGAGTCCCGAGGCTATGAGGCCGTGTAATAGGACAGATAAATTTGACTTTCATAGTTGTGCAAACATTTTTTTTTCCTTTTCTTTTATTACAGCATTTTGGCTAAATGTTAATGAATAGCATGCCAAAGGAAGCAGTACCTTCACTTTAGATGTCCATATTCTCTGACGATTATATGAAGGCTTACACCGTCTTTGCTTGTATTGCTGCATCCTGCTTCGATACATCTTGCAGGCATTTTCGAAAGTACGGCTGAAACTATTTTAAACTTTCACGAAACAATAACTGGAATTAAGACGATCACAAGGATTGCACTAACATGTGCAAAATGCATTTGTATGTACTGTATAAGGTGCAAGACATCTCGACTCTCGAGTCAATTCACTCTGTGCGAGTTACTGTATGTGACGTCACGCTGCGATTCGCTGAAGTCCATTTTTTAAGGGGCGGGGCATAGCAAGTTGTGAATAGCTCCAAAAATGATCGAAATATTGCTCTAA
Organism: Eptatretus burgeri; assembly: GCF_056783735.1. Classification (NCBI taxonomy): domain Eukaryota; kingdom Metazoa; phylum Chordata; class Myxini; order Myxiniformes; family Myxinidae; genus Eptatretus; species Eptatretus burgeri. The sequence goes on along the minus strand of NC_140970.1, from coordinate 36,098,780 downwards.
TTATCCCATTTTTGATTTTTTTAAAAAAACATGGTGATTTCTTCACGAGGAAGGTCAAGTTAATTTATAAATAACAAGTTTATTTTGCATGTCAGGGGACCTTTAAATGCATGCTTAGTCAGGTTGTTCGGTAATTGGACATTACATGTGTCAGGAGGTGTAGCAGGCTGTTCATTGTTCATACAGTGGTGGTGTGCCAAGAGGTGGTTTTCTTCTTCTTCCTTCCCCTCTCCGAACTCGCCCCGCACAGCGCTCTGGGAGTGTCGGCAGCCGATTGGTGGAGGGCAGCTGCAATCTCGAGTGATGGACCAATCACGGGTCCCTGGGGGAGCGTCCAGGAGAGCGAGCGCCGAAAAGGCAGGTGAGGATCTGCCTGAGCGTCCAGGAGAGCGAGCGCCGAAAAGGCAGGTGTGGATCTGCCTGAGCGTCGAGTCGGGCGATCGGCAGTAGGAGGAACTGGATGAGGGTTTTTGTGATCGTCTCTCGTGAAAAGGGCCGCCCCGAAAGGCAAGAAGAATTGGATGAGGTCAGTCTGCGTTCTGCTGGAGAGAAACGATGAGTGGGAGTCGCGATCAGCTGTGTAAGGGACGGCTGTGTCTGTCTGCGATCTGCTTCGTGAAAGAGGCAGGAGGAACGGCATGAGGGGTCGGCGATGGACTTTCATGAGGATATCCTCGACAGGTTCATGCGGAGTCCAGTGACAGCCTCTGACTGTCCCTACTCACCGCACAGCTCGACACGTCTTGTAATCCCGTCGATCCGCCTGCGGAGCCCAACACCCCGATTTGGCCTGACCTGGTGAGCAGGCACCGCTTGAATTCGTATGCTGGACCTTGTGAAAAGCCAGCTGGAGCACACCGTGGACCTTCCACTCTAGTGCCGTCGACCTTACGGGGGCTGAACGCGCTGAGGCTGTGTGCGTGGGCAGTGCGACGAAAGGACGCCGCCATTTTTCCACACGATGTGTTTGAGCTTGGGCGCTCAAATCCGTTGACATCGGCTTGTCACGAGCCACATTCGTGCCTTTGACACTTTTTCTCTCGTCCATGAGGCATCACCAAGTACTCTGTGTCTTGTCTACATGTCGTCTGCGGTATATCTCGCTAGGGTTCCCTTCAAAACCCATAATCCGTAGCTCCCTAGTTAAGAGCGGGTTATAGATTGATTATAACATTGTCGTGAATGTTTTGCTTGTGTTGTGTGTTCCCCGATGTGTCCCCAATAAATCTGGCCGATTCATATGAAAGTTGCCGCGATTGAGCCTATTTGTGCCGTGCTTAGGAACAATTCGCTTGATTTGTATATAAAACCGAAACGGGTTACGGACTGGCAGACTCCGCTCGGTCTCTGACAAATCCAGTCTGTAGCCGGGGTCTATTTCCTCAGCTGGCAAGGCACAGGTGTATTTTGGTATCGTGATCTAAGGCGCGTCACCCGAGACTTGTGCCGAGCCAGCTGGCGTTATGACCCCGGAGACGGCGGTGCTGTTAAGTGACGCCGAATTTCCATTTGGCTGTCAAAAGTAGGGTGTGAATCCCGCCACCGCCGAATGCATAACAATATATACATATATATCTTTTTCTTCTTCTTTCGACTGCTCCCGTTAGGGGTCGCCACAGCGGATCATCGTATGATCCGCATAGTGATTTGGCACATGTTTTACGCCGGATGCCCTTCCTGACGCAACCCTGGTCGCCTCTTACGACACAGGGATTATATATATATATACATATATCTTCTTCTTCTTCTTCTTTCGGCTCGCTCCTGTTAGGGGTCGCCACAGCGGATCAACCGTCTCCATTTCGCTCTATCCTCCACATCTTCCATTGACACTCCAACCACCCGCATGTCCGCCCTCACCGTATCCATGAACCTTTTCTTTGGCCTTCCTTTTCTCCTCCTGCCTGGCGGCTCCATCTTCAACATCCTTCTCCCGATATACTCTGCTTCCCTCCTGAGCACATGTCCAAACCATCTCAATCTCGCCTCTCTCACTTTGTCTCCAAACCGTCCTACCTGCGCTGTCCCTCTAATATACTCATTCCTTATCCTGTCCATCCTCGTCACTCCCAACGAGAAACGCAGCATCTTTAACTCTGCCACCTCCAGCTCCGCTTCCTGTCTATTTGTTAGTGCCACCGCCTCCAAACCATACAACATAGCTGGTCTCACGACCGTCTTATATACTTTCCCCATTCATTCTTGGAGCTACCCTTCTGTCACAAATCACTCCTGCAACTCTTCTCCACCCACTCCACCCTGCCTGCACTCTCTTTTTCACTTCTCTCCCACATTCTCCGTTACTTTGGACAGTTGATCCCAAGTATTTAAACCCATCCACCTTCCCCACCTCAACTCCTTGCAACCGCACCATACCACCACCCTCCCTCTCATTTACGCACATGTACTCCGTCTTACTCCGACTGACTATCATTCCCCTTCTCTCCAGTGCGTACCTCCACCTCTCGAGGCTCGCCTCAGCCTGCTCCCTACTCTCCCTACAGATCATGATGTCATCCACAAACATCAGAGTCCATGGGCACTCCAGTCTGATCTCATCCGTCAACCTGTCCATCACCATTGCAAACAGGAAAGGGCTCAGACTCTATGCTTGGCGCAATCCCACTTTTACCTTAAACCCTTCCGTCATTCCTACCGCACACCTCACCGCTGTCACACTGTCCTCATACATATCCTGCACGATCCTCACATACTTCTCCACCACTCCCGACTTCCTCATACAATGCCACAACTCCTCTCTTGGCACCCTATCATAAGCTTTCTCAAAATCTACAAACACACAATGTAACTCCTTCTGGCCTTCCCTGTACTTCTCCATCAACATTCTCAAAACAAACATTGCATCAGTGGTGCTCTTTCCTGGCATAAACCCATATTGCTGCTCACAGATCGTCACCTCCCCTCTCAACCGAGCTTCCACTACTCTTTCCCACAACTTCATGGTGTGGCTCAACAACTTTATCCCTCTGTAATTTCCACAGCTCTGCACATCACCCTTATTCTTGAAAATCGGAACCAGTACACTTAATCTCCACTCCTCCGGCATCCTCTCACTTTCCAAGACTTCATTAAACAATCTGGTTAACAACCCCACTGCCATCTCTCCTAAGCACTTCCATGCCTCCACTGGTATACCATTTGGGCCAACCGACTTTCCACTTTTCATCTTCTTCATAGCAGTCCTCACTTCATCCTTACTGATCCACCCCACTTCCTGATTCACTATCTCCACCTCTTCCAACCTTCTCTCTCTCTCATTTTCTTCATTCATCAGCTCCTCAAAGTACTCCATCCACCTTCTCAACACACTCTCCTCGCTCGTCAGCACATTCCCATTTGCGTCCTTCATCGCCCTAACCTGCAGCACATCCTTCCCAGCTCGGTCCCTCTGTCTTGCCAATCGGTATAAATCCTTTTCCCCTTCTTTTGTATCCAACTTCTCATACAGCTCGTCATATGCCTTTTCCTTAGCCTTTGCCACCTCTCTTTTTGGCTTTCGCCACCACTACTTGTACTCCTGCCTACTTCCTTCATCTCTCTGACTATCCCACTTCTTTTTCGCCAACCCCTTCTTCCTTATACTTTCCTGTACTTCCTCATTGCACCACCAAGTCTCCTTATCTTCCTTCCTCTGTCCAAATGTCACACCAAGTACCTTCCCAGCTATCTCCCTCACAACTTCTGCTGTTGTTGCCCAATCATCCCACCCATCTTTACCACCATCCAACGCCTGTCTCACCTCCTCCCTAAATTTCACGCAACGGTCTTCCTCCTTCAGCTTCCACCATGCGGTCCTTGGTTCAGCCCTCACTCTCTTCCTCAACCTCACCTCTAAAGTCATCCTACAGACCACCAATCGATGCTGTCGAGCTACACTCTCCCCTGCCACCACCTTACAGTCACTAATCTCTTTCTGGTTGCATCTCCTGCTGAAGATGTAATCCACCTGTGTGCACTTTCCTCCACTCTTGTATGTTACCCTGTGTTCCTCCTTCTTCTTGAAATACGTATTTACCACTGCCATTACCATTCTTTTTGCAAACTCTACCACGATTTGCCCTTCCACATTTCTCTTGTTGAGACCGTACCTACCCATCACCTCCTCATCCTCTTTATTCCCTTCCCCAACATGCCCATTGAAATCTGCTCCAATCACTACTCTTTCATCGTTGGATACACTCTCCACCACTTCATCTAACTCACTCCAGAAATCTTCTTTATATTCCATCTCACACCCCAAATGTGGGGCTTATGCACTGATGACATTCATCATCACCCCTTCAATTTCCAACTTCACACTCATCACTCGGTCAGACACTCTCCTCACCTCCAATACCCTCTTGACATAATCTTCCTTCAGGATTACGCCGACACCATTTCTCCTCCCATCCACACCATGGTAGAACAGTTTGAAACCACCTCCAATGCTCCTCGCCTTACTCCCCATCCACTTGGTCTCTTGTACACAGTATGTCCACCTTTCTTCTCTCCATATCAGCCAACTCTCGCCCTTTGCCAGTCATCGTCCCAACATTCAGAGTTCCAACTCTCACCTGCACACTTCTACCCTTCCCCCTCTCCCACTGCCTCCGGACTCGCCTTCCCCGTCTCCTTCTCCTTCGCCCAGCAGGAGCACAATTTCCACTGGTACCCTGCTGACCACCGGTACCGGTGGCGGTCGTTGGTAACCTGGGCCTCGACCGATCCGGTATGGAAATTCGTTTTGTTGTCCGCATAATGATTTGGCATAGGTTTTTACGCTGGATGCCCTTCCTGACGCAACCCTGGTCGCCTCTTACGACACACAGGGATATGGTACACCTATTCTAACCGGGGCATACACCGGACCCAGTACAACTGGTACTCATTTCGCCGACTTCGGAAGGATGGCAGGCTGAGTCAACCCCCTGGTGTTTTCGACTTGAGAGATATATATATCTATATATATATAGATATATATATATATATGTATATATATATATATATATATATATATATATATATATATATATATATATATATATATATATATATATATATATATAGCATACCGGGCGTAGTGGCGTGCGCCTGTAATCCGGCTACTCGGAGGATCGCTTGAGGACGGGTTCTCTGCACTGGGCGCTATGAGAGGGTGTAGGGCAGCCCGGAATCATGGCGAAACCCAATCCATATCCCTGTGTCGTAAGAGGCGACCAGGGTTGTGTCAGGAAGGGCATCCGGCGTAAAACCTGTGCCAAATCAGTATGCGGATCATAACGGATGATCCGCTGTGGCGACCCCTAACGGGAACAGCCGAAAGACCAACAACAACATATACATACACATACATATATATATATATATATATATATATATATATATATATATATATATATATATATATATATATATATATATATATATATATATATATATATATATATATATATATATATATATATATATATATATACATACATATATATATATATATATATATATATATATATATATATATATATATATATATATATATATATATATATATATATATATATATATATATATATATATATAGAAACAGTCGTGCACCCGCTGAAAACCGGAATTCAGTCGTAGCCTTCCGGATAACCCCGGAACCCTGCCATCGCTTCGAAGCCAGTGGCTCCTCCCCTTAGCTCCACCTCCCTCTCCAGGCCACTCCCCCTCAGCCGACTGGGCGGGGCCTATCGTCTGGAGAGGGGAAGGAAGAAGAGGGAGCCCTCGGCACACCACCACTGTACGAACAATAAAATGCCTTAACGCATCATAAACTGCGAATGTTCTGTCCACGCGGTACAGGGTTAATCGCCAAATCTCGATATACCTAATTATCCGCGCGGACAGAAGCACCGAGAATTTATACCTCGACGGAACTTGTGGGGAAACGAGCCGCGAAGCGCGCTCGCTCCGTTTGCAATGCCGAGCGGTTTGAATCGCCAAGCTGTGTCGGACCAATTACCACTTTAATTCAGCTTTAATAGCCGGCTAATTTCCTGAACGAGCTGTGGCAGTCAATGGGTGGAAAATGACGCAACAAGCAGATGTACATTCAAACAATGGGGCATTTATTATACAGGCATGCAATCAATGGGGGAAGGGGGCAAGACACGAGCAAAAGCCTACAGCCGATGTCTATTATGTAATGTACACAATCATGCACTTAACCAGTTCTCTGGTTTAATACAAGAGATGCACTTAATAGGCGCCACTTAAAACAAGACAAGGCGCAACAGACTTTCATACAAAACCCAGGAAAAGAATAGGGCTCGCGAGCCTTTATTTCAAACTCTGAGCCTGGTTGACCGAAGGGCTCCAAGAGGCCGGGCAGGTTACCTTGTCGCCCCTGGTGGCGACTCGAAGGTTTTCGGTCGGTGACCCTTGGTGTCTCTGTTTGGTGTGGTGCGTCGCAAACGCGCCAGTCGCTTGGGCTGCTTGAGCAGCTTGGCGAGCGGCTTGCTCGGTTCTCCGTGGTCGTCCGGCCTTTACTGCGTCCTGGGCAGTCGGGACTGGCCAGCGATGCGCTCAGAGGAGTGAACGGGTCTTTGCTCTTTTTAGAGTTGATGCCCTTTTAATGACCCGTCCACTGCCTCAGCGCCGCTCGACCGACTCAAGGCCATTTGCCCAGACCGCGACGCAGCTTGCTCGACTCCGGCTGTTCGACGCGATGACTGCTGACGCCAGACAGCGACGAATATCCTTGGGAGCGATGAATATCTCCTCGATCGGCGTGCACACACATCTCGCCCGACACGCGACTCTCCAAGCTCCGCCCGTCTCCCGAATCAGCCTCTGAATAAGCGTTGAATCTCCGAAGTCAGCTTCCACCGGTGAACAACCACTGAAAAACTCGTTTGAGCGCCTCCCTTTATATTGGCCCGAGGCAAGACGTTCTTTGATCTCTCGACCTGAGCCCAGGCTCCGCCCACTTTTCACCTCCGACCTTTCACCCCTGGTGAGCCTCACGGGAAACCCCAAGTTTGACGCCACAGGGTGCTTTCGGGGAAGACCTCCTTTTGATCCGCTTTTGCAAATTAGCCACTCGGTGGCAGATTGCACACGGTCGGTGTAATGTGGCTTATACTGTTGCGCAGCGTGTCCGCTGCAGCTGTCGTTGAGGAGGATGTGATGGCGTTTCTGTTGTTCAGGGATGTTTGTTGAAATAAAAGATAGAAAAGAATAACGCAACCTCAAGATTCACAGCCCGGCACACAAATCATTCGGGGTTTATAACGCCGGCTGGCTCAGCACAGGCCTCGGGTCACGAGTCTTCTATCGCGATACCAACGTAATTCTGGACCTTACCAGCTGGGGAAATAGAACCCCGGTTACAGACTGGTTTTGTCAGATGCCGAGCGTTTTCTGCCAGTCTGTAACCATTTTGGTTTTATATACCAATCGAACGGATCGTTCTGAGACGTGACACAAATTAATCCATAGCGGCAACTTCATACGCACAACCAGATTTATTGGGGAACATCGGGGAACACAACACAAGCAAAATATTCACGACAATGTATTAATTAATCTATAACCCGTTCTTAACTAGGGAACTACGGATTGCAAGTTTCGAGGGGGTCGCTACCGAGATATGCCTTAAACAACATGCAGGCAAGACAGACAGACAGCATGCAGACAAGACAGAGTACTTGGTGATGTTTCATAGATGAGAGGAAAGTGTCAAAAGCACGAATGTCGCTCGTAACAAGCCGATGTCCACGGATTTGAGCCCAAGCTCGAACACGCCGTGTGGTGAGACGGCACTCACCTTCCTTTTTCGCATGGCACGCGGTCTCCACGCGCTCTGACCCCGCACAACGGCACAAGACCGCCAGATCGACGATGGGTCCCAGATGGTTTCTCTCAAGGTCTAGCATACAAGTCCAGGCCTGGCCTGTTCACCAGACAAGGCCAAATCGAGGTGCTGGGCTCCGGCAGGCTGGGTCCATGGGATTCCAAGACGTCGTCGAGCCGTGAGGTGAGTAGGGAGAGACAGAGGCTCCATCGTTAGATGCAGGTTGAACCTGTCGATGACCTCCGCTCGAAGTCGACTCCAAACTCACACAGCAGCCAGGTCCTCTCCCTGCCGATCGCATCACTCACTTTCCTTTTTCCTATCGGCGCTCATGGCCTCAAAACCGACTGCCATTTTTGTTCCTCTCCCAAAACTGAATCACTCCAAGAGGTCTCCGTTCGCTGCCGAGGGCAGATAGACCTCTTGCAGTCCTCTCCCTGCCTGTCATTCGGCCCTGGCTCGCTTCTCCAGGCCACAGAAGACAGACCCGGCACGCCAAGTCCAGTTTCTCTACCGGCAGAATCACCACTGTCTCTTCTTCGTTCGCTCGCTTCGAAGCCACTGGCTCCTCCACTTAGCTCCACCTCCCTGTCCAGGCCACTCCCCCTCAGCCGACTGGGCGGGGCCTATGGAGAGGGGAAGGAAGAAGAGGGAGCCCTCGGCACACCACCACTGTACGAACAATAAAAACATGCATCCTACACCTCCCAACACACATGTAACGTCCATTTTACCAAACAGCCAAGCTAAACATGCATTTAATGGGGGATCTGAGCTAATCCTGTATTTAGTAGCCTACTAAGGGCCATTTCCGTAACACACACACACACACACACACACACACACACACACACACACACACACACACACACACACACACACACACACACACACACACACACACACACACACACACACACACACACACACACACACACACACACACACACACAGTTGTGGGGCCGGGTATCGGTGGCGAGCACGATCGCTAGATGGAGCAATAGAGTCGGTTCCACGGAACACCCGGAATGTATAGGTCGTCACCCCAGATAACTCCGGAGCCGACGAGTCCCTTATCGGACCGAAGTTCACCAATAGGTCGACCATGTGGGGTAGGGTCGATTGCCAATTTCAATTAACCTCAATACCCACGTCGTCTAAACTACCGGGAAAATTCACCCTCGACGACGCCCGTACGCAACGAGCTGCTGGCGTGCTCGAACCGTGCGGACGGTCACCGAGCTCCCGTCGGTCCAAATGTCCCTTTTACAGTGGCAACAGCCTGGCTACTTCTCCAACACGCACCGTGTTAAACCAATAAAAGAAACACAAAATGAACCGATACATTTAACACATGGGTTTATTTATAATGGGGCGGGGGGGGGGGGGTCACGCAAGAAGCAGAGTTATCCGAATATAGAGAAGTACGTATGTACAGCCAAGAGCACTTATACAATTACAACTTACTAGACTGGTGCCACAAGCACACATACCTAAAAGAAACGGACCCAAAGTGGTTTTTATTGAGGCCTTCAGCTCGGAGGGAAAGGGGGAGCTCAAGACCAGATTCTGCCTCGGACCTGTCCACCTCGTGTGGTCTTTGAGCTGATTTGAACCGCGCACCAGCGTGAGGCGAGCCGAATCCAGCGGCGGCGAGATGAGGTGAGGGATCGCTGCGACGCGCCCAGAACCAGTGATGAGACGAGAGCCAGAAGACCACCAGCGGCACGAGTCCAGGAGCGGCGACACAGGTCCAAAACGACCAGGTGACCACAAGAAGAAGAAGAAGAAGAGGAAGACGAAGACTACGACCAAGACCCTTTTCACACCACCTGTCCCGTCCATTTCTACTTGCCCCTCGTCGGGGCGGGGGGGAACGCGCCTCACCCCTCCGCGCACCTCATTCGCCGGGGATCTCCGTTGCCTCTCCATGATTGGTCGGGGGGGGGCGTCGGGGATTTTGATTCCCCCCCCCCCCCCGAAGAGGCTGTGCTTATCTTGGAGCTCGCTCTGTGCCCTTTGACTGACTTACGGCCACCTCGTCCCCGATCTGCCAAGGATTTGCGAGAGAGACGTCAGGCCTTCGTGAACTCCACCCAAGTACGTGCTTGCTGGCGAGCTCTGGGAGAATACCGCGAGCAGAGCATTGTTGATGAAGATGGCGTTGATGTAAAAATCCTAACTATAAAAATAACTCGCAGCGCATGAACATTTAATTCCCATTAGACTAGGGACGGGGAGCTATCTATCCACATTTACTTATCGAAATAACTGAGCTATCGGAACCTGAATGTCTGTGTGCTCTAGGCTTGTAGATTCGCAACAATATATATATATATATATACACATATCACACACACACACACACACACACACACACACACACACACACACACACACACACACACACACACACACACACACACACACACACCCACACACACACACACACACACAGCTTCCTGCGAATCCGACGGCCATTTAAACACTCGGCCGATGTTCCCGTGTATGTAACAGAAAAGGAAATGTTATTTTTTCCTCACCCTTTCTTTGTGTATATATATATATATATATATATATATATATATATATATATATATATATATATATATATATATATATATATATATATATATATGTGTTACACACCACATCACGCGTTGATTGAACACAAGATGGCCGCTCATTCAATCCCGTGCACAAACGGGCCTCTAGCCCCCAATATTCAAACAATCATGGCGACTTTGACCGTTCACGTGACCCAGTTCGCGCCGAAACTTGCTCCAACGGCAGAGAGCGAAAGTGAATCCCGATGTATCAATTGATAATCACGTTTGTGGCTCTGAAACGTTTTTTTTTAAATGGGAAAAAGTATTTCCAACTCCGAATGGCCAAAAGCGTTCCCGTTTCCGCTTCATTAATTACATCGAGACAAGCCAGGTGTAATCGAACCTCGCACCTGTTAAAAAAAAAAAACCCAAAATTAAAATTTAAAAAGCGTGTACCTTTGATATTATTGTCTGCGGCTGAACAGCAGACTGTCGAATTCGAGTATTCGTCTTATTATCACCGCACTCTTCGTCCGAGCTGTCCTCCACACCAGCCGCACAGAGAAATTCCGAAAACGAATCCGCCATCTTCTTTCTGCTCCAAAAAAAAAAAACCACGTGACTCCTACTCTTCTTCTTCCTCGGCCTCCTGTCCGTCTTCAGAGCCGTAGGCTCTATATACGCCACTCTCCAAAACAGGGCAAAAAGCAGAAATAAAGGGAGACTTTTTGCCTCGAAAACTTGATACTTTCCTCGTTTTGTTTGAGGAATTGAGAGCACAGTGTTCGAGTCTCAATCTGTTGAGAATGGGTGTGTTCAGGTAGTTATCAAGCAACTAGCATCGTGCTTGCCAAGCAGGCCGTTCCTTATCAACGGTTTCGAATAGAATGCTTGCTCGAGTGCTTAAGCCACTTGGCGAGCGCTCTACAGGAAACTTGGTCACTGAAGATACCCCCCCCCCCCAGGTCTCGGGAAAGGAAAGCTTTGCACAAACCAGCACACAAATAATTATTATTTCAACAATCAGAGAAACCATGACGTCACGCTCTGCCAAACTGTTTGGGGGAAAAGCAATAAAAACCGTTAATCGGTGTAAACATATGATTCTGCAGACTGGAGAAGGTTCTGTCAGACCGGATGTGAACAAACGTGATGACGACAGACGTCATGGGAGGGGCGGGGCCAATCCAACGTTTCTTGGGGGGGCGGAGTCAATGGAGTGTAAAAGGGAAACAAATAACATCAAAATCTTCCTTTCAACATATTTAATGAAGAAAATAACGATGATCACGTGTTCAGTGAAGCCATATCTATTAATTAAACCGAACATGATTATCTGATTCTGTGGAACTTTACAGCATTTCTTCCATTCACTCCTTGTTAAAATGATCACGACGCCCTTTCACCTCTGTCTTGGTGGAGTCCACAATGCTAAACCGTGTAATAAAAGATCGTAAAATGATATTTTAATCCAGTGGAATATTTCTCAGCAAATGGTGGAGTTTCAGTGAAGAAGAAGAAGAAGAAGAAGAAGAAGAAGAAGAAGAAGAAGAAGAAGAAGAAGAGGAGGAGGAACCTTTAATAACAAAATGACACTTTTCCCTCTCTGTTCATGATGTTCGAGTAATAAGTTTCACAAAATAATGAGTTTATTGAAATATTAAAAAGTATGACGTGAGGAGGAGGCGTGGCCACGGTTCATTGTGACGTCACAGACAATAGACAACGTGAAACAGCGTTAAACGGACGGCTCGCCAGTTCGAGGGTTAGCGATCTCCAGAGATGTTGTTCTTCATCTCGGTCATGCTAGTCCTCGGTAATGCAGCATCCCGACCACCCCAGGAGGTAAGTAGGGATTGTAAATGATGACGTACTCAGGAAAGGTACACAATGATGATAATAAGAGTTGTTTTGTTGGGAGATTGTGAAATACCTTTTTCTGGTCGGATGGGAGATTGAACAGGTGGTGTATTCCAGGTGAAATTTCTCTTGTTTTTGATTCGACAGGGAATTGGATTCGACGGTAAAGGTGTGATGGTGAATGCAGCAAGTGTGATTGAAATGTAAAACGTTTTACCAAAACAACTTTCGTGTCGTGAATATAGCATCAGATGGACATGATGTGGTGGTGTGGTGGTGGTGTGGTGTGGTGGTGGTGGTGTGGTGTGGTGGTGGTGGTGTGGTGCAGGTGAGGGATCAACGGAATGCTGATGGCAGTGTTGCTTGATTATTGGGGTGATGGTTGATATAAGAGTGGTGCTGAGAGTCATTGTGGTTGTGGTGATTGGAGTGTCCTCACAGGTTGCTGTGAGAATGGTGTTGATAGTGATTGTGGTTGTAGTGATTGGCATGGTCGTGATGGTGGTGGTAAAGAGATTTTGTATTGTATTTACTGCCTTTTTGTTCAGCTCGCAGTAATTTCCCTTAATTGTTAAATTGAACTTGATTGTACTTTCCTGTACTTTTGAGATACCCTGGAAAGAGTTTAATAATTAAAGAGAGAATAAGTGATGCAAAATAATGGGCGTGGTCAAAGTTTAGCATTGGTTGTTAGTGGTGACAATGAACAATGGGGATTCTAATTAGAACAACGGAAAAGGCGATGCAAGTAGGGGGCGTGGTCATTGTTCATTGTGACGTCAAACAATGAAAAACAGAGCATTGAATCACCATTTCGTGGGTTAGCGTACACCAGAGATGTGGATTCTCGTTGCAGTCTCAATATTCCTCGGTCGGAGAATATCTCGACCACCCCTGAATCGAGATACCCTCAATGATACATACTTGTGGAGATTGTAAGAGATAACGTGCTCAAGAAAGGTTCAGATAAAAGGACACAAGTTGGGATTTCTTCAGGTGGTTAAACAGGAATTTATTTTCATGTTCTTCCAGGGTCGATGCGAGGGCCATTTTGTTTTCACTGATCTGAGTTTGATTCACAATGTAACCGGATTCGACTATAATCTGTCAGGGTGGTGTTTCATCATGGAACGGTGAGCTTTTCATCCCATCCTTTTAAAGAACAAATCAAGCTGGCTGTCCTAAAGGCCCATTCTTATCAAAAGTAAAGATTTCAGGAGTAGCCCTTAAAAAAAGAGGCCATTGTGTGTCGGTACCCAGTTTAAATCACATTTCTGCTTCCTGGTTTCTCCTTTCAGTTGTGCAATCTCTCCTTGTTGTGAGATTATGTTTGGCTTGATGCTGCGGGTGAACTTTCCCCACCACACAAAGTTTGAGTTTCTCCCTTGAAGATAAAACTCCCCTTCATGGTCGTGTTGATCTTCACAAGACACTTCTATGGGACTAGTTACACACATTGCACTCATTAGTCATGGGCTGGAAACGAATACCTGGAAAATGCTTCTCAAAGTTGGGTCTGAATTCCTATTTGTAATTGAAACTTAATTTAAAACTGAACTTTTTAATGAACCTTTTTATGAGAAAATCAAATCTTATTTTCAACTCACAAATACATCCCTTCACTTCATTGTCAGGGATGTAAAGGAGGAGAGAAAGAGGAAAAAGAGGAGAGAGACAAAGAAGGAGGGGGTGGCAAGGAAGAAGGGGTGGGGGAGGGAGGAGGGTTGGGGGAAGGAGGAGGGTGGGGGAAGGGAAGGCAGCATGAAGGGAAGGCAAGGTGAGGCAGTGTGAGGGTAGGGTCTGTCCAGACAAGACCACCGTTTGGATATGTGCAGAGATAACCACCATCCAGACTAAACCACCATCCAAATACGTTCAGAGATAGAGGAAGAAAGGAGTGGGAGAGAGAGAGAGATTGGTGGGGAGAGGGAGCGACAGACAGAGGGAGAGGGGTGAGGGATTGCAAGGGGGGTGGGGAGGAGAGGTGGGGGGGGGGGAGGAGGGAAGGACATGTGGGGGTTATTCCGGGAGATGTGACGTCCACGTTAACGGCACACAGATTCATGAATCATCCTTCCTGTGAAACACCAGGGTGACAGTTTATAGCTGTGTTGAGATTCAAATGCAGGTTTCACAGCTTTGAGCAAGAGTGCAAACCTCTTAGCTCTCTGGCCATGATATTCACAAAAAGTTTCATTTTTTTTTTTCATTATTGGTATTTATCGATGCTGAAGTGACCGCAAAACAACGCGGGGCCATCGCATGCAAGTTTCCCCTGAACATTGTTCAAAGCAATCGATAAACAATATTAAGTGACAGTGCTAATATTGCAGAGTGCTTGCTAAGTGGTTAAAGCACTCCACCAAAACGGTTGATGAGGAACGGTTTGCTTGGGTCACCGAACTTTCATATTAAACATACACCTCCCGGAGACACCCAAAATATCAAATATGTCCGAATTGGACAAATGAACACTTTTTAGCATCAGGACTGCTGCTAAGTTAAATTCCGGAGCTTACATTTTGGGATTCGACTGAATTTAAGAGATACACGAGGTTATTGCATGTGCGGAAATTAAATAAAGCCACAAACACTTGCGTCTCTGGGTATTTATAAGCATTGTCATGTACCCAGCGATTCGAAGCTATGATGAACAGGCATTTGATAACATGAATGATGAAAGTGGAAAAAAACAAAACTTTCTCATTCACAATTTCTTACAGCCTGTTTCAAGTCAAGGCGTAGTTAAGCAGGCCAAAAAAACGTGGCAGCTTCAGACCCTACTGCGGTAACCCAGGATGAGCCTCTGGACTCAAAAGAGCGAGGTGGGGAAGGATTTGCCAGATAAAGGATATAATTAAATCAGTCCATTAATTATCTTCAAAGGGGTGTTTTAATTAAACCAAACACCCAATTTTCAGTTGCGCACTTCCGTGGAGTTTTCTTATTATGCATGCAAAGATTCAGGCCGCTCGGTTTTTTGGTTTTGGAGTTATGGAGGAGACACCCTGACACGCCCTGGCACACACTGACACGCACTGACACTCACTGACATGCACTGACACACACACACACACACACACACACACACACACACACACACACACACACACACACACACTGACACACAGACAGGTATCTATTATTACAGATCACAAAACTGTTTCGATGAATGTTTTTTGTTTTTTTTATGTAATAAACACCTCTCGTCCCTGCTCTTGTCCACAGGTTTTTCAGAATGATCCTGGGGATCAGGGAATGATAGACAGTGTTCTTGACATTGTCGTCGTTGCGATTGTGTTGCTATTGTTCATCGGTGTCATATCATGTGAACCATCGTGTTGGTTCAGAAAGACATCTCACCAAAAGAAGTGCTGCATTCACTGGTAAGGAACACGAGTGAGTATCACTATTATAATGTGTTCATCCAAAGGGACAAAATAGCTCAGAGATTTGAAACAAGTTCACATTGAATTCTTACAAATAAGCAATTCTGTTGAACGATTGTCTGGCCCAGTGACAGCAGGGTGTACCTGAACATGGGGACCATCAAACACTCACCAGAAGGTTTAAACCTTTCAAAGGAGATCAGATTGGGTTTTCTTCTTTTTCCATGATTTTAAATCTTCACACAGGCATCTCCTTGTTTTTGTTCCTCGGTGGAATTGTTTGCCCCCATTTACAAGTACCAAGACCAAGTTTATGATTAATCGCAAAGAAAATAACGAAAGTGTCGAGGGGTCGGTCACGTGCTCGACATGACAAAGATGCTGGGGGGAAAACTCGATTCAGTGCTCATAGTGAAAGGTAGTGCCGCAGTAAATGTAGTAGTGTGAAGGGTAGTTTAAATCTGGGAGGTTAAAATACAAGGAATGTTGAAAAGGAACTACACAGGTTGATCACAGTGTCATGCAGGAAGATGTGGGATTTAGAGTGGAAATGAAATGATGAAAAATTTGTTATTTAGGAGACAAGTTGGACGTCAACGGAAGAGCAGCAATGGCTGTAAGGACGAGCATAAAATTATCTTGGAATAAATAGAGAGAATTAAGAGGTATCGCAACAAACAAGGATGTACCAAGGGCAGGAAAGATGGAATTGAGGGAGATGGAGAACATGTCAGGAACATGTGAACAAGGACATGAAAAAGATTGGGATTGAAGAAAGACGATGTAAATGTCGATGTTCCATCAATGGACAAACCTCGTAAAATCGGGGAAAAGGAGGTTAAGGGAATCTGATGATGATGATGATGATGATGATGATAATTATTTAGTTGTTTTTTGTGTTGTTTTCATCGTTCCACACCCATCCTTTGAACATTGTTTAAGTTATATGTGCACGCTCCGTATCACGTGTCCTGCGGCACTGCTACACACATGTAACATATGTGTTGATGTTTTATAAAACCATGCATTCAAAACTTTACATGTTATGAAGAACTTCATTTCAGCTTGAACTGAGAATCTTTGTTTTTATCTTGCAGTTTTCAATGTAGTGGAAAAAGAAAACCAAAAGAAGAATTAAAATACAAACTTCCATTGGTGAAGGAGCTTCAGGTTCAGGAAAACGAACACATTGGGATGGAGGAAGTTCAGGAGATTCAAGGTGAAATGGATACGATAGGAAACCAAGACTTTGGTTACAAAGAACAGGGAGAAGATCTAAAAGATCGAGAGAAGGTTTTGCTCGCAGAGAAAGAAAAACTGGAGCAAAGAAAGCATAAGTTGCTGAAAAACGAAGGAAACGTGAAACGAAGAGAGAAATTAGTGATGGAAAGACAAAAAAAGTTGAAGGAAAAAGACATGGAACCAAAATTGAAAAAAGAATTATGGAAAAAGAAGGAAGAAGAATGGAAGAAAGGACAGGAAGAACAGAAGAAAGGTAAAAATGAAGTGAAGCATTGTGAAAAAAACGAACAGGAGAGGAAAGGAAAAGACCTGTTGGAGAGAAGGAACTATGAAGGACGCAAACGAGCGAAACAAGAAGCACATTTTCAGACAGAAAATTCCCAGTTGTTTGTCGGGGAAAAGCCTAAATACACACCATGTGAGCAAACGAAGCTTCTTGTACAAAACCGTCGCTCAGGCAATAAAAATAAGCAAATTAAGAAGGTGAAGGAGTGCAAAAGTGAGGAAGTTGAGATCAGTCCTGGAAAAGAAGAACACACGGTCCTTGATCAGGTGCTCAACAATCCATTTAAGGATTTGGATGAACTAACTCAACAAAATGCTGTTTGGAAATTGAATTCAAAGAAACAGGAAGAAGAGGGACAGCTGCTGAAAAAAAAGGAAAAGCTCTTCTTCAAAAAACAACAGAAGCAGCAGAGACACGCAGCGAACAAGAGTGTGGCAATTGAAGTGACACCCCTCAGAATGTATCAGAAACCTCACCGTGAAGGCAGATTCCAACAGAAACAGAACGTTGTTGATTGGCTGCCACCCAAATTCGAGCCTCAACATAATGACGAACTGCAGCAGCAGAAACGGTACAGTGTCATCCTCCAACAGCAACTGCCTCCTCACCATAATGACTCACTGCAGCACCAACAACACAAACAACACATTGTTGAGGGGCTGAAGGAAAAGCAGAAGCCTAATTGTGATCACAGGCAGCTGCAACAGCAGAGGCAGCACAGTGTTGAGGGGCTCCAGCTGGAAAGGAAGTCTCACCATGATGAAGAGCTGCAACAGCAGAAGCAGCACGGTGTTCAGGGACCACATCATAAACAGGACCTTCAGCAGGTAATCACTCTTCAATACTTTGGGGCAGTTGGGGTTAACCATCGACTTCCATTCACCAACTAGACTGCGTGTTCCACATTCAGAGCATACAAATCAGATGTCTCGACTACGACTCACTTATCAAAGGAAATTCCATTGTTTCTCCTCCTTCGGTTGGTAAAACCGTTGCAAAAGCAGCTTTCCAGCATCTTTCAGGTCAGGCCCGTCGCTAGGGGGGGGGGGCATTTGGGTGCAATGCCCCCCCATGGCGCATCTGGTGCCCCCCCCACTTGTACGCCACCCATTTATGCCCTGTTGCACCCTGTGAACAACTTAGTGTTTAAGGACGAGCGCCCACTGTGAACTTGCTGTTTAAGAGTTCACCTGTGTGAACTAAAACCCTTATTCCAGATGTTCAACGTGGTGAATAATAAGGCCTTCTTGGATAAACTGTTCTTTAATAATATCCTTCTTTGAATAAGAGTCAAGAGATAAGTGTGCGCTTCCCAGCGCATCTCCAAAAGCAATTGGCAAGACAATACAGTCAAAGACCACAAGATAAAAGATAATAACGCAAGCACCAACGCCAGCAGCCAAGACCTCGTGTCGAATGTCGATGTTGTGGGTGGTTATATTATATATATATATATATATATATATATATATATATATATATATATATATATATATATATATATATATATATATATATATATATCGTGGATCATTTCGTTTTAAGGAATAGCCAATCACCGTATTCGAAATGGAGACCCTGTTGAGCAGGTTACCTGATTGGTTGTAAGTTCGTTATAAATTTAATACAGTCATAATATGATAATATGATAAAGGAAATGACATAAATTTACATTATTAAAGATGAAATGCACGTGCACCACGTGACCTTCACAACCCGTCAACCCTCCATCTTACAAAAGTAATTTTATAATAAAAATTAAAAATATGTGTGTTTGCAATCGTGCTCACATTTGAAATTATGCAGATAAAACCTGTTTTTGATGCATCGATCATTTAATAAATAAAACCGTCAAATCTCGCGAGTCACGAGGGACGAATCACAGAGCACGAGCTCGCAGCAGGAGAAAAAGACGTGGATGATGGATAAACGAAAATGGCTCAGAAAAGGAAAAAATGCAACCGACGAAAATGAAGAAGATGATGAAAGACATGTTGTGGGAGGAGTTGGAGGAGACGATCATGTCGATTAAATACCGACAGAAGCTGGCCAATCTGGCCAAGCCAGCAACGTCAGCCCTGCGGCTGGAGGCCCAGCACAGACAGCCGAGTTTCCATGCTCGGCGGCGGCCTCGGGGTCGGGTGTGACCGTCAAGCCGCTTCCCGATGATATTGGAAGTGAGAGACCGAATCAAGTTGTTCTACAGCGGTACCCTGGCCATCTGTTGCAGAACAACAGTCGCTCGTTTGTGTCCTCATGGTACCAGACTAATGAATGGCTGGAATAGTGTGCAGACAGATGCAGCATTCTGCTATCCATGTAGGAAGTTTAACACCGCACGTGGCCCAGTGGACTCTACTTTCACAGTGTGAGGATACCGGAATGGGAAACATGCCGTTGAGAAAGGCAGGGGGTTTCACAAACACGCAACTTCAAAGGAACATTTAACTTGTGTTTTGAGGTGGAAGGAGAATGAGAGGCGCATCGATTGTGGTAAGGAGATTTCCACACTCCTCAATGCTGACCAGCTAAATAGAAACCGGTACTATGTGTCTGCTGTTATAGATGTTGTGGGATTTCTCGCCGAAAATCAGATTCCTTTTTGAGGGAGCCTTGATAATTTTGAAGATATGTCAGACAGGCACAGTGGGCTCTTCCTCTCGCTTTTAAACTACACACTCAAAAAAGACACCGAGCTCGCCAAAATAATAAAGCATATCCCACGAAACGCAAGCTATACCAGTCCGGAAATGCAGAATGAACTGATCTTCACATTGAGTAATGTTGTGACGGATGCCATCGTGGAAGAAGTAGGCACATCGTGGTTTACCATCAAGGTGGATGGGACGAGGGACCCCACTGAATGTGAGAACATATCAATCATCATTCGCTTTGTATCGGCATCAAATGAAGCAACAGAGCGTCTACTCACAATGGCTACAGCCGACGCTGGAGATGCAAAAACATTGACAGACCTAATATGCAGAGCTGACAAAAACAGGACTTGACACGTCAAAAATATTAAGTCAGGTGTACGTACAAATTCTTCAGAAAGCCCACTGTTGCTGCACAGTATAAAGGTGAGCGGTTAAAACGACTTCTTGATCAAAGGTGGACGGGACATTTAGCCACCGTGTCTGTGATCATAGGATCTTTTAAGGATATCACATCCTTACTGTCGGAGATTGATGCAGAGCACGCCTACGGTGCAGAGATGAGGATGGAGGCTATTGGGCTTTTGTGGGAAGTCTCTGGGCCTGCCTTCATGTTCATTGCTATCTTTGTACAAAAACTGCTGATGTTGTTAGATGGCCCCAACAGACTCTTGCAGGCAGAGGACATGGACTTGCTAACGGGGTTGGAACTGGTGGCGAGTGCTTCAGAGTGCGTGAAGAAACTCCGCTCTGAGGATGAGTTCACTGATCTGTGGAACAAGGCCAACGATGCTTGCACTTCCACACCTGCACCACCAAAACGGAGACGCACAATGCATAAGAACTTGGAACAGTTTGTAGTTTTGGAGACTACAGGACAAAACAACGACAATGACAAGACAGAACTGCAGAGGGTTTTTTACAGCGCAATTGACACTGTGCTTGGAGAGATCGCTCAGCGCTTCAGTGAGCGCAACACACAACTCGCCCGTTCACTCGCTGCCTTGAATCCTGAAAATGGCACGTTTTTGGATCCCCACTTGCTCCAGCACATCATGACATGAACAAAGTCAACCATCAGTGAAACAGAGTGTTTGGTTGCAAAGCAGTTTACTCGCTCACAGACAGAAAAGCAGCCAAACGAGAGATGGACAACACAAAAACTCCTCTCAACATACCACAAAACGCTGGAAGCCATGCCAAGTGTAGTGACTGCTATGAGACTTGGACTAACACTTGGTGCGTCCACTGCCATGTGTGAAAACTCATTCTCAACATTGAGGAATGTCTTCACTGACCATCGACGGTCCATGCGCCATGCATGCAAGGCACAACTGGTACGGCTGGCCTTCGAGAGAGACCTCACACGTAAATGCCTGAATGAATGGAAGGAGAAGGTCCTCAGAAGATTCCACACCGAGACACGTCGCCTGCAGCTCTTCTGACAGCGAGTACAGTGGTATAAAAACTATACGAGGAGTTCAGATTGTGTGTGTGACTGCTGGTGATGCGTATGTGGTTGTGGTTGCAGTGTGGTTGTGGTCAGCACCCGCCGTGGTCGGCTGCTTTGTACTTCTGATGTTTAAGTTAAATGTTGTGTTTAGTGCTTTGCATATCCCATATCTAGTGCTTTGTGCATCACCTTACCCCTGTGTAATTGACTGCTTTAAATGCGGACCTTGTGGTATCTTCAGGCTGGTCGTATTTGCTGTTGATAGTTTAACGTGATGATCGCAGGTCATAGCCGACTGTATCTTATTTCAAAGTGCACTGATTCCGGTGCCAATCTCCCCCGTTTAGTCATTGTATCTCTGGTATATTAATTTTCTAATGCCAATTCTTCACAACACCTTGTATAAGTGCACCTGAATTGGTGCCAATTGTCTAATCATTGAATATTTGCATTGTGAATGTGCCAGTTTTTTGTGGCTCTCCTGCATTCGAATAATTTTAGGCCAAAAACATCGGAACATATTAAATCTAGCTGAGCTCAATTTGGTTAGTATGTGACGGCAACCTCAGTATAGATGTGTCAATGCTGCATGAATACAATAGTATGCCAGGTTATCAAAAATATTAAATATACTATTGTGCCCCCCCATCCAGATCATATGCCCCCCTTAATACTGAGTCCTGGCTACGGGCCTGTTTCAGGTGCTTGAGATTCATTTCAGATGTGGAGCTGGACTCAAATCTGAGATGGGCCAGGAGTGCCTGGTGGGACTCCGTTACAGATGTGTGTTGTGGAATGGCGCGCCAGGCAATGCAATGGTAAATTTTGCCCAGAATGATGATGGGCAAGATTTCTAATATGGCCGTGATTTGATCTCCAACTACGCCTTCTAGTGGTTGAAATGTAACTCAATCGGGTGAACACAACTAACCCCAAGATCAAGACATTAATTTTGAATAAATTTTGGCATTTCATCTTTTACAGACATTGCTATTAATTGCTTAGTAATAATAATAATAACATCCTTAATTGTGGAGATAATTGTGATTATAATTTTGGTGGAAAGGTAACTGATTGTTATGTTCATCTCCATGCGGGATAAATAACAAGAACGTTGTCTCCCTCAATTGGATGAGATCACCTAATTCACCTTTTCATTGATGACCTGTTCCATCAGTGCATTTCCGTCTGTCTTTTCATGAACAAGTAAGCAAAACTGATAAATATATTAATATATTTTATCTTTCATATTTTTATTGTTTTTCCAAAGACCCCTCAGAAGAGGTGCTCATTCCCTCCTGCACCCCCTCACATGATACCATCATACCAGTTGGAACGTAAGTTGTCAAGAATCTTACCTGACATTTCAAATTATTCCAACTTTGTCTGAAATACACGTCCTTCACCTCCATTGTGTCCTCTTTTGTCTGTGCCTCGGAAGTGTTGATAAATGAGTATTTTGCTGAACTCGAATCCAGACAAGCACCAAACATATCTTCCAATTGGTGGAAGTCTGTTATGAGTGTTATGTATCCATATAAAAGTCTGTGTGCACACCTGGATAATCATTAAAATAAATTGCGTGAAAAACTTTAATGCCAATCCAGTGGGAGTTTGTGATGAAGAAAATGAAGATGTGAACTTGAAGACAAAGAAAAATTAAACCGAGATGTAGAAAGCTATTGAGAGAATCCAGCACAGTATTTCCAGGATTGTGTTGGAAGACATGATATGGAGTTAATGGAGATTGTGATGACAATGCCATTGAGAGGTTTTGACTCCCTTTTGTTGATGTGTGTGCAGATGAAGAAGTTGTAGTGTTGGCCGCCGGAGAGGAGGATATGATGTTTGGTAGTGGATCGATCATCACTCCATCGTATAAGCTCTCCAAGAATTTAAAACGAAACATCAGGCTGTTACAGATGGCTGATCCAAGAGTCTTCAAATAAACACCTGTCTCCAGAACTGCAGGTATTTCAACCTTCTGTAGACCTTA
The DNA here is from genome assembly GCF_056783735.1 of Eptatretus burgeri. Classification (NCBI taxonomy): domain Eukaryota; kingdom Metazoa; phylum Chordata; class Myxini; order Myxiniformes; family Myxinidae; genus Eptatretus; species Eptatretus burgeri. The sequence goes on along the minus strand of NC_140970.1, from coordinate 36,075,514 downwards.
TTAAATCACTTGCACTCTTTTTGTATCCATTTGTCAATCTGTCGCTTCCTTGTTCAAAATATCATGATGAGAACTAATTAATTCGGAGTGAATAGAATTTAATAATTTGAATGAATACATCAAGCAGGTGAGCTCTCTCTGATACCTGTGCTGATTTACATCTCCAAATCGATATGTTGGACTCGAACCTTGACAATGATGAGAAAGTTGTTTTGAGACCTTTGTAAAACCAAGACCCAACATACGAGTTCCACCTTGGACCTTGATGACCCACAGAACGTGTTCTACCGTGATGAACCAACATACCAGTTCCACCTTGGAGACTCACAAAATTTGGGAAATTCAGGAAAAGAGTTCTGCCAAGATGGCTCACTGTGAGACCCACCTTGGAGACTTGGGGTCAAGTGGGGGGAAAGAGTTCTGCCGACATGGCTCACAATGTGAGTCCGACCTTGGAGACTCGGGAAATTCAGGAAAATCAGGAAAAGAGTTCTTTCTTGGCGACTTGGAAGGTGGGTTCTATTTTGGAGACTTGGAAGGTGGGTTCTTCCAAGAAGACTCTCTGGGTTCTAAACATATCGATGTCGTTCTTTGTTGGATGGTGCTTGATGAAAGGTAAGTGGAGTTGATTAACAATTAATTAAATGATATATTAATTAATTCGATATTGGAAAAGTAATGTGTTTATTTATTATTTTTCAGCAATCTCAAGAAGGTGCTGGGAAGACCTGTTGATTCTTGAGACGTGTATACGATATATCTCCGTCCCCATTTCTACTTCTTCACACTTCAAGGAACTGAAACTTCATTCTAAGACAGAACTGGAAGAAAAGGAAAAAAAATAACTTTTTGAGCTGAAACACATTCTTCACCTTGTGTTGTTATTGAACTGTTGAAAAAAAATATAAAAAATTGTGCAAGAAATTATTTATGATCTTGGGATTTATGTGGGGTTTGGGTTTGGGGTGTTCGGGTTCGGTGTGAATGTGGGGGGGGGGGGGTTGCGGGTTAGGGATGGGCTTCATTTTCTAATATGATTGTGAATTTTATCTTTTATCATGCCTGTGAATAAAATTATCTTAAAATCCCTTCTTTCAAATCATAATATATAATTCCAAGAAACAGTGTTGTGGAAATTGCTCTGAGGGGACAAAATACCTGATCAATAATTACCTCCTGCCGAGATCCCGTCTGTCTCTCTGTTTGTTTGTGAACAAAATATCTCAAGTTGTGTACGGATTCAGACGAAACTTGGTGGGCCGGTTGGGAATGAAAATGGAAGAATTGATGAGATTTTGGTGAATTCCGGATCCAGATCCGACTACTAGGATTTTAAAGTGATTCTTTACCATTGAGTGATAGGGCCAGAAACGATATATGGCATGATAATTGATAAATGTATTGGGACTGATATGTTCTTGTGGATCAGGCATTGCGTGGCGGAAGTATGCACTCTACTGAGTGACCTTCTAGTTTGTTTGTGTGTTTGTTGAAATCGAAGATTTTTCAAGTATATTCAGGTCAGGTATAGAAGCATGCAGCAGAGCAGCGCGTTGCTGCGTCCACTTTCCGCCAGTACTCCAGGGGCCTCCGTCTGGCCATCCCCCAGGCAGATGCCTTGCCCATCCCCATCTCCTTGAGACGTTGATCATCTTGCTGCAACCACGAGACACGTGGTCGGCCCGTTGGCCTCCTCCACTCACGAGACTCCCTCGCTGAGAGAATCTGGTGAGCAGGATCAGCGTCAGGAAAATGAGTCACAGGTCCATACAGCCGCAGCTGACACTCACGGACTATGCAGGTAACAAATGTCAGTTGAGTCTCCATATCCAAACACCCTCCTAACCAGAAAACCTGGTGGGGGAGACGGTTTAGTCGCCGACAACCCGACTATGGAACAGGTTAGTACAGGTTTACATGATACCTGCAGCAAGTCACAGATCTAATTTGGCCTGACCTGACAATAAGTACATGGGTCAGTCAATTTTTTTTTATTCTGTTTGTCTGTATGTCAGTCTTTTTATTGGCAACAGGTCACAATTCTAAACCGATCTTCACGAACCTTCACCACATGGTAAAGTTTGTCATAAGGAACACACACACACACACACACACACACACACACACACACACACACACACACGCACACACTAGTGCTTGGCCGATATCGGAATTTTTTGGGGAATTTGCAAGTTGGAGTCAGTGTGATTACCAGCTGTAGCGCTTACTGTACACAACCCAGAATCCTTGAGTAGCTTTCACCGAAAAACAACGTTGCATTTACTTTGACGTTTCAGGGAAATGTTCACAAACATTAATCTTTATAAACAGCTGCGTATGATTGGTGGAAAACAAATTGGGCTCAGTAATTTAGAAAACATGTTCATATGGCAAATGGCTCGGAAATCAGGTGTTATTTCACAACAACTTGCTCAGGGTGGTGGAGCACGAACCACTCACTCAGGGTGACGGAGCATGAACAACTCACTCAAGGTGACGGAGCACTAACCACTCACTCAGGGTAACAGAGCACTAACCACTCACTCAGGGTAATGGAGCACGACCCACTCATTTCGGGTTACAGAGCACGAACCACACGTTCAGGGTAACGGAGCATGAACCTCTCACTCAGGATGACAGAGCATGAACAACTCACTCAAGGTGACGGAGCACTAACCACTCACCCAGGGTAACAGAGCACGAACCACTCACTCAGGGTGATGGAGCATGAACCACTCACTCAGGGTGATGGAGCACTAACCACTCACTCAGGGAAACAGAGCATGAATCACTCATTCAGGGTTATGGAGCATGACCCACTAATTCCGGGTTACAGAGCACGAACCACTCGTTCAGGGTAACGGAGCACGAACCACTCACTCAGGGTGACGGAGCACGAACAACTCACTCAGGGTAACAGAGCATGAACCACTCGTTCAGGGTAACAGAGCACGAACAACTCACTCAGGGTAACGGAGCACGAACCACTCACTCAGGGTGATGGAGCACTAACCACTCACTCAGGGTGACGGAGCATGAATCACTCATTCAGGGTTATGTAGCACGACCCACTCATTTTGGGTTACAGAGCACAAACAACTCATTCAGGGTAATGGAGCATGAACCACTCACTCAGGGTGACGGAGCACAAACAACTCACTCAGGGTAACGGAGCACGAGCCACTCACTCAGGCTGACCGAGCACTAACCACTCACTCAGGATAACAGAGCATGAATCACTCATTCATGGTTATGGAGCACAACCCACTCATTTCGGGTTACAGGGCACGAACCACTCGTTCAGGGTAACGGAGTACGGTCCACTCGCTCTGAATGATATGGCTCGGCAAAAGCATCCGCAGTGAGTGAACGATTCACTCAGAATGACATCACGCGGTATCGCAATTGACAATGGGTGCTCGGCAAGTGGCTTAAGCACTCATGCAAGCACTCCAATTAAATGGTTGATAAGGAACGGTTGGCCAGGCTGTCGCTGCATACCATATAGGATCCCTTTAATTTTAAAGCCGGTATTCATCATGCAAGCAGCAGTTAATGAAATATAATGAATTCGTTCAAATAATGACTTTATCCACAAAAGAGTTGCTGCTCAATGCAGAACAACCCTGGAGACATTGCAAAGTTCAATCACCCACGAAATAAACATTACAGAAAATCTGCCATGTTGCCTGCTCATCTGTGCACGTCACGTGGTATATCAGTTCGGGCTTAGTGCAAATGTTATAACTTTTTTTTTAAAGTCCGTTTTCACCATATTTGCTTTGATTCCCTGTAGAGCACCTTGCTAAACCACTGAAAATATAGGCACAGATCTGACAGACACGATGGATAGACAGTCCTTCTGGAGGCAGGGTGTGATGTCGAGCAGTGAATGCATTAAATCATACAGCTCAATGAAGCTCGTCAATTTTGGCACGTGACTAAATTTTTTGTTCACTTAATACAATTCTCCAAACAGTAGAAAAAGATATGTTTAATGTTTTGGAAATTTCACATTTTCATGTCTATGTATGAAGAATCAGGGAACATAGCCTTGCTTGCTTGAAGTAAATATGTATATCGGCTTTGTTACAAGACTTGCTTCGTTCTTTAAATTATCAGATTTCACAACAGATTTCGACACTTATTTACTCCAGACGATATCCGATCCTCAAAACCAAAATAATATTTTGATGATATACTTTAATTAGTCTGTGAGCATACAATGACGAGTTGAAGGTGACAAAAAACGGGTTGGTAGAAATTGAAATTCAGACCCCAGCGATGTTACCTTGGATACGATTTTAGACCCTAAAGAGAGTGTTGACTGAGGATGCACCTGATGAAGGATATAATTAAATAAGGCCATTAATTATCTTCAAAAGGGGGGTTTTAATTAACCCAAACACCCAATTTTCACTCTTGCACTTCCTTGGAGTTTTCTTCGTAGGCATGCAAAGTTTCAGGCTGCGAGGTTTCATGTTTTTGGAGGTATAGAGGAGACACAGTGACACACACACACACACACACACACACACACACACACACACACACACACACACACACACACACACACACACACACACACACACACACACACACACACATTGATGCAGATCTGGGGTTCCAGGCTTGCCAAGAGGGGAAACACTTGGGTCCCTCCCAAATGCTCTGTCCTGAGGCTGCTGAGCACAGATAACTCCTCGCACCGGCAGGTTGCTAAGCAACCATGATCTCCGATAGGCACGGCCAGTCCGGGCAGGGTTGCATGACTTCGCGTGATAGCTTACCTGTGGACAGCCGGATAATTGGGGTCACATGCCCTCAGCGCACACTCGGATTACTGCCAAGCATTACAGTGAGTGTGCGCTCGCTGACAAAGCATATTATTGGGGTAGAATGTCCCGTCTAACCTTACTTTGTGCACTCCAATAAAGGAAAAGACAACCGAGACAGATTGGAAATAGCAACAAACAATTATTTATTACAAACACACAAGCAAGTAATCATTTAAAAGCAGGTATTTATAAGCAAGAAAGCAAAAAGGCACATTAGAGAAGATTTATCCAACAGATATTCTTCTTCAATCTTACTTAAACAAAAGACTTGGCCATCATTCACTTAGAGGCAAAGAATAAAATAAGGATTTGAAAATAAAATAAAAGTAATGCATGGAGAAAAGGAAAGCAGTCTTTCCTTCCCTCCCTCACCTCACACAAATATACAGGAGAATGCGGAGGAAAATGGATGGGGAAGATGGGCAGTGACGATGTGAAGCGATGGGGACACACAGCCGCGTCCCTGAGGTGCCCAGACCCAGAGTCCTCTCTGTCGTCCCAAATATGCGAGCTGGATGTGCGACTCACCCGACTCTTCCTCAGATTCTTCCTCCTCAGCCCCCCCCCCGTCCATGAGGTGCCGTCGTTCCCCCTCCTCGTCCTTCACGGCTGACAGGATCAAGAGAGCAGGATGACGCTCGTGGAAGGAGTGTTCCTTTTCCACAGAAGCGCGACACCAACTGCTCATGAAACCTTCCTTTCTTTACCCTCCCACGTTTTTGTTCATTCCCGTACGAGCCTTCTCAGTCTTTCAGTCCTCTGCTCATGCGAGCTTGTCCCGTTCGTTTCTCCTTTCTTCTTCCCTCAGCCTTCTGCGTCTGCTTTCTGCCTTTTACTTCTTCCCTTTCTGTTTTCTGTGCCGTCTACTCAGGAGCGCTTTTCATTCCTGCTCGCACAAGCCCATCCAGAGTGCTTCTCTGTGCTTTTCTGCTTCTTCTTCTTCTTCTTCTTCTTCTTCTTCTTCTTCTTCTTCTTCTTCTTCTTCTTCTTCTTCTTCTTCTTCTTCACATCAGCCTTCTCCCCCTCCCATTGGTCCACAGCCGATGGCGGTGAGTTCATGAGGTGACTTGTTGAAATTGCCACACCATTCTGAGGGAACGTTCAACGAAGCCCTCGCCCCACCCTCTACACACCCAAAGCCACAACGAGAGCCCCCGGCCTCCTCCCTCACGTGCAAAACACCCATTCTCACTGTTTTGCAATGGAGCACGCCCGTGAGAAGCACCGCACCTTGCAGGCCACCACGAGCACCAAACACCACAAACATGCATGTGAGACGTGACATGAGCATGCATGCGAGAGCACCCATTGGGATACCAAGCATTGTGCGGATGGAGGGAACATGGAAAGGAACCCCGCGTGACCGAAGGATGACCGAACGCCCGTGGAATTGAAGGTACGACCAATGGGGTGAAGGAGGGACTTTTGAAAGGATGTTTTATGGAGGGAGATTATTGGTGGACTGTTGAAACGGGCCGATGGGGGTGATGGAGGGCTGATTGAAAGTAGCAGAGGGATTGAACAGAACGATGGTGTGAAGGAGGAAATATTGAAAGTAACAGAGGGGGAGGAGGGAAGACATTACATGGGAGAAAGACAGTCTAGCCAATGCATGTCCCCCAAACAGCCCTTTGACAAGGGACCAAGCACTACCTAAACAAAGACTAATGAAATAACTAATCCTCGTGTCACCTACTTGCCCATGAATGCTCTCCCCCTGGGGTAAGTTTTCCAAAACCACATATATATATATATACCAATTAGCTCTCATCTAATCAATTAAACCCAGGTGGCGAGGATTATATAAATAAATCGACTCCTCCCATGCTCTTGTAGCCGAAGAAGCTGCACAAAGCAACTATGAAAGGCTACCCAAGGTAAGCCCCATTTGCTGTTTCAAACTCTTCCCAGAGTTCCTCCATAGCTGTAAAGACATTCAGAAAGAGTACACACATTATAATCCCAATGCTTCACACCCAGTCAGCTGCCACCCCCAATCCAAAACCATGATCTTTTCTACCCTCGCTAACCTCACCCAAATCCCTCCTCCTTCCAATTTTCCAGTTGACCCTCCTTGGAGTTTCCTTCTGTATCTATCGTGTCCACCCCATGCATCTTCTGTATCAATCTTGTCCATCCCATGCATGTGTGTTTTGCACCCTGTTTTGTCTCTTACATCCTGATCCGTTCAGTGTACTTGCTCTTCCACGAGCCTCGACTGTATATGTATTTCTAACGGCACTCGGGAGTGCACATACTTCCTCCAGGCTGAACAGGTTATGTTTTGCATGGCACAAACAGGCCGGATCTGAATCCAGATCTGATCCAAAATCTTATCGGCTTGTTCTTGTCACATTCCCATCTCCTCCACCAAGTCTTGCCATGATCCGTCCACAACTTTTTGAAACATCATGCTAAATATCGTTTTTGGCCCCATTTCTCCATTGGTGAAGAATAACTTTAAAAATTCTCTGATCCGAATCTGGATTCGGATCTTCACCAAAATCTCAACAATTTGTCTTGGTTACACACCCAACCTCTCCAGCAAATTTCGTACAAGTCCGTCCGTAACCTTTTGAGATACCCTGCTCACAGACAGACAGACAAACAAAAAGGGGTAAAACCATAACCTCCGTCCACCTTGGGTGGCAGATATTGAGCATATGTGGAGCTTGATGTCATTACGTGAAATCCCAATTCTTGCTCGAATCTTTTTAATTCTGCACTTGCGAATGGCATGTTGTCAGCTATCAGCTCCTAAAGGCCCGGTCACACCTTGACGTTTTAGCCAGCGATGGCAACGTATTAAAATGTATGTACAACGCTGGCTTACGTTGAACTTTTGATGTTTTTTTTTAAAGATTCGGACGTATTCATAGCGACTTGGTCTTATGCATAACGCATTAGTAACGGACACAGAACGTTTCGTTATGTTATAGATAACTTATACCAACGAATGCTGAACCTGTTGTCGGCCTACACAACCTTTGCCCAACGATAGTCTAACTTAGGCATAGCGCGTTGCACGCATCGCCGACGATGTCGTGACGTAGCCTATTAAAAGGCTGACGCACAACGATTCGAATCATAACTGCCGTAGAAATGGAAGTGTCAACATCGTGGTCACACCTTGGCGATCTTGCCAGCATATGCCGACCGAAGAAAAATGTGTCTAAAACGTTGGGGCACGTCAAATACGGTATGAGTAAGTTTGGTATACGTGAGTAGAACGCTAAAGTACGCTATCATACATCATAGTAAGTAGAGTACGTCAAGAAATTTTAAACATGTTCAAAATTTTACGACATACTCGGCGTATGACACACGTTCCGCATGCGATGGGGATAAGTTTTACACACGATATGTGGACGCTTACACACGTCCACAAACGCTACTTATAAGCTACTCATAAGTCGAAACACGTCGCGGTAATGTGTTTTTTACGCGAAACTTATTTCTAACTTATGTTTGACGTGCTTTGAACCAATTCTTTACGTAGTCCCAACACACATCGACGTATGTAGACGTATTCCAATGACGTCTTCCGGTCGACAAAAAAAAAAAAATGAACGTGTTTCGAACTTACAACTGCCATATAAAGACGTGTTCCCAGCGGGTTTGGGAATTGGTATATAAAAATGGTGTTCATAAAAGGGGAACCCAACAGTGTTTTCGAGTCCTTTTTGAGTCGATGTCCATGTCAGCAGTAACAGTATCAGTATCAGTATCAGTATCAGTATCAGCATCAGTATCAGTATCAGTATCAGTATCAGTATTAGTAGTAGTTTGTTCATGTTGGCAGTAGTAGGTGAGTGTGAGGGGGAGGGTGTGGGTTATGATGAATCCTCCTTGCGTCCGCGTGTCCACCGGTAGGAGACATCTTTGCACCATTGTTCGAAGTTCTTCGCGGCTAATTTTTTATGGGGCTTTTTCAACAATGAGCTATGGCTTGTTTTTACGATTTAGGTCTATTCATAACGGATTGGACAAATGCACAATGAACTAATAATGTGCATAGAGCGCTTTGATTACTTATAGATACGGTATACCAACGAATAATTATCGTGTAGCCGGCGTTCACAAACTATGCCCAACGATAGCCTAACTTATCCATATCGTGCGGCAGTTTATCTTTGCCGGTGACGTGGGGTTTGCTATTCATAGGCTGCCACTCAACGATTTAAGTGGCTGCATCTCCACTATTGAAAGTAGAAGCTTGCGCTCAACAATTGGATTTTTTTACACTCAACGACTTTTAAACGGTACCACTCAACTATTTTCATTGTTTACAATGAACGATTTCAATTGCTGTCACTCGCCTTTGTTTTTTGACGCTGGGGTTTTGAAATTTGAAGCGTTTCTTCTGAACGTGTTAAAACGCTCGAACTCGACTATTTTAAATAGACGCTGCCGATGGACAATTGGAATCATAGCCCAGCTCGACATCGAAGTGTGAACATCCTCGTCATGCCGAAGAAAAGTTTGAAGAATGCTGCAAATAAGTGTCCTGGCCGTGGACGTGGACGCTGACGCAAGGACGATCCATTATACCGACGTCTTTCAGCCTATGAGTAACTTAAAAGTAACGTCTGTCGATGTGTGGCAACGATCGCGTAACGTGCCAACAACACATTAATCATAGGTTAGAAATAAGTTTCGGGTACGCTAAACATTACCTCGGCGTGTCTCAACTTATGATTAACTTACAAGTAGCATGTGTTGACGTCTAACGATCGCAGACTGTGCATACAACTTGTGGCCAGCGTAGCGGAACGTGTGAGTCATATGCCGGCATACGTCGTGAAATTTCAAGAATGCAAAAATTTGAGGACAACCGAAAAGTACAACGTTTAAAGCCAACGTACAACGACGTATGGCAGTGTTTTTCAGCGTGCTCTCAATGTTATCAAAACTTACCCATAACGTATTCAACGTGTGCCAGCGTTTTAGAAATTTTTTTCAAAAATCGGCATACGTTGGCTAAAACGTCAAGGTGTGACTGGAATGCCATTTCTCACAAACTTTGGCTTGAGTGCATCAACGACATGCTTGGCAGAAAGTCCAAAGACACAAAGAACCTCTGGGTGTTTTGAGAAGTAGTCAGTCTACTTCCATGAGGAAACGTTTCTTATAAAACTTCCTGTGGTATAAGCAGTTCTTTGGAGTTGGCAGGTGTAAACTTTGCACACACTGAACATTTGGCTACAAGTTACTCAATGCCACAGCTCATTCCAGGCCAGAAGATGTCTTGACAGGCTATGGCATTGTCTCAAGTGACATTCATGGATCGTACTGAGGATGTTGCAGCGTTGCGGCACAGGGATAACACTGAACAAGAAATTTTTTTTACTGGAGATGTGTAAAGTGATTTAGACTAATTTGGGTACGCTGATTTCAAAAATCATAACCGTTTTGCTGTATCACGTCAGGATTTTCAGGAACAGAAATATTCCCATTGCCTAGAAGTCAGGATTTCAATGAAATTTACAAAAATTCATTTATTCATTTATTTCATCATGAATGCTTCAAAATTATAGAAATTACAGAAAAACTCCACTAGAATGTAATTAAAAATGCTTTAGGCATTTGGCTTCGCGTTTGTGCTGCTCTGTGTCAGTTTCACGATGCAGGAACCAGCAGAAATCGCCCATCATGTTCGGGTTGTGCCGCCCTTGGTAACGCGTCTCCATGAGTGAAATCTCTTGGTGGAATCGCTCGCCGTGCTCGTCCGAGACTGCTCCCAAGTTGTCAGGGAAGAAGTTCAGGTGCTGGTGTAGGAAATGGATTTTCAGGGACATCCTGGAGCCAAGTTTCCTGAAGGACTCCAGCAGCTGCTGCACTATCTCTTCATAGTTGTCCGCGCGCTCGTTCCCCAAGAAGTTGTCCGTCACAGCTTTGAAGCTCCTCCACGCTGCCAGCTCTTTGGGGTTTAGAGTTGTCGGAAAAGTTTCGTCCTTCATAATCTGTCGGATTTGCGGTCCAACAAAGACACCAGCCTTGATCTTGGCCTCCGACAAGGTGTTGCCAAACTTTTCCTTGAGGTATAAAAACCCACGCCCATTCAGATCCATTGCCCGTACAAAACTTTTCATCAAGCCGAGCTTTATGTGGAGTGGTGGAAGGAAAACCTTGGCTGGGTCGACAAGGGTAACATGCTTCACGTTGTGTCGACCAGGTACATGCTCTTTTCGCTCTTCCCAATCTTTCTTCGTCCAGTGATTCTTGTCGTCTCTGCTATCCCAGAGACAAAGGAAGCACATGTATTTCGTGTAGCCTGACTGCAGCCCTAACAACAGCGCCACCACTTTCAAGTCTCCGCAGATGTGCCAGTTGAAGTCATTGTACTTGATGGAATCAAGCAGCTGCCGCATAGTCTCATAGGTCTCTGTCATGCCGAACGCGTGAGCCAGTGGGACTGATGGTTTCTCGTTGCCATTGTGGAGCAAAACAGCCTTCAAGCTGTTCTTCCCCGAGTCGATGAAGAGACGCCAGTCTGCAGGATCGTGATCACACCCAAGTTCTTTCAACAGACCGTTGATGTCACTGCAGAATGTCATCGTGTCTTCCATCTCAAAGAACTCAGCCATGTCTCTGTGACGTGCTCTGAACAAGGATATCTTGGTGTTAGGTTCAAGTAGATTCCACTGCTGCAGCCTTGATCCAAGCAGCTCTGCCTTCGCCTTTGACAGCGAGAGATCTCTTACAAGATCATTTAAGTCTCCCTGGTTCAGAAGGTGTGATTCTTGAGTGTCGGGTTCAAAAGGTTCATCATCACCATCCTCTTCACCACTGCTTACAGCTATGTTCTGATCAGCTGGAGGTGTTGGAACGGGGTTCTCGTCATCATGAGGCACAGGTTTACAAGCAGAGACGCAGTCAGCGTACTTGATGTGACCTTTATTCTTCTTGTTGAAGCCGGCGATGCTTGTGCAGCAGAAATAACAATCATCATGATGATTCTGCGGCTCACGCCATATCATGGGCACCGCAAATGGCATGCTCGCGCGCTTGCCCACCAACCACTGAGTCAAGGTTGTGTGACAGCTTGTGCAGCAGATGTGTGGTGCCCAGCTCTGTTCTTGGTCCCCCACCTGACACCCGAAGTAGTGAAAGTAGGCGGCCTTCATTTTCACTGCTGTAGATATACTTCGCTGTTGATCTTTTTTGGTATACCGACCACAGACATAACAGAAGTTGTCAGGATGATTGGTACAGGAACGCCTACTCATCTTTATCTGAAAGAAAGAAATATAACACAAGTTAACAACAATTGTACGAAATAGACATGTTAAAGACATATGTAAATTTCATTGAAATCCTGACTTCTAGGCAATGGGAATATTTCTGTTCCTGAAAATCCTGACGTGATACAGCAAAACGGTTATGATTTTTGAAATCAGCGTACCCAAATTAGTCTTAATCACTTTACACATCTCCAGTAAAAAAAAAATTTTGAAATTTGTTGTTCAGTGTTATTATGCAATCACCAGCAAAGAGCAGACAGACCATGAGCAAGATGCAGTTCATTTCTGGTGTCCAAATACTGGGTGATGCTGAGTGGTAAGTCAGCTTAGTGTGACAACTAACCCTTTAGGAGAAATTAGGCAAAAAGCTGAAGAATGTTATCAGCTTCGGTTGAAGAACGTCAGATATCCAGCTGGCATTGGCCGTCCTGACACCATGTTGTGAGCACCACAAAGGCTTCTGCCAGTAGGGCTTTTATTGCATCGACCAACCATGATAAGAAAAACCAAACTCACAAAACAACAATTCATTAACAAGAGGGGTGACCCCCCCCCCCCCACCGTACCCCAAATGCCACGATAAGCTATTTGAACAGGAACACAGTGTTTTTCCAAGGAGGAAACCCCCCTTGTGAAGGGGGGACATTATATACGAGTATGAATATTGTTTCTTAATGACATTAAGATTATGATATTACTTTAGTGGTGTTATTACCTTTGTTATAAGAAGTGGACTTGTGGAAAAAAACGCCACAATAACCTATACACCTTAACATGGATTTCGGCCAAGGCGGAAAATCCCCTGGGGGAGTGGGGGCAAATGCAGTCGTGACAACATCCATCATGTGACCCTTCGTCCTCCTGTCAAGCCTGGTTGAGATTGGATAGGTAACGACTGAATGTATCGTGGACAGACAGACAGACAGACAGACACCTAATTGTGTATTTTAGGGTGATGATGATGATTCACTTATTCAGCTTATCCCAGGAGTTACCCAAGACACGCTTCAGAAAGTGATGCGTTTCCTGTTGCTGCATTTCAGAAAATATATAGAACAGAGGGGAGGTCATATTGAGTACTTGGTTTAAATATTGATAACTTAAGGACAAATATTTCACATAAAAAACCTTACTTTGCATTTGTCACTTGTGAAGTTGAGATTTTTTTTGTTTTATTATTTTCCTTTTCATGACTCACCTTGCACAGAGGCATGACAGAAGTAGACACCGTGATTTAAAAATTATTTATTTATTGAACATTTGAAGTGTATTTGGTCCATTTTAATGCATACACTCGTATTTTATAGACTTGCCATTTGCAGATTTCAATGCTTTTACTCTTTCAGGCATAAAACTAATGAGTTCCAAAATTTTCTCTTGTGGGATTTCTGCCCAGGCTTCACGCAAAAGGTTTTGCAATTCTGTCCATGATGTTGGTTTCCTAGACTTTTTCCGCACAGATCGATCCAATATGGCCCAGAGGTGTTCGATGGGATTCATGTCAGGAGACTGACTTGGCCATGGAAGTCACTTGATCCCATTTCTGTTTGTCCTGCCATTCTTTGGTCTTTTTCACAGTGTGGCATGAAGCTCCATCTTCCATGAACAGTGTTGTTTTTGACCATCTGACCAGTGGAGAAGATGGGGAGACATCCATCCTCAAGGATAGAAATGTGTGTCGTGGTGTTGATGTTGCCAACACACTCCACAAGCTCTGACCGACGAGCACTCCAGATTTATCCCCACGCCATCACTGAAAAACCACCATGTTTGACAGTTGGCTGCAATCGGTTCAAAGAGAACTCTTTACTGGGAAGTCTTCAGACGCATACACGTCCACTGTTAGAAAATTGAGCAAATTGGGGCTCATCTGAAAAAATGACAGTTTGCCAAAACTCCGAGGGTCTGGTGGCCATCTCGTCAGCCCACTTCTTTCTCCTTTGAATGTTGGCTGGTCTAAGAAGAGGTACCCAGTTGACGAAGGTACCGCACGACAGTTCTTGAGCTAACTTGGACCTTCTCTGCAACATCTGCTGCCTTGCAATGGGGGAGTTTTCTCAATGGACCGCTTGACAGCTCGAAGACACCTTTCTGAGGGCCCAGATCGACCAGAACAGGAAGCTGTGGATTCCTTTCCTTCACTGGTGAATTGCACAATCACCCGATTGACCGTAGTCAGCAGAATGCCAAGGTTCTGAGCTATCCGATGCTGGCTGACTCCACCTTCCAAATGGCCAACAATTCGTCCTCTTTGAAAATCGGAAAGTTTATGTGCTACATGGGTTTGAGCCATAGTTAATTGTCTTACATGTCGCAGGAATTCGTTTCTGCAAATAAATCGTTGAATATTTGTACAAATCGCTGAGTAAAACTTGTTTCATGCAGATGAAATGAATAAATTCAAGGTGTCTATTTACTTCTGTCATGTCTCTGTATGATAATATATTAAGACCACAGAAAGAAAGGTAAATGCCTGGAGATTGAGCCACAAGTAGAAAGTTTGAACGGTGAGATTGCATTGCTGGGTTGACTGACTGGACACAGCTGAAGTTGTGGATCCATTGATGTAGGCCCACAGCCGTGGTTGTAGACCCACCATTTGGAGAGGTTCTGGACCGAAAGAGCAGATCCCCTCTATGAAGAACGGGGGCCACCTGATGACCCTCCGGCATTCAGAAAATCTATCAGTTGCTTTCATGTATGCTGTGCGTTTTGCCATCCCTCTCCTAGCACGAGTTAGGGGAGGAATTTGGAATTTGTTCAGGGTGTGGGCGACAGCTCGCGTTCTCTTCACAAACACCACCATGGGACCTTTATAGGGTGTTCGAGAATGATGCAGTCTGACTGGACAACAGTTTAACGTCCATCCGAGAGATGTCACATACATTGATGAATCACTCCACCCTTGAAACACCGGAATGACAGTTTGTATCCTGGTTGGGATTCAAACCTAGGCTGGGCAGCTTAAGGTTGGAGGTGTGGTTGAGGGTGGAAGAGCATTGATTGTGTAAGTATGAATAAGGACTGGCGTGTAGATTTTTTGGAGAATGGAGGTGTGGGGAAGAGGGGGTTGAGGAGAGGTTCTACATTTGAGTGAAGGTGAGGTGGGGAAGTGCACTGGGCCTTGGGGTGGGTTGAGGAGGGTTGAGGGTGGAAGGGCATTGATTGTGTAAGTATGAGTGAAGACTGGCATGTAGATTTTTGGAGGATGGAGATGTGGGGAAAAGGGGTTGAGGAGGGGTTCTACATTTGAGTGAAGGTGAGGTGGGAAGTGCACTGGGCCTTGGGGTGGGTTGAGGAGGGTTGAGGGTGGAAGGGCATTGATTGTGTAAGTATGAGTAAAGACTGGCGTGTAGATTTTTTGGAGGATGGAGGTGTGGGCGAAGAGGAGGTTGAGGAGAGGTTCTAGATTTGAGTGAGGGTGAGGTGGGGAAGTGCACTGGGCTTTGGGGTGGGTTGAGGAGGGTTGAGGGTGGAAGGGCATTGATTGTGTCAGTATGAGTAAAGACTGGCATGTAGATTTTTGGAGGATGGAGGTGTGGGGAAAGGGGGTTGAGGAGAGGTTCTAGATTTCAGTGAGGGTGAGGTGGGGCAATGCAATGGACCTTGGGGCAGGTGGAGGAGGGTTTAGGGTGGAAGGGCATTGATTCTTGAAGTATGAGTAAAGGATGGCGTGTATATTTTTTGGAGGATGGATTTGTGGGGAAGAGGAGGTTGAGGAGAGGAGAATTGAGGAGAATTGAGTTGAGGAGAAAGAAAGTTGAGGAGAATTGTGTAAGTTCTAGATTTGAGTGAGGGTGAGGTGCGGCAGTGCACTGGGCTTTGGGGCGGGTGGCGGAGGGGTAAAGGGTGGAAGGGAATTGATTATGTAAGTACGAGTAAAGACTGGTGAGTAGATTTTTTGGAGGATGGAGGTGTGGGGATGAGGGGGTTGAAGAGAGGTTCTAGATTTGAGTGAAGGTGAGGTGGGGCAGTGCGCTGGGCCTTGTGGCGGGTGGAGGAGGGTTGAGCATTGAAGGGCATTGATTGTGTAAGTACGAGTAAAGATTGGTGAGTAGATTTTTTGTAGGATGGAGGTGTGGGGAAGAGGAGGTTGAGGAGAGGTTCTAGATTTGAGTGAGGGTGAGGTAGGGCAGTGCACTGCTCCTTGGGGTGGGTGGACAAGGGTTGAGGGTGGAAGGGCAATGATTGTGTAAGTATGATTAAAGACTGGCTTGTAGATTTTTTGGAGAATGGAGGTGTGGAGAAGAGGGGGTTGAGGAGAGGTTCTAGATTTGAGTGAGGGTGAGGTGGAGCAGTGCACTGGGCCTTGGGGCGGGTGGAGGAGTGTTGAGGGTGGAAGGGCAATGATCGAGTAAGTATGAATAAGGACTGCCGTGTAGATTTTTTGGAGGATGGAGGTGTGGGGAAGAGGGGGTTGAAGAGAGGTTCTAGATTTGAGTGAGGGTGAGGTGAGGCAGTGTGCTGGGCCTTGCGGCGGAAGGAGGAGGGTTGAGGGTGGAAGGGCACTGATTGTGTAGGTATGAGTAAAGACTGGCGTGTACATTTTCAGAGGATGGAGGTGTGGGGAAGAGTGGGTTGAGTAGAGGTTCTAGATTTGAGTGAGGGTGAGGAGGGGAAGTGCATTGGACCTTGGGGTGGGTGGAGGAGTGTTGAGGGTGGAAGGGCATTGATTGTGTAAGTATGAGTGAAGGCTGGCTTGGAGATTTTTTAGAGGATGGAGGTGTGGCGAAGAGGAGGTTGAGGAGAGGTTCTAGATTTGAGTGAGGGTGAGGTGGGGCAGTGCGCTGGGCCTTGTGGCGGGTGGAGGAGGGTTGAGGGTGGAAGGGCATTGATTGTGTAAGTATGAGTAAAGACTGGCGTGTGTATTTTTTGGAGGATGGAGGTGTGGGGAAGAGGGGTTGAGGAGAGGTTCTAGATTTGAGTGAGGGTGAGGTGGGGAAGTGCACTGGGCCTTGGGGTGGGTTGAGGAGGGTTGAAGGTGGAAGGGCATTGATTGTGTCAGTATTAGTAAAGCCTGGCATGTAGATTTTTTGGAGGATGGAGGTGTGGGGAAGAGGGGGTTGAGGAGAAGTTCCAGATTTGAGTGAGGGTGATGTGGGACAGTCAATTGGGCCTTGGGGCGGGTGGAGGAGGGTTGAGGGTGGAAGGGCATTGATTGTGTCAGTATGAGTAAAGACTGGCATGTAGATTTTTTGGAGGATGGAGGTGTGGGGAAAAGGGGTTGAGGAGAGGTTCTAGATTTGAGTGAGGGTGAGGTGCAGCCGTGCACTCGGCTTTGGGGCGGGTGGAGGAGGGGTAAAGGGTGGAAGGGCCTTGATTATGTAATTACGAGTAAAGACTGGTGAGTAGATATTTTGGAGGATGGAGGTGTGGGGAAGAGGGGGTTGAAGAGAGGTTCTAGATTTGAGTGAGGGTGAGGTGGGGCAGTGCGCTGGGCCTTTTGGCAGGTGGAGGAGGGTTGAGGGTGGAAGGGTATTGATTGTGTAAGTACGAGTAAAGACTAGTGAGTAGATTTTTTGGAGGATGGAGGTGTGGGGAAGAGGAGGTTGAGGAGAGGTTCTAGATTTGAGTGAGGGTGAGGTGGGGCAGTGCACTGCGCCTTGGGGCAGGTGGATGAGGGTTGAGGGTGGAAGGGCAATGATTGTGTAAGTATGAGTAAAGACTGGCTTGTAGATTTTTTGGAGGATGGAGGTGTGGAGAAGAAGGGGTTGAGGAGAGGTTCTAGATTTGAGTGAGGGTAAGGTAGGGCAGTGCACTGGGCCTTGGGGCAGGTGGAGATGTGGTTAATGGTGGAAGGGCATTGATTGTGTAAGTATGAGTATAGACTGGCATGTTGATTTTTTGGAGGATGGAGGTGTGGAGAAGAGGGGGTTGATGAGATGTTCTAGATTTGAGTGAGGGTAAGGTGGGGCCGTGCATGGGGCATTGGGGCAGGTGGAGGTGTGGTTGAGGGTGGAAGGGCATTGATTGTGTAAGTATGAGTAAAGACTGGCATGTAGATTTTTTGGCGGATGGAGGTGTGGGGAAGAGGGGGTTGAGGAATGGTTCTAGATTTGAGTGAGGGTGAGGTGGAGCAGTGCACTGGACCCTGGTGCGGGTGGAGGAGTGTTGAGGGTGGAAGGGCATTGATTGTGTAAGTATGAGTAAAGGCTGGCTTGTAGATTTTTTGGAGGATGGAGGTGTGGGGAAGAGGAGGTTGAGGAGAGATTCTAGATTTGAGTGAGGGTGAGGTGGGGCAGTGCAATCGGCCTTGGGGTGGGTCGAGGAGGGTTGAGGATGGAAGGGCATTGATTGTGTTAGTATGAGTAAAGACTGGCATGTTGATTTTTTGGAGGATGGAGGTGTGGAGAAGAGGGGGTTGATTAGATGTTCTAGATTTGAGTGAGGGTGAGGTGGGGCAGTGCAATCGGCCTTGGGGTGGGTCGAGGAGGGTTGATGGTGGAAGGGCATTGATTGTGTTAGTATGAGTAAAGACTGGCATGTTGATTTTTTGGAGGATGGAGGTGTGGAGAAGAGGGGGTTGATTAGATGTTCTAGATTTGAGTGAGGGTGAGGTGGGGCAGTGCACGGGGCTTTGGGGCAGGTGGAGGTGTGGTTGAGGGTGGAAGGGCATTGATTATGAAAGTATGAGTGACGACTGGCGTGTAGATTTTTTGGAGGATGGAGGTGTGGGGAAGAGGGGTTGAGGAGAGATTCTAGATTTGAGTGAGGGTGAGGTGGGGCAGTGCAATCGGCCTTGGGGTGGGTCGAGGAGGGTTGAGGATGGAAGGGCATTGATTGTGTTAGTATGACTAAAGACTGGCATGTTGATTTTTTGGAGGATGGAGGTGTGGAGAAGAGGGGGTTGATTAGATGTTCTAGATTTGAGTGAGGGTGAGGTGGAGGCAGTGCACGGGGCCTTGGGGCAGGTGGAGGTGTGGTTGAGGGTGGAAGGGCATTGATTATGAAAGTATGAGTGACGACTGGCGTGTAGATTTTTTGGAGGATGGAGGTGTGGCGAAGAGGGGGTTGAAGAGAGGTTCTAGATTTGAGTGAGGGTGAGGTGGGCCAGTGCACTGGGCCTTGGGGGCGGGTGGAGGAGGGTTGAGAGAAGTGGAATGGGCAGGGGATATTACCACTATATTCAGCTTCTGCCAGTGAGAGGATTAAATATCACACATGATCGTTTTCAAACAAGGCTCGCTTGCCCTCCGGTGCGTCGTCATGATCAAATAAATCGTGTTTATAAATTATTTTGCAAGTTTGCCGAGATACTTTGGTGAGTTGAAAAAAAAAACAGTTTTATCTTAAATCAGCAGCACGTTCCTGAAAACGATGACAGGACATCACGACACGATCAATCATCAATTGAGCAGACATTTGATTTCAAGCCCCGCCCCCATTGAAGCCCCGCCCTCCCCTCGTCCACACTCCTTTCCCGGCGTGCTTGGCGCCGTGCGGGGCGTGCCTCGCCGCAAGATGGCCGACTACGAGGAGCAAATATCTGACGAGGAGAAGGTAGGAGCCTTCGGTTGGACGGCGAGACGCCTTGCTTTCAGTACTTTATCTCTCACAATGTTAACCGCTCGCTCTTGAACGGCCGAGAATGACTGCGGTGATATTCCTGGCGTCTTTCAGAGGAGTTTTCGGCAGGTTGTGTGTATGGGCGCGCCGTCAACGGACATAGATTCATCTCGGTTGCTGTTTGTGAGCTGTGTGATTTTTTTGTTGTTGTTGTTGTTGTTGTTTGTCGAGGTACCGGGAACGCACGGGTTCTGAATGTCTGCGGAGTGAGACGTGTACAGGTAGCAGGTCGCTGTTTGGGCATGTTTCGTGCTTCTTACGCCCATCCTGGCCGGCACTTCCGCATATCTTTACCCTCTTGTCAGACGTGGGGCCGAGACACCGAAACGGTGTTGTTCGAATGAAAATGCTCGTTTCTTCCTCGCCCAGTATCTCGCTTCCTTCACCCCAAATACGATGGTGAATTGTCGCCCTGGATATCTACTCTTCTTCTTCTTCTCCTAAATCCTCTTCTTCTTCATCGTACTCCGGAGCTCAGTGGATGTTATTGCATTTTACTTTTGGTTTCGCTTTTTGAATTCGACTCATTACCAGAAAGTCCTGTTATTTGTGATATATAATTATATAATTATATATATATATATATATATATATATATATATATATATATATATATATATATATATATATATACACACATTGGTGGCGAATAATTGTGATGCAGATATCTGGTTATTAGAAACGTGAGGTAACTTATTTATGTGTTGACCCTTGACTTGACCAGCACCTTGGGGTCCATGGTGACTCCAAGGATGTTTCGTAAACTGAAAGACACACACACACATACACATACACATACACATACACATACACACACTCACTTCGAGATCTGGTCCCATTCCATCTGCGGAAACCCACCCACGTGTCGAGATAGCAGGCAACAGCAACTTACACACACACACACACACACACACACACACACACACACACACACACACACACACACACACACACACACACACACACACACACACACACACACACACACACACACACACACACACACACACACACACACACACACACACACACACACACACCCGCCGGTAGGCGACATGGGTGGTCGATATATAACTGCATACTTGTCATGCAGTTTTTGACGGATCGGGCTAAACATTTTTAACAGAGAGGTTGATTATAGTGTGCATAAAAGCGCGGAAGCAGATTTCTGATTTTCGATTTTTTATTTTTATTTTTAGGATTTTTCAATAATTTCAAAGTCCCGTTGCTCGACAACGGTCGCGTCCATAGCAACGGTGCTCAAAAGCATAGAAGTAAATCCTGGTATGAACCTACCAGTCAAGTTTCATCAAAATCGGTTAACTCCTCTGGTCTCCATAGGTGTCCATTACATACTTTCAGACAGACGGAAAACCTGAGAATAACGGTAGTCTAGCGACCACCCAATATGACAGGCTGTCAACTTTTTTTTTTTTTGAAATTTTTGAAAAAGTGTGTGTGTGTGTGTGTCTGTGTGTGTATACACACACACACACACACACACACACACACACACACACACACACACACACACACACAATTTTTCAAAAATTTCAAAGTCCCGTTGCTCGGCAACGGTGGTGTCCATAGCAACGGTTCTCATTTGCACACAACTAGGTCATGGTATGAACCTACCAACCAAGTTTCATCGAAATCGCCATTGTATTAACGGAGCATTGGACCAGACAGACAGACAGACAGACATATCAACGGAAATACTGATAATAAGGGTAGATCAATTTTTTTTTTTTCCCGACTGGATCGACTACCCAACAGAGAGGGGTGAAAAGACGAGCTCCTTTCCCTTCAGTGGCGGAGGTTAATATTCGGGATATTGCATTTGAGGGCGTGGTCATGGTGATGTATTTGAGGGCGTTGTCATGACTAACGTTTTCAAACTTGTGAGTTGTGATATTGTATGATGTCTTGAAATCTTTTCCTTTACTTTATCATTGTATAATGACAATGTTAGCAGAACCCTCAAAGATGTATTGATGTAAAGTTAGAGCTTCACTAATTTTGTGCATCCCACCAGTACATATAGATTGCATGACGAGGACTTTAATATGTCACTGTTGTTTTATCCAAATGAAATGCATCTTGGTATATTATGTACCAATCAACAGAGAATCAAGATTATTGGCAAATATATGGAATTTGAACAGTATTCCAGCATGAGTTGTGAGCTCAGGTGGGAATGCCAAACAGGCATGCCAATGTTGGCATGTTTTGTAATTTTCAAGCCAGGTTGGTGCATGGCTTGTGTGCTGGTTTACACGAATTATTACCATCATTGTCGATGCCACGAGTTAGCGAGCACAGTTGTTAGGCACCTTCAGTGTGTACTTTTTACAACGGTACCAAAACAGCTGGGTCGGTTCATTTGCTTTCCTTTGTTTTTTTTTTGCCCACTATATTGTCATGTGTATATAATGTCTTGGCATCTCTTCCTGTTTGTAGGCCTTGTGTTGGCTTGATGGTTAAGGTGGCTGGCTTAAGATCTTCGAGTCTTGAGTTCAAGACCCTGTCATTCCATTAAATTAACACCAGGTGGGGTTGACTCAGCCTGTTATCCTTCCGAGTTCGGCAAAGTGTGTGTGTGTGTGTGTGTGCGTGTGCGTGCGTGCGTGCGTGCGTGCGCGCACATGTGTGCATTCTGGGCTGAAAAGATCGAAACCTCAAAGAAGAACGATCCATCTGGCCGAGGAACCAGTCTGTTGCTTACAGGTTAAGGTTGTTACCTTTGGTAAAGGGAACTATGTGTTGAGGCTTGCAATTTTAATAGTCGAACATATGACCTGAATGTTACCTAATATACAGCAGTTCTTTAAATTTAAACAGTTCTTTAAACTGGGCTGTATTATATTTGAGGAATTGCTGATACTGCACAATTACATGTGTGTATCTATTTGTCTATCTCGAATGAAATGGTGGCTTTTTTGAGGAAGGAAAGAATTGCAAAGTTCTGTTTGTGGCCTTGCAGATGTGTTCATTTTGTGTGCATGCCCATAAAAGTACTTTTCCAACCCCACCCCACCCCCACAGGTGCGCATATCGTCCAACTTTCTGAAGCATGCACCACCTGGGGAGTTCAATGAAGTGTTCAATGGTAAAGTATTTACTTTTGAATTATTTTATAGAAGGAAAGAACTGCATACAGCAGCCAGCTGGTGTGGCAAATTGGTTAAATGTTCTAAAGGGACCAGATATTTGTATCATACATTTAGTATATTCTCGTCTTAATATTTTGCTGTGAGGTTGCCGGATATCCCGCTTTGTTTGATCAGCAAGGACAGGTGTGGAGCTGTCCTATACCGTACTTTTAACATCGGAACACAAGACGCTGAAAATAATATGTGCCTCATGTACTCGTTTGCATATTTATTTCACTTTAAACTCTGAATTGTTTTATTTTCGAAACACCTTCAGTAGTGGTGAAGGTTTCAATTCCGAGTTTTCTTTATTTTGTCTTTTGTGGATAAAAGCTGTGTTTGTGAGCAGTTATATCATAGTTGCCTTAGCACCAGCTTAGCCCCCCCCTCCCCACCCCTTGCATACTGTCGTCCCATACAGGCCATATCTCGTGAAATCTCTTGGTATATCAGTGGGATACAAAACGTAAACTGTTCAGCCTTATGGAGGTATGCGCTCCACCGAGTGTCGTTCTCGTTTTATATGTTGAAGTAGCTGGATTTCTCCCTCTGTCCGTCCGTCTGTCTATCATGCTGTTTTTGCTGGGACTTCATTGTGGCGTTATGTCTGGGATGTCATTTACAAACACTGGGAAAACCCTTTACGGTGGTGAATAATCCATGACTCGATAAGAAGCGGTGCATTATTTCAGGCACCAATTCTGATAACTGCGAGGAAGCCTAACGAATTGGTTGACGTTTCTTAATAATATTGTCATCATCATAATAAAGTGACGTTCACAATCATGGTATCATAATAATGCGATGACCATGTCAACCTTTGGTATTTGCATAAATGAATGAAACAAAAAGGTTTATTATTCCATTTAGTATTAAAGGGGTCTATTATTCATGATTCAGTGAGAAGCTTGCCAATAAACTGCTTCGGCATCACCGAGGCACAGTACCAGACTATATTACCTTGCATTAGAATCAGAATGTATTCATGGGGCTGTAAGGATGCTCCACATCACTGTTTTTCAGGTTGGTCCTGAAGGGAAGCAGGTGTTTCCAGTGCAGAAACACTGGAACCACCTCCTTATGGACAGGTTAATTACCGCAGTCATAAAAGTGCGGTAATTATGGACGACTGGTAATCCTTGCTCACATTCTTCACAAAACAGACAAAAGTCAGTTTTTCTTTGTCTAATTAGTGTTAAAGTTGTGAAGAGACAACCTCCATAATTATAACAATACACATCAGAATTGGAATAAACATCTTGTATATATTATTTCCGAGTTTTTGGTTTCGTGTCGCACTATCTTCAACTTTGTTCTGCGCTCGAGTAACGTGATATTCGGCTTACATTATCTCAAAGACCATATGAGGTGCATGGTACAAAAAAAAGTAAATAAAATGGTTCTGAAACAGTGAAATCGTATTCCACTTACTGCATTAAAGTAAAATTACTACTGATACTCTGCATCAATTCCTTTCTCAAACACACCCACCCCAACATGTCGCGCAGAGCGCGGCTTATGCTGGGGTAAAAATTAACACACACACACAGACACACACACACACACACACACACACACACACACACACACACACACACACACACACACACACACACACACACACACACACACACACACACAGTCATGCGCCACTTAGACGGGGTTACATTCTGAAAAACGCGTCGTTAAGCGACGTCATCGTTGTGTGAACATCAATTTTTTTTTTCTTTTTCGAACATCATACTTACACAAACCTAGACACCTAGGCTATATGGTATAGCCTATTTTCGTTTTCGAACATCGTTTTTGAACATCGTACTGACACAAACCTAAACACTTAGGCTATATGTTATAGCTATATGGTTTCCAGGTCAATCACTCGACGTGACCTCTTACTGGCAATATCAGCAGTGGATTTTGTATGCTTAAGGTCCATGATGAAAAAAAACAACACGAGATTAAATCAAGCACACGGGAAAATGATGCAATCAAGAGACGGGGTAAACATGATATGTACAGAAGAACAATGCTGCGTGACACGGCATGCTGTTTTACAGTAAACTTTTTTTTATAAGTAGAAAGAGGACACTCTAAAATAACGATAAAAAGTACAGTGTAGTAAATACATAAACCAGTGACATTGTTGTTTACTATCATTATCAAGTATTATGTACTGTACAGCGTACATAATTGTATGTGCTATTTTTATACGACTGGCAGCGCTACGTCGGCTACGTCACGAGGCGATAGGAATGTTTCAGCTACTTTTTTTTTTTTTTTCAGAGCTGGCAGATCCGTCGTATATGCGATCCGTCGTTAAGCGGCGCATGACTGTATATATATATATATATATATATATATATATATATATATATATATATATATATATATATATATATATATATATATATATATATATATATATATATATATATATATATATATATATATATACACATGCGCACACACACACTCACAAAGTTGGATACTTTGAGACATGGGAGGGTTCCACTCCACCTTCTGAAACCCGCATATGGAGATGACACGCACACACGCACACACACACACACACACACACACACACACACACACACACACACACACACACACACACACACACACACACACACACACACACACACACACACACACACACGATTCTCACATGTAGTGTGCGTTCTTGCATGCCACTCCTGTCGATAGATCTAGTACAATATAGATCCTTCATTCTCAGATATACTGTAATATATTGTTACGGCTGTGGAAATTCGCAGAACACCATAAAGGTTCCTGAGTTCAGTTAGATCGGTAAGTCTGTGTTCAGTTAGCTTTCCCCACCGTTGTTTAATGGGATTTATTCGTGTCACAGGGCTGTGATCCTTTGAAGTAGGTTTTTCTTTTTCTATCGTTATTTTGAACCAACCACATCTCCACCACCATTACAACAACCAACATCGCTCCTCTTAACCACAACACCAATCACGCCACGAACGCCAACCACCTAACCACCTTCGCTGCTACGCCAGCTATCAATTCCCTTCTTCTCCACGGACACATTCCAACCATCTCTCCGCATTCAGTCAATAAACGCGAGCAAAAGGAAGGAACTTGAGGGCGCGCGGATTTTTTCCGCCTAATATTCCCACCTGTTTTCTCCGCACTTGGTGTGGGGGGAGGGCGAGGCAGATCGTTCACCATTGGTCGGTTCGTGGAATGAGGCGCTGGGAATGGAGGCACTCCCCTTTTCGAGAAGTTTCTCGAAGGGAGGCGGAGCCGAAAAACGGGGAGGAGCGAAGCGCTGAGCCCCAGGAGATATACGGCGGACAAGACGCGAGCTTTGTGCGGGGGTCTTTGTCTTTTGTCTTGGTCTTTTTTTTCTTTCAAGCTGGTGTGGTTCAAGCTCGTGTGGATCGGGGCTTTGGTGGTTTCGCCTTCTGGGGCGGACATCGAAGAAGTGCTGCCTTTCCCTCTGGGCGCACAGTCGCTAGGGTTGTGCGTGGAGGACCAGCTCTGCCGCGCAGTCGGGAGGAGAGTGCCGGAGAGAGCTCGCCGACCATCGCACCACGAGGGTGCAGGTAACCAGCGTCGGCCTCGTGGGACCCATTCGGTCAGCCAAGGCCCACGGGCCCAGTCTGACCCGCCCTGTCTGTGGGGGTGGTCTTTGCTCTTCTTTTGTGTGAATGTGGTGCCGTGTCCATAAGTAAAACTGCTTAAGCGCCTGTAAATGAGTATTGCTTTTATTCAGTCGTAGTGCTTTTCCTTTGCATACGTCACGTGATTGCTTTTGTTTGCCTGTATATTGCATGATTGCCTTGCCTCATACATGTTGTAATAAATAAATGTGCTTTGTGTGAATGTACCCCATTCGTCACATCCTCCTTTCACCCTATTGGAAATGCCATCTTGCATCGCGGAATAAATAGCTGAGTTTTAAACACCCGTTAAATAAGAATCGGATCCGGCGAGGTCGGGCGATAATACCCGCTCGGTTATCACTGCAGAACGGAACGGAACGGACCGCTTAAGCGGTTCGTGTCCCAAGCCGACCTGCATCGAGGTACGGCCGCCCGGTCGGCTGCCCACGCAGGTACTTAGGTATATCAAATTTGGCGAGTGACCCTATCTTGCGTGGGTAGACAATTGGCTCGGCTGTGGTGGGGATTAGAAACCCACCCGTGACTGGTTTCCGGCGTTAGCTCCGGAAAGTCACGACTGAATTGTCCGTCCGGTGGGCGACGCGGTTGCTATCAGTGGAAAGCGGCCGATTGCACGCCGGCGGGCGCGAATTCGTAACAATATGTACCCTGGCAAAGCTGTACATTAAAGAGCAGGTTTTGGGTCGCTGATGACTTCTTGTGATTCGAAGGTTGTAATCACATTCATAATCGTTGGGCAATTATTTTCTTACATTTGAAACTCAAAATATGCAAAAATTAACTGAAGTCAAAACTTTTGTCAGTGATCGAAAAACAGACCGGAATTTACCGAAGATGCTATGACGTCACGTTCTCCGAAAACTTTGTGAACATTCGGAAACAGCGTGTGAACAATGGCGAGATACGAATCAGAGAGTGATTTCAGCGGCGATGAAATTGAGTGTTTTCATTCCGATATTGCCGAGGACAAGTCGGAGTATGATGGGAATTTATACTATGGAGTTTCTGGCCCTGAGCCATATAGATTTGAGCCACTTACAAGTGCCAGAAAACGGCTTGTTTCGTATACAAGTGGCAGGACTGACTGCCTTGCAGTTCACACTGACAGACTCCACCAGACAGATTGGTTTGTAGATTTTGTAGATTCTTGTTCGATGCATAAAATAATGTAAAATTTGATTCGTCTGTGACTTGATATAATAATTTTTAAATCTCCAGTCACTCAAGAGTCAGAAAGAGAACGAATCAATAATGGACCCAATATATATTATACACCATAGCCTTGGCGTTGAAGTCTTTCTGACAGCCGAGTTTGGCCTCAGCGAAAGTGAACAATTGGAACAAACCCCAACTTTCAAGAGACTGTTGTGACATATAAATACAAAAACATGTTTCGCCTCATTGGGAAATATTCTACCAAATTTAGAAAAAAAAGTGGAAAATTGATCAATTTTTTACAATCGAAATGAAATAGCCCAATTTGCAGATGCTGTTAAAAAAAGTAATTTAATCAACAATAAGTTGATTTGTTGAGAATTTTTTTCATGTTTGTGTTTTTCAGAAAGTTTATTTATGTGTTTTTCCATGTACTCTTTGAGAATACATTTCAAGGTTTTTCTCACTTGAACTCAACAATTGATTCTGTGACAGAGCAGTATCTGGAGAACTTGTCAACCAACAACTCATATTCACAGAGTGGTGATCAGATGTGTTTATGCCTTCGTAATCCTCGGCTGTGAAATGGTCACCACAAATGACAAGTCTATCCAAAGGGTCCTCTTTACCCGTTTTTTGGGGGGGGAAATTTGCCCGTTTTGTTTGTTCAAATCTTATCCACTGCCGGCGAATGTTTGATTCCTTTGGGAATCGGTGGGAGCGATTACCCATTTTCCAGCCATTTTTGGAAAACATGACGACACACGTACGAGGCATGATGTACAAATATCCAAATATCCAAATAACTTTGTTCTGCATTAATTAAAAATAAAAAAGGGTAATATAGATAGTTGCAAGCTCAAAAAAAAGCGAAAGAACGGCTCGCTGAACTGGACACTTCTTCAATGAGCGAGTGAGCGTCCGCTTTGTTTTGGAGAACGTGACGTCACCATCCATATATGGCACGCGGCTTTTTTCAACAGCCTCGAGAAATAACAACTTCGGAGTTAAATTTCATTAAACTTCCCAATAGTTAGGCAACCACAATAGTTTGCATCGAACTATTTAATGCACATATAATCATATTGATAAATTTTCACAACATGTTTGGTGACCCGCAACCTGCTCTTTAAATGCTCAGTCTTTTCACCCTCGCCCGTTCCCAGAGGGACAGGGACAGGAGAGGCATTTGCAACTAGTCTGTCAGTGAATGTGAGACTGTACATGTATACTGTATGTACTCAGTTTCGATCCTTCATTCTCAGATGTAATACAATCAAGAAACACTCCCCACATTGTGCAGTTAAAAATGAGTGAGCCTGTCGATGCTCGTTCCTTAGATATACTGTCCTATAATCTACATGCCCGGATCAGGCTCTGCATTGTTACATGCTCTTGCTCACTATTGTTTTCAGTCTTTGAACTTGAGGTCACAGTTTTGGTTGCATAATGTCCCTTTGAATTTGCCTTTTGTTGTTCAGTTAAGAAATTGCATTCTCCATTAATGTGAGCTTTAAATTTAATTAAAAGCGATGCCAGATTTGTGTCTAGCAGCTGTGCCAAAAAGTATCGAGGTTGCGTTTTATTTATTTATTTATTTATGTATTTATTTAAACTTTCGGATGAGCTTGCATGTGGAAATGCTGAGAATGAGCAGCGGGTTGTCGCAGGAATGTACATGGCATTGAAGTGCTGTGAAGGATGGGGTGACGGGTGTTCATTACAGAAGGGCTGCCATAGAGACTATGGAAGGCAGTTTGTAAGCTTGCATAAGAGAGGAAAATGGGCTGTTGACATGTGACTTCTGCTGACATGTGAGACTAAGACTACACAGGTCATTATCCTTGGAGAGCAAGTCCTGTGGTTGGAGCAGGATATTCTAGGGTAGTAACAGTCTTTTTTGGAGGGCTTTAAGCAGAGGACAGATTTATGCCATTTGATCTTGACTGCAATTACACTATCGAATGTGTTTCTCAGAGCAAATGCCATTTTGTTGGTGAGGATACACACGGGTTGTGCAAAAGCTCGGTATTGCCATTTGCTCCGGCATGATGAAGTACTTTTTGCTGAGTTTCAAATGATTGGTTGCAGATCTGATGGTTGTTTTTCACTTTCCATCTTCAACTGAAAAATGTGTGATTAAGCAGGAAATGTAACTTGCAACCCTTTTCCGTCATCTGGCTGGGCTGTGTTTCGCATCGAGGCTCGGTGTGGCTTGGCCAGAGTTTTTTTTTCCCCTAATTATTATTATTATTTTTTTTATTTGCCATTACAAAACAACAAAAATTTCACCATTTTCATATATTTCTATGAAAATGGTTATGACTTGGGAAGTTTGAATGGACTTGACACATGCAGGATTGGAGGAAGCATTTCATTGTTTTGCATAGTTTTCTTTGCAATTTGGGGGGGGGGGTGGGTAGGATTTCATTTTTGAGTTATACTTTCGGTTTTGCTCTTTGAATTTGATATATCATGGGGAATAGTGCATCACATGACTGTCGATAATACTATTTGGTTTCGCAATCCTCACATTATCGTCGTTTGATGCCTTCCCCACCACCCCCCCTCCCCTCAACCTCCACTTCCCCCAGCATATGACGTCTGCACAGTCCCTGATGAAGTCCACTCATTGGTTCAAGTGTCGGATCTAAACTTTGCTTGAGCAAGCTATACTGGTTTGGTGGTGCCTTCAATTTTGAATGTGTGTCAGCAATGACCACCATTTTTTTCTTAGCAGCAAACTGAGGCCTGTAGCTAACAGCCATGACGTTCTCTTGCTCAAGTGACTTTCACCAGGGATGTTGCAGATTTTGCTTGGATCCCAATAGACTTTTCTGGAGAAAGAAGTGGGGAGGGCATGGGGTTTAGGTGTGGCCGTGAAGGATTGGATTGGCGTGAGTTGGGTGTGGTATGGAATGTACACAATGTTGTTTAAATAGAGAGAACTGAAAGGAAGTGGTTGGGGTAGAGGTTAGAGGAAAGGGAGAAAAGAGGGGGGGTGAGTGGTGGTGGTGGTGGTGGTGGTGGAATGAGCTCAAGGAAGTTTACATGCTTTGGTGGTTAATTCCTGCATCAGTTGGCTCTTGCCAACTTTGGATACCTTTTTCATACATCCGTAATCCATAACGTTTTGTACAGCATCATTTTATGCATTCTGCATGCATGTGAAGTCTGATCAATTTGTTTCTGTTTTCTTCACTGACTTTTTAAGCTGTGCTTTGGTGTATTGACATGTTCAGATCTGTGCGCTCAATTGAGACCTGTTGCGGTTGTTCTTGAGGTCAATATCCAGTATGTGAGCCGATTGTGACTCGGCTGTGTTTGGAACTAGCAATTAACGACTGGTGGACAGTCTTTTTAATTCAAGATTTTCATTTATCGTGCCACCAATATTGTCAATGTTGGCTGTCGTTGAGGAAAGGGGGATTAGCGCAGAATTCGGGCCTTTTGAAATGACGTAATCTGCCCCAAAATACTTGGCGCACATGCACATAATTGCCGAGGAGCAGTGGTCATCATGCTTATGCTAACTTATGTCATGTGTGACATAAGGATTGTTACCTAAAATGGCTCACAAAGCTTCTAAAATAAACTGAAAATACTTGGGAAGGTACCTGAGAGAAAGGGGTGTGCTTCTGCACAACGAGAGTTTGAGAACTTTATAAGCTCGCCGAAAGGGCTGGGGTTTTTCTGCTTTCTGTACTGCATACTCTCGACGATGTGAGCCGGGGCAAGGCCCGAACTGTGGATGGGCACATTTACCCAAACCCCTGTGACCATAGCTGCTGGCGAGTGAACTTTGAACTTTGAACCTTGTGGGAGTGCCTCCTGTGAATCCGGCGTGCTTGGCGATTTTTATGTCATGGACGTCTGCAAATTTGGAAAGGCAATGCCACGCATCGTTACCAACAAAGGAATGGTTACCAACCCTTTGACAAAGGACATCTTCACAAAGATAAATGCACAAAACTTGTGCCAGCTTTATTTATGAGTGATATGTACCAGGCAGACTTCCCTAAGGGAGAGACACCTTATCTGGTTTGGTAGCTTATCAGTGATAGGAGGGTCATATATATATATATATATATATATATATATATATATATATATATATATATATATATATATATATATATATATATATATATATATATATATATATATATATATATATATATATATATATATATATAATTCCAGCAGTGTGTGTGTGTGTGTGTCTGTCTGTCTGCGACCGCCGGTCCGATCTGATTGAAACTTGCTAGGAATATTGCCGGGGCCCCGCAGATGTGTCTTTTCGAGGTTTGATATCAATCGGACAAGCGTTTCCCAAGTTACGGCCATTTTACTGCTTTTTCAGTGTTGAAAAGGTGTATATATGGCAGCTGAAGGTGTCGTTCCACCTTCTCACCTTATCATGCCAATTTTTCCCAAATTATGAATAACCGGTCCGATCGGATTGAAACTTGCCAGGAATATTGCCGGGGACCCGCTGATGTGCCTTTTTGAAGGTTTGATATCAAGCGGTTCCCAAGTTACGGCCATTTATCTGTCGACCAATGACAAGACACGGTGCTATGACATCACGAATGATGTCACAATTAATGTTAATTAATTTATTTATTTTTATTTTATTTGCACGATTGACGGTCCGATCTGATTGAAACTTGCCAGGAATATTGCTGGGGACCCGCTGATGTGCCTATTCAAGGTTTGATATTAATCGGACAAGCGGTTCCCAAGTTACGGCCATTTATCTCTCGACCAATATCTGCGAGAGAGGGGGACGGGAGAGGGGGGATGAGAGGGGGGATGAGAGAGGAGGCGGGAGAGAGGAATGGCGAGACTCGTGGGGGGCTAGAGGGGGAGCAAGAGGGGGGGGAAGAGAGGGGGATGAGAGTGGGGCGAGAGAGGAGGGGGGAGAGAGGAAGGGCGAGACTAGGGGGGATAGAGGGGGGAGAGAGAGGAGGCGGGGGAGAGGAGGGGCGAGACTAGGGGTGAGAGAGGGGAAATAGAGGAGGGGAGGGAGAGAGGGGGAAAGAGGGGGTGAGAGAGAGGGGGCGTCACAATTCGAGAGAGGGGGGGTGAGAGTGGGGGCGAGAGAGGAGGGGAGCGAGGGGGAGCGAGAGAGAGGGGCGTCACAATTCTTCTTCATTTGATATGATGTCACAATTGACGCTGGGGACCTGAATATGTTTCCCAGGTGTTTCCCAAGTTATGGCCATTTATGATACGGTTGGTCCGATCTAATTGAAATAATGCCCCAATCCAGTCATCGTTTACGCACCTACGGGCCCGCCACTACGGGCCCGTACGTGTGTGTGTGTGTGTGTGTGTGTGTGTGTGTGTGTGTGTGTGTGTGTGTGTGTGTGTGTGTGTGTGTGTGTGTGTGTGTGTGTGTGTGTGTGTGTGTGTGTGTGTGTGTGTGTATATATGTATATATATATATATATATATATATATATATATATATGTAGTCGTCGACCTACGACCTATGCGACTTAAGACTGTTCGATTTTACGACCACTTTACGACTTTACGACCAGAATGCTTCACGTCTCCACCCAAGTGCGGGCGATTGCATGATGGGAAGCCGGCGTTGAAACAATCGCTCCGCGGGACGCTGCATGCGAGATCCGTTCCGTGTTTTGCAAACCGCCCAAGCACAGACGATTGCATGATGGGAAGCCAGCGTTGAAACGATCCGTTTTTTTATGTTTTGTGTTTTATTAATGTAGTATGTTTTGTAACTACTGTAAAATGTTTTCTATTTTTTGTATTTTTGAATGTTTTTGCAAATATTAAACCAATTGTACTGTAGTATGTAGTGTTTGACTTAAACCTGATGGACGTAAAAACGTTATACAGTAACAATAAAAATGTTTTTTATAACCATGGTTATAACTGTGGTGTAGCGGGCCTGCGGGGGCAGGGCATGATGTGGAGGAGTGGTCGGCGTGATCACGTGCGTGCAAGGGATATAGGAGTGCGCGCTGCCTGAGGCGTTGTAGTGGTTGCTGTAGTCGCTGTGGCTTGTAGAGTGCATTGAGTACGTAATAAAGGGGAGTTACGGGCCACGTACGCTCACGCTCCCGCTCGTGCAACAAAGCCGGGTTGGACTGTTTCCCCCGCTCGTGTCTGCCTTCGAAGCACCACTATCACGACACGACAATAACAATAATGAACAAAGAAAATCTTAATAAAATATGACTTACAGATGATTATTATATCATTATACAGTATAATATACATTCGGTAATTTTTACATAGGCCTGTACACTAAAAATAAAGGTTGGCCGACTTACGACCGATCTGTCGGAACCGATCGCAGTCGTAAGTCGACGACTACCTGTATGTATATATGTATGTATGTATGTGTGTATATATATATATATATATATATATATATATATATATATACATATGCAGTAGAATACGCGTAAGTCGGCAGCGTGAAACTCGTCACTTCGCCAAAGTCGGCAGCGTCAAAAAGTCCCGAATTTATCTAATGTTAAATCCCTTTGAATAAAGTCTGTAAGTTGTCACTTCGTCTAAGTCGTCAGATGTTGTGCGTTCCCGCGTAATGGAAACTCAAGTAAATTACCACGCCTAACTCGTCACACGGAACTTCTACCTCGTGAGAAGCCCGATTTCATGGAATCATGAAGCGCGCTCATTGGTTTACACCGCCAGTGAGAGGCTATTTATAACTGTGCTGCGTTCAGCTCAGTCAGCGCACCGTCCCACATGCATCTGAAGAGGAAGACAGGCTGAGCAATGCAGTCTTTGGCAAAGGAGTAAAGGATCTATCAAGCTTCGTGTTGAAGTCCGATCATGGTTTTATATTGGCCTGTTTTGTACATCACCGCACTCACTTACACATAAACATTGAGTGGTAGTCATCACCACGATGACTGTGTGTCATGTAATTTGTCGATGGTATATGAGTTTTCATTTCATATGAAAACTCGTTCTACATTCATTCCAATGAATGAATTCCAACAGCAATTCATTCCACATTTATCGATGGTGATATACCATCACCGATGGTATATGAGTTGTCATACAGTTGTTCATTATCTTTACTTTTGATAAACTGATTCATGAATTCCATCTTTGCTTGACAACTTTCCAACGAACGAATGAACCCCCACCTATGCACCGAGGATTGTGTTTCCCTTTTGGTACAATAGCCGGCTTCGAGATTGTTGCACCCTCTCACACGTATGTGTCCAGGCCACGCGCGACTTCATCCTTCACCCCACAGTCATGAATGTTCGCATACGCGCAAGTCGTCACACGTCTAAGTCGTCACTTTTATCTCGGTCCCGATGGTGACGACTTACGAGTAGTCTAATATATATATATGTATATATATATATATATATATATATATATATATATATATATATATATATATATATATATATATATATATATATATATAGTTAATTGCACAGTATAAGTTGTTAATGCACAGTATAAGTTGAAAAACAACTTTAAAAAAAAAATGATATTTACAATTAATCATCGGGTGGGGCATGGGGGCTAGTTGGGGGGGGAGGGGGGTGCTCTGGGAGCTGTGATAAATAATATTGTCTGGGCCACAAGAGAAATTGTACTAGATTTTTGCATATGTTGCTAAAAGGTTGTGTCTGTCTTATTTTTTTTTTTTATTTTTTTTATTTTTTAATAGTTATACTGTACACTGCTGCTGCTCGCTGGTATTAAGAGGAAATGGATATGAACTCGATGCCTCGCCTCGCTAAGATTGATCGTACAACTTGTCTATTTTAGTGTTTATGGGATTTATTTATCGTGTGTTTTGAAAACAAAGGGGGCTGTTCTAGCATTTCAGTTTGAGCATAAAATGTTAAATTGAGTTCTTGAGGGAGTCGTCTTCCATCCTTTTAACTTTTTAAGTTTAAAAACAATTTTGTATTCCCATTTATCCTGTCTAACCCAACCAGCCATCTTGTGTGCATGTTCCTGTTTCCTCCAAACCTCTCTCTTTAAAATGTCCCTCCCCCCCACCCCCTGCTTGTTCATTCCCTTGCTTCTGTCCAATTATTATCCCATTATCAGTTCATAAACCTCTGTCACTTCGCTCTTCCATGCGCCTCAATCTTGGAAAAAAGAAGTGTGTGTGGTGTGTGCGTGCACATGCTTCGACACTGCTTCGCAACAGAATTGAACTTTGAAATTGATCTGTTAGAATGTTTGTTTTTCCCCCTGTAAGAAATATAAAGCGTGCATTCATTCATTCATTCATTCATTCATTAATTTAACAAGTGCAACAGAAAATGTTAATATCTCGCCAATAGTGAACAAGTATGTCTTGATGATTCCACAACTTTCTCTTTGCAAATAGCACACAGTATAAACAGAGGTTGTTTTAAAAAATTTTTATTTATGAAAGAACTGAAAAGGGTGATAAGGTGTCCGGTCACTGGACGATGCGTTGCATTCATGGAGGTGTTTAAAAATGTGTGTTGCTTGTTTTGCAAACGCGTGCATCCAGAGGCTTTCGATACTGCTGGCATGGCATGCAGCTGGCAGCTGCTATGGTGTGTGCGCTTGGCATGTAATGGCGTTTTTGAAATAGGATGGCTGCACAATGGTGCAATCTACATTCTCTTGATGTTGGAGTCCCACCCAACAAACCTTTCCTTTTGAAATAGCATTGGCTGTTTTGGGTTAATTGTCAACTTGGATCTCTCTCACTCGTGTCCATGAAATCTCATTTCTCTTGAAGTTGTAAACCCATAATCTTTGGTTCAAAATGCAAAAAGTTAGTGTTGTCAAATTTGTAACCTCCTCCCTCTCCCCACGTGTATGTTTTTTTCACATGCCTCAGGTGTTCATGGGGGCCTTTTGAGTCATGACGTGACTCAGTCACGTCAGGCTAGATCTGTGACTTGCTACAGGTACCATGTAAACCTGCACTAACCTGTTCCATTGTCGGGTTGTCGGCAACTAAACCATCTCCCCCACCAGGTTTTTTGGTGAGGAGGGTGTTTGGATATGGACACCCAGCAGGATTAAAAACAAAACCTGTCAAAGGACGGAGGAGCTCCTTGTGAGCCAACGGCCATCCATATCTAGTGCCCAACTGTGTCTGCGGACGTCCTCCTGCAGTTGGGTTACTTTTTATTAGGAGGTTGGTGGCAGGATTTGCACTCCGGCCACCGTAAAACCCTTCATTCCGCAAAACACAAAAACGCAAAAACAATCTGAAAACCCACTCCGTGGGAGTACTTCCTGTGCAGCTTCCCTCCGCAGGGCAGCTCACCAGATGACGGGATTGGGGAAAAGCCTTCGGGACCCCCAATCTTTGAGGGAAACCACGGGGTAACATTCCTGGGTCAGATTGCGGGAGAGTGTGTCGGAGTGGTGCTGAGGTTTCGTCCACCAGACGGCGGTCTCCTTGGGTTAACCTGAGGCGGTCCCTTCGGGTGGGTGCCTGGAATGTCCTATCCCGAAGAGAGGATGATCATCTGTCTCTGTTATCATCTCAGTTAAAGCGTTTGGACATTGGTATTGCAGCACTCTCTGAGGTTCGGAGACCAGATTGCAGCGCGATAATGGTGGGTGGTTACACCTACTATTGGTCTGGTCGCTCTGATGGTTACCATACTCAAGGAGTTGCTGTAGCTGTGTCCAATAAGCTGACCCAAATGCTAATTGAGGTAACACCGGTCAACGAGCGTATTATGAGACTAAGGATTCGTCACTCCTTAGGTGTCATTTCCCTGGTCTCTGTCTATGCTCCGACTGAGAAGAGTGATCTCAATGTGAAGGATGCATTCTACGCCGCGCTCGAGTCTGGTTGATCAGTGCCCCAGACGAGATACACTTCTAGTCTTGGGGGATTTCAATGCATCGACTATTACTGATAGGGATGGTTATGAGACGTGTGTTGGTCCCCATGGGTCAGGAACTATGAACCAGAATCGCACTAAGTTCCTTGACTTTGCAAGAAGTCATGGACTTCGGGTGGCTGGTTCATGGTTTCAGCGCCTACAAGCTCATCGCTGGACTTGGTATTCCAACGCTGGCGGTGTGGCAAAGGAGATTGACCATGTCCTCGTTGATGGTCGCTGGAGGATGATCCAGAACTACAGGGTCTACTGGAGTACTCAGTTCCTCAATACTGACCACCGGCTTGTTGTAGCAACTCTAAAGCTGCACCTTAAATCCGGGAGAATGGTATCATCCCAGCCTCGGCTGGATGTTGGCAAGCTCATGGACGAGAGGGTAGCTGAGGAGTTTGCGAACAGGCTGAGTGGACAATTGGGGGGTCTAGGTGCTTTGGGGGTGGGGGGGGGGGTTCTGAAGAGTTGTGAAGTGCCTTCAAAACCACCATCCTTGATGGTGTCGGTGGATGTGTTGGAACTCACCGCAGGGCAAAGAATAATTTTGTCTCTCAAGGGACACTGGATACCATTGACCAGAGTCGCAGGGCCAGGCTGAATGGCAGAGCTGAGCTGTTCAGGGAGCTGAGGCGTAAAACTGTACGTGCACTAAGGGTGGACAAGGAGGCCTATGTGCGAGGAATCTGTGAGGGGGTAGCCGGTAGAGCATCACCTGTGGATAGGTGATTCTCGTCCCGCTTACAGGGGAATTCGCGCATTACGTTCATCCAAGCCCATCCCTCGGAGCACTGCAGTTAGAGCAGAGAGTGGTAGGCTCTTGACGGAGGAGTCTGAAGTGGAGGTCTGCTGGGCCGGTTACGTTGAGCGATTGTACCAGGCTGATCCACCAGCTGTCTAGTTGGATGTCAAGGGTGTCGCAATCCCTGATGCTGACCCTCCAATCAACTGTGGTCCACCTTCGCTTGTGGAAACACGGGCTGCTGTGAACCGGTTGAAACGGGGTAAAGCTCCAGGGATCTGTGGCATCCATGCTGAACTTCTCAAGGCTGGTGGAAATGCTGTACTCGTGTCATTGCATGCAGTCTTGTGCTCTGCCAGGAACACAGGCATCATCCCAACTGACTGGAAGAGGGGCCTTGTTGTCCCTCTCTGGAAAGGGAAGGGTGATCGCCAAGACTGCAACAACTACTGAGGGGTGACGCTGCTCTCAGTGCCGGGCAAGGTCTTTGCTCGGATAATTCTTGATCGGGTTCGCCACCATCTGCTTGAGCACCAGCGTCCAGAGCAGTCTGGCTTTACACCAAAGTGGTCAACGATTGACCGTATCCTTGCTCTTCGTGTCCTCTCTGAATGCAGACGAGAGTTTCGGCAGGGGCTGCTTGCAGCCTATGTTGATCTCTGTAAAGCGTTCGATTCAGTGAATCGGGATGCCCTCTGGAGGATTCTTGGTGTTCGTAGGGTGCCACCAAAACTGATCGGTCTGATTTGGTGCTGAATGAGGAGTCGGAGCCACTGGGATTATGGGTTTCTTGGGTCAAAACTAAGATCCAGGCTTTCAATGACATCCTGGATGCTGCTGCCCTCCTGTCTGTGTCTGTTTGTGGTGAGGATGTTGAGGTCGTGGTGAGATTCACTTCCCTTGGCAGTGATATTCATGTCTATGCTGGCTGTGAGTCACAGGTCAATAGACATCTGGGTCGGGCCTGGGGACTCATGGATTCACTGGATCATGGGGTGTGGCGCTGCCGGTTCATGTGCGGGAGGACGGAAGTCCGAGTCTTCAGGTCCTTGGTGCTTCCAGTCTTGCTCTATGGATGCGAGACTTGGACTCTGACCAAGGATCTGAGACGGAGAATTAATTCCTTTGTTACCAGGTCTCTTAGGAGAATCCTTGGCTATCTCTGGTCGGATTTTGTGTCAAACGAGCGGTTGCTGAGAGAGACTCAAATGCGATTTGTTACCTGCATAGTCCGTGAGCGTCAGTTGCGGCTGTATGGACATGTGGCTCGTTTTCCTGACCCTGATCCTGCTCACCAGATTCTCTCAGCGAGGGAGTCATGTGAGCGGAGGAGGCCAACGGGCCGACCACGTGCCTCGTGGTTGCAGCAGGTTGACCGGCATCTCAAGGAGATGGGGATGGGCCTGGCATCTGCCTGGGGGATGGCCAGACGGAGGCCCCTGGATTACTGGCGGAAAGTGGATGCAGCGACGCGCTGTTCTGGCACATGCTCCCATACCTGACTTGACCTGACGTGACTTGGGGCAGGTTTGGAGCCATCCAATGGCGATGAAATAGTTAGTTTTTCAGCAGTGCCAAAAGGATGAGGATCACTTTTCGATAAACCTGGCACCATTTGCTTGTCAACTCAATTGTTTTCCATTTTGACGTGGATCTTATAAACAATGCAACATTTCGAGTAGTATTTCCAAAGGTAGTTTTTGGGCTCATTTCTGTTTGTGGCATCATCGTTGGCCATTCTTTGATGGAAAACTTATTTTCTGATGTCTCCACTTTGTATGATGATTATTCATTCCTCAATTTGTCATCTGTGCTGCGTCTTTTTCGGTGGATAGTTTTCTTCACAATTATTCAAAGCTGATGCAAAAGCTTGTACATCTCCGAGGTCACTGTACACATCCACATTGCTTTCGATGAAGATGGACCAAATTAACACCTTGCATGGGATTTGAACGTGGGATTCCAGCATTGGGATCTGTGTGCTCAAATAGGAATGCAACCCAAACTATCCTGTATATGGTGAGTTTTAAAGATCCAAAATTGTTCAGATGCTTTGAATATGACCTTCGATGGAAGTAAGTCTAGTCGGTCCCTTTCCCACAGAAAACTGTTTCGTGAGTGATCCTGTTCTCTTGTTTTTTTTTTTGTTTTTTTTTTGTGTTCGACCTCTGACAAAATTTAATCTTGAACTGGCTGGTCTTCCTTACTTACAAGCTTTAGAAAATGTTTGGTTGTCACCGACTTGGTAAATAACACCATACTCTAATTACCTCCACCACTGAAGTTGGACTGAGGTTATGTTTTCACCCTTGTTTGTTTGTTTGTTTGTTTGTCTGTCTGTCTGTCTCTGTGTGAGCACGACATCACATCAGGTTATGGACGGATTTAGATGAAACTTGGTGGACAGGTTGTGTGTGTGACGAGGACCAATTGATTCGATTTTGGTGAAGATCCAGATCCAGATCCGCAATATTTTAAAAACTTTTTTAAAATGAGGATTTTTATTTTTTATTTTTTATTTTATATGGGGTTTAAACGGGGTGGGGATGAAGGTGGCAAAAAAGAAAGAAGAGCTAACGGTGCCTTCTGTCATTGAGCTGGAAGGCTGGTCGCAACAATTCCCATTTATTGCCACATCTGATGCAGTTTTAATGCTCTATTGGCAGTGAAGTGCTCCATTTGAAACTATTTGTTCGCTATACGTGTGTAGGTTTTTGATGCCAAAGGTCTGTAATAAAAACTTGTATTGGTGTCGAAGCGAGTGACCAATTTCAAATTAATTGTAGTAGTATTCACCATTGAGAGAAAGGGCCAAAAACGATATACAACGATATGGCAAAACGTTGGAGATGGTTCTGACAAAACTTGGTGGATGGGTTGGGGAGGTTACAAGAACAAGCTGATTACATTTTGATTCAGATCGGCCTATCAGTGGGATTTATTCCAGTTTTACGTTGCTGTTATTTTGATGATCTACTTTAATTTTCAAGGCTGGTTTGCCACAAACCAAAAGGTAAGGCTTCACACTACCATTTACTTTTATTTCTAATCGCACACTTGCAGAAGTTCCCATGCTGCCTTCTCACTTCCTTCAGGCTCTGAAATGAAGCAAGATTAGAAATGTAAACTCTAAAATGAAACTACTTGACTGTGCATAATGTTGTTTCACAAAATGGTCACAAAACTTCCTTGTTTTAAAAATGATTTACTTGTTCCATCGCCATGTTCTGTTGTCAATTTCCACACTGGTTTTCAAAAGCCGATACTTTCTGCCCGCACTCAACCAGGCTGAGCCTCCCCTCAGGTTTGACATGCCATACGACGGTATTTGTACAAAGTTAGTGTTCCCATCTGACCCCCTGGCTCATGGTCACCCAGGGTCACCAGGTTCAAATCCCACATACTCTGTGGATCTGTCCATCGTCTACTCATGTCCTTGTTCTGCGCGTAAAAGTACACCAAAATCTACAAATGCCTTCGTCCTGCATGTGAGGCGTGTACAGCTCCTTCATAAGCCTGAGATCACTGTTAAAAGGTCCTGTAGCGGATGGTATCTCACTGTGGATTTGAGGAAAGCTATAATCATTAAAAACCCTCAACACAATTCAGGAAGCTTGTGCACAGATCTTGTTATTTTATTACTGTGCAAAGTGATCTGCATGTTTGTCTTCTAATAACTGCTTTGTATGTCACCTCGCTTGGTTAGTTTTTCGATTTGTTTGTTTTCAACCCCTCCTTGTTCCCACAGTCACATGATTTGTTGTTTACTCGTCTCCCTGTTTTCACTGTCACCCCTTTCCTTATTTTCTTTTTCATTTTGAACGTTTCTGCAAATTATTTCCTTTCTCCTCAGCAGTCAATCTATTACTTTCTCTTTTTCCTTCCTTTGCTGTCGTCGTGCCAATTTATTGCCATATACCTGAGCTTATGCCTGGTGTTGGCTTCATGGTTAGGGTGGCGGGCTTGGGATCCGAGGGTCCTGAGTTCAAATCCCGCTCAGCCGTTGAATTAATACTAGATTGGGTTGACTCTGTCTGTCTGTCATCCTTCCGAGGTCAGAGAAATGAGTGCCAGCATGCTGGTATCCTGTGTCGGAGTGGCGACCCGTCCAGGATTGTGTTCAATAGCCA
Organism: Eptatretus burgeri; assembly: GCF_056783735.1. Taxonomy (NCBI): domain Eukaryota; kingdom Metazoa; phylum Chordata; class Myxini; order Myxiniformes; family Myxinidae; genus Eptatretus; species Eptatretus burgeri. The sequence continues at coordinate 36,033,156 of NC_140970.1, read as the reverse complement.
AGGAGATTGCTTCGGCAGCACCATCGCTCTGCACAGAGCATGGTCCCAATGGATGGACCTGAGCTTTTAATTGTATAATTCTGTGGTTCCATGTCAGAGTGAATCTGCATTGGCATTCTTTTGTAAACGAGAGAAAATTGGTGAGAAGGCTTTGAGCACATGTTAAAAAGTCTAAACAAGCCAAGTGGAGGAAATAAATGAAAATATCAGAGTAATCGTCATGTTAATGTAAAATATGTGCACAGTTCCGAGCGAGCATATCAAAATGAGCAAATGTGAGTTGTGGCGATTATAGCCTTTGATAAGGCAGCTTATTTTAAGGACTACAAAGTTGGCAAGACCCAGAGCAAAAAATTTAAATGAATTGTGAAAATGAGAAGAATGGGGTTTGGGCATTGTGTTTCAAAACAAACAAACCGAGTATACTTCATCAAACTACCAGCAAATGCCTTGTGAACATGAAGCGGATGATTAAAGAGGATTTGTGCTCGTGAAGATCAATAAAACACTGAGCAGCCCAACGAAAGGTAACTTCCAAACATCTCCAGTTCTTTGATTCAAAATAAAATATATATTTTTTTAGACTGGCTTCTGATAAAAAAAGTACGTCACATGGTCTATCGCGTTTGTGTGGCGCGCTATCAGCCGTAGACAGGCTTCCGAATAATCGGTTGCCAGTTATCGCCAAGAAAGACGTCACGTGTGAAAATATCTGCTCATAAATAACGGCTAAGTAGACCTGGATGCCGAAAGCATGCCAAATGCAGTTATATATATTTTAAAGTAGTTTAATTTCACCGGAGGCCCACCGGGTCAGCATAGGCCATAGAGGCCCCAGGATCTTCCAATAGTTTTGAGTTCATTATACAGATTTACTGGTGTGGACTTAACATTTTCTTCAAGGCACAAGTATTGAATCGGGTGAGAAAATTGAACCTGCAGTTAAAGTGTTGCATGCGATGTATTGCATTGCCCTCCATCAAATCCAATTCCTTTTCGGTGATTTGACTCGAGTGACGACTGAATTGATTCATTGATTAGCCTCGTCGTCTGTGGCTCGTGTGCGAAAATGAGTCACGAGACCAAAATACTTTGTTGGATATATCAAAAGAATCCTTGCTGGAAAGGTACTTTGTAATTGGGTTTTTGGACCAGAGAGACGATTCTACAATGTTTCTCATCACCCGATTAGAGTGTCAAAAAGAAACTATTACTTGAAATTGCGCCCTGTGTCATGTATCTATCGAATGCACTGCATGTTGTGTCATGCAAGTTGATGGTGGGACAATCAAATTGGAATGTGTAATAGATTTTATCTGGCATCACTTCTTTGGCCAACGTTCAAAATTCCTGATATGGGGAGGCTTGCAATAATGTCCTGTCATTGAGTTACGCTTCTCGTCTGCCTTTCTGGTGGACCTTGACTTCCGACGAACGTTGGCACGACGGGCCTTTTCGAAGCTATTTCCATGACCGAGCCGCTCATGCAAAGCATCGATGGCTCATCTGAAGGTGGAGATCCTCATGGCTTGAATAAACCCGATTTTAGCTGAACACATCAAGTTGTGGTCAAGCAAACGTTATCCCGACATTGCCAACCATCTTGTTCTAACGGTCTGCTCTGTGACGAAGCAAACATGAAAACCGACAAATCTTTGGAATCTTACAGCGATTCTGTTTGCTAATGGGGTGCGTGAAGTGTTTGTATTGTAAAAACGGAGGAAATAGCTTTTCCTCCAAGGAAGGACAGGTGTTGTCGTGAGTTGCTGCTGTTGAAGTTTTATCAAAATATACATTTGCAATGAAGAAATTTAATGAGCTGACATGCTATTTCGCCTTGATTAATGCTGTGGAAAATTATAATTATTGGCCTTCACTGCTGGGGTACGATAAAATGACTTGTCCTCAATTTGACCAGTTGGAGATTCCCAAACCAGTAAAAATGCAATAATTTTCTCGAACCATATTTTGGGGTGTTTCAAAGCATTTTTTTTTTCTAATTATCTCCACCACCAAAGGTGAAAGAGGTTATGTTTTCACCTCTTTCTTTCTCTCTGTCTGTTTGTTTTTGTGTACAGGATATCTCAAAAATTTGTGCATGGATCCAGATGAAATTTTGTGGACATGATCGGTGTGTGACAAGGACTAACTGATTAGATTTTGGTGAACATCCAGATCCGGATCCGACTACTAGAATATTTTAAGCCATTCTTCACCATTGAGAGATCGGGCCAAAAATGATGTATATAGCACAATATCTGAAAAAGTTGTGGACGGATTTGGACGAAACTTGGTGGACATGTTGGGTGTGTGACGAGGAAGAATCGATTCAATTTTGGTGAACAACTGAATCCGGATACGGATTCGAGAATTTTTTAAGTGATTCTTCACCATTGAGATAGGGTGAAACAGATATAGTCCGGGAGCCAACCTGTGTACGAGGCTGTTTTAGGGTTGGACCTTACAGCCTCTGCTATAAAATTTTACACCCCCAGGATGTTTAGATATATGTTTGCAGTTCATGAAAACCAATGTTGGCAATTCATAAGCTCTTGCGAAAAATTTTGGCGGACGTTTTTGTTTGAGGAAGATTTGAAAAATTTGATAAAACAGCAATTGTCAATAAAATTTCTAAAAAAATTAAAAAATCACATTCATGAAAAATAAATGTGAACTAAATGTAAGAATTCAATCAGTGCATTGTAAAATGACAAAAAAAATTGCCTTTGTGGAAGTAAACCTCGTAAAAGTACATAATTTTGTGAAAAATGCCTTAAAAATAACGTTTTTTGAAGATGGCCTTTAGAACTTTTCTTATCATAGGCAGATGCTGCATTAGAATACTAATTTCTCTTAATGTGATATGAACATGGTATCCATGGCTAATTAAAACAGCAAATTTGAGTGAGTTTTATCAATTTTTAAAGAGAAAATTAACATTTTTGTCAACCAAAGTTACCCCTACCCCCAAAATCCTCTTACTCTATTGAACACAGTTCGGTTAAGGTTTGCTGGATCCAGGTTGGGTACTTCACAGTTCACTCTTCCAAAGGAAAATTCAATGGTGTTTGGAGTGACATGGCCCTGGAGCAGACATACAACAATGAAGGGAAGACATCTCTGTTCAAAGGCATATCTCAGGCACCAGCTGCTCGAGATAAATATGTGAAGACAGCACCATTTCTCACAGCTGTATCAGAGAACATAAAGTCTATGGCTAATCTAGGCCAACAGGAATCTACTCATCATGGAGAAACACATAAGCAGGCAACAGAAGAACATATGCATGTTGAGGAGATCAAGAAAGTGATATGCCAGCAGATGATAAACCCATTCCAGTGTAACAACCAAGTGGATCTGCTCAATAGAGCAACTGGTGAGAAGGATGCTTCAAAAGACTTGGTCCATGCTCAAGCTAAGGGCATGGAAGCCATTATGAAAGCAGAAGAGGTGGTCTCTATTAAGATTGAACCACTGAAGCTGGTAACTTTCTCCTCACAGAAGAAATCAAACCCATCAAGGAAACAGAGTTTAATCAGGATCTATCAAGATGAGACTGCAGCTACACGTGTGCTGTGTTTCTATCGAGATGCCGACCCAGTCACAAGACAGATTGCATTTTCCCATGAGTGGACAGACTACCCATCATCCCTGTTTGAGGTTGATCCACGCTTAGCACAGGGGTTTGTAATGCGCAAAGGCAACAAGTCTGATTTCGTGGCAGTGCTAATTGCTGAAGCTGAGCAGGATGTTGTTTTACAGCTGCCATCATTACCACAGAGTGACCTATACACAGTTTATCTGGTAGACACAATGGCATTTGTAAATAAATACCAAAAAATGCGTGTGAAAACATTTGGTGAACTTCCCCAGCTGTATCTTCGCAAGCTCCTGCAGTTGAAACCTGAAATGTGCAACTGTGTCAACATCATTGGTGATCAGTATGATTTTGATGATAGCCATACTTTGAAGGGTGATGAGCAGCAGAGGAGAAACCAGACAGACCAGGCAAGACAATTCTCACCATCCAAGAGTCTAGAAATTCCGGACTGGAATTTACTCATGAAGAATCCAAGAAATAAAGGAAATCTTCAGAACTTCATTGGCACTTCCCTTTGTGAGAGTCCTGAAGCTATTCCGGATGGAGTGACCATCATTCTTGGTGGTATGATGGAAAACAAAGGTCACACTCTTTCCATCACATCAGCATCAAGTTCAGTTCTGGACTTACCTTGTGAAGAACATGAAGAGGCAGACACAAGGATTATTGCTCATCTTGCATATTGTGTGGAATATCTTGATCACCATCGAGCTGTTGTGCATGCAACAGATACAGACATAATTATGCTGTGTATATATCACTTCTGCTGCTTGAACACATTGCAAGAACTCTGGATACAACGGCAGAATCAATACCTACCTATTCATGAGCTGGTAGAAGTGTTGAGCAAGAAGTACCAGAAAATCCTCTTGATGTCGCAGCTACACTTCTGTGCACATATGTGTTGTGTGGATGTGACACAGTGAGCTACCCATTCAGAAGGGGAAAAGAAGAGGTCAGGTCAGGTATGGGAGCATGTGCCAGAACAGCGCGTCGCTGCGTCCACTTTCCGCCGGTACTCCAGGGGCCTCCATCCGGCCATCCCCCAGGCAGATGCCAGGCCCATCCCCATCTCCTTGAGATGATGGTCAACCTGCTGCAACCATGAGGCACGTGGTCGGCCCACTGGCCTCCTCCACTCATGAGACTCCCTCGCTGAGAGAATCTGGTGAGCAGAATCAGCGTCAGGAAAACGAGCCACATGTCCATACAGCCGCAACTGACGCTCACGGACTATGCAGGTAACACATCTCATCCGAGTCTCTCTCAGCAACCGCTCGTTGGACACAAAATCCGACCAGCGATAGCCAAGGATTCTTCGAAGAGACCTGGTACCAAAGGAATTAAGTCTCTGTCTCAGATCCTTGGTCAAAGTCCAAGTCTCGCACCCATAGAGCAAGACTGGAAGTACCAAGGACCTGAAGACTCGGACTTTCGTCCTCCCGCACAGGTACCGGCAGCGCCACACCCCATGATCCAGTGAATCCATGACTCCCCAGGCCCGACCCAGACGTCTATTGACCTCCGGCTCACAACCTGCGGAGACATGAATATCACTGCCAAGGTAAGTGAATTTATCCACGACCTCAACATCCTCACCACAAACAGACACAGACAGGACAGCAGCATCCAAGATGTCACCGAAAGCCTGGATCTTAGTTTTGACCCAAGAAATCCATAATCCCAACGGCTCCGACTCCTCATTCAGCACCTCGAGGGCCCCCAAGAGGATGTCTAAAGTCTCCGCAAAGATGACTGCATCATCTGCAAAATCAAGGTCCGAGATCTTGACATTGCCAAACGATGCACCGCAACTTGATCTCTCCGACATCCTCCCTAAAATCCAGTCCATACAAGTGCTGAAAAGTGTGGGGGCAAGTACACATCCCTGACGAACTCCAGTAACAACTGGAAATAAGTCAGAGATGGTACCACCACACTTCACAGCACTCTCAGTACCAGAGTAGAGTTCAGACATCAGATCGATCAGTTTTGGTGGCACCCCACGAAGACCAAGAATCCTCCAGAGGACATCCCGATTCACTGAATCGAACGCTTTACAGAGATCAACATAGGCTGCAAGCAGCCCCTGCCGAAACTCTCGTCTGCGTTCGGTGAGGACACGAAGGGCAAGGATACGGTCAATCGTTGACCTCTTTGGTGTAAAGCCTGACTGCTGTGGACGCTGGTGCTCAAGCAGATGGTGGCGAACCCTATCAAGAATTATCCGAGCAAAGACCTTGCCCGGCACTGAGAGCAGCGTCACCCCTCTTCCAGTCAGTTGGGATGATGCCTGTGTTCCTGTGAAAAGAAGAGCGGCACAGGTTTCTCTGGGACTGATAGGAAACCTTCCCCACCTTGTTGATTTTGGAAGAGATAGTGAAATGGCAGCAACAGAATGTGTCATTGATGAGGCCAGAGTATACTGGACTGCTCTGTATGGCCAAAAAGGGTTCAGCTGTTTGGATACCCTCAGGCAGCATATGATTGTCTCTTCAAAATTAGACCTTAGGTCACTGCCAGCAACAGAAGATGCGTTTTACTTCCTTGTTTTAAGAGCATTGTATCAATTGCTTCTGTATAGACGTGCACATCTCAGTGACCGAGCACTTCCCCCAGCCACAACATTTGGCAGAACCCTTATCAATGGAAAACTGGTCCCAATTCTCATGTCTAAGCCAGCCAAGCCAAACATAGACAAAACGGTGTCTTGCATGTGCAAATTATCCAAATGTCTGAAACGATGTTCATGCAAAAAGGCTGCTGTGCCTTGCTGAGTGACATGCATATGCCTTCGTCAGAGAGGTTCATGTGGTGGAGTTGTTTCAGAGAGTGACTCTTCCTCTGAAGAGGATGTTTCATGTCACAATATTGTGTTAATCCATTTCTAATTTTATCTTCCTTAAAACCATGGCATGTAAAAGTATGTTCTTGTTCCTGACCCCATTGATAGTCAAGCATTTCTGAGTTGCATAAATCTTTTGTTGTTTGACATATAACCTTGTCAATTGTAGGTAGGTTAAATCACCAATTGTGATATAGGAAATGAACTCCTCTTTAATATGAGGGGTCATTTGTGTATATAGGTTTAGTGGTTATGATTTTAGGACAATATGAATAACCCCTACCCCCATCCTACATCTTCTCTTTTGCCAACATTTTGTTATCAGAGGGGGCTCGCATAAGTGTTGACTGTGTTGTTGCGCAAGAGTTTCACCATTGCCAACATTGGTTTTCATATACTCAAAGGGTGTCTCTTTATGAAAATCAACACAAAAATTTTATAGCAGACCGGGCAATTTTTTTTAAATTTTGATCGGTTGGCTCCCGGACTAATATATAGCATGATATCTCAAAAAGTTGTGGACGCATTCAGATGAAACTTGGTGGACAGGTTAGGTGTGTGGCAAGAACGAATTGATTAGATTTTGGTGAAGATCCCAATCTGGATCTGGATACGAGAATTATTTAATTTCCAAAGTGATTCTTCACCATTGAGAGATGGGGCCAAAAACGATATAGTACTGTATAGCATGATATTTAAAAAATGTAATGGCCCGATATGTTCTTGTGGATCAGGCATTACATGGCGGAGGTGTGTGCTCCACTGAATGCTCTTCTAGTTTTTGTTGAGAAGGGACAGTATGATGTTTCTAGATTCCACTGCTTGTGATTGTTGTGAAAGTTCTTTGTGTCATGGTTATGACTGAAGAGAAACATAACATTCCTTGCCCCTCATGTAAAAGTATGCCTGATGTTGGCTTAATGGTTAGGGTGGTGGGCTTGGGATCCTAGGATCCTGAGTTAAAATCCCCCTTGGCTGTTAAATTAATTCCAGGTGGTTGTGACTCTGCCTGTTATCCTTCCGAGGTTGGCAAAATG
>NC_140970.1:35968173-36015673 GCF_056783735.1 Eptatretus burgeri | reverse complement strand
GTTTCGTTCAAATCGGGCAATGAAAAAAATTATTAAAAAAATCAATTTCCGATTCAGTCAAGTACTCGGGAGTATTTGATCAATGCAAACAACCTCAGCGGTATAGTTCACTGGAGCCATCTTTTTTTTTTTCTGAAATGATTTTTGTCATCAACTGCTGTCACAACGGGAACCCAACGGGTTCACGGGTCGTCTGGTATATTATTAAAAATCTCATTTTCTATGCATGTTCCTGAAATACAGCCAAAACGGTACACAACAGCGCAAAAATTTTCAGCCCACCTTACTCACCATTCTCCTGCGGTGTGCAGTATCAAGTTTCGTTCAAATCGGTCAACAAAAAAATTATTAAAAAAATCAATTCCCGATTCAGTTAAGTACTCTGGGAGAATTTGATCAATGCAAACAACCTCAGCAGTTTAGTTTGCTGGGGGTATGTTTTTTTTTTTTTTTTTTTTTTTTTCTTGAAATGATTTATTTTAAAATCTCAAACATTTAGGATAGACAAAGAACGATTTATTTTTAAATATAAAATTGACATCGCCATTTTGATCTAATACTTCCGTGCTCATTAATGAATAAAATTGTGTTTAGAAGATGACTCACAATAATTCCTTCGACTTTCTCTTCTCCGTTTTTTTTTTTAGCATTGATGCCCAATATCAAGTTTCGTTCAAATCGGGCAACGAAAAAAATTATTAATATAGATATATATTAATATAGATATATATGTATGTATCATATATATATATATATATATATATATGTATGTATCATATATATATATATATATATATATGTATGTATCATATATATATATATATATATATATATATATATATATATATATATATATATTGTTACGGATCTGGCAGCCATGAGCACACAACAGCCAGAGTCCTTATAGATCAGTTATATCGGTGAGCACTTGTTTTTAGTTCGGGTCCCGTTCCTAATCTAATGGGAATTAATTGTACGTGCGCTACGGCGTTATTTTGATCGTCACGGTTTTCTTTTACATTTCCCCAACAACAACAACACTCTGCTCTCGGTATTCTCCGTGTGCTCGCTGGTATGCGAGTGTGTGCCGAATTCCTTTGGAATGGAATTCCATTCCAATATGGTCACGAAGCGTTTCGCTTTGGCTGTTCGCCAAATAAGGGTATGCGTCATTTTCCGCCCAATGGGCGATGAGCAGACCAGAGCCGGGGTGGTCCTTGGCAAGAAGGCGGAGCCACGACATGCCGTCCACCCAATGGGAGCAGTCCACAGATGGGCGGACCGCGCCCCGAAGGATGGAAGAAGCAATTGATGATTGCGTCCCGTCGGCTCGAAGCGCTTCTGTCTGGTCTGCGCTGACTGCATCGCGCGCTTCTGTCTGGTCTGCGCTGACTGCATCGCGCGCTTCTGTCTGGTCTGCGCTGACTGCATCGCGCGCTTCTGTCTGGTCTGTGCTGACTGCATCGTGCGCTTCTGTCTGGTCTGAGCGCTTCTGTCTGGTCTGCGCTGACTGCATCGCGGCATCCGAGGCGTCTCGTCTGGCGCATTACTACAGGAGGTCGACCATCTCATCACGGAAGATCACCTCATCTCGCCTCCTCTGGATTCGGCTGCCCTGGTCCGCCCTTTGGCGACTGGTGCTCCGGGAAGGTGCGGGCACCGAGTCGCGCAAGCGCGGTCAGGTCGCCAGCACGTTCTGACTCCCAGCCGAACTATCCTCCTCAGCTGGAGAGCGAATAAAAGACCCGACGGGGTCCATTTCTTTGGGTGTGTGTCTGAGTGTGGGCCCGTCTCAAAGTAGAATTGTTAAGTGCTTTTCTTGTACATTATTTACATTTCTTATTCAGATAACTCTGCTCTTTGTGTGTTCTCTTCCCCCCATGGTAAATAAATACCCTCTTGTTGAATGTCCCAGCTTGTCCTTGTCCTTTCCATCATTGGTTTGCCGCGCTGTGAACGGGAACTAGGAGGCCTCATTGCTGCCGTAATCGTGCAATCGGCCCGGCAGGATTCTGGTACTCTCCGCTCGGGGTACGACTCGGATCCGGCTCGGTAACGGCCCGGATCGCGCAGATCCTGCCAAGGTTGAATTTCCCCGGTAGTTTGGACGATGTGGGTATTTCGGTAAATTGAAATTGGCAATTAACCCTATCCCACGTGGTTGACCTATTGGCGATTTTCGGTCCGATTAGGGACCCGTGACCTTTCGGATTTATCTGAAAGGTACGACCTAAATTCCGGGTGTTCGGTGGAGCCGACTCTACTGCTCCATCTTGCGGTCGTGCTCGCCACCGAGACCCGGCCCTACAACAATATATGTGTGTGTGTGTATGTATATGTATGTATATATATGTATATATATGTATATATATATATATATATATATATATATATATATATATATATATATATACAGTAGACAAGGCATAAGGCGGCAGCGTGTAACTCGTCACTTCGCCTAAGTCGGCAGCGTCAAAAAGTCCCGAATTTATCGAATGTTAAATCCCTTTGAATAAAGTCTGTAAGTCGTCATCTCTAAGTCGTCACTTCGTCTAAGTCGTCAGATGTTGTCCGTTCCCGCGTAATGGAAACTCAAGTAAATTACCACGTCTAACTCGTCACACGGAACTGCTGCCTCATGAGAAGCCCGATTTCATGGAATCGTGATGCTCGCTCATTGGTTTACACCGCCAGTGATAGGCTATTTATAACTGCGCTGCGTTCAGCTCATTCAGCGCGCTGTTCCACATGCATCTGAAGAGGTTGGCAGGCTGCGCAATGCAGTCTGGCGAACGAGTGAAGGATCGATCGAGCTTCGTGTTGAAGTCCGATCAAGGTTTTATATTGGCTTGTTTTGTACATTACCACACTCACTTTCACATAGGTATTGAGTGGTAGTCATCACGATGACTGCATGTCATGTAATTTGTCGATTGGTATATGAGTTTTCATTCCATATGAAAACTCATTCTACATTCATGCCAATGAATGAATTCTCACAGCCATTCATTCCACATTTGTCGATGGTCATATACCATCACCGATGGTATATGATTTGTCTTGCAGTTGTTCATTATCTTTACTTTTGATAAAGTGATTCATGAATTCCATCTTTGCTTGATCACTTTCCAACTCACCAATGAACCCCCACCTATGCCCCGAGGATTGTGTTTCCCTTTTGGTACAATAGCCGGCTTAGAGATTGTTGCGCCCTCTCACACGTACGTGTCCAGGCCACGTGCGACTTCATCCTTCACCCGACAGTCATCATGAATGTTCGCATACGCGTAAGTCATCACATGTCTAAGTCGTCACTTTTATCTCGGTCGCGATGGTGACGACTTACGCCTCGTCTACTGTATGTGTATGTATATGTATATATATATATATATATTTATATATATATATATATATATATATAAAAATATATATATATATATACATACATATATATATATATACATATATATATATATATATATATATATATATATATATATATATATATACATATATATATATATATATATATATATATATATATATATATATATATATATATATATATATATATATATATATCTATCTTTATGGTGTCCCAAAAAAATATAAAACTTTTAAAATGTTTCGTTTGATCCTAAAAAAAAGCAGTAATTTTGTCACTAATGCTTCATTTCTTGTTGCAGAGACCCTGAAGTTTATTTTGATACCAAGCAAGCGCCAGAAAAAATGCCAAGACTGACCGTACAACAACGGACGAAAATTGTTGAACTTTGGCACCAGACGAAAAGTGTCATTCAGGTGCAACGTCTTTACTCGAGACATTTCGGTATCCACTTGCGCCATGCACCAAACTTTCAGACAATAAAGTGCACCATCGCAAAGGTTACCAATGTGGGAACCATCTGTAACCTTCACAAGGGTTACAGTGGTCGGAAGAGGACAGGTCGTAGTGAAGAAAATGTGGAAATGGTGAGACAGGCGGTCGTTCAGAGTCCAAAAATATCGATTCGAAGACTTTCTGCCGAGACAAACATTCATAAGAGCACCGTTCAGAGGATCCTTCACCAAGCCATTCATGCCTTTCCATACAAAATTCAGACAGAAACGGTGCTTACTGATCAACAGAAACGTAAACGACTCGACTTTGCAAATCGGTTCTCAGGAAAGTTGGAGTAAGATGCAGACTTCCTCAAGAAACTTCACATGACGCACGAATGCCATGCTCACTTGTCCGGGGAGGTAAACAAGCAAAACTTTTGGTACTGGGGAACTGAAAATCCTGCTAATACAGCAACTGAACTGGTGCCTCGATCTGTTCTGTCACCATGTGGGTGGCGGTTGGTTGGTATGGGATAATTAGTCCATCCTTCTTTGAAGATGACCAGCGACGCACTTGCACGGTAAACCAGAGGAACTATCGCGAAATGATTCAGGAATTCTATCTGCCTGAGCTACGTACTCAGGCCCGTAGGAGAAATAACCTGATCCAGATGAGAACACAGTGGTTCCAGCAGGATGGGGCACCACCCTATACAGCCAGGGAAACAAGGCATTTTCTCAACCAACATTTTGAGGGCCGCTTTATCTCCCTCTACGAAGACGTTGAGTGGCCACCGTATTCCCCTGACCATACTCCTCCAGACTTCTTCTTGTGGGGGTATCTCAAGGACCGGATCTATGGAAACCCTAGGCCTCAGACTCTTGATCAGCTGAAGGATAACATCCACCGAGAAATCCAGAACATTCCTCAGGAAACGTTTCCCAAAGTGATGGAGAACATGACAACGCGTTTGCAGGAAGTGATCGGACAACGTGGAGCCTACGTCGAACATGTGGTCTTAAAGAAAACGACGATTCTATACCAAAATTTAAATTTTGGTGGCAATTTTGACATTGGTACAATAAACTTCAATCTTTCAGCTTTCTATGCCGCCATATATCTTTTTAAAAATATATATGTTATGGCTATCCTCTTTGCAGATGAAAAGTTGAATATTTTTTGGGACACCCTGTATATACAGCTCTTGAAAAAATTAAGAGACCACTGCAAAATTATCAGTTTTCTGGTTTTACTATTTATAGGTATGTGTGTGAGTAAAATGAACATTTTTGTTTTATTCTCTAAACTACTGACAACATTTCTACAAAATTTCGAATAAATATATGGTCATTTGGAGCATTTATTTGCAGAAAATGACAACTGGTCAAAATAACAACAAAGATTCAGTGTTTTCAGACTTCAAATAATACAAACAAAACAAATACATATTCATTTTTAAACTACACAATACTAATGTTTTAACTTAGGAAGAGTTCAGAAATCAATATTTTGTGGAATAACCCTGATTTTCAATCGCAGCTTTCATGCGTCTTTGCATGCTCTCCACCAGTCTTTCACATTGCTGTTGGGTGACTTTATGCCACTCCTGGCGCAAAAATTCAAGCAGCTCGGCTTTGTTTGATGGCTTGTGACCATCTATCTTCCTCTTGATCACATTCCAGAGGTTTTCAATATGGTTCAGGTCTGGAGATTGGGCTTGCCATGACAGCGTCTTGATCTGATGGTCATCCATCCACACCTTGATTGACCTGGCTGTGTGGCATGGAACATTGTCCTGCTGGAAAAACCAATCCTCAGAGTTGGGGAACATTGTCAGAGCAGAAGGAAGCAAGTGTTCTTCCAGGACAACCTTGTTCGTGGCTTGATTCATGAGTCCTTCACAAAGACAAATTTTCCCGATTCCAGCCTTGCTGAAGCACCCCCAGATCATCACCGATCCTCCACCAAATTTCACAGTGGGTGCGAGACACTGTGGCTTGTAGGCCTCTCCAGGTCTCCGTCTAACCATTAGACGACCAGGTGTTGGGCAAAGCTGGAAATTGGACTCATCAGAGAAGATGACCTTACTCCAGTCCTCTACGGTCCAATCCTTATGGTCTTTTGCAAACATCAGCCTTGCTCTTCTTTGCTTCTCATTGATGAAGGACTTTTTTTTCTAGCTTTGCACGACTTCAGCCCTGCCCCTAGGAGCCTGTTTCGAACCATCCTCGCCGTGCACTTCACCCCAGCTGCCGTTTGCCATTCTTTTTTGTCGGTCACTTGATGTCATCCTACGGTTGTTGAGTGACATTTGAATGAGTTGGTGGTCATCCCGGTCAGTGGAAAGTCGTTTTCGCCCTCTGCCGGTCTGTAGCTTTATTGTCCCCAATGTCTGCTGCTTGACCTTGTTCTTATGAACTGCCGTCTTTAAAATTTTAAGGATGGAAGCAACGTGAAGCTCACTGTATCCCTCTGCTCGTAACGCCAGAATTGAACCCTTCTTTTCCTCACTCAAAACTTTTCTTTTCAACTCTTTAGGCATGGTTAATAGTTATTTATTTGATTCCAATTACTATTGAGGTCCTACTAGCACTGTTTTTGCCATCCAGCCGGTCCTATTGCAAGAGGATAGTGATCATCACAGCATTGGTTTTTTTGATACTTTTCCTTGTTAAATAAGATTCGGTTCAGGTGATCACCTAATCAGTACTTCACTAAGTAGAATGAGGTGTGCCTGTGTTGGAATTCAACAGACACTGGAATGGAATGGCTGCCATACATGTGGAGATGCTGAATTAAATTTTTTTTGGAGTGGTCTCTTATTGTGTGTGTGTGTGTGTGTGTGTGTGTGTGTGTGTGTGTGTGTGTGTGTGTGTGTGTGTGTGTGTGTGTGTGTGTGTGTGTGTGTGTGTGTGTGTGTGTGTGTGTGTGTGTGTGTGTGTGTGTGTGTGTGTATACACATGTGTGTATGTGTATAATATTATCGACAGAAGTTGAGATCAATTGAATGACCTGCTTTTATTGAGTAAACTTGTATATCCTGAAAGATAACTTTTTTGGGGGTGGAATAATTTTCGGACCACTTGTGGTCCACGGACAGTAGGTTGGGAACCATTCTTTTCAGTGATTCTTCACCATTGAGTGATCGGGTAAAAAACGATATGTGGCATGATATTTCAAAATCTTTTGGACTAGTTGTGTCAAAACTAGGTGTATTGGAGGAGTTAGTTGACAAGAACACGCCAATTTGGTTTTGGTTCAGATCCAGTTCCTGATTCGGCCCATCAGTGGGATACCAAACATAAACTGTTCAGCCTGGCAGAGAGGTATATGCTCTACTGAGTGCCGTTCAAGTTTTCAAATTGTTTTCAGTAATAGGTTCTAACAATCTGAGCACACAAAATTAGTCAGAGGACATGTAAATTACATCGATCATTTAATTGTAACGAGTTGACAAAGTTGACCCATATGATGGAAAAGGACCATTCTTACAATTATACGTATGGCTGTTCCATGATTTAACAAGCACAACAAAAAGGTGTGTGTATGCGTACACAATATACAGTCACATGGATAGCAAGCTCCTGAAATTGTTAGCGTCATGCTGAAGCCAAGAGTTCAAGGATAGCTCAATTAAAAGTCGTACAACTTCATGCAGAGCAGTGTTTGCCTGCCTGCTAATCCAGCAGGGCATATTACCAACTGGTTATAAAAGAGAATTACAGTACATTTATCCCTTCAGGAATCCCAAACTAACCCAATCGTTTGCATGACAAAATGGTGGCAACATGAGGCAAGTTGTCCTGAAAAGATGAAAAATAAGTTATTGCACAAGACATAAACATTTCCCAAACACAAAACCACAGGATAACACCCTGTCTTCCACATAAGTACCATGCACACTGAAGCACTCAAACAAGAACGGGGCAGCACAGAAGGAAAGTAATGTGGTTTGGAATGTTTCTGTTTGGTGCAGTTCAGCTGGGGCACAAAGCTGAAGAATGCCAGGGCATGAATCAGGAGCAGAACATGCGCGGTACTGCCTCGTCTTCATGAGGACAAGAGTGAGAGCCAGATAGTGGGCCAGAGAGTCACGGTGACCTCGTGGCTTGCGGCAAAGTCAAGAGCATCAGTGGGTCTGAGCCAAAGAGACTCCAGTGTCCAAGAGAGCGCTTCCTGTCCGGACCGGGGTTTTATGCTTCGCCCCCAACCACCGCAAGTCTTTGTCTCCCAAGGTGAACCATCGACTAGCCACGAGAGTGTCTCCACCCCCTTCTCACGTGGGGTTCCACCATTCCCATTCTGAGGTCCTCAGAAATCCACATCTGCCTGCCCCCAGATTATTCACTTTCTCAGCCTCAGAAATCGACAAATTCCCCTCCACCCCCTTTCCCTCCCCCTGTGTTGACCAGACAGCTGCGGAGAACTGTAGCAGTTATCTCCCTCTCGGTTGCATGGCGGGAGGGCGGGGTGAGACACCCTGCTGGGCCCCACCCTGTTTTACAAGAGATACTAGACATGACTCTTTACCTAGTTATCTCTGAGTCGGATCACAATTGGCCCCACGCAAACAACACTGAAAGGCTCCTTACCTTGACACACACTTGATACATGCAAAAAGTTCTGCAGCTGCATGAGCATACACGGTCTCCACAACCTGCATCGAACTATTGCCCTACTGCCTATAAACACAACAATACATTACATTCCTCCACTACCTTTAGATATTTGGTAACGAATATATTGACATGGAAACGAAGACCTTCAAAATTATTCACATCCCCCACGATGAATCTGAGTCTATGGGCATAAACTTTCATATTGCAGACAGGTTGGTGGTCTCTGTTGTCTACTGTCCCCTTTCTGGTTT
Source organism: Eptatretus burgeri (assembly GCF_056783735.1). Lineage (NCBI taxonomy): Eukaryota > Metazoa > Chordata > Myxini > Myxiniformes > Myxinidae > Eptatretus > Eptatretus burgeri. The sequence continues at coordinate 36,006,980 of NC_140970.1, read as the reverse complement.
TGCATCCTCTGTCGTTTCTGTGCACTGCTCTCCCCTCTCCCCCCACCTCATGCCTCAGGTTTCTTCAGGACACACTTGAACAGCTAGTAACCCCCATCTGGTTAAACTCCAAAAATCCAGAATCACTAACCTCCACTCATTTGTTCCTCTTTTTGTTTCCTACCTCTGGAATGAGCTTCTACATTCTCTTCAATATCATTCTTTCCTCCATATATTCAAGACAGCTGTTCACCACCATCTCAGGTCAGCCCCCTTCCACAACACGATGTTGTCAGTGCCGTGATGCATGAAGCACTGGAGATGAGAGTTGGGAGATGAGTCTCCATCGGATTTTCATCTCTTTCCCAAACTTAAGGAACACCTTCGTGGAGAGCATTTTTCTTCCAAAGATGATGTCAAGGACATTGTGAAGTGCTGGTTAAGTCAGCAGGATGCCCAGTTATATTCTGATTGCATCACAAAACAATTTGAAAGTTGGAATGTGTGGACTACAGTGGTGATCAAGTTGAGAAATAAATATGCACCATGGTAGAATAAAGATCGATGTTGGTAACTGTCTGTTTCATTGGAATATCTTTACCTGCTATGGAGAAAAAGAATAGGAGGCATTACTTTTCAACATGCTCCCATAGATAAATAATCCAAAAGTTTCCCCTAAACCTGGAAAACGGAAGGCCAAATAGATACACGATGAGCCAACACAACTATACACAAACAGCCATTTCTGTAAATTGTGTTGCTTTGAGAAAACATCACTTCACACAAATGGTTTAATCCTGTCGTTGTTCATTGCTTCCACACCAATATCATGGCAATGTCTCCATCTGATTGGAGAAATGGATGATCTTGCAGTGGCTAAATTGAATGTATTTCCTTGAAGATGGACAAAGATGCAAGTGATGCAATTTTTTTTTCATGACAAACTCGTCATGACTTTGAAAATCTATTGATTGCACGCTTTGACTGTTAAAGATGCATAAGTGAGTTTCACTTGATAAACTGCAAGAGTTCTGTGCTTTACATGCATATGTGCCAAGAATCTTGTAATGTTCGGCATGTAGGAGGATGCAAATAAGCTCAGGGCCTCTTTAGGGATTACATGATGCCCGAAAGGCGGCATTTCATGCAGCTGACTGTATCCTTCTATTTAAAGTCCAACCACAGCACAGCAAGGAGCTGACAAAGCAGACAAGTGAGCTATTTATATGGTATAAAATATCTCTTGAATGGAGAGAAAAAAATAGGCTTTTGCTGATTTTATAACTGCTTCAACAACAGATAGTCAAAAGGCAGTTAGTCATTGTAATTAACACTGTAGTAAGATTGCTACACTTGTAGATGGCTGGGTAATTTGTAAAATTATCATTTGCATACTTGTGTTGGCAAACAATCAATTTGTTTTGGTGTGTCTTTTGGAAAGGAATGCCATCTGTGTTAGTAGTTGGTGATATGCATGGCTGAATAGTGAATTCTATTTTGATTCCAGTAAATGATACGGATGGATTTCGAGCCATTCAGTAACTTTATTTTTTAATTATTTGACATCCGATGAGATGATGCAGGGGTATTGCACTTTGCTTTGAGCTTTCTCATCTGGATTATTTTCTCAACCTGACTAAACAATGTCGTGTTGGTGATTCACAGGGAGGCTTTGCTTCAAAGTCGTTCTTCGGGTGGACATTAAGTTGGGTGTCCAATCTGCTAGCATTAATTTGTGGACGTTAAAGATCCCACAGTGTCTTTGGTGAAGAGTAGGCAATTTATTGCCATCACATTGACCAAATTGCAAATTCCTGCCCGGATTACCACTGTGAAGGGAAAGGCAACCCACTTCATGTAATCCTTGCCATGGGGCTGCTTCGGCACCACTGAACCTTGTCCTTGGCCAGAGCACTTTAGAGAGACCTGCTATCATCCTAATTACCCTCACCAGAGGAGAGGGGGTATTGCATTTTCAGTCTCAGTCTGTCTGTCTCCACATAATGTGCTGATGTGGGCCACAAAGGCCATCGAGTGGCAGCCATTATTACACGTTAACCTTTTCAACCGCATACCTCCATAAAGTACTGTTGGAGCCCGCTACTTGCAGACCCTGCGCATTTGCGGTTGATAAAATGTGACATGCTTCTTCATTCGTTGCCCGGTGCTTTGCATATTCGTGGCTTATTTATTGATTTTTTCTTTGCGGGCGTGTTTGCAGTTTTTTATGGGATTTTGGATTTTCCCTTATGAATTACTAACTGCCGGGGAACCCCTTTTTCCCATTGGAACAATGCCCCAACGGTCGCGAATTCGACATCCGTGGCATTTTCCAGGAACGTATCCCCCATGAATAGCAGGGTCCAACAGTATGTGCAATTTGAATGCGAGCACATCTATAAAGTAGTTACTTTTAGAATGCGAGTGTCTCCAAAGGATGAGCTATTAAGAATGTGAGTATGTCTATAAGGTTTGTGAGTATGTGAGTATGTATTAAGAAGGTGAGCATCTATAAAGTACGTATGATAAGAATGTGCATTTGTGCAAATAAAGTATCAAACGTGACCGTCTACACAATATGATTGGAACATGATTCTATGCAATAAAAACCGAAAACATGTTTGTCTGCAGTATGAACATAAACCTATGTCAATGCATCATCTGCACACCACACAACCACACAAACACACCAGCACACACAAATGCCATACAAAACAATTCCTGGTGAGGGTCTGCAATCTCTGATTGCACTTTCTTATCGAATGCTAATCAGAGGAAGTCTCATCAAACAACATTTTGAGGTGTTTTGTATGCTTAGCTCTTTCTTCTTTCTGTAACTTTTTAATTCGTTGAGTGATGGTTCATTCTTTGTAAGCCCAATCGATGATCAAATATGTGTGATGCCATAAATTTTGTTGACCGCCTCCTTTAAAAAAAATAGGACCGCACTTCTTGAAGCTCACCTGGATCAAGAGCAACAGACAGTGAACCCCCCTGCAGACACTCCTTGACCCTGATATATATATATATATATATATATATATATATATATATATATATATATATATATATATATATATATATATATATATATATATATATATATATATATATATATATATATATATATATATATATATATATGTATATATATATATATATATATATATATATATAGCGCCGCGAGGAGGAGTGATGTAAGGGCCACATCGGCCATTTTGGAGTTAATGCCATATAGCACTATTTTAACCCTTCCCCTATCATCATATCATAAAAAATGTCGCTTACATCACTCCTCGCTGGGCCTCATGTGTGCATGTATATATATAATATATATATATATCTTCTTCTTCTTCTTCTTCTTCTTTCGGCTGCTCCCTTTAAGGGTCGCCACAGCGGATCATCCGCATGATCCGCATAGAGATTTGGCACATGTTTTACGCCGGATGCCCTTCCTGACGCAACCCTGGTCGCCTCTTACGAAACACAGGGATAATATATATATATATATATATATATATATATATATATATATATATATATATATATATATAATATATACAGTAGACTAGGCATAAGACGTCACCATCGGGACCGAGAAAAAAGTGACGACTTAGAAATGTGACGACTTGCGTGTATGCGAACATTCATGATGACTGTGGGGTGAAGGATCAAGTCGTGTGAGAGCCGGCTTTTGTACCAAAAGGAAAACACAATCCTCGGGGCATAGGTGGGGGTGAGTTGGTGAGTTGGAAAGTGATCAAGCAAAGATGGAATTCATGAATCAGTTTATCAAAAGTAAAGATAATGAACAACTCTGTAAGACAACTCGTATACCATCGGTGATGGTATGGTGACAAATTACATGACACACAGTCATTGTGGTGATGATTACCACTCAATGCCTATGTGTAAGTGAGTGCGGTAATGTACAAAACAAGCCAAGATAAAACCATGATCGGACTTCAACACTAAGCTCGATCGATCCTTTACTTCTTTGCGAAGTAATCCGTTGTGTTTGACTGCCTCAAACTCTTGGGCATCTGGTGCATGACAAAGGATTCAAACCGGTCATTGTATTCCATGATGTTGGCTGGGCAATCCTCCACCGAAAGACAGTATCGGCCGAATATTTGGCTGAGCCGACATTTGCCGAAACCAGATGATGAGCACGTCATCGACATCTTCAAAGGACACACATTTCACGCATTTCACACTTCCCACCGGCCTCACGATCTTCTCCACTTGTCCAAATATCTTGCCCTTATTCTTCAAGATATCGTTCAATGTCTGCCGTTTGATGTCCAACTTCTCAGCTATGTCTGTTTTCTTCATCAGTGGATTTGCCTCACAAAACTGGATAATGTCGTATTTTTCTTGGTAGGTTTTAGTTGTAAGCTTATGCTTAGTCGCCATTGTCCTGCCTGCAGTTCAATCAACGTGTGTACGCAGTTATAAATAGCCTATCACTGGCGGTGTACACCAATGAGCGAGCATCACGATTCCATGAAATCGGGCTTCTCACGAGGCAGCAGTTCCGTGTGACGAGTTAGGAGTGGTAATTTACTTGAGTTTCCATTACGTGGGAATGGACAACATCTGACGACTTAGACGAAGTGACGACTTAGAGATGACGACTTACAGAGGGATGACCCTTTATTCAAAGGGATTTAACATGAGATAAATGCGGGACTTTTTGATGCTGCCGACTTAGGCGAAGTGACGAGTTACACGCTGCCGACTTACACCTTGTCTACTGTGTATATATATATATATATATATATATATATATATATATATATATATATATATATATATATATATATATATATATATATATATATATATATATATATATATAATGCAGTGAACAAACTTTGGTACATCACGGGTGATGAAGATTGTGGTCAAGTTTCATCGAAATCATGTGTAGTTTTGGAGAAGAGAACAAATACCTATTTTGGAGGGTCAAACCCCCCCCCCCCAATCGACCCTCTAAATGAGCGCAGATTTTGATGCGGTCAATACACTTTTGCAAGACAGGAGATATAAAACTTGTGGCCAAGTGTCATCAAAATTGTGTATTTCGTTCAAGCGATAATGACGGAATTGTTTACTGAATCACTCACTCACTCACTCACCCATGGACACTGCTCTATCGCATATGCTCACCGGACTAAAGTCCAGGTGAGTTAAAAATCGTAATGCTGTCAGACCCCGTGTATTCGTGGGTTTTAAAGTGTGACCTGCTGCTACATTCACACTTCTTATATTCCTGTTTATTTATTATTATTATTTTTGGTAATGCATTCGTATTATAATTCTTTTTTTTTTAACACTTCAGGACTGGTCTCCTATATCCACCTGGGAAATTGGAAATCGGGCAACATCGCAGCATTACATAAAAAGGTTCAAAAATAGATCCCCTTAACTCCAGCCCAATTAGCTTCCTTCCATTCATCAGCAATGTCATGAAATTCATCATCACAGTTGACATAAAATCTATTCCTTTTCTCCAGCAGCCTCATCTCAGATAATCAATTTGGATTCAAACCTGGTCACTTTACCTTGGACATGCTGCTTCTACTCTCCCACCACTGGCGGAGGCCCTCCATATCAGACATGAGACCAGGGCCATCTATGGATATATCTTGAGCTTTTGATAGTCTGCCATTCTGCCTTTCTCTCCAAACTGTCTGCCTATGAAATCCAAGGTCAACTCCACTCTTGAATTTCTGAGTTCCTCCACTCTCATTGACAAAGTGTGGCTCTCAATGGAACCCTTTCATCTCCTCTCCCTGTCAAGGCTGGAGTACCCCAAGGCAATGTTCTAGGCCCCATATTATTCCTAGTCTTCATCAATGATCTCACTGACTCTGGAAAATCCTCTTTGCTGATGACGCCACTCGCTGCTGTGACATCTCTCATCCTTTTGACAGACAGGCAGCAGCCTCTCCCCTCTCCTCAGACCTTGACAAAATCACAAACTGGTCAAACACAATTTTGCTTAAGTATCTATATTGTCTACCTTTTGCATTCTCTTACCCCTCATTGTTTCCTGTATCCCTTGTTTGTCTGTCTCCATCAACTTTTTTTCCTCCACCCTGCTGTTCCCTTTGTTATGTTGTATCCTGATTTTTTTTTCTGTGTAATCGCTCTTCCACGAGCTCTTCGCTCTTCCTAGACCATGTTAAAAACAAACAAACAAAAACACCAATGCCCTGACATTTGTGGATCCCTGCATTTGCGGCATTTTTCAGGAACATATTCCCAGCAAATAATGGGGTCAAACAGCATTGCATTTTCTACGTGGTGATATATCTTTTCCCAAACTTGCAGAAAGATTGAAGCTTTCTTCATTTGGTTTTAAATGTTCTGCATCTAATATACTGTATACTGTATACTGTATACTGTATTGTATACGATATTTATCTCTGGTATTTATACCAAATTAAAAAAAGAAAAACCAAAACTTGGCAACCAATTAGAAACATACATTTTTTATGGCTATGTTAAATTATGAATCTTTGATGTTCTCCATGAAAGTGTTCTCTGACTGATGGTATAGCAGGCATTTCCTTACGAAAAAAAATGGCTAGTCTGAACATAAGAGAAGGAATACGTATAGTGTTGCAACATCCAGGGACACGTTTTATTAAGTGGTTGCATGGAGGTTCAAGTGGTGTCCTGTTTGCCAATCTCGGCTCATCTGTGCACTTACATCCATTTGTTTTTCTGTCTGTCTTTCTGTCTATCTGTTAAGAATGAAATTTTATCCAAAGGGTACATTTCTAGGAGACTGTTGCATGATGCGATTGGTGCGTGCAGCTGAGGTCACCCTGCCCACAAATTATTTCAATCAATCCACAAATGTTTTAACTGCAGTGGTACTTACCTGAAGGTCATCATCAGTGTTGCAGAATAATGAACTTGTTAAAAATCCTTAACCTGCGTTTTTGGATGAACCGATTAATCACTTTCGTTTGCAGGTCTAATATTGGCGAACACAGTCCTGTTAGATATTTGATGACACCCTTAACCAAATACCTTTTTGAATCGGTTATTGAAATGTTGAGTAAAGTATTTTGATTTGTTTTGCATTTTTTGCTTTTTGTTTACAGATGTTCGATTGCTACTCAACAATGACACCCTCCTCCGAGAAGGCGTTTCCCAGTGAGTTGTACTTTTCAAAATATCCCATTATTGTTTTATTCCAATGTGGATATGCTACATCTGCTCTGCTGTTACTTGTTATTTTGTTACATTATTTTGCTACATTCATTCATTCCTCAATTTCAGTGAAAAAGTGCATAAAAGATGACAATCTTCCATCATCAAGCATATTCGTGGTTAACTTGAATTTGTTTTTTTAACCTTCAATACAAGACTGTGATGCCAAGACTGCTCATAGAACATGGTTGTGAGAATCTTGATAAAGCCATTGTATAACAGAGTGCATTTCATCCGCTTTATGCTGATGTTCTTTTTATTTTCATTGTTATTTTTGTATTTTTACAGCAAGTTAAAGTTTTTTTTTTTAACATGATCTAAGACTTGCGGAAGAATTGAAACTTATATTTCACATACATTCACATACCTGCACACGCAAGACAACACAGGATTTTATTTCAGCCAACCCACAACCGATGAGCTTGGGGGCAGTGATGTAAATTCCCAGGTCATTCTGGGTAGGTGATGCCATCTTTCGGATGCCACTTTTCTCTCTCCACTCGGGGAAGCAATGAAGGACGCATTTCCTCTTCCCTATGGATGCCAACCTACAGGGTTTGTCCATGACCTATCCTTTAAGCAAGCAAACAGCATGTAACGTTTTTATAAATCTTTTAAATTATCAATTATGTTGCGATGGCAAAGTTCATACGATGAAGCAAATGTGATCTCGACATAAATTGGAGATTGTTCAAGTACATTTTTGTAGCTGACACTTACAAAATGTGAACATAAGGGCTGGCAAGATAGTTTGGAGGAATGCATACTTGCTTTTGAGCTGTCTCACTTGGGTTCAAATAGCGATCCAGTTGTAATGCAATAACATCTTTGTTGATGCAATAAGTATAGTGACCAATGCTGTTAATGCATGGCTTCATTTAAATTGCCCATTGACAAAAAAGAAAGGAAAATTCATGTTTAATGTGGAATTATTTCACACCTTAAATATATTTTTTCCCCCTTCAATCCCAACTGGCATATCCAAATATGTACATTTACATTGTGTGGTCCAAATTTTGAACATTTTCAGGAATATCTTTTATAGATGGACATAACTGTAACACTTAGGTTTGTGTTGGTTTGATTTTGGGCAATCTTTTGTTGGGGAATCTTCTCTCCTGTTCATTTTCATTTTTTTTTTTTTATAATCAAGCTAATTGCTCATTTTCTTTAGTTTTGAAATTACCTTTTAACCTCTGCCACCAAAGGTGAAGGAGGTTATGATTTCACCCCTCTCTCTGTCTGTCTGTGAGCAGGATATCTCAAAAGGTTGTGCACAGATCCACATAAAATTTGATGGGCAGGTTGGGTGTGTGACAAGGAAAAATGGATTAGATTTTGGTGAAGATCTGAATGTGGATCTGGATCTGATAATTTTTTAAAAGTGATTCTTCACCATTGAGAGATACAGCTAAACTAATATATAGCACAATTTCTCAAAAAGTTGTGGACGGATTTGGCCGAAACTTGGTGGACAGGTTGTGTGTGTGTGACCACAACAAATTGATTTGATTTTGGTGAAGATCCGGATCTGGATACGAGAATTATTTAATTTTCAAGTGATTCTTCATTGTGAGATGGGGTCAAAAATGATATGCAGCATGACATTCCAAAAACGTATTGGGCCTGATATGTTCTCGTGGATCAGGCATTACGTGGCGGAGGTGCTGAAGGTGCTGAATTTTTAATTTACTTTTCTGCATGTGCATTTGCAGTGCTTTTGCTCAGTATAACATGGACCAGTTCACACCTGTCAAAGTGGATGGAGCTGACGAGTTGGTAAGACATTTCATTATCACTTTCTGCTAATGCCTTGCTGATGAGGTCTGCATGATAAAATATTTTTTGTGACCGATTTGCATCCATTTCTGGTTTAGCCTAATCTCAGGCATTGTGTTCATTTCTGTTCTTTGGATATGACTGCATTAGTGTGTTTTCCAGTATAGAACCTCTGTAATGGTTTATGCAATAGAATGTTTGTCAAGGCTGTTGGTTTGTGTCAGCGGACAAGATAAACAATGGATTTTATCAACTAAAAGTTGAGAAGTACCTTTACCATTCTTTTGCTCTGATGATGGGCTAATGCTCACAGCATCAGCCACATCTTAATTTCCACAGAAATAAATGTACTCCTTTAGCTGATTTTGTGCAATGGTTGTAAGGCTGGCAGACTTTAGTTTTGAGGAAATGCATTTTTAAACTACAGTGGCACTTGTAGAGCACATAATCTCACCTTGCGTGCTCATTCCAAACAAAAATACCATCGTTAACTGAACACACTACTAATATGGCCCATGTATATACTGATATCTTCCCTGCACCTTGTTTTCTCACATACATTGCCATTATCCGTAGCTTTATTGATTATTGATTGATTATTAGGAAATTTCACGACCACTTTTGTACACATTAAGGCTAAATTGCATCAATGAACATGAATATGAAAAGAAAATAAAGATATTATCCCTATGGCTAGTTGATCATATGTGTGAAGTTTCACATCAATCTGTTAAGTGGTTCTGGAGAAGATGATTTTTTTTTTTTAAGCATTTTGTTTTCAATTCAATCTGGCCACCAAACCATGTGACCGATGACGTCATAAGTTTAATTCATCACTCACTTCAGGTTGTTGATCGGTTGTATGAAATTTCAGATTGTTCATATAAGGATTTTGATTTCACCAATAATGGCTGGAATACCACTTCACTGATGTCATCATTATCATCCTATATACCCCATGGGAGAGTTGATACCATATGCCAAGTTAAAAATTTTTTTCGTTGAGCAGTTTCGGAGAAAAATGTCCAAATTTTTTACTTTAATCCAAAATGCCTGCCGCATGTGAGGTATGACGTCAGAGTTTGCAATCAAATATTTTCCATGGGTCGTCCCTCCTTTGTTTAAAGTTTCGCATCGATTGGACAAGCAGTTGAAGAGAGCCTTTTTTATGGCGAAAATTTATCGATACAGACAGAAAGACACATGCAATAGTATCACATCCTCTTTGGGGCAAAACTAACTACAAGCATGCTTTATAACTGCAAGCAGTCATAACCGGGGCCCAAGCTGCACTGCTTTGATGAGCAAGTGATTCCCTCTGTCACACACACATACACACATACACACACACACACACACACACACACACACACACACACACACACACACACACACACACACACACACACACACACACACACACACACACACACACACACACACACACACACACACACACACACACACACACACACACACACACACACACACGTTGCAATAGTTTCTCATCCCCTTCAGGGCGAGACTAAAAAGGACTGCTTACATGAAAAAAGAGTTTTGTGGTAAGATATGATAGCAATATATGGGTATTTGCAAACTCGTTGGAGTTTATTTCTTTATTTATTTGAGGTTTTGCAAGGGTGAGGGGGTTGTGGGAATAGTTTGAAGATGCAGTAAAAATGAGCAACTACAGACAGGAAATTAAATTAAATATAATAATTGGTCTGTGGAATCGTTTTTCAGAGATTAAATGGGATGAAGTGAAGTTGATCACTTTCATTGGAGATTATGCAATCACCTGATCATAATATTCAATGGTTTGGGGGTATGAACATGCATGTTTGGGTCAGCTTTTCACAAACCGAATGGCCCAGGCCTGATGTTTGTGTCCACACAGAAATATAAACTATTGCATTGAAACCTTTTCTGCTGAGCAGTCTTGGGGATCAATTTGACACCAGTCAGAGCAATGTAACAAGTTTTCACTTATTGAAGCAAGTGTCTGATGCAAAGGGGATAAAAAGGTATACTGGTTGTTGGGAGATCAGAAGCTCCCTCTGCTCTCTCAGTCTTCTGAACCTCCCAAGCCAACTCCAGGTTGCACACATTCTTCCACGAACCTACTTCTGGTTAAACTTCCAAAATCCAGCCTGACCAACCGCATGCATCAACTCTTTTATTTCTCACTTCTCCTGTTTGTGGAACCACTGTCCAGAGGCTATTGGTCTCACTCTTCCTTCGAGGACTCAAAGTAATCGGTGTACTGCCGTCTTTTGTCATCCCCACTTATGACCCATGATCTTTATCATCCCCACTAACCTTTCTTGACTTGCTCATTTCATTACTTACGAAATCTTTAGATTTCGTAAGTATATTGATGACTTCCGTTTCTGTTTGTTACTTACGAAATCTAAAGATTTCGTAAGTATGTTGATGCCTTCCATTTCTGTTTGTTTGTTTGTTTGAAGGCACGATAACTCGAGAACGGAAGAAGCTACCAAAGTCAAATTACACCACGTGATTCAGGAGAGTGATGGCTAGTGCTGATTAGATTTTGGTCAAAATTGGTCAAAGGTCAAGGTCACGGTGAGATCAAATATTGGATTTTTGATGGTCTGGTACAGATAATTCGAGAACGGAAGAACCTACCAAAGTCAAATTACACCACGTGATTCAGGAGAGTGATGGCTAGTGCTGATTAGATTTTGGTCAAAATCGGTCAAAGGTCAAGGTCACGGTGAGGTCAAACGTCCAAAAAATGGTAACTCGAGAATGGAAGAAGCTTCCAATGTCAAATTACACCACGTGATTCAGGAGCGTGGTGGCTAGCGCTGATTAGATTTTTTGGTCAAAATCGGTCAAAGGTCAAGGTTACAGTGAGGTCAAACATCCAAAACATTCGATTTCTGATGGTTTGGTGCAGAATCATCGTAGAAACTTCTGGTTTGCGTCGCTACCTTCTCGAGAGACATCTTTTATTAGACAAGGTCAGAGGTCAAGTTGACGATTTCGTAAGGACCAGTCTATGACTGCTTGTTTGCTCGTTTGTTTTCTCTCCTTCCCACTCATCTCTTCCTGTTCGTTCATTCTCCCTGATGTTCGGCACACTGTTAGTATTATCTCAGTCTTCCATGAGCCTCGTTCCAACAAAGAAAAACTAGAGGGGGAGCACTCGGTAGAGTGAAAAACCTCCACCGCCAATACTGCTGGGTCACTTAAGTGAACCTGATATCCGATTCATTGTAGGTCAAAATGGATCAGGCTCTACTGAACCACGATTGAATAAACTAAACTAGATCGACGCGCATGTAGAAATGCCCAAAAAAATAAAATCGAAATTTTTTTGAAAAAAAAGGTGCAAAATTTCTGGGTTTTTTTCTCCAACAATTTTTTTGGGGGGTTGGAAATCACTTAAAACATGTAGAAACGCAAAAAAGAAAATTCAAATATTTTTCAAGTAAAATCGAAATTTTTTTGAAAAAAAGTTGGTTTTTTTATTTTATTTTTTTTCTCTAACAAATTTTTTTTTTTTTTGGTTGGAAATCACTTAAAACATGGAGAAATGCAAAAACAAAAATTCAAATATTTTTTCAAAATGGCCGCCATAGCGGCCATATTGGACTTTGGACAAAGTCCAAAATCTAATGGCATGATCCTTGGACCATACCTAATCCCCCTACCAAGTTTCGTCGAAATCCGTCCAGGAGTTTTTCCGTAATACTGTTCACAAACAAAAAAAACAAACAAACAGACGGGTGAAAACAGTAACCTCCGTCCATCTTCGATGGCGAAGGTTAAAAATATAGGGTTGTCCAAGTGTTTTGTTTTTTTTTGTAGGTGCATTTTAGTCTTTCTCTGAGGTTTCTTTGACGATGCTTACAAAAAATACTCGTGAAAAGTCGATGGCACGCCATTGCAATTGCTCATGCTTCCCACCTAAAGCAAAATTGAAAGATGGCAAATGTTCCACATGGAATGACCCAATATGAAATTTTGAGTTAAATTATTTTTTTCAATTTGACCCCTGTGACCCTGAGTCCCCACCCCTGGGGCATGAACTGGGGGTCAAACCCCCAAAAAATCATTTCATATTTCATGTGTCACCCAATGTTGATTGCAAATACGTTTCCTTAAAAAAAAATAGTGCCTGTAATTGCATTTTTATTATTCAACCTTTTGATCCTGTTCCAGGGGGTGGGACCAGAAATGATACTGCTCTCGCACTTTCTCGCTACCAAGTTTGGTGAATTTCTGCACAACCATTTATGAATTAAATAGATAGTGTGTCAGATAAACGGGCAGAGCCAATTACAATACCTACAAAACCTCTGCACCCCCCCTCGTTTTTTTTTCAAAAAGTGTGGGGGATAATCAACTGCTGGGTTTTTTTGTGCAAAATCTGTTTTTTTATATTACAACTATATTCCAACTATTGTATAATTTTGTCATAACATGCCCATCACATTGTTCACAACAAGATTTTGTTTTTACTTCCATTTTATGGGGAGAAGTTCCTTTTTGTTATCCTGTATATTATTTTCGTCTAAATACATTTTTTGTAATAATTCTTTCAGATTATAATTGGCTATTGGGCTATTCTTTTTTGCTAATGTGTTATTTTAAAGAGGGGTTAGAGTTGGGGCATTATTTGGAGGTGATTGACCAAGCGAAGTCTGATTTCTTTTTTGTTTAATTGCACTGGTCTTTTGGATTAATTTCTCCCTTTTCAACCTTTGACCTTTTGATGGGGATCAAGGGTCCAATTTGTCCAGGACAGACATCAGGGGTCTGAGTATTAGTATGAATTTCTCACTTCTGTGCCACTTGTATATGCTATTCACTCCGCTCTGCTCCAGTCATCCTCGTAATCCAGAAGTGAGAGATTCGTGCTGCTTATGTTTTATTTTATTTTTTAAACTGGTTTTTATCGAGTTGTTTTTTGTTTTTTTGATGCGAGTGGCACTCGCTACCTTTTCATAGGGAGCATTTTGTGCCCCGATGACCGCATTAAGAGTAGATTGGGATCGCATGCCGTGTAGATGACGAAGCACAGACTGTGCATTCCTCCTCCCTGAATGTCATTGGTGAGCGAGCTAGATTAGTACTGACAATTGGATACTCGTACGACTATGCCGACTACTGTAATTACCCTAATTTTTGCCACCTTCTTGTGGAGTTGGACAGGGAAAGTTTTTGTTTCAGTCTTTCACAACCAGCTGGCTTGGCCCGATGTTCAACTGAACGTGGCAGGAATTTCTAATTTGGCCAGGGTTTTGATAATGTAATAACTTGCCTACTCTTCCAGAATGCTGGTAATCTTTTACTTCCACCAGTTAACATTTGCAGCCAAAACAATGCCCTGTAGGACCAATTTTGTGAAGGACCAATTCAACAGTTTATAGTTTGGTCAGGAATGGAATCCAGATTAGATCGCTCTCGTGTGTGTGTGTGCTACATCTGCACCATACTGTCGGAGCTACTGACAATCGGATAGCAAAGTAGTAATTCTTTTCTGAGTCACTCATTTTCCGAAAGCTTTGACGTGTATTCTTTACACGGCTGTCTTTAGCTGCATTTGAACCCACAAACTTTTGAGATTCCATTCCAGTTACTTTCCATTTGAGTTTGCAGAAACATATTGCAAGTAAGTAAGCCTGGATTGCTGTGTATCAGACATGCCATTGAAGTAAATATAAATGTCTGGAAAAAGTGCTTACAAATGTAACCATCTCGTGCATAAGGCATTTACATTGATATGAGAGAGTTGTGGGAATTTGGATACGAAATATTGGTTGTGCGCAAGTGCTCCTGTTTTGCCTTTTCCTTTTATTTTTGTATGCCTCTGCGACGAAGTCGCCAGAGGCATTATGTTTTCGGGTTGTCCGTCTGTCCATGCGTCCACGATAGGGTTTCCTTGCCACAATAACTCAAGAATAACTGAAGCGATCCAAGTCAAACTTGGTACAAGTATGTATAATGCAAAGATGAACTGATTTGAATATGGGGTCAAAGGTCATAGGTCCCGTGAGGTTAAAATTTGTTACCATGCTAACTTGTGAACCAATGATGGGATTTTGACCAAACTTAGTCCAAGTATAGATTATGATGCAAAGATGAACTGATTAGGTTTTGTCGTCAAAGGCAGTAGGTCATGTCAGGTAAAAATGTGATACTTGAAAACAGCTGAAGGGATTTGAATAAAACTTGGTAGAAGCTTGTGTAATGATGTAATAATGTGGACGGGGGCATATTGGTTGAGATCACGACATCAGAATGCCGTTCTCGTTTTCATTGCAAATTGACTCCCGAGCTGACTTTTGCAATCAGATATTTGGCTTCAGAAGTGTATTACCTTTTGGTGCCACAAATTTAGGCCAAAGTTTAGTTGTTTACAGTTATGGAAGTGGTAATTTGCATTGATATTGAGTTGGAAATGGCAAAACCAAGCAATAATTGGTCTGATAAAACTCGTTTATTTTGTGGGATGCTTAAATAGTGTTTATCCTGATCACCTTATCTGCCTTGCTCTGTTTTGTCTAACATTTGTGCTGGAGAGGTTGATTGTGTGACAATATGAGGCTGGCTGGTTTGGGGGTTTCAGGTTCTTATTACAGAGCATGGAGAACTGGGTGCTGGGCGCTTCCAGGATCCTCGATCAAAGCTCTCCTTCAAGTACGATCACCTGCGCAAGGAAGCGAGTGAGACACAGTCGCATGATTGCGATCCCTCCATAGAGTCCTGGCGTTCTGTGACCGACTCTGCCTTGCGTGCCTATGTTAAGGAGCACTATCCTCGAGGTGTTTGCTCGGTAAGCAAAGTCAAAAACCCCACAGAATACTGTCTTGGGGTCATGTGCACTTTTGGAATTTTTTTTAATGTAATGATCCATCTATCTGTATATTTAAGGGAGAAAGCAACTAAATTGAGAAAAGGAAGAGAGGATAGACAGAGACAGAGACAGAGACAGAGACAGAGACAGAGACAGAGACAGAGACAGAGACAGAGACAGAGACAGAGACAGAGACAGAGACAGAGACAGAGACAGAGACAGAGATATATAGATGTATAGATGTATAGATGTATAGATGTATAGATGTATAGATGTATAGATGTATAGATGTATAGATGTATAGATGTATAGATGTATAGATGGAGAGGGAGACTTTTGAAGTCCTTTTATTACAAAAGTATAAAAAGAAATAAGTAATAAGCAATTCCAGTTAATGTCGATGAACAAATCAAAACAGGAATTCATGAGATACTAATTAAAGCGACAAAGATAATTAATCTCCGTCCACCCGACACAAGACGTCAACTTTGCACCATTTCTGAATGAAGTCATTACTCAAGAAATCTCTCGATTAAAAATATAATTCCATTTTAAGATGGGCACATACCGAGCCTTTAAATGCTAACAAAGCACTGCATTCTTCTGAATTAACACCCAACATCATTCTCTTCCAAGTAATGTGTATCGAGAGTTTTGCTTCGGTAAGCAGGATATTTTCAACTTTAGATCTGACATTCTTGTCAGATGCAGGCATACGGTACACAAAATAATGGAAAGAAAAAGAAAATCGAATTTCTGGAAAAGAAATTTCAAGAGTTGAAAAAGCTGAACCAGCATTTGGCATCCAACATAAGCATGGAAAATATCCTCAGACTGATGACAAAAAAGACATTCATCAAATGACACAAGATTCAGTCTTTTGAAAAACACGTTTGAAGGCAAGGAGCGATGTGTGAGCCTCCACTGTATGTCTCTGGCACGTTTAGACACAGGTGACACAAAGATGGAGGACCATGCGGGATATGATGGAAACTCTGCGGGCTTCCATCATCCCCTGCCAAAACAAATCTCCCGACAAAACACCCAACACCCCTGACATCCAACTCAACAGCTGGTGGATCAGCCTCGTACAGCCGCTCAAAGTATATGGCCCAGCAGATCTTCATTTCGGATATCTCCGTCAAGAGCCCACCACCCTCTGCTCTGACTGCAGCACACTGAGGGACTGGCTTGGAGGAACGCAATGCACGAATTCCCCTGTAAACAGGATGAGAATCACCTGACCGCAGGTGATGCTCTACCCCCCTCACAGATTCCTTGTACATAGGCCTCCTTGTCCACCCTCAGCACATGTACAGTTTTACACCTGAACTCCCTGAACAGCTAAGCTCTGCCATTAAGCCTGTCTCTGCGACTCCAGTCAATGGTAACCAGTGTCCCTTGAGAGACAAAATTCTTCTTCACCCAACAGTGAGCTCCAAGACATCCATCAGCAGCATCAAGGATGGTGGTCTTGAAGGCACTCCACAACTCTTCAGGTTTCCGCAAAGCACCCAGACCCTCCAAATCCCCACTCAGCCTGTTTGCAAACTCCTCAGCTACCCTCTCTTCCTTGAGCTTGCCAACATCCAGCCTAGGCTGGGATGGTAACATTCTCCTGGATTTAAGCTGCAACTTCAGAGTTGCTACAACAAGCCTATGGTCGGGATTGAGGAACTGAGCACTCCGGTAGACCCTGCAGTTTTGGATCATCCTCCAGCGACCATCAACAAGCACATGGTCAATTTCCTTTGCCACACCACCAGCATTGGAATACCAAGTCCAACGATGAGCCTGTGGGCGCTGAAACCATGAACCAGCCACCCCCAGTCCATGACTTTTTGCAAAGTCAAAGAACTTGGTGCTATTCTGGTTCACAGTTCCAGACCCATGGGGACCAACACATGTCTCATAACGAACCCTATCAGTTCCAGTCGAACCATAACGAACCCTGTAATGTACTGCAGTTCTCATTTTTGGGAAAAGTCCCATCCCTGTTCTGAAATATAGTGTAGCTACGTTGCCACATCACAAAATATATCAATCCAACTGGAATCTGGTTTGGGTAGATCTAAAGCTCGACGTAGCTCATGTGGTTCATTTACCTCAGTGGACTCCTGCTCTGACGCATCCCTTCTTTTTTGTTTTTGAATTTCAGGTCAGGTCTCATCAGTCTCTGTTCCATGGTCAGTCTTCTTTCCATCCACTCTGTCTGAAGCCTTTAGAAACTTTCGTAAGGCAGCTACGCCTTTCTGATTCTCCTGTTCTCGAGCCTGACAAAGGTGCTTGTAGGCAGCCCCGTTTAGACGTGATGTAACCTGCTTGCTCATGGTAGAAAGGGTTCATCTAAAAAAACAAAAAGAAAGAAAAGTAAAGACAAGAAGAATTAAGTGGTAATGTTATGATGGTAAAGTAGAAGGCAAATAAGAAATTGCTAAGACCATAATGTTTCCATATCGGCCATTAAGATTCCTTGAAAACTATATTGGATCGTAAAAATTATGATTTTTATCCAAAAATTATGTAGAAAATTAATCTTTGAGAAATACTATAAAGATTGGTCCAACTTATTCACTAAAACGCCAGAAGTATTTCAAATGTCACTTCCTCGCATTATCAGAAGAAAAAAAAAATAAGAGAAGAAAAATGGCGGCAGAGACGACAACACAGGAACGAGATGCATTGGCGAACTAAGGGAGGTGCAGAGATAGCAGTCCACCCCAGGTGATAGCCGGGGTGGGGGGGGAGGTGGGGGGGCATGGGGAGAGTTGAAGTACCAGTACAATGATATAATGATGGTTTTAGTTGCAAGTGACATAATATTATTTACCTAATAATGAAGACAGTAACTCAGTAATAAAGTTAATATAGTTGTCACACTTACCAAAATAATCTCGAGTCCAAGTTCCCGAACGAGAAGGGTGCATGTTAGATACGGCCAAATAATAAAAAAAACACTCAGTTGATCGTCCCCGCATGCTTCCTTTTTTGTACCCGCCTCCTTTATTATTATTTGTTATTTTTTCAAACATTCCGGAAAAAATATAATCGCATGGTGTCGGAAGGAAGCTGTGCAGTGAAGCATCTACATCGCTTAAAAAGTGGCCCCGTGAGGGACTGATGGTTACTTCCCCAACAGGCGGGGTGACCTTACTGTCCTGATGCAAATAAACAATAACACAAAAAACGAAACAACAGCAAAGTATTATCAAATGAAACACGGTGGATTAATAAGGTCCTTCTTCTTCATATTTGATGGACGGATGGAAAGAAGGACATAAGGTATATTGAAGCGGTTTGCACCAATTAAAATCCATTTTCTTATTTCCAATTTGCTTACTTCAGGTACAGTACTGTAATCCACTTGAAATTTTACTTGCAAACATGATGTGTGTTTTCTTTGTATTTAATTTTTAACATTACTTATCTCTGAAAGGGTGGTGTTGTTGGTGGTGTGGGGTGGGGTGTGGGGTGGGGTGGGGGGTGCCAAAGGAAGGGTCCGCCCCGGGTGCCAATTAGGTATACCCTTGATGAGACGGGAACACATGAATGAGAGGAGTACGGCGAACTGGAATGAGATGGGAATGGCAAACTGGAATGAGCTATGAACACAGGAATGAGATGGGAACGGCGAACTGGAATGACACGAACACCTCGCTGCCTCGTCTTCGAGTTTAGTTTCCCAGCATGCCACGCGTTCCTTTTTGTTTGCCTCCTCCCTTTTAGACATCGTTGGTCATGACCATTGGTCAACAAACAGAGGGTGGGGCCATTTGCACAGTTCAACCCCTCCCTGTGCTTGTGCTTTCACACTTCATGGGAAAATTGACCTCAGAAGTGTCGAGAGTGAAAGATGATAAATGCAACAAAACAAATTTGCCGCCCCCCCTCCCCTCGCTACGCCGGTGCATACATAGGTGAAGGGGGGCATTAAGTATGTATTGTACTGAGGTGTGGAGGGACATCGTGAATTCCATTTTTGCACGTGTGGTGAATCGATGTTTCTTTGGCCCTTCATATCGCAATCATTCAATTCGCAGATTAACTGAATGTTAATTTTTAGAGGCATGATTTTAGAGACATAACATGCATGATGCTTCTTGACAAACTGTCAAGCAAGTTATGATTAGATCCTGGACCGAAATTTTAGTGAAACACAAGGTGATGCTTTAATGCGTGGCATGAAAACTACTGCATGTTGGAATTGTTTGATCATTCTTTGGATGAGTGTACGTCTGTTTTCTAATAACAGGTTTATGGGAAAATGATTGATGGGCACCCAACGGTTATCGCCTGCATTGAAGGCCACGAATTCCAGCCCCATAATTTCTGGTATGTCGAACATACGTCAGGTATGCTGCCATTCTGCTAAGGCTAACTATCTCCATCTTGTTTTGTACATATACTTGTCGTTTTCTTGGTAACTTCCTTTCATATCATCAACTGCGTACATTTACTTTGCTTGACTCAAGTTTTATCATCATCATAGATATAGCTGACATTTATACTTCTCAATTACTCCAACATTTCAGTATACAGGTAGTCGTCGACTTACGACCTATGCGACTTACGGCTGTTCGACTTTACGACCACTTTACGACCATGTAAAGTGGCCCCAAAAATAAAAAAGGTTTTTTTTTGTATGTAAAATATACGTTGTTCGACTTGCATCCAAGTCGACTGACGACCGATTGGTCGGAACCAATTGCGGTCATAAGTCGACGACTACCTGTAGTTAACAACATTTTGGAACGTTTACTGTTGGTAAGGATACGCAGTGTCTACTTTGGTGGTTTGTCTTGTGATATGCCTGGTGTTGGTTTAATGGCGTGAGTGGTGGACTTGGCTTCCTTGGGTCCTGAGTTCAAATCCTGCTTGGCCATTTAATTAATACCAGGTGGGGTTGACTCAGCCTGTCATCTTTCTGAGGTCGGCAAAATGAGTGCCAGCATGCTGGTATCCCGTGTTGGAGTGGCGACCCGTCCAGGATTGTGCCCAATAGCTCAGGAGACTGTTGAGGCAGCAGCACCAACGCTCTGCACAGAGTATGGTCCCAATGGATGGATGGATGTCTTGTGATTGCTGTATCTACATTTTTGACGTTGTAATCATGACTAAGTCACACTATTGTTATCATTTTACTGAACTTTGAATGGTATTTCAATTTGGAACTAAATTCACCGTGAGAGAGGTAGACTGACCACATTGATATCGAGAGTTGCAGTTGACCAGAATATAATATACAGCTCTGGAAAAAATTAAGAGACCACTACAAATTTATCAGTTTTTCTGGTTTTACTCTTTATGGGTATGTGTTTGAGTAAAATGAACATTTTTGTTTTATTCTATAAACTACTGACATTTCTCCCAAATTCCGAATAAAAATAGTCATTTTGAGCATTTATTTGCAGAAAATGACAACTGGTCAAAATAATAACAACGATTCAGTGTTTTCAGACCTCAAATAATACAAACAAAGCAAGTTCATATTCATTTTAAAGAACACAATACTAATGTTTTAACTTAGGAAAAGTTCAGAAATCAATATTTTGTGGAATAACCCTGATTTTCAATCACCGCTTTCATGCGTCTTGGTATGCTCTCCACCAGTCTTTCACATTGCTGTTTGGTGACTTTATGCCACTCCTGGCACAAAAATTCAAGCAGCTCGGCTTTGTTTGATGGCTTGTGACCATCTATCTTCCTCTTGATCACATTCCAGAGGTTTTCAATATGGTACAGGTCTGGAGATTGGGCTGGCCATGACAGGGTCTTGATCTGATGGTCCTCCATTCACACTTTGATTGACCTAGCTGTGTGGCATGGAGCATTGTCCTGCTGGAAAAACCAATCCTCAGAGTTGGGGAACATTGTCAGAGCAGAAGGAAGCAAGTGTTCTTCCAGGACAACCTTGTACGTGGCTTGATTCATGAGTCCTTCACAAAGACAAATTTTCCCGATTCCAGCCTTGCTGAAGCACCCCCAGATCATCACCGATCCTCCACCAAATTTCACAGTGGGTGCGAGACACTGTGGCTTGTAGGCCTCTCCAGGTCTCCGTCTAACCATTAGACGACCAGGTGTTGGGCAAAGCTGAAAATTGGACTCATCAGAGAAGATGACCTTACTCCAGTCCTCTACGGTCCAATCCTTATGGTCTTTTGCAAACCTCAGCCTGGCTCTTCTTTGCTTCTTATTGATGAAGGGCTTTTTTTTTTTTTACCCCTCAGCCTGAATTGGCTAAGAGGTATTGTCGTCATAGGCGTTGTCCGGCGGGCGTCCGGGCGTCCGTCTGGGTATCCGGGCGTCTGTCAACTTTTGGTTTCCGTCAATTTCGAGGAGAACGCCTTGTCCGATTAAATCCATTTTTGCAGGGTATGTTGGGGTTGAGTCGAGGAAGGTTCCTTTCGAAAATGGGCGCGCTGTGATTTTCAATGTTGCCTCCATGGCAGCCATCTTGAAATTGGTTTCTGTCGATTTCGAGGAGAACGCCTTGTCCGATTAAATCCGTTTTTGCAGGGTATGTTGGGGTTGAGTAGAGGAAGGTTCCTTTCGAAAATGGGCATGCTGCGATTTCCAATGTGGCCTCCATGGCAGCCATCTTTAAATTGGTTTCCGTCGATTTCGAGGAGAACGCCTTGTCCGATTAAATCCATTTTTGCAGTGTGTGTTGGGGCTGGGTCGAGGAAGGTTCCTTTCGATAATAATCAGTGCGATGTGATATCCAATATGGCGGCTTGGGCAGCCATATTGAATTTGGTTTCCGGACAATAACTTGAGAACGGCTTGACAGATTGATTTTATTTTCATGTGGGTATAATGGGGGTGGTTAGAGGAAGGTTGCTTTCGATGTACAGCACAATCCTATATCCAATATGGCGGCTAGGGCAGCCATCTTGAATTTGGTTTCCGGACAATAACTTGAGAACGGCTTGACTTATTGATTTCATTTTTGTGTGATATAATGGGGGTGTTAAGAGGAAGGTTCCTTTCGATATTCAGCGCAATCCGATATCCAATATGGCGGCTGGAGCAGCCATCTTGAATTTGGTTTCCAGACAATAACTTGAGAACGGCTTCACGCATTGATTTTATTCTGGCGAGCTATAATGGGATTGAGTAGAGGAAGGTTCCTTTCCAAAATGGGCGCGCTGTGATTTTCAGCGGCCGCCACGGCAGCCATCTTGAAATTGGTTTCCATCAATTTCAAGGAGAACGCCTTGTCCAATTAAATCCATTTTTGTTGGGTGTGTTGGGGTTGAGTAGAGGAAGGTTCCTTTCGAAAATGGGCGTGCTGCGATTTTCAATATGGCCACCATCTTGAAATTGGTTTGCGTCTAGGGGCTGAGGGGTTACGCCCGCTTTGCGGAGCTATTTTTCTAGCTTTGCACGACTTCAGCCCTGCCCCGAGGAGCCTGTTTCGAACCGTCCTCGCCGTGAACTTCACCCCAGCTGCCATTTGCCATTCTTTTTGTAGGTCACTTGATGTCATACTACCCGTTGTTGAGTGACATTCAAATGAGTTGGCGGTCATCCCGGTCAGTGGAAAGTCGTTTTCGCCCTCTGCCAGCTTTATTGTCTGTCATGACATGCTACATGAGTCTGTAGCTTTATTGTCCCCAATGTCTGCTGCTTGACCTTGTTCTTATGAACCGCCGTCTTTAAAATGTTAAGGATGGAAGCAACGTGACGCTCACTGTATCCCTCTGCCAGTAAAGCCAGAATTGAACCCTTCTTTTCCTCACTCAAAACTTTTCTTTTCAACTCTTTTGGCATGGTCAATAGTTATTTTTTGATTCCAATTACTTTTGAGCTTCTACTCGCACTGTTTTTGCCATCCAGCCGGTCCTATTGCAAGAGGATAGTGATGACCACAGCAGTGGTTTTTATACTTTTCCTTGTTAAATAAGATTCGGTTCAGGTGATCACCTGATCAGTATCTCACCAAGTAGAATGAGGTGTGCCTGTGTTGGAATTCAACAGACACTGGAATGGAATGGCTGCCATACATGTCGAGATGCTGATTAAGAATTTTTTTTGAGTGGTGTCTTATTTTTTTCCAGAGCTGTATATGTGTGTGTATATGTGTGTGTATGTGTGTATATATGTGTGTGTGTATATATATATATATATATATATATATATATGTATATATATATATATATATATATATATATATATATATATATATATATTTTTTTTAAACATGAGAGTAAGCCACCACCCCCAACCCACACCCAATGCCCCACCACCCCTTTCCCTCGCCCAAAATTATTCTGCCGCTTTGTCATGGATCTGCCAATTGCCTTCAACTGTCTGTCAAGTAAATTATTGGTGTTCTCTTGCCCTTGGTGTTTGGTGCTTGTGGGATTTGTACCTTGTGCTAATATGTTCTGTTCCTGGACAAACTTTCCTCATTAAGTGGTCATGAGTAAAATTTGGGTTTGAACATTTTGAAACATCTGTAGTTTGTGGTTTGTCAGCTTTACCCTCACTGCGGAAGGATTCGGAGTCCGGTATTGCATTTGGGTCCGTTTGTTTGTTTGACTTTCTGTTTGTCTTTCTGTCTGTTTTTGTTTGTCTGCACAGAATTTTCGTGTTTTTCTCCGCAACCGCTTGTTGGATTGAGATGAAATTTTCACCATTGGTGCGACTACTCATGTAGAATGGTTCAATGATAATTATGATGTCATAGGTCACGTGGTGTGGCAGCCATGTTGGAAAAACAGAAAAAACTTTGGACGTCTATCTCTGAAACCAACCCAAGAAAAATTTTGAAACTTGGCACATAGCAAGTACTCCTCATGGGGAATGAGTGTGATTTTTTTAATGACATCATAGGTGCCCTCCTTATGACGTCATAATTGCATATGTAGAACGCCACATCCGGTCAGTATAACATTTTTTTTGAGGGTCATCTAGGGATAAAATGGTCCACAGAAATAAAATCATGACGTCATCGGTCACGTGATTTGGCAGCCATATTATTATTATTATTATTATTATTATTATTATTATTATTATTATTTTTAGCCTTCAAAAATCTTCTCTGAAGTGGCTGAACAGATCGAGGTGAAACTTTACACATATGACCACCTGTCCATGAGGAACAAAAGCTTCACACATATGATGTCATTGGTCACATGGTTTGGCAGCCATATTAGCTTTACCATAAAACCGATAAAAATCTTCTCCAGAACGGCTGGACAAATCGAGGGGAACTTCACACAAGTGTTCCCCAAGCCATGGGTGTACAAGTGGCACATAGCAAGCACTCCTCGGGGAATGAGTGTGGTATTTTTATGATGTCATAGGTGCTTGCCTTTGTTATGACGTCATAGTTGCAGATGTAGATTGTAGAACGCTACATCCGATCAGTAAATAACATTTTGAGGGTCATCTTGGGATAAAATGGTCCAATTTTTTTTTGTTGATGATGTCATCGGTCATGTGATTCGGCAGCCATATTGTTGTATTTTTTTAAACTTTCAAAGATCTCTGAAATGGCTGAAAAGATCGAGGCAAAACTTTACACTTATAACCAACCGCCTTTCCATGAGGAAGAAAAGTCGCACATATGATGTCATAGGTCACATGGTTTGGCAGCCATATTGGATATACCTGAAAACCTATAAAAAAATACACCACTCAAAAGAAGTCCTAGCGACGGTTTGCAATCTCTGATTGCTCTTTTTCTTTTTGTTGCAGTGACAACTAACTCTCCTGTGTTGTTGCATTGTCTTGCTTTTGCCATTCTGTAAAACTGAACTTTTACATTTTATCTTGTATGAGTTTTTTCGAGCCTGTCAGGTCACGAGTGGCCTCACTCAGACTCGCTTCCCGACATTTGACCCTGAAGCCGTAAGCCAGCGATAACTCCTCAACCCGACGGGTTGCTGAGCAACCACGGACATCTGAGAAGGCCAAGTCGGGCATGGTCCCCGTTCTATGACTTGCATTACCTTACCATTGATTTTGCATCGCCCAGATAGGGACCATGCTTCGGCTTCCCACCTTTGTTGATTAATTGTGTGTGGCCAAGTGAAACCATTGGTGTGCTGCTGGCTGGACCAGCACAGCGAATCGGTGCGGCACAACCTCCCTTCTATTTATTGCACACTAGGGTCCGGCGAGTATATTGATGTACCAGTTATATCAGTATACTTGTTCATATCTATATTCTGTATTGGAATTTTGATTATACCTGTATTCCAAAAAAATCCGGTATGTCACCAACAAGTCGAAGAAAGGTGTTTACAATCTTTAAATACCGACCATGATTTTAAAAGCTTTGATGCACTCAGCTACACCTGTAACAGTGGAACGTATGAGGTCAACACGTACCAGGAAATAGGCACAGTTGGTTTTAACTTTTAACCCTCATCACTTGAGCACTGTTCAAGCAATTTCCTCCCACCCCCCCTCCCCCCTCGTGGTTGGTTTTGAAGTAATTGTCAATTGGTTATTTATATGAATCGGGTGTGCTTTAGAAAGCCTGTCCCGATTACCGAAAAGGCGCTCCACAATTCTTTGAACCCTTCTTTAACTTCAGCTACCCATCCATTGCCGGTCCCTCGCCCTTTACATTCCAAACAGTAACTCCTCAGTCCTTATGATCCTGCCCTTTTTGCCTTTCAAATGCCTTGATTCCCATGGGAAAACTTCCCTCATCTGAATCCACCTGTTCTTTCTCCATCTCAAACCACTCTCATCGTCCTTTCGCTTCTCCCCCCCCCCCACCCTCTATGTTCATTGTTCATTCCACATCCAAAACCATCCCACCACCACCACCACCACCACCACCACCACCACCATGTCACTAATTACCCTATTAACTCAGTTGCCTCAGCACAATGACCCAAATTACCCCATTAACTCATTATCGAGAGGCTATAATATACAAAGGATCCCTTGGCGGTTGGGTGTGCAAATATCTGTGGAATTAAATAGATTTATTTCTTTTCTTAAATTCTTTCCTGCAAAACTCCCCAATTAAACATGATCATTTGTGCTGCTATCATCATCGTGTGAGATCAACAACAACAACAACAACAACAGCTGCTGTTTGCTGCTCGGGTGGAATTTTGAATATACCCTTGTCGGGTGGATGGTATATGCTTTCAGGAACCATTATTCCTTTATTTACACTTTACCAGCTCCACGATGAACACACAATCTCCCATGAATTATTCATTTATATTCACTTTAACATCTCTACTGCCACCACACAACTTTGCATTACAGTAATCTCTCGATGTACGGAAGGTTCACATTTCTTCAAATCTTTCCTTTTGGTGAATTTCCTTCTATCGAATTTAATTATCCTATATACTCCCAGTATATACTGGATTTGGAGGTAAACTTAGAAGTACTATTTGCCCAAGAAAGATCAGAGCTGATAGTGAGGCCCAAAAGTATGAGTGACTATGCTTCAAGTTGATTGTTAAAAAGTTAAATGGGAGGGATTGCCAGACGGCCCTTTTGGAGAGAGAGTGGGAGTGCCAGACTTGTTTGCATTGAAAGACATATTTGGTGATTGTTTTGTGTGTATGCTTGAGTTGGAAAGAAAGGTTTAGCCCATTTAGTATTCACGTTAGAACCTGTGATGAGTGCATGTTTACTGTAAAGTTGTCTTTCTTATGGGAGAAAAACATATTTGGTCAGGATTGAAAAATGTATTTGTTAATTTT
Organism: Eptatretus burgeri; assembly: GCF_056783735.1. Lineage (NCBI taxonomy): Eukaryota > Metazoa > Chordata > Myxini > Myxiniformes > Myxinidae > Eptatretus > Eptatretus burgeri. The sequence continues at coordinate 35,979,473 of NC_140970.1, read as the reverse complement.
CAAGGTTAAAAGTGTCTCGTCCCCTCTGAAACTGGTTCGAGTCTTGGCTGGGTTAGGTCGGGTCATGGCGGCTTCCACAGGGGTGCATGGGCCTATATTGGAAGCAGGATTTTGAGAAGCTGCTCATGTTTGATTAGCGTCCATAAGTTCCTGTGAATGCATGTGATTGATGGCTTGGTTGTGTGAATGAGGTTTGTGTTGTGCCAACTTGAGGTTAGTTATTTCTTGTGATTATTTTGTGTTTTTGCCTGCCTTTTTGCCCAGAGGTTCATTCTGTGTATGTTGTAAATAATAATAACCATTCCTTTCATGCTGTGATGCGCATATGGCTGCCGAGGCAGTTTCATTTAACTAATGAGCACAATCCTGGGCGAGTCACCACTTCAACCCAGGATACTCGAATGGCTTATTACCCGTGTAAGCTGGTTCTCATTTTGCCGACCTCGGAAGGATGACAGGCTGAGTCAACCCCACCTTGTGTTATTTCAACGGCTGACAGGGGCTCGAACGCAAGACCCTAAGGTCTTAAGCTAGCCACCTCAACCATTATGCCAACATCCTATCCAATAAATTATTTACATTTCCTTAAGAGACGTATCCATCTTGCTCGTTCATTTTGCTGTGCTCAAAGGATCGGTTTAATTGAGTTGCCATGTGTGGGAGGGGGGCATGCCTGGTGTTGGCTTCATGGTTAGGGTGGCAGGCTTGGGATCCGAGGGTCCTTGGTTCAAATCCCGCTCGGCTGTTTAATCAATACCAGGTGGGATTGACTGTCTGTATGTCATCCTTCCGAGGTCAGCAAAATGACTGCCAGTATGCTGGTATCCAATGTCGGAGTGGTAACCCGTCCAGGATTGTCCAATGGCCAAGGCGACTGCTGAGGCAGCACCAATGCTCTGCACAGAGTATGGTCCTGATGGATGGATGATGGAAGGGGAGGGGAATAAATTGTTAACTAGATGGTATTCATAGAATACATACCCCACACAGTATTGATAAGGATTTGGTGTGAGCCAATTTATGTTTTTTTGAGGGCTTTTTAGGTCATCTCGGTAGAGATGACCTAATAAAGCCGGACCAAATGTCCGTCCGTACGTCCGTCAACAATTTTTCTTTCCGATCTTGATGAAACTTAGTATGTGGGTAGAGGTCGATGAGTGTTGCACAACGATATAACTTTTGTCCGGGTTCAAGGTCAGGGTCAAGGTCACGAGGTCACGTAAGTTATAAAAATCGCCATTTTCAAAACCTATCTGGTCTGCCATTCTACAAGATATTCGGAAACTGTTTATTGATTATGATAGCAAAAAATATTATCTTGTATCTAACTGGACAGATTTTTGAATTTCCTTTCTGTTTGATCGTCCTGTGATCTGGAAGATGGCCAAAAACGCCGATGTGATTCGCAAAGAAGGAAGGAAGGAGAAATGAAATATAAATATAAAACACATTTTTAGCCTTTTGTATTTATACATTTTCCGCCGAAGGTGCAAAAGTTTCAAAACCCGAAATGTAAATGTTGGCATTTATTTTCAAAATATAATTTTGTGCGCGCGTGCCAAAATGCCGAGTCATCTTTAACCAAACTGCGCAGTTCGAGCTGCGCAGTAGAACTGTGCAGTAGTCTTCGGTCATAACTGAACATTGAGAACTTGTGGTATTATAGAGATGACCGTCACCCCCACACGGGGGTAATTTTTTTTTTCTCCCTTTGATTCAATATGGCTGCCAGACCATGTGACTGAAGACATCATCTTTATCAAACCATATTTCTCATCGGTAGTTGATCAATTAGTTAGGTTTTGCATGGATCGGTTAAACAGTTTCTCCTACGGAGATTTTAAAAGATTTCCCCTTCGATGCAATATGGCTGCCACAGCATGTGACACATGATGGTCATTTTAATGAAAATCCTGTTCAAATTTCAAGTCAATCCGATGAAAATTGAGGTTTCAGAAATTTGGCCTATGTTGACCTTTCAGCTTATGTTGACCTCAAAATAGATTGGTAGTTCAATTTAGAAGAAGAAGAAGAAGAAGAGTTCAATTCAATGACCAAATGTGCAAATTATCTTCAAATTTCAAGACAATCGGATGAAAATTGACAATTTTAGAAAATTTTGACCTTTTCGCCTATGTTAACCTCAAAAATAGTTGGTCATTGAATTCAGTGACTTCACATGCAAATCCTCTTCAAATTTTTAGTGTATCTGATGTAAATTGAGGATTTTAGAAAATGGCCTATGTTGACCTCAAGAGTGACCACTATCACATGGTCATGTAACATGTAGTGAAGTTTCAATTTCCTCTGCTAAACAGGTTTCGATGTTTGCTCTTAACAAAATGCAGACACGATGTACGACAATCGCCATACGTACGCTGCCGATCGCTGAACCCTGCTATTCGCTTCGCGAGCACAGGGTAATTATTTTTTGATAAGTGGTGTGGTCCTGACCCAAATTAGACTTCAGGACGCACTTCCCGCTCTGGTGCGCACTTGAAGGTAAATTGCTGCTAAACGGTCATCCGCCGCTAAGTGATCTGCTTCATGGCGTTTGTGGCTTCACTTCCGCCTGTGGTTAAGTGGTTGTGGCATGGGGTCAAAACATGACAATATTTTCACGATCATTTTAGTCTCTCGACTTGACTTGCTCATTCCCTCCCATCAATTTTTGTGTTTCTTAATCTCCCTCTCCCCTCCCCTTCCACATCTCCCCACTCCTTGCACCATTTCCCGGCATAGGAATGGGCGATGGCGGTCAGAGTGGAAGTTTTCGGTGTCTCAGCCGACTGCGCAGGTGGTGGGAGTACTTAAAATCCAGGTACAAGTATTATATTATTGCATTGTATTTATCTTGTTAATGGGACTTGGGCACAGTGGCAAATCCAGGGGTTTTCCTGGTTGACCGGAACTCCCCCTCCCCCCAACAATTTTTTTTTTAACCATTACAGTGGCAAACCCAGGGGTTACCTGGTCACCCAGAACTCCTTCTCCCACAAAAGTGTGCCACAAAAAAGGCCAGAAGCCTCAGAAAAACTGTATCAATACAGTACCTAATAAACAATATACCACTAACAGCTCACAGTAATTTATTTGGAAAATTTATAATTTTCTGGTATTTGGAAACCCCCCCTTCCCAATTCCTGGATTTACCCCTGGGGAATTGTTGTTTACAAGCACTATTTGCTGCCACAATTTGCTATCATGTCCATTGTTCTCCCTCGTCCATATCACAAACTTTAGAATTTTATCTTTTTTGCAAACTTTGTACTTTATGAATAATCTTTTGTAATAGTACAAGTGATAAGTAATAATGATGATTAGAATTCAAACTTTACCAGAGTGCTGGAGTTGTGATTTTGGCAGCAAGCTTTATGGCACATCACTTTGCTTTTGACTGTTATTTAATTATTTTCTTTTTGCAGGTGCACTACTATGAGGATGGCAATGTGCAACTCGTGAGCCACAAAGATGTGCAACAGAGCATGCCTGTGAATGTATGTGCCCTTGCTTTTGAAGCTGCTTTAAAAATATTTCTGTGTCTGGATATGTGTGGCACTGCCATGCCAGACTTGCACTGATTTGGTGAATTTCTACCTTTTTATTTATAAATTAGTTTATTCACCCCTCCACCCCCACTGCTCGATCAATTCTCACTTGGGCAATGATTTTGTAATAGTTTTGCATCCTTCACTTGCATCCTTCACTTTTATGATGCTCCATTATGCTGCCATAATTGCATATGTCAAACACTTTTTCCGATCAGTATGAAAAATTTTGAGGGTTGCCTGGGGGGCTAAATTGTATGCGGGGGGGGGGGGGAGAAATTGATGACGTCATCGGTCATGGGCTTCAGCAGCCATATATAGTTTTTTTTTTTTTTAAACATAAAAACCTTCAGAATTCTTCTCAAACGGCTGAACAGATCGAGGCAAAACTTTGCAGGTATGATCGCCTATCCATGAGGAACAAAAAGTTCTCCACCTATAACGTCGTGGGTCACGTGTTTTGGCAGCTATGATGTTTTTGGGGGGTAGGGGTTTTTTGATGATAAACCTTTAGAAATCTTCACCAGAATGGCTTGACAGATTGAGTGGAAACTTCATTCATGTTGCTAAGGTTTGGGGATACCACGGTGTTCACGAATTATAATTAATGGTTCACATCGTTTGACAGCCATATTGGATTTAACAAAAATCTTTTTGAAATTCTTTCTCATAAACCACTTCATCAATAGACGTGAAACATCACAATTATGATATCATAGTCATGTGGAGTGTTTTAAATTTCAACCTCATTGGGCATATGGTCTGGCAGCCAGAATTATTTAATGTTTTGAATCTGGGTTCAGGGATTTAAATCAAACTTGGTCCAAGTATGTATAATGATGTAATAATGTGAGCAGAGGCATATCTGGTGACTTCAAAGAGTGCCCTTCTAGTTGTTTGTGTGTTTGTTTGTGAGCGGGGATATCTCAAAAAGTTATGAACGAATTCGGATGAAGCTTGGTGGACAGGTTGGCTTTGTGACAAGGACGAATTGATTAGATTTTGGTGAAGATCCGGACACTATAATTTTTTTAGTTTTTATCCCCCACCGCATGGTGGAAGGGGAATATTGTTTATTTTTATTTTCAATTTTCTTAAAGTAATTCTTCACCATTTAGAGATTGGACCAAAAACGATATATAGCATGATATCTCAAAAAAAATTGGCCAGGTTTGTAATACTTCGTGGATGAGCTTGGTCGGTGACGAGAACAAGCCAATTAGATTTTGGTTCAGGTTCTGATTCAGATCCAGCTTACCAATGGGATAAAATATGTAAACTGTTTCGGCTGGCAGAAGTATGCGCTTTATCGAGTACCGTCCTAGTTTCAACTGAAATGCTTTGGTGCTGTTGTACAGCCAGTTGATGAGTTGGCCTATTCCTGCAGTTGCAAATTTAGAATACTGAGCTGACTAGTAATGTCGACAAGAAAAGTAAGGTCAGAGAGACATTTCTCGTTTGAACAAGTTGCACGTGACACACTTTGTTTGCTTGTAAATATTTTATCGCCTTTCGGATATGAAAAAAACAATAATATTTGAGCATTTTGCCTCTACTCAGACAACAAATGAAGATTTCACAGATGGGGCGTTCCATGTCAAGTGTACACATTTTTCAGCGAAATTTTGACACATCGTCGCAGATTTCACTCTTTTTTTTTGTGCAAGTGTTTGTATCCACGATAAAACATTATGTGTCAATTTTCAGACATGGGGGCCCATCGGGGCCCATTTTAGGGCCCCCACAAATTTGGGTGCCCCCGGTTGACCCACAATCTTCCAGTGGCCATATCACAGGTTGTAGTGGTCCGATTTGGATGATCTTGGTATCAAAATGCTCATAAAAGCGAGATCTTTCAAATCGCATAAAGTAAAATCACTCCGAAACAGTAATTCAAAAAGTTATAGTTTGGGGCGCCCTTTGGCCTTGGGCCTCCGCCCCCCCCAGCCAAACCGATGATCCAGATTTTTTTCGTGTGAGAATACCCCTTCATATACTCCAACACCTCAGCATAAATGAAAATGGGATCTCAATGGGTTCAAGTGTGATGATGGTTTTGTTGTTTAGGGTCCACATATCACTAATTCTTGATTCGACATTGGGCGACGTTTGCCGTCATCGTTCCAATGACGTCATCTGCTGGCAGGCGACTTTATGTCTGAAATTGACAATCATCATCTCTGGACTATATATATATATATATATATATATATATATATATATATATATATATATATATATATATATATATGTATATATATATATGTGTATATATATATATATGTATATGTATATATATATATATATATGTATATATATATATATATATATATATATGTATATATATATGTATATATATATATATATATATATATATATATATATATATATATATATATATATATATATATATATATATATATATATATATATATATATATATATATATATATATGCTAGCGATACCCGTGCACATGCACGGGATAGCAGTACAACATAGCTGGTAGCAGACGACAGACCGTACACGGGGAATGACAAAAATACGCATTGTGCAAAATGCAAGTGGTACTATGGAACGCCAAGACTTCCCAAACATTGTCGGCATGTCCGCTAAGTGCCACAGCAATTTCATAGGGATCGTGTGATGGCGAGCCGAGTTTTTAGTGTGCAAGCTTGGTATTATAATCAATATATATATATATATATATATATATATATATATATATATATATATATATATGTATATATGTATATATACATATATATATATATATGTATATATATATATATGTATATATATATATATATATATATATATATATATATATATATATATATATATATATATATATATATATATATATATATATATATATATATATTGCATCATTTGCAGAAAATTATTCTGCCTATTGTGTCTATTGATTTTTTAAGTGTACATTTTTTGTATAACCATCATCAAATTTAGTTATAAAGTATAACCATCTCAGTTTTTGCATATTTTGCAGTAAGCATGGCGACTGAAGATAGAAAGGAGTTTCGAAAATACTGTTGTGATCCATTAAGCTGCCATAAAACGAAACAACGAAAAGATCTTCGCAATGTGTCAAATGATATGTTGATGAAATTTTCTTCAAAGGTGAAAAAAAGATGACAGACTTTGTACTTCGTGCAGAAAATAACTTTCTCAGTTGTCACCAGAGCATATTGAAGAATCATCTTCGACCAGTTCAAAATTATCATCAGAAGGTACTATTGAAGGCATTGCAGAATCTATTTCGACAGATGTAGACGAGGAGGTTTTTGAGCGAGAAGCAGAAGTTGACCTATTAAACCAGTCGTTATCGATGATAGGCGAAAGCCCATTCGACAAACGAAAGGCGGAAAGGAACCCAGGGTACGTTCCTGAAAAGCGAAGTAAAGTGGAAGATTCTGTGCAAAAGAAATTAGAACGAGTTGCTGGACCAAGCACTGCGGAGAAAACACAAAATACAGCCTCAAAATGTGATGAAAACTGCATGCCAGAGGTGATCAAAAGCCTGAAAGAAAAATACGTTGTTTCGAGCCGTTCAGAGCAAATACGTATACTGACAATATTTGCTAGGAATATGAGAATCAGAGGGATCATGAGTGAATTCAGTTGCTCCCAAAGAATGGCTGTGCAAGCCAAAAATTTAGAGAAAGAAAATGGTATGTTATCGTCTCCAAATCCCAAACAGGGTAAAATATTGCCTGAGGAAGTGAAATCCGCCGTAACCGAATTTTACCGAAGTGATAAAGTCAGCCGAATAATGCCTGGAAAAAAGACTGTGTGGTGGTCAGGAATGAACATGGAAAAGATAAAATTCAAAAGCGCCTGGTACTAAACAATCTCAAGGAACTGTTTCAGAAATTCAAAGAGAAGAACCCTGGCTTGAAAGTTGGATTCGCGAAGTTCGCCATGCTCCGTCCCTCAGAGTGTGTCCTGACCGGTTCAGGCGGTACTACACAGTATATGTGTATGTATGACACATAAAAATGTGAAACTCTTGATGTTTGGTTCCAAAATGCCACAGATAGCCGAACTTCCTCGCTATCATCATGTCATAGCCTGCATAGTTTGTAACCCAGCACAACCGGCATGTTATTTCAGAACTTGTGAAAGTTGCCCATCAATTGAAGACTTCAAAATCGAGCTACTGAGTGCTTATGAACTAGAGGATATTGATGAAATTCAGTTTAAACGGTGGACATCCACCGACAGATCTGAACCGAGCTCCATGGTCCTGCCTTTGGAAGAATTCATTAATCAATTCTGGGAACGCGCGGTGAAGTTAGTGAGACACGACTTCATTGCGAAGGCCCAATCTCAGTTTCTGAAAAATAAGAAAGATGAAATCGGTGAAGGAGAATTTGTCATTATTGGAGACTTCTCAGAGAACTATTCGTTTGTCGTACAGGATGCGACCCAAGGATTCCGTTGGAACTGCTCTCAAGCGACAATTCACCCCTGGGTTTACTATTTCAAATCGGACGATGGCAAATTAAACTACGATTCGTTCACGATTATATCAGAATGCAATACTCACAACGTTGTCTCAGTCCTCCTCTTCCAAAGAATGCTCATTGAACACTTGAAATCTAGCTTTGGAAATGTAAAGAAACTTTACTATTTCTCAGACGGTTGCGCTGGCCAATATAAGAATTGCAAAGCCTTCATAAACCTATGTTGTCACAAATCAGAGTATGGTATTGATGCAGAATGGCATTTTTTGCCACAAGTCATGGCAAGGGCCCTTCAGATGGCGTGGGTGGTACAGTCAAACGAGAGGCAACACGTGAGAGCCTGCATAGGCCTTACGACAGTCAAATTATTTCTCCAAAAGATCTTTTCGCCTTTGCTGAAAATGGTTTGAATGAAATGAAGTTCGGTTACGGGATACAAGAGTTGTATGATGAGGAAGAACGAAATCTGGAAGAAAGGTTAAAAACGGCCAAAACCATAGCTGGAACTCAAAAACTTCATGCTTTCATCCCTATTTCTGAAACTGCTCTTCAAGTAAGCGAATTCAGCCTTAGCGAGGAACACCGTATCGAGTCAGCTATTTCAAAATCTACATCAACTTTTAACGGGAAACTTTCAGGTTATGTTACAGTGCACTATGATGGAAAATGGTGGCTTGCCTGCATCATGGAAGCCTTTCAAGACACTCATGAAGTGAAAGTGAATTTTCTTCATCCATTTGAGCCCGCAAATAGTTTCTTTTTTTCCTGACATTGAAGATCACTGCATTTTCGACATTTCTGATATACTTCTTTCCGTAGAACCAAAAACTGCTACAGGTAGAACCTATACAACCGGTAAAAAAGAAACGCAGCTGGCAAATAAAGCATTGGTTGACAAAAAATCTTGACGATAATATGCAAGGAAAAACTCTTACTCATACTAGTATCGCTTCCAGTTCCTGCATGTGCATATGGAAAATTTATGTACAATGTACTGATATAGTGTATTGGAAATCTTGTGTTCAAATATTGTGCTATGTATTGTGGCGTATTGTGTGTCCAGCACCCGAGTCCCCGAACAATATAACCATCATCACACTTGAACCCATTGAGATCCCATTTTCATTTATGCTGAGGTGTTGGAGTATATGAAGGGGTATTCTCACACGAAAATATCGGGACCATCGGTTTGGCTGGGGAGCAGGGGCCCAAGGTCAAAGGGCACCCCAAACTATACCTTTTTGAATTACTGTTTCGGAGTGATTTTACTTTGCGCGATTCGAAAGATCTCGCTTTTACGAGCATTTTGATACCAAGATCAGCCAAATCGGACCACTACAACCTGTGATATGGCCTTTGGAAGATTGTGGGGGCAGCCCGGGGCACCCAAATTTGTGGGGGGGGGGGGCTAAAATGGGCCATGATGGGCCCACAAGTCTAAAAGTTGGTATTTTGAGTTTTTTCACCCAAGTGAATAAATGACCAACATATGGGGAGAAAATGAGGTATTAGTGTCGGGAGGGTGTGTACACTTGACATGGAATGCCCCAGATGTTGAGGTGTTTTCAGAAAAATTGGCATTGTTAGGGGTCGTAGACCTGTTCTGAATCATCATCATTAGTGAAATTCTTCTCCCACCTTTTTTTCTCCCACCCACCCCTGTTTATTTCTTTCCCTCTTGGCATACTTAGCACTTATGCAGGGCAGTTAATAGCTCGTGGTGAGATTGAATGTTGTAATTTGAATGATGTGACTGATTCAGTTTTATGTTTGTTGTCAGTAGTTTGTTGTTAATTATTGTGTAACATCGCGGCATTCTACCTGGAACACCTTGTCTTGGACATATGCTTTGCAACAGTGGTGATTTTGTGAAGGAACATCATCCAAGTGTTGTTTTTATTTTATTTTTATATTTGTTGTTTCAGAACGAGAGTCAAGCGGCCAAAGCATTTGTCAAGTTGATACAGGATTCTGAGAATGATTATCAAGTGAGTGAATAAGGTTTCAGTCGTTGATATTTGCTAATGTGTCCCTGAAATAATCCTCGCATGATTTCCAACCAAGGTCCTTATTTGTCATTGATTTCAAACATGCAGGAAAGGTCAGTCGATGGCACATTCGCACCATATATCAACAGCCAATGGCATATGGTATTATGGGGGTGAGGTGAGAGTTAAAGGTTCAATAGATAGCGACTTGCTTTTACTCCATTCACACTCTGTCCTTTTTGGGTCACATCACTTACTCTCCCCTGCCTGGAAAGTAAAATGGCCAATCTGCATGCACTGCTGTTTGTTGTTGTGCATATAGCCTTCATTCCTTAAAATTTACTTGAAATTCCAACTGATTTGATGAACGGAAACAAGTGTTGACAGCTGGTGCAACCTACAGGGCTCGTGAGCATTTGCCAATTGTTCTTTGAATTAGAATCGTGTCATATGATGAGGCGATTTACAAATCCCTGTCCACATCATGGAAAACCTTCAACCTGGTCCAGGATATTTGAGTCGGCAAAACCTGCTTGTCTATTTCATGGTGACTCATGTGAAATGTCAAATCGATTTCTGGTTTTAATACCAATTGCCTAATTATTTCACAAAAAGTATTTGTCCGCTTCTCTCTTGTTCCGAAGTTTTACTTTATTTTCTGCAGTTATCTTGCCAAAATGTTGCTCTCTGTCACGATGCATTTTGCTATACCGTACAGTCCTCTATCTTTCATCTTTTCTCTTCATTTTCCTTGTCTTTCTATGAGTGTAATGGCCATATTCTAGCTCAATCAGACAAAACTAGATTTTCTGTTTGCTGCTTTATCATCTTGGTTTACAAACACCCGGTGTGATCTTATTGCTTTGTTCTAAAGTGACTTGAACGACAGAGTTTGAGGGGGATTATTACACCAGTTTAAACCAGTAAGCAACTTTGTCAGTTTGGTTATTTTATTTAATAAGTAGGATACTAAATATGTACAATTGAGAGTACAATCCCTGAAAGAAAAAACTGGCTGCTGCCCTGCAGTTATTGGTTAAAAAAAATAAAAAATCAAAGGCAAAGGGTATGATCTCTGAAAGAACTAGAAAATAGATATATACACAATTGTGTCTGAATATGCTTACCCCCCACATTAGATATCAACCCACTGTTAGGTTTGATGTAAATTTAAGGTTACATGAATAATGAAAGGTCACATGAGAGAGAAAAGGGTTAAGTAGAAAAGATGCACACAAAAGAGGGGATCTATACAAAAGGAATAGCAGAGAGGAGGAGG
>NC_140970.1:35950673-35963173 GCF_056783735.1 Eptatretus burgeri | reverse complement strand
TGGCACTCAAACTGGAACTGGAACTGGAACTGCAACTGAAATCCACCAGCAGACGAGAACGCAGTGCAGGAAAGATGACTACTAGCCCAGGACGAGCAGGACAAGCCGACAGGAATGACACTGCTAGTGGCTCCGCGACCCGTCCTTTTATAGACCCTGTGGTGTCGGGTGGGAGCGACGACCCAAAGCGATGTAGTCACCTGAATCGGGCGAACGGGTTGGGCCCCAGCCAGCACACAGCCCAGCCACCATGACCGAAAGCAGCTCCACTTTACTTCCGGACAGATGGTTCCAAGCTGCAGAATCGTCTCGCTCCGAAAACCGTGACACAAATCGCCCTGCACCGAACTCCCGGGCCGTCCACGGCGACCGGCGTTCAGCGCCTGTCAAAGCGCTGCATGTCTGTAAGCCATGCGGCCCGAGCCGTACAGCGCTCCCTGCCTGGCTGCAGCCTCGCCAGCCGGAGAGGTGAGAGGACGCTTTCCGACTGCAGGAGACACCCGTGGCCGCGGTTATCAGCAAAGACCGACGGTAAGATGCTATGGTAAACACATGCAGACCCGAATAAGATGTGGGTTATTCCTGCCCTGCTTTGTATAATAAATTATCCTGGGACTACAAGTGGGTCCGCCGCCATTAAGCACGTGGCCATTTATCAAAGGCGGTGCATGGTGCCAGCCCTGATCTGTGTCAGGGAATTGAGAGAAAAGTTTGGATATAATTATTGTACTAGCATAACCTGTGCTCTGCGCGACATGTTGGGGTGGGTGTGTTTGAGAAAGGAACTGATGCAGAGTATCAGTAGTAATTCTACTTTAATGCAGTTAGTGGAATACGATTTCACTGTTTCAGAACCATTTTATTTACTTTTTTTTGTACCATGCACCTCATATGGTCTTTGAGATAATGTAAGCCGAATATCGCATTACTCGAGTGCAGAACAAAGTCGAAGATAGCGCGACACGAAACCACAAACTCGGAAATAATATACAAGATGTAGGGTTGAGTTGAAGAAGAAGATAGATATAATTTTTTGATGGAGATTCAGATTGAAAAGAGGACAGATATAATTATTAAATTCAGAAATGGATTGAAAAGATTGCGCCGCGCGTGCAGCTGTAATTTGCTAGCACTAGGTGTGTCGCTCCGTCTACTTCCTCAGCATGGCATTCCTGCAGCGTGCCGTTAGGCTGGTTATCCTTCAGGTGACTGGGTTGGTGTTTGGTGTTTAATACCTATTTCTTCTGCGAGGACGCATTCTTACAGGAAGGGAAGGGTGCGGCCGTGGTTTTTACAAATGGGTGTCCGAGCGTAATACCTGCTGGCTTTCGCGAGGACTTGTGTTCCACTGTGCAGGCGCGCGGCTGCGTTTGTTACCAATGGGTGACTGAGCGTAGTGCCTGCTGGCTCACGGGAGGACCCCTTGCTTGGATTTACTTCAGGAATCGAGAAAAAAAAGGACAGGAATGAAGTTCAGAGGTTTAATCAGACATATCTATGACATTTATACAACACACTGTTCCGTTAGTCCCTTCCTTCTTGTCTAATGGGTCAATCTTGAACGTATATTAATGAAATAACTGACCGGGGACCACTGTATGTTGGCTGCCATTGGTGTTGGAGGGATGCGGTTTCCAGAACCGCAACAATGTTTTAGAACTGTTATGCTCATGGCTCATGAAAAAAAAATCACCGCGAATACGCAGGGCAATTTCCCGTGAATGTAGGAGCATGTCACAAATTATCAACCGCGATTATGCGGTGCAATTTCCCGTGAATGTAGGAGCATGTAGCAAATTATCAACCGCGAATATGCGGGCAATTTCCCGTGAATGTAGGAGCATGTCACAAATTATCAACAGCGAATATGCGGGCAATTTCCCGTAAATGTAGGAGCATGTAGCAAATTATCAACCGCGAATATGCAGGGCAATTTCCCGTGAATGGAGGAGCATGTCGCAAATTATCACCCGCGAATATGCGGGGCAGTTTCCCGTGAATGTAGGAGCATGTCACAAATTATGAACCACGAATATGCGGGGCAATTTCCCGTGAATGTAGGAGCATGTCGCAAATTATCACCCGCGAATATGCGGGGCAGTTTCCCGTGAATGTCGGAGCATGTCGCAAATTATCAACCGCGAATCTGCAGGGCAATTTCCCGTGAATGTAGGAGCATGTCGCAAATTATCACCCGCAAATATGGGGGGCAGTTTCCCATGAATGTAGGAGCATGTCGCAAATTATTAACCGCGAATATGCAGGGCAATTTCCCGTGAATGTAGGAGCATGTAGCAAATTATCAACCGCGAATATGCAGGGCAATTTCCCGTGAATGGAGGAGCATGTCGCAAATTATCACCCGCGAATATGCGGGGCAGTTTCCCGTGAATGTAGGAGCATGTCACAAATTATGAACCACGAATATGCGGGGCAATTTCCCGTGAATGTAGGAGCATGTCGCAAATTATCACCCGCGAATATGCGGGGCAGTTTCCCGTGAATGTCGGAGCATGTCGCAAATTATCAACCGCGAATCTGCAGGGCAATTTCCCGTGAATGTAGGAGCATGTCGCAAATTATCACCCGCAAATATGGGGGGCAGTTTCCCATGAATGTAGGAGCATGTCGCAAATTATTAACCGCGAATATGCAGGGCAATTTCCCGTGAATGTAGGAGCATGTTGCAAATGATCAACCGCGAATATGCGGATCCTGCGAATGTTTGAACCGTGAATGTCAGGGTCCATGTATATTGACAACCATTTTGGTTTTATGTGAAGAATGACGAAAGAGGTGATTTTTATTTTATTTTGAGGCAATGTCAAGATCAGTATTTGGTGAAGAAGAGGAAACTATCAAGTTTTCATTGATGCAGAGCAAGCATATACAGGCACTCCTCACTTAACGACCTACCTGTTTAACGACTGCCTGGACCTACGACCAGCTCTCCGACCAGTCAGTATTGTACGCTGTACGAGAACTTTGGTTGTGGAAACAGCGTCTCGGCGTCAAGCATCTCATCTCACCTCACATCACCCTTTCTCATCTCGCATCACCTCACCCTTTTGGAAATCATACAACATTTTACACTGCATAAAGAACATTGAATCAGCTTGGGAGGGAGTGACAGAAAAGTGTATGCAAGGCATATGGAAAAAATGCTTGAAACGTTTCGTGAATAATTTTTAAGGGTTTGACAAAGACGAACATGTCGATGTCATAAATAAAACTAGAGGGGGAGCACTCGGTAGAGTGCAAAACCTCTGCCGCCGATACTGCTGGGTCACTTAAGTGAACCTGATATCCTATTCATTGTAGGTCAAAATGGATCAGACTCTACTGAACCACGATTGAATAAACTAAACTACATCGACGCGCATGTAGAAATGCCAAAAAAGAAAATCAAAATTATTTTGAAAAAAAAGGTGCAAAATGTTTTTTTCCTCTAACAATTTTTTTTTTGGGTGGGGGGGGGGGGGTTGGAAATCACTTAAAACGTGTAGAAATGCAAAAACAAAAATTCAAATATTTTTTCAAAATGGCCACCATAGCGGCCATATTGGATTTTGGACCAAGTCCAAAATGTAATGGCATGATCCTTGGACCATACCTAATCCCCCCCCACCAAGTTTCGTCAAAATCCATCCAGGAGTTTTTCCATAATACTGTTCACAAACAAACAAACAAACAGACGGGTGAAAACAGTAACCTCCGTCCATCTTCGATGGCAGAGGTTAAAAATTGTGGAACTTGCTGACGTGCTTAATTTAGATGTTGAACTGGAAGATATTGAAGAATTAGTGGAATATGTCGAGGGAGAGCTAACTAACAAAGATTTAATAGAGTTGGAAGCGCAGCAGCACTTGGGAGAGGAAGGAGAAGAGGAAAGAATGGAAGAAGTACAAAAGAAGTTCACTGTAAAGAGGTTAGCTTTAGTGGAACGAAAGTTCACGAAAGTGGAACGGCAAATGAATGAACTTTTTTATTCAGAATAAATAAAAACGATTACCTGTATTTACAGTATGCAAACCTAAGTAATGTATATTAGAGCTGATTTCCTCTATTCTGTTTATTACAGTATACAGTACACTATATAAACATTTCAAAATATATCCTCGCTTATCGACCAATTCGCTTAATGACCTAGTCGTAGGAATGGAAATTGGTCGTTAAGTGAGGAATGCCGGTATATGATTGAATACCAAGAGCATTTGTTGAGTGGGCTCTCAAAAGGCAGTCCATGCCTAAATAAATGATAAAAGTAGTCACGGGCATGCATAACATAACAACAACTTTGGTAAAGATCAACTTGGGATGCAGTTAAATGTTTGAAGTCAAGGTAAGAATCCACCAGGGATCAGTTTTAAGTCCTGTACTGTTTGTAGCAGTGATGGAAGAATTGAAGAAGAATTAAAGATTGCGGTTCGCATACGAGTTATTGTACACCGATTACTTGCAATTGAATATGCTGAAAGTGAAAAAGCAACAAAAGAGATGTTTCAAAAATGAAAAAGTGCAATGGAGAAGAAACGTTTACACATCATCATGAATAAAATGAAGGTTATGAGTGGTAAAGGAGAAAGGAAAGAAAGTGACCAACGGGCTTGTTCAATATGCACAAAAAATAAGTTGAAAGGAATTAAATTCCATGTTGGCTCTGTGATAGATGGTGTCACAAGAGGTGTAGTAGTGTCATCAGAAGAAATTTGGTAACAAAAGCTGGGATTTTGCATGTAAAAGATGAGGGTCAATAATTTCAGGAAAAGATGAAGAACAAAAAAATACTTCTGTGGTTGGGGTTTAATTTAATAAATGGCACAGTTTCTATTATGTTTGAGACATGACTGTGGCATCAGGAGGAGAATCAGCTGTTCGATCAAGAATAAACTCTGCTTGGAATGAGTGGAGACAACTCAGTGGTATCATGAGGCACATAAACATTCTATTAATTATCTGTAAAAGTTAGAGTTTATAAGTGTAGATAAAAAATTACCTGGAATGGAGGTTGATCCACCTTGAATTAAGGGAAAAACTGATGTTTCAGTACTTTCTCTTCGTCGGAGCAAAACTGAGTACAATGGGGACAGAGTTTCAAGCAGGAAGACTTCCACAATTACGCCATCAATGACGTGATGGTGGTGAAGAACATCGATCGGGCATTGGTGTACACATCACGTGATGTGTTCCTTGCAGTGAAACGTCAGGAGTGACATGTATGGTAGAGAGGAATAGGAAGAAGAACCAGAAGGGGGAGATAAAGAGATGACAAAGGGAAGGGGTGGGGAAGGATGAATCTTGGTTGATATTTCACCTGAAAGAAAACTTTTGATGGTTTCATGAGCAGCTTTTTTCATCGAAAATATTCACCAATGTCTTCCTTCACACCCCCTTCCATTGTCTTCTCTTTCTCTCCCCTTTCTGGTTCTTCCTATTTCTCTCATGACGTTTCACCCCAAGTACCACGGCACAAGTGTCGTATACACCTCTGCCTGATTGGCATTCCTCACCCCCAACAGTCAGTGATGACATAATTGCGAAAGTCTTCCTGTTTGAACCTCTTCTCCCATTGTTCTCTTTTGCTCCGACGAAGGGGAAGGCCCGAAATGTCACTTTTTCCTTTTATTCAAGGCGGATGAACCACCATCTCAGGTAATTTTAAAAATCTACTCCTACTTCCATCACCACCCACGCAGATCGCTATTTGTGTGCTAAAATTAGCAATTTTATTCTTGCTTAGAGTTTATAAAGCCTGAAGCAGACTGGTGTTTATGTATGGAAGCAAAATGTGGGCAATTGCAGATCTGAAATCTAAAAATAATGGAAAGAACAGAGCCAAGAATGACATGATGGATCACTAGATTGTCTCTGAAAGAATTCTGAGCTAAGAAATCAGGAAGCGTTTGAAAAAATCAATACAAGTGAAGAAGAACTTTAGAAGAGCACTCTTGGTTATTTTGGTCATGTGCAATGCAGGTCAAGAGATGAAGCTTTAAATAACAATAAAGCTCATGGTAGAAGGAAAAAAAGCCAAGAAGACGTCCTTAAAAGATTTGTATTGAAACTGTCAAAGATTTGGAATGTTTGGGCTTGCACGAAACTGATGCAAATGGATCGATCCGTCTGGACGAATGCCATCATATGACCAAGCCCTCTGAAAAATAAAGGGTAAAACTGTTGCATAACATTTGTGTGTTGTTGATACCTGTATGAACCATCTCAAAGATTTTTAATTTTACTTCTTTTACAAAAAAAATAATTCTTTAGTTCCTTTTGTGACTTGTATGATGACAAAAGAGGTATGTTTTTATTATTGTCCTGACTACAGCTATCGTTGTTTTTGGCTGACAACACTTTACACTGATATTTTGCTGCTGAATTCAGCAGCCTGGGGTGGAAAATTCCACTGGGCAGTAATTGGGCTGTAACCAGTACATTAATAAGTCCTCTGTGACTCCTACTTCCCATGCTGGTGAATCTTGGGTATTGTGAGTCAACTCCCCAAATGTTTATACATTTAGAAACTTCAGATACGACTGTTCTTAAAAATGTGTGCCAAGTCTTCAATTTATTTTTAAAACAAATGAACTTGATGTATACTTGATGTCGAATGGCTATGGTGCCCAATGCTAGTCGTTGTTTCAATCAGGGAAAACGCAACATCACAGCTTGTCTACCCAGTGCCATTGGCCAATGGAAGTATGTATGGTGTGAATAGCCTTGATGTGGAAGCCACGTGCAGGTTGTGATGAGAAACTCAAACTGAAGATTTATGAAATGCAATGAAAGGTTTTGAGCATTGTTATTTTATTGGAATTTTGCAGAAGGCGATCTCGGAGAACTACCAGACCATGTCTGACACGACGTTCAAAGCCCTGCGCCGCCAGCTCCCTGTCACCAGAACAAAGGTCGACTGGAATAAGATCCTTAGCTATAAAATTGGCAAGGATTTGCAGCCTTAGGGCTCACGCATGCTTGCATTTTGGCTGCTCCACCTGCAAGGTATGGTTTTCTGGCTAGCCCCCCGACTCCGACAACCTGGTCCTTCAAGGATCTCTTCCTGCCCTGCCTTTCGGGTGAACAATTCTGGGAATAAACTTTCTGAGAGCTTGATTAGATAAATGAGGTAATTGTAAATCTGTAAAATCATTGTATTATCCATATGTTCAGGTTTTGATGTATTCCATGTGAAGCTGCAAGCATATGGAAAACGAATGCATGATCTGACGGTTTCTTTTTCTTTTCTCCTCGTCTCTGCCTTTTTCTCTTTAACGGATTCAGTGACCATACCTTGGCATTCAATGTTCCGCATGCTTTGACAATGTGTCAAAGCAAACTTGGAGAGTTAACTATTTTCTTTTGTAATTCTAAAGTAGTTCAACTTGCAAATAAATTCACTTTATTGGATATGTCCTTCATGAACATTTAACTTTTTGTGTTCATATTTTGCTTTTGAAACATGTTTTTTGGCTATTTACACCGCCAAGCATAACCAGAATTACACTGTCATGTTTGCAAACTTGAAAACACCTTCACCGTTTGTCCAAATAAACACCCTATTTGCTTTGATATATATTTGTGTACATGAGTGGTTATTTACAATAAAACTTGGCTGAGGTGAAGTTTTGTTCCAAAAATGTGGTGCACAGTTCATACGTATTCACAGATCTTATATCGATGCACACCGTGCTTTGTTTGCAAAACTTAACTACTGTATGTTTGTACATTGATCCTTGAAAACTGCATTCCAAAGAATTAAGGCAAAAGTTTTTTTTTTAGAAATTGGAGCAAAATTTCACATGTATGTATATAAATAATTTATAGTGTTTTCTTTTGTTTGTACGTTATTCTTTCATGGCCGAACAGTAGCACCTGGAGGCCTCAATTTTTTGGATGTAGGAACTTCAGAATCTGGGCAAGGTTTTAGGCTACCACAAGTTGGCCTTGAAGGCTGTTTTGAGGCTACCAAAGGCCGCTATAAAGTGTGGATTGGGATGTGGGGACAGGCAGTGTTACGCAACCCACAGGCAAAAGGCAACCACCACGAGGACAATAACTATGGCTTTTTAATGTCCAACACGTCCTGAAACCACCGCTAGGAAAAGCTCACCACCATGAGGGCAATGACTCCATATGTTTTCAATGCGCAACATGTGCTGGAACCCCAACATAGTTCCCCCTTCCCCCCACCCCCCCTTTCTTTTATTACAGTGACGGGTACCCAAATAGTAGTATATAGTAGATACAATGAATGAGTAGTTGGTTTTTGACTGCAGAAGGTGTCTAAAAGGAAGTTGGACTTTCCACCTGAGATGATGGTTGCTATCAAGGTTTGACAGTCTTTACACAGTTATTTTTTTAAGTTTTGTGCATGCTTACTTAACACAAATCAGACTTGATTTATTGTAATTTATACAAACATTGAATTTCTGTTTTCCACTATCTATTTGGCTCCTCCTGCTTTCAGTCCACAACCCTCCCTGTCTCCTCCAGGATGCATTCTTCCAGTAACCCCCCTCCTGGTGAGGCTTCCAAAATCCAAGTTGATCACACACCTCAACTATTATTCCTTGCTTCTTCCATCGATTGAACTACCTTTCAGAGGCTGTTCCTTCTCACTCGTACCTCCATGGCTTCAAACATGCAGTGCACTGCCATTTCTTATCGCAACTTCTGACCCATTATCTTTTTTATTACGCCACCCTTTTACCTTTCCTGACCTAAGCATCTTATGACTTTCAGTGTTTCCTCCCCTCTTCCCTCTACTCTTTTCTTGTTCATTCCCTTGATGTTTGTCCCAATGTCATTTCTACCTTCCTCTTCCAGGATCCTCGTTTCTGTAATTTTCTTTTATGCCACTGCTGACTAAATTCCCAGAGGCATTATGTTTATTGTTGTCCGTCCGGCCGTTTGTGCGTCCGTGATAGTTTTTTCTTACAGTGATAACTTAAGAACGGCTGGAGGGATCTAAATCAAACTTGGTACAGGTGTATATAATGATGTAAATATAAACTGATTGGTTTAGGGGTCTCAAGAGGTCAAAGGTAAGAGGTCCCATGAAGTGAAAATTCTGTTACCGTACTAACTTGTAAACAAGTCATGGGATTTTGACCAAACTTGGAAAAAATATATATATGATGAGGCAAAGATGAACCGATTAGATTTTGGCATCAAGAGGTCAAAAGTCAGAGGTCATCTCTGGTTAAAAAAAAATGTTATCCAGGTTGGGATTTGAACTAAACTAAGTACATGTACAGATTAGATGTTGAGGTCAATTGTCAAATGGTCTTGAGGTTTTAGGTCAAAGTTAGAGTGAGCAAAGACTTCAGGCATATCGGTTGAAGTCACGACGTCATATTGTTTCCAGTCTAATATGCTGTACACATACACTTAAAATGGGAGTAAGCCGGTCTGTGCAAGATTCAAATCGAAGGTCGTTTTTGGGTTGCAGCTGTGAACTGGTGCATCGTCAAAAAAACTCATTATATAATTTCTGGTTGACTCAACAGGTTTATGTGGTTAAATGTACATTTGAAAATATTTTATTGAGTTTGTTAGTGATACTGCCTCAATCCCAGAGTGGGGGTTAAGAGCTTTGAACTATTCCTCCAAGTTCCTCTGCACCAAAGCTTGCTATGAGCTCGTCACAAAGATAAACCAATTGTTTGCTCTTCCTTGACGACCTCTCACCAGAATAAGTTGACGTTTCTTTTAAATGTTCAGGTGATCATCCTGTTATTTGTGAGGCATGCACGAGTCAAAAGTATGTGTTGAGCATGTTGTAGATCGACAAAAGATAGAAATTCCAGGTTAAATGGTTGCATTGAAATGTGCTGCAAGCATTGTGTTCATGCAAAATTGGTCTTGACATTTTTAGGAAACTTTTGAAGAATGGATTTCACTGCAATGAGGCATTAGTTTAAATCGAGTCAATATACTGCATGAATGCAAGAGTAATCGGGTGGGAATTTGGATCCAACGAAACCCTCTGTCAAGTTTTAGGTGCAAAGGCAAAATGTCATGTGATGATGACTATGATGATGGTCTAACTTGCACACACATCCATTTTCATAGCAAGGTGTCGATCAGTCTGCAATGATTAATCGAATAAATATTTACATTCTGGAGCCTGCAATATAAACGTGTAATTGTAGCATGTTCCTCAGTTCTCCACATTACTTCAACACATTTTGGGTACAGTTAAAAAGAACACGGGGAAGTGGGACTAATTCATTACAATTTATCAAAGTAAGTTGTGTCACAGCGTCATTGGTGACTGAACAATCTCAGTGACTGAACAAAGACTGTTTTGCATGAATGAGGAAATGAAGTGTTGGTTATTCGTGCTGAGGGGTTTTCTTGGAGTCCAAATTAACATGTGTGGAGGGCCTATTAAAGACTGAGGGCAGTCTTGCCTATTAGGAATTTGGCGTTGTACAAACCCTGAGATGCAGCATGTGCCAGGCTGGTGGGGGCATCACGCACCCAACACATGTCGAGGGGTGATTGCCGCAAACAAATGTCTCAGCATTTAGTGTTTAGGTGTGGCATTATGTACATCATGAGAACAGGTTTGACAGAGGGGAAACATGTGATTCTGATATAGTTGCAGCAGTAACCAACAAACCAACCACCTCACCTTGACTACATCCACACACCACCACCTCTGACAATGGTTTTCCACTTCTCTGACCAACAGATCGGTCTTCATGGGCTGTTTATACATTTTTGCGATGTAACTTGTTTTTCCCTCCACCCCATTGATCTGCTCCCTGCCACCATGATAGCAGATGTAAAGCTTTGCAAGTACTCCTGTTCCTTTACACCCTCTGTTGATTATAATTGGTGCCTAGAAACTCCATTAAAAGGGTCTCTTCTTCCCCACCCTTCTTCACATGATTCCGCCTTGTTTAGGTGCTTGAAAGTTTTATATTCTTAAGTCCTCAGAAGTTAGTTCACTTGGTGCCTTCAGAAAGCATTCACACCTCTCGACTTTCATTACATCTTGTTGTGTTACAGCCTGATTTTAAAATTGATTTAATGAAGATTTTTTTGTCACCAATCTACACAAATACCCCATAATGACAAAGTGAAAACATGCTTTTAGAATTTTTTTTACAAAATTTAAATTATTACTTGATTGGTGCTTTGGTGGGTGAAGCTCTTTTATGAAGTGGTAGTGGAGGTAATGTTTTGAAGGAGATTGGGTGAGGCGTAGCTTGGTTACCCAGACTGGCATGGGTAAAGGCAGGTAAATGAGTTGACATTGTGTTTGGGAAGTGAGCACAAACACCGCATGGCAAAAAGGGCAACAGGCGAACGAGGGAGATAGAGATTACGTACCGTGTGAGCAGTATTTAATCCTTGTGACAATAGAGGAGGTAGAGTGAATAGCCCAACTTTGAACTATAGTAGATGTACTAAAGGAAAGGTTGGCCAGGTTACAGGAAGTGCTGTCAGGCAGTCTGAACAGTTAATAGTACTGTGGTTGTGTAGGGTGGAGTTGTCTGAGCAACCGGGCATGGGTTCGTGGATCATCTCTATGGCCTCTCTCCTGTTGGCCAAAGTCTGCATTTTGCCCATTGCAGACAGGTTGGTGGACTGATTTTTTTTTTTTTTAATTTAAAATCTTTAATTCCACCACACTTCTGTGTCCATTATCTCGAACCCCTTCATTCCTTTTTTAGGTCATCTCTACCGAGATGACCTAATAAAGCCGGACCAAATGTCCGTCCATCCGTCAATTTTTCTTTCCGATCTTGATGAAACTTAGTATGTGGGTAGAGGTCGATGAGTGTTGCACAACAATATAACTTTTGTCCGGGTTCAAGGTCAGGGTCAAGGTCCCGAGGTCACGTAAGTTATAAAAATCGCCATTTTCAAAACTTATCTAGTCTGCCATTCTACAAGATATTCGGCAACTGTTTATTGATTATGATAGTGAAAAATATTATCTTGTATCTAACCGGACAGATTTTTGAATTTGCGTCCCGTTTGGCCGCCACGTAACCTGGAAGATGGTCAAAAACACCTCCCGGTACAAAGAAAACTTTTTACTTCCGATCTTGATGAAATTTGGTATGTGGGTAGAGGTCGATGAGTGATACCCAACGACATATTTTTTTCCAGGATTCGAGGTCAGGGTCGAGGTCACGAAAGTTGTGAAAGTCGCCATTTTCAAAACCTATCTCGTCTGTCATTTTAGGAGATATCTGGCAACGGTTCATCGATTATGACAGTAAAAAACATTATAGAGATGACCGTCACCCCCACACGGGGGTAATTTTTCTTCCCTCAATCACACACATTTTCGCAGATTCCCACTCCTGGTTACTGTCCCCCATCTTAATCTGAACTCACCTCTATTTTTCATCCCTTTATTGTCTCGTTTGTTGAACTGACTCTGTTGTCTTGAACCCCTCTCTGCAGTCCTTCAAGAGTGCTGTCCATTGTAACCTTGTGTTTTTTTGCCATACTCATCACTGCTCTCTTTTACTCTC
>NC_140970.1:35896086-35950173 GCF_056783735.1 Eptatretus burgeri | reverse complement strand
AGCTTTTTAAACCAAACAAAAGCATTGTAGGACTCAGCTTTTTGTTCTGCATCACGATTCTGAAGCGAAAACGTGTGAATTCATTGAAATTGTGAGTATTTTAGCTTCAAATTCGAGAAAAATTGCTCAAATTACCCTAAAACAAGCTTTTTAAACCAAACAAAGGCATTGTCTGACTCACCTTTTTGATCTGCATCACTATTCTGAAGCGAAAACGTGTAGTTTCATTGAAATAGTGAATATTTTAGCTTCAAATTCGCACAAAAGAGTGCTCAAATTACCCGAAAACAAGCTTTTAAAACCAAACAAAGCATTGCCTGACTCACATTTTTGATCTGCATCACTATTCTGAAGCGAAAACGTGTGATTTCTTTGAAATATTGAGTATATTCGCTTAAAATTCGCGCAAAAAATGCTCAAATAACCGTAAAACAAACTTCTTAAACCAAACAAAAGCATTGTCTGACAACTTTTTGTTCTGCATCACTATTCTGAAGCGAAAACGTGTGATGTCATTGAAATAGTGGGTATTTTAGCTTCAAATTCGCACAAAAAATGCTCAAATTACCCTAAAACTAGCTTTTTAAACCAAACAAAAGCAGTGTCTGACTCAACTTTTTGTTCTGCATCACGATTCTGAAGCGAAAACGTGTGATTTCATTGAAATAGTGAGTATTTTCGCTTCAAATTCGCGCAAAAAAATGCTCAAATTACCCTATAACAAGCTTTTTAAATGAAACAAAAGCATTTTATGACAACTTTTTGTTCTGCATCACTATTCTGAAGCGAAAACATGTGATTTCATTGAAATAGTGAGTGTTTTCGCTTAAAATTCGCGCAAAAATGCCCAAATTACCCTAAAACAAGCTTTTTAAACCAAACAAAAGCATTGTCTGACTCAACTTTTTGTTCTGCATCGCTATTCTGAAGCGAACGCGTGTGCTTTCATTGAAATAGTGAGTATTTTAGCTTAAAATTCGCGCAAAAAATGCTCAAATTACCATAAAACAAGCTTTTAAAACCAAACAAAGCATTGTCTTTCTCAACTTTTTGTTCTGCATCACTGTTCTGAAGCGAAAAGGTGATATTTCATTGAAATAGTGAGTATTTTAGCTTCAAATTCGCGCAAAAAAATGCTCAAATTTCTCTAAAACAAGCTTTTTAAACCAAACAAAAGCAGTGACTGACTCAACTTTTTGTTCTGCATCACTATTCTGAAGCGAAAACGTGTGATTTCATTGAAATAGTGAGTATTTTAGCTTCAAATTACCCTATAACAAGCTTTTTAAACCAAACAAAAGCATTGTCTGACTCAACTTTTTGTTCTGCATCACTATTCTGAAGCGAAAACGTGTGATATCATTGAAATAGTGGGTATTTTCACTTAAAATGCTCACAAAAGGCTCAAATTACCCTAAAACAAGCTTTTAAAACCAAACAAAAGCATTGTCTTTCTCACCTTTTTGTTCTGCATCACTATTCTGAAGCGAAAACGTGTGATTTCATTGAAATAGTGAGTGTTTTCGCTTAAAATTCGCGCAAAAAGGCTCATTACCCTAAAACAAGCTTTTTAAACCAAACAAAAACATTGTCTGACTCAACTTTTTGTTCTGCATCACTATTCTGAAGCGAAAACTTGTGATTTCATTGAAATAGTGAGTATTTTAGCTTCACATTCGTGCAAAAAAGTGCTCAAATTACCATAAAACAAGCTTTTAAAACCAAACAAAAGCATTGTCTTTCTCACCTTTTTGTTCTGCATTACTATTCTGAAGCGAAAAGGTGTTATTTCATTGAAATAGAATATTTTAGCTTAAAATTCGCGCAAAAAATGCCCAAATTACCCTAAAACAAGCTTTTTAAACCAAAAAAGCATTGTCTGACTCAACTTTTTGTTGTGCATCGCTCTTCTGAAGCGAACGCGTGTACTTTCATTGAAATAGTGAGTATTTTAGCTTAAAATTCGAGCAAAAAATGCTCAAATTACCATAAAACAAGCTTTTAAAACCAAACAAAAGCATTGTCTTTCTCAAGTTTTTGTTCTGCATCACTGTTCTGAAGCGAAAAGGTGTTATTTCTTTGAAATAGTGAGTATTTTAGCTTCAAATTCGCGCAAAAAAATGCTCAAATTTCTCTAAAACAAGCTTTTTAAACCAAACAAAAGCAGTGACTGACAACTTTTTGTTCTGCATCACTATTCTGAAGCGAAAACGTGTGATTTCATTGAAATAGTGAGTATTTTAGCTTAAAATTCGTGCAAAAAATGCTCAAATTACCCTAAAACAAGCTTTTTAAACCAAACAAAAGCATTGTCTGACTCAACTTTTTGTTCTGCATCACGATTCTGAAGCGAAAACGCGTGATTTTATTGAAATAGTGAGTATTTTAGCTTCAAATTCGCAAAACGCTTCATTCCACAGAAAAAAAACTTATAAACACAAAAACGCTGAAATTGTCCTAAAACAAGCTTGTTTCACCAAACAAAAGCATTGTCCGACTCAACTTTTTGTTCTACATCACTATACTGAAGCGACAACACTTGATTTTATTGAAATAGTGAATATTTTCGCTCCAAATTCTCAAAACGCTGCATTTCACAGAAAAAACTTGTAAATGCAAAAATGCTGAAATTGGCCAAAACAAGCTTTTTTCACCAAACAAATGCCTTGTCCGACTCAAATGTTTGTTCAACATCACTATTCTGAAGCGAAAACGCTTGATTTTATTGAAATAGTGAGTATTTTAGCTTCAAATTTGCAAAACGCTGCATTTCACGGAAAAAACTTGTAAACCAAAAATGCTGAAATTGGCCTAAAACAAGCTTTTTTCACGAAGCAAAAGCCTTGTCTGACTCAAATTTTTGTTCAGCATCACGATTCTGAAGCGAAAATGCGTGATTTTTTTTTTTGAAATAGTGAGTATTTTAGCTTCAAATTCGCAAAACGCTGCATTTCACAGAAAGGACTTGGAAAAGCAAAAATGTCTCAAATTGGCCTAAAGCAAGTTTTTTTTCAACAAACAAAAGCATTGCCCGACTCAACTTTTTGTACTGCATCACTATTCTGAAGCGAAAACGCGTGATTTTTATTGAAATAATGAGTATTTTCGCTTCATATTCGCAAAACGCTGCATTTCACAGAAAAAACTTGTAATCGCAAAAATGCTAAAATTGGCCTAAAACAAGCTTTTTTCACAAAACAAAAGCATTGTCCGACTCACGTTTTTGTTCTGCATTGCATGAAGTGAACACTCGATTCTGCTGGAAAACCTGATGTCTGTTGCTCACGACGGTTTGTGACCACATCGATACGAGACCAATAAATCATAACAAGGTTTGGTGGAGGAGGAGGCCATTTGGCCTATCATGCCTGTACTGCACCGCCAACACATTACATAAATCCATCAGTATCTCGATTCACTTTCATAGTGGGTGGGGGGTGGCGGAGGGTGGGGACTGGGAATAAGAAAGATGGGGCAGGCACAGGAACTTGTTAAAATTCAATTAAAATCAATATTTTAAAACTCATTTGTTTTTGACGACTTGCAACTTTCCCTTGTAAACGGCACATGTGGCATGGTGTGTGTTTACAGACCCCTTCTGGAAGGGGTGGTTAGAATTGTTAATTCCATTGATCAATTTTCAGAGAACATTACCAGTTTTGACCTCCCCTGCGGATTTGCCATTGAAGCACGCCAAAATGGTTTCTCACATGCTAAGTCTGCAATGTTTATTCTAAGACAGTTGCTTATAAGAAGGCTTTCTCCCCCTCCCCCTTGCGTTGCCTTCTCCCACGCCACCTCACGCTGCCTTCTCCCCCTCTCATGCTGCCTTCTCCCCGCCTCCTCGCGCTGCCCTCCCCCTCCTCGCGCTGCCCTCCCCCCCCCTCGCGCTGCCTTCTCCCCCACCTCGTGCTGCCTCCCCCCACCTCGCGCTGCCTCCTCCCCCCCTCATGCTGCCTTCTCCTCCCCTCGCGCTGCCTTCACCCCTCGCGCTGTTCTCCCCCCTCCTGCTTCCTTCTCCCCCCCCCCTTCCCTCATGCTGCCGTCAGTAGGGTGAATATACTGATTCTGGCTCACTTTTCCCCATGTTAATGAATGGGGGATTTTCAGCGATTCATATTTTTTCCCCTAAAAATAAACCCCCTTTTATCCCAAGGTATATTTATTTGTCTCCCATTTTAACCTCGGGGCACTCTTTTGAAATAGCCAATGCAATAAGATAAAGATTTGTTCAAGTAGTAAAGTAGTAATGTGATTTGTTAAAGGTGATTCTGAAGAAATATCTGAAACATGTAAGCCACGGGGCACTCTTTTTCAAATAACCAATGCATATTGTTTAGCTCACTCATTGAACCTATAAAGATTTGTTCATTCTCAAATTCCTCCAATAGTTTAATTTTCTTTGCACAATAATCCCCATCTAAAATATTTAAAAATAAAACATTTGAATCTTTATATTTTTTAAGATACCCCTTTTGTGCCATTACGAAATGATAAACTTCTCTTAATGCTCTTGCTTGACCACCTCCTGAGCCTCAGCAAAAAGCCACACCCGATTTTCATAAGCCCTGCCCACTTTTCATAAGCCCCGCCCACTTTTATAAGCCCCGCTCACTTTTCTTGAGGTATTTTCCATAAGCCATGCCCACTTTCCTAATCCCCGCCTACTTTTGCTAAGCCCCGCCTACTCTTACATCATTTCCAGTTCATCTCTGACTCACAAAGAAATCATGAGAAAATTCTAGAATGTTATGGTTTTGAAAAATTTCCCAAGGCTTGTCTGGGCTGTTAGGCAATTTTCAAACAATCCTCCATTTTGAAAAAGGAAACCATAGCAACCAGTCTTTCTCCATAAAAGGTTCAACCCAGACTCCATTAAAAAAAAAATTCTGACAATGGAGTTCTGTGCTGACTTTGGGGTTCCTTGGAGTTCTACTACTTGTATGGAACTAAACCTTCAAGTTGATGAACGAGATTCAAACCTCTTATCTATTGAGGTAAGATTTTATTTTCCTATTTACAGTTTGATATAAGCATAGACTCATTTAATAATTAAATCACTTAATTAATTCATTATTATTTTATCCCACAGGAAATTGTATCTGAAAATACCGATTTTGCCACAACTTGGGGTGAAATTGTTGGTTTGGTTGAAAAACTTATGAGCGACCAAGACCCACAGAACGAGCTCGACCTTGAGTGGGATGGTTTTGGCATTCCTTGGAGTTCTACTACTTGTATGGAACTAAACCTTCAAGTGATGAAATGGATTCAAACCTCTTATCTATTGAAGCAAGATTTTATTTTCCTATTTCCACATTGATTGATTGAAGCATAGACTCATTTAATAATTAAATCACTTAATTAATACATTATTATTTTGTCTCACAGGAAATTGTATCTGAAAATACCGATTTTGCCACAACTTGGAGTGAAATTGTTGGCTTGGTTGAAGACCTTGTGAGCGACCAAGACCCACAGGACGAGCCTGAGTGGGATGACTTTGGCATTCTTTGGAGTTCTACTACTTGTATGGAACTAAACCTTCAAGTTGATGAACTGGATTCAAACCTCTTATCCATTGAGGTAAGATTTTATTTTCCTATTTACAGTTTGATTTAAACATAGACTCATTTTATAATGAAATCACTTAATTAATACATTATTATTTTCTCTCACAGGAAATTGTATCTGAAAATACCGATTTTGCCACAATTTGGGACGAAATTGTTGGTTTGGTTGAAGACCTTGTGAGCGACCAAGACCCACAGAACGAGCACAACCTTGATGGTCCAACCAAAGAGTCATACCTTGGAGACCAGCAAAATCCTGAAAAAGAGTTTTACAGCAATAGTACTCATTGTGAGTTATCAAGACAATACCCACTGAACAAGTTATACCTTGATGAGCCAGAATACAAGTTTCACCTTGGAGACTCACAAATTAAAAAAAAAATCAGTAAACGAGTTCTGCCTTGATGGTTTAAATAACTACCTTGGAGACTCGGGAAAAGGGTTCTGCCAAGATGGTTCTAAATATGGAACCTACCTTGGAGACTCAACAGGAATGTGGTTATACCTTGGAGACTTGGAAAGTTGGGTTTGTTTTGGAGACTTGAAATGCTACCACTCTTTGGGATCTAAACCTATCGATGTAGTTCTTTGTTGGATGGTGCTTGATGAGAGCAAGATCAAGAAAGTTCTTACTCCCCCTTTCTACTTCATCAAACCTGAAAGCCTTAAAAGACAGAATTGGAAGAAGAGAAAAAAACATTAAAAATATATTTTGTTGAAATACGTATTTATAAAAAGATATTGTGTTGGGTGAGGGTTGAGATTTTGAATGTGAAGGTTGGGGTTGAGATTTTGAATGAGGGTTGGGGTTGAGATTTTTAATGTGAGGGTTGGGGTTGAGATTTTGAATGTGAAGGTTGGGGTTGAGATTTTGAATGTGAGGGTTGGGACACACACACACACACACACACACACACACACACACACACACACACACACACACACACACACACACACACACACACACACACACACACACACACACACACACACACACACACACACACACACACACACACACGTTAAGCCTTGACTATTCAGTTGAGGATTCTGTGTTTTGGGTTCACAGATCTAAGAACCCTTGATCCCCCCTTGAAACACAATATATACGGCAGATGCCACCTGTTATCCGCCTCGGACTTGGCCCTCGAGTGTCCACAATGGTGTATAGTAGGAGGGAGTGAAGCGCCAACCCATTGTTCCTATGGGTATTATCTGCTTAGTTTTGTCTTTTGTAATTCCTGTGAATAAAATGAACCTAAAATCTCTTCCCCTTCTAAATCATATATCTTATAAGTCCAAGGAACCGTATCTATTACATCAACAATTTAAAAAGTTTGTTCGTCCATCGTTTAGTATAACCCTTTTCAAAATGAGATTTCCATCCATATATTCTTATGATATCACCAACTTTGAACTTAGGTTTTCTGACATTAATCTCTTTTTCATATTTTAATTTTGTAAATGTTTCTGATGGTTTCATATTTGTTGACGTGTGAATCGTGTCATTATACTTATCCACAATATCCTGAATAAAAGATGACCATTGTTGTGAACCGAGTTGTGTGAATTTTTTATATAGTCTCTCTTTGAAGGTACGATTAAAACGTTCAATAGCAACGGCCTTTCCTTCATTAAAGGTACTGTATAATGTAATGCTGTTATTTTTTAGAAAATTCATAAATGTCTTGTTATAAAACTCTCCACCCTCATCAGTCCACAATTTTTTAGGTTTTCTCTTACTTTTATTAAATATCTGTTGAAAGGCTATCATAAGAGTATTACCTGTTTTGTTTTTTAAAGGGACAACCCACGCATATCTACTCCTCAAATCAATAACGGTTAAAGCAAACTTGTACCCCTTATCATTATTGAGTTCAATCAAATCAGCAGACCAGATATAATCAACTTCCTTCGAATAAACCTTCCTTCTACGAAACTTTGTGAATATTGGTTTATGTAATTCATCAGCTAATTGCTCTTCAGTCTTAATGACATCATTAGAGCCTATAAGTTTTTTGAATTTCCAAGCCCAAGTTTCAATTTAGCACTGATCATCTTCTTCATGATGAATCTATCAATTTTTTCTCTTAGCGTTGGATTTCGTATCAGAGATAACTTATACAACATTTCTTTATCGGCTTCATGCTTTTCTTCCAAAGTTGTGGTATTCCCATAATCAATATCGTGCCTCATGCACACTTCATCAACCCTATTGATGGGCTTACTCCATGATTTACTTACTTACTTCCCTGGTATTACTTACTCCATCCAATTCCCCTGGTATTCCAGTAGTTGTAAATTTACTTCCTGATAAAAACTTTTGTATATCTCCTCCGAGTTTGTGTTTGGAGATAAATTGAGTTTTTCTTTTGAGCCACACACCGAACATATACCTTTTTGTATAACCCTGTTATTTTTACTTTTAAAATATGAAATATTTTTCGTATTAGTTTCCTTTTTACATATGAGACAATAACTCATTTATTTATGAGAAAAATTCCGACAGAGTGCGAAAACCTTTTTAGTTTCCAACATGCACATTTGAATCTTAATTTTTAAAACATAAAGAATCCTTAGAAATGCCTTCACTCTCTCCTCCATTTATTTAAGAAAAAAAATGAAAAACTTTAATTGAAGTTGATATCTTGTCCTTGAAACAGTCTTGTCGAAAATATTGCTAATAGACTTGTCAATTCTTTGTTTTCCTCCCCGGTGGGTTGTTATTTTCTGTAATACCCCCAATCTTTTTTTAATCTCAATGGTTTCCATATTTTCATATTTCTTCATTCTCGCTCTTTCCTCCCTCTCCTCCTTCTCTCTCTTCTCTCTCTCCTCCTTCTCTCTCTCCTCCTTCTCTCTCTTCTCCCTCTCCTCCTCTCTCTTCTCCCTCTCCTCCTTCTCCCTCTCCTCCTTCTCTCTCTTCTCCTTTTCCTCCTCTTCTCTCTCTTCAACTCCTTCCTCGTCCCTTACTATCCTTGAATCACTTACACCCCATAGAATATCATACATATATTCATCAGGATTTCTTGTTATTCCTGTATCCAAAATATTTTTTTTTACAACAGGAAACCAATAAAATTTCTTTTGAATTTCTAAAAGAGCCTTACCTTTTCTTAACTTTATAATTTTTTCATTATTTAACATTCTAATTAAATCCAAAGTTGTTGATTTATCAACATCAGCATAATGCCAATCTTTTATTGAAAATACCTCATTATTATGTTGTAGAACATATTTATTAAAATACTGAATACCCTTTTCTTGAAGGTATGCTTGGACACAGAAATGATAATTTTCTTGAAGCCTTCTTGCCGTCATTTTATGTATTAGAAATGTATGTTGGAATACTATTATGACACGAAACTCCTCCCCATCTTCCCAGAGTTAAATCATTTTGTATTTCCCTACTTATTAGAAAGAATCCTGTTTTTTTTCTGTTTTCATGATATAAACTAGGGCAAAACCATTATTGTATTTACCCTTATTAAATTCTTTTATCTGTTGTTTACTAATCGTGGCTCCACAAAACTCATTCTCTATACCAAGTGGATAATATTCTTCCTTACGAGACTGATTTAATTGTTCCAGGTCTTCTTGGTCAATTTTAAATGACAAATTATATCCTAAATCATATCATACCCCCATTGTTGTATTCTCATACAAACGATACGCCCTTCTTTATAAAAAAATAATTTTAATTCGAACTGTGAATTCTGTATGACCTGGAGATAAAATCAACACTTCTGTATCTTTGGAATACACAACCGTTTTATTTAAGGATATATATTGTGATAAATCGCTTAATCTCACCAAGTCATTCACGTCAGTCGGGCTTGGATAATTTTTTAATTTATAAGCATTTTTCATATTAATATTTTATGTTATACTATATTTATGTCATTCAGCCTGTGCCTTTGTGTAATAATTTTATAAATCAATATCCAGTTCTTGGGATACACCAAAGATAGAACCATCTTTTCCAACACGTCATTTATATTAGATTAAAAATAGTGATTAAAAATTTTATTTTTGTTGAGTTGAAATAACACATTGAGACATAATTGACCACAACACTTGGAATTTAATTATTGGACTTGAAATGTTTGATAAACACCATTCTGTAAGAATTTTATGACTTCAACAGGTGGTGGAAGACCAAAACTATCAAAATAATATTTGTCTTGACTATTAAAAATACAAACCCAATGAGAACCGTTCCCATTATTATCTTCGAAGTTCATAATAATATTCTTTGTATGTTTTGGCACGTTTGTTAATTCATCTCTCATACAAATAACCACATTATGAATTTTTAATTTCTTACAATATTTGACAAGTTGTAAATTTGATGTTGTATTCTTTCCAAATTCTTATCCCTGTGTCGTAAGAGGCGACCAGGGTTGCGTCAGGAAGGGCATCCGGCGTAAAACATGTGCCAAATCATTATGCGCATCATAAGGGTGATCCGCTGTGGCGACCCCGAATGGGAGCAGCCGAAAGAAGAAGAAGAAGATTCTTTCCAAATTCTTTAAACCACTCATCAATGCTCATTTATTTATTAGAAAGATATAATCCATTACCCCTTTTAGTTAATTTTACACCTGCTTGTGCAATACAAGAAAGCGTATCTCCAACTAACAATCTCGCTTTATCAGGCAGACTTTCAAGTTTTTCAGCAAAATCTACAATACCAACACTTCCATTAATTTGTTTCTCCAACTGTTTATTATGTCTTTCCAATTCTTTTTGAGCCCGGAGTTGAGCCTTCCGTTCATTGGCAATTTTCACCGCTGTTGAAATACCACCCGTCAATGCTCCAACCGCACTTAAACCAGCAAATAAAGGAATTAGAAATGGGAGAAATCCTCCACTCGTCTCTCTTATTGAATATTTTTTCAACATTGGTTTTGTCATTTTAATTTTAAGTGAGCCAGTATCGTTCAAGATTTTAACCTGTTCTCTTGTGAGCAAAACATCAATTCTTACTGCTTCTTTTCTCTGAATTGTATTTACGTTAATCGTACAAGGCTTTTGATTTTGAACACAAGATGATAGTTTATGAAGATTGATTTGATGAACATATACCCCAGTTGGTACTTTGCCACTCATTTATTTTACAAAAAATTATGTGAGACTAATCAAAACACCATTATCTGTATTAATCTGTGATTCTGTTTCTTCCAAAAGCAAACAATATGGATCAACTTCTTCACTCTTTCCTCTTTCAATGTATAGGGAAGTATCCACTCGATTCGACTTTATAGTTTCCTTTTGAGCACTCAGATCAAATGCATCGATTGTATACAAACTTTTAAATGCTGTCCTATCCAAAATAGGTTCTTTATTTCCATTACTTTCACACACCTTTTGGTAAGACTTGTATGCTTCAGCATAATCATTTTTTTCCCAATTAATTTCCAATCTATCTCGTGGATAAAATGTTCTATCGAGAGAAACACGAAGTTGTTTCACCTTAGCATTATCACTCAATGCATTATTCTTATCAGTCACAGTATCACCATCTGTTTTTTTAAAAAAAATGATCCACAGATATCGTGGCTTTCCTTCCAGAACACCCAAATTCCACATGTAAGTGGTTTAGTTCAGTTTAACGTGTTGACATCTTCTTTTGAGGTGTGATACACTGAGTGGTTTCTGTGATTTAAGTCTTCTATTCAACATCTCTTCTGTTTTAAGATTAGGAGTATATTCACAAAGATACCAACTCATTTCATCAATTACAAATTTATTTTGATCACCAAAAGCACTACCAACAGCAAAAAGTAATCTATTTTCATTATCATTCCTTTGCAGTTGAAATCTAATTTTAAGACCAAACAGAACTTTATCATGATCACAAAATCCAAATATACCTTTAGGAGGAACTGCCACAGTAAAACTATTAACTGCCTTTGTATCATCATTATACGCTCCTTTCCTTTGAATATATCCAGGTTCTGTGGTTGTTCCCGTTGACATATCAGGAATAAAGCCTTCGACAGACCCCTTTCCCATTCTATCACTGAATGAATATAGTGTAAATTTCATCATTTCAGACACAGCAGAGACATAATCAACTGCTTCAACTTATTGTGTTCCAATGTACAAACGAACACTATCAAACATTTTGCAGAATAAATCATTTACAAGCGTAGCGTTTGTGTTATTCCCAGCCTGAGTGAATGTAAATTTACACAACAAGAAACGTTCGGATAGATTCAAATAAGTTTGTTGATTATTTATTTCAAAACTTTTTGTACCATTTGCATTCTAGTCTGTTCCAGTTATTGCATTTACCTTGAAGTAATCTTCTTTTTTAGTGGAGGTTGAGTTGATAATAGTATCATCCAAATCATATATACGATCAATTGCTTCCATACTTGTATTTATTTTGGAAAAAAGATGTTAAAACTTTTGAAACCCTGACCCAACTATTTGAATTATTTTCTGTTGTTCTTGGGGGGACAACTGAGTTTTGCCTTTCTTAATTTCTTTAATTGCTTGTAATTTATGAGATTCCTTTTGGGCATCTTTAATGCTCTTTACAGCACCTGCTACATTTCCCACAGCAAAAGCAGTTGAACCAATGAGGTCTTTATGTTTAAGAATAGTTGAACCGATACCCATTAGAGTATCAATTATCCCATCTCCTCTAAATTGATGTCTGACACCCCTTTGTCTCTTAGGTTTATAGTATCCTCTACCAAAATACATACCTTCACCCTTGTAGTATGGGGAAAGGAACATCCCATCCCCTGTAATTATTTTATATTTTCTCAACTCATGTTTCCTCAAAATAACCATCATATTTATTTATTGGAAAACTTCACGTAGGTGAATTCTGATGGATATAACTTCTCCATTAAAAGAAATCATGCGATTATATATACATCTATAACAATATTTTTTGGTTCATCACCCTGTTCTTTCATAAGACGAACAATTTCAGAAGATATTTGAGAAATCTCATATGCTCGGGGTGAGACTGTTATCGTTTTGTATCCCCTTCCCGGATTATTACTAAACTTGTCATTTTTTTCAGTTATATTAAATAAGGTATTATAAGTTTCCATGGACAATATAGATGTCTCATATTCTTTTGTTGGGTCAAGTTGTAGTCGGTATGGGAATGCAGATGTGTGGTCGCTTGTAAAATTAAAACTCAGGATTGTGCTTCTCATCTTATTTAATATGAGATAAAATGTCTTTATATTGAGATTTATTAATTATTTTCATGTTCATCAACTGGTCTAAAATGGCTGATGCTTCATTGAAACAATTGTTATTTCCAGCCTTCTTACTACCTAACAACAATAACAGTCTATTAACTAATTGCGATCGGTCATTTGGAAGAAAACTAATACCTGAACCAAGGATACTTAAAGCCTGAATAATGTGTTTCTCCTTCTCATTCTTGCTACGTTTACCAGAAAGACTAACCCTATAATCAACAGAGTTCAGCAGATCAATGTATGCTCTATCATCATTATTTTCCTTCTCCAATGGTTTATCAAAATACTTTGAATCATTCCTCAGTTGAAGCTTGTCTTCCATCTTTTGTGAGAAGAAACATTAATCTGGGGTTAGTTTAATAGGGGGTTGAGCAGACCCCAAGAACCTTAATTCATAATTAAATATCAATACCTTTTCTTGAACAAGATGAAATATTGCTGGCTGTTCTGTTGGAATGAGTCCTGCTTTGGTTTTTGATTCCGCTGAATATTCATTGTTTTGAAGAGCATTCACAATATAAGCAGGGGGGTGATTAATCTCTTCCAGTTGTTGAAATAATCCTTCATCATCATATTCTAATTCCCCTATTTGCTCTAATTCTTCCTCTGTCATTTGACTGAAATCTTTTATCATTTGAAGTTTTTTAGGAGTATATTCTATTGTGGGAACTGTGGAAACATCTATAATTTTTTCTTTGGAAGTTTTTAGAAATGGTTTAAAAGATTTCTCTTGTTTTCTTTCAAATGCTTCTTTACCCGTTAGTTTCTGTCTGTATTTCTTCTTTATGTCTTCCTGCTGTTTTACAACTTTTGAAACCAACTCTTGATGTTCCTTAAATATTCTTGCTCTTTCTTTCGCATCCATTTATTTATTCGAAAATATCATTTAATCTCTCATCTTGTTTCACAACAATATATTTATATTTTTCAGTCATGTGCTTCATGTAATCTCCAAATTCCTTTTTACTGCACAATGGAGAACAATTATCTCTCCATAAATTGTTCATATCTATTGAATTTAACTTGAATAAAATAAAAGTATTAGCATTGTTTCTGAGGGAACGACGAGGAAGTTGAAAGTAGGATTGACTAAGATAAATACAATTACAAGAATGTCTCCCTCTTGTATAGTAGCTGTCCATTACCGTTTGGTTTCTCTCAACACAATTATCAAAGATAACGAGGTTCTTTTTTGATTTCTCCAAATCTTGGGGAGACGGTATATCATCCGTATTATCACTAAGAATACAAGTTATCGGTTTTGATTTCTTTTTACATCTCTGTGTATCACAAAATAGTTGTATTATATCTTCAATGTTATAATCATTTAGGTTTTTTTGAAGTTTAAATAAACCGATTGTATCTTCATTTTGAAGACCAGCATTAAACGCTTGTGAGAGTAGTTGATACTCGGGTTGAAAACTCGACTTTGTGAAAATTATTAAATTATCATAATCTAAAAAGTTTGGAGTCAGGAGCATCCTCAAAAGTAAGCAGGTTTTTCCACATCAGCTTGAACCAACTACGAGACATCTTAATGAATTTGGGAGATTTTTATGGTTGTTAAATTTTATCGTATTTTCCCAAATGGGTAAAAAATCATTCATTTATATATTTGGAAAACAGGTTATTTAATTTAT
The DNA here is from genome assembly GCF_056783735.1 of Eptatretus burgeri. NCBI lineage: Eukaryota > Metazoa > Chordata > Myxini > Myxiniformes > Myxinidae > Eptatretus > Eptatretus burgeri. The sequence goes on along the minus strand of NC_140970.1, from coordinate 35,935,725 downwards.
TATTGGCTTTTTTAGAAACTCTATATTTTATCCTAAGTTCAGGTTTAATTTCAAGATCATCCATTATTTTACTTATGCAATATCTTGTGTTGATATTTCCCTGAAAATCACATCCATGAATAATATATAACAACAATCCTTTGAACATTTCTCCAATACATTCAGTTTCTTCCCTTGTAAGGAAAGGTGTGTTATCACCCTCATACTTTACATTCATTTCTCGAATCAATCTTGTAAAGTAATTCATTTTTGGTGTAAATCTAAAAGAATTATTTTCCTTTTTATATTTTTTATTATCATTAATAGAAGATAATCACAGAATATACATTGTTTATAGGCTTTTGACTCTGTGTTTAATCCCTGTCTTTCACACGCAGGACAATTCTCAAATTTGTCATATGGAGAATCAGGGAAGTCTTGCATATTTATGAAGTAAAGCTTTACTTAAACTAAAGTTCATCTTCAGAATCATCTATTCTTTCATACGTTTGAACACAAACTCTCATGATCTTCAAAATCTTCAGTTGAATATTGATACATATTTAATTAGTAGAAACAACATTACCATTTATATCTATATACTTTTTTTCATTGCCAGATTCAACTACAACATTTTTTTATTAAAGGTAATTTTAAAATGATGCTTTACTACTATTGAAGGAAATGTCATTTCACCTGATATATTAACATTCTTTATTTCATCAGGATTTACATCTTTAGGGTTGTTGAAAAAAAAACATTTCTCCTTGCATATTACAGATGGTCTTATCTTTTCTTCCTAAAGCTTCATCCATAAGGTTTTTATTTTTTTGATACTTCTTTCTTGTTTCATTGCTTTTTCTACTTTTTAATCTATTACCAGAAGGAGAGGAGAAACTTTTGTTCAAGATACTTTAATTGATGTTCTTCCAGGTATACTAAAAGCCTTTCCACTGAAGGAAATTGAAGAACTCATCTTATCCACCATAATTGTTTTTTATCCAATAGTTGTTATATTTATCTTTGTTCAATTCTACATCCTTGACATATTTCTCAGTATCTTTTACAAATGAAGGGATTGTTGAATCTTGTCTTTTGTGTCTTGAAATATTGTATTTATTAAGTAAAAAAAGTTGGAGGATAAAATGGTTTTAAGCACAGATTCACCTATAAATTAAACGAAATTTTCATCAAGAAAATTTTAGTTTGAGGAAAGTTTTATTATATAAATATGGTGCATACAACATATTGCGATGTTTGTAATCACGAATATAAACATTATAAATATACAGCTTCGATCCAACAAACACACATTTAATCTATTTCATCAAATATCTCCTCTTGAGTTGGAAAGAAAGCATTGTGATATCTGCTCAAAGGATGTTTTGAAGAGTAGTTATAAGAATCACCTTCAATCACAAAAACACAAGAAAATGAGTTTAAAGTAAAGGGAGACTATTATATTGAAAACGCTGATGGGGCATTTAAAGGGCATATAAAAATAAGGATTTTTCAATTTGGAGAACCTGGTCCATCATCAATAGCTGAATCAATTGAAATAGTGAACCCTGATGTTGAAAAAGTTATTAAAAAGACATTAAAAGAAATGAAAACTTTAAAGTTTTAGATGGGAGTGAAAATCAATATGAAAAGACAAGATGAAGAGCAAACTCCTTATATGAGAACAGATCTTCATTTTATAACATCATTTCAAGATTTTTTAAATTGTGGGGTTTATGAATAACTATCAAGACAAGAGGAGGATGTTGATAATACAGTGGTAGGAAGTGCATTTAATATTTTAAAAATCTTTTTTTTAGACATACACATTCTAAAACCAAACCCTCTTAAAGCTTCTTCTTCTGATATTGAATTACCAAAATAAATATAACTAAAGAAGGCAGTTGTTAATATTAAGAACAAGGATAATAAATATTTTCTCTGGTCTGTTCTTGCTCACTTAAATCCACCAAATTGTAATTCAGAAAGAGTAAAACAATATATGAAATATGAGAATACTCCTCTTCTTCTTCTTCTTCTTCTTCTTTTGGCTGCTCCCATTAGGGGGTCGCCACAGCGGATCATACGGATGATCCGCATAGTGATTTGGCACATGTTTTTTTTACGCCGGATGCCCTTCCTGACGCAACCCTGGTCACCTCTTACGACACAGGGATATGGTACACCTATTTTAACCGGGGTATACACCGGCCCAGTACACTGGTACTAATTTCGCCGACCTCGGAAGGATGACAGGCTGAGTCAACCCCCTGGTGTATTAATTCAGTGGCCCAACGGGGCTTGAACTCAGGACCTTTTGGATCCCAAGCCGCTGCCCTAACCACTGCGCCAACACCAGGCTATTGAAATATTAGAATACCTTGGACATTAAAGATTTTAAATTCCCAATGCCACTAACAGATATTCCTACATTTGAGAAAAAGAATAATCTTTCTATTAATGTATATGGATTAATGGAAACAAACAAAGTTCAAATATTAAAAATTTCAAACAACTATAAAAATGAAGAAACACACATTGATCTTTTATATTTTAGTGTTGGAAAGAATTCACATTATACATACATCAATAATTTATCAAGATTTATCTCGTTTCAGGTATTCAGAACAGCAAACAAAATATATCCTTGGAAGCGATGTCTTAATTCATTTCATACAAAAGAACGATTAGAACAACATTCAAAATATTGTAGTAATCATAAATCAGCTGTAATTACAATGCCAAAACCTGGTGAAAAGATTTCTTTTGAAGATTATAATAAATCTATCATGCACCCATTTGTGATATACGCTGATTTTGAATGTATCCTAAAAAAGATAAATACTGCTTCTCCTAATCCAAAAGAATCATACACAAATAAATATCAAAAACATATTCCTTGTGGTTTCTGTTATTATATCAAATCATCTGTTGGAAAAAAAGTATAATAAACTTGAACATCATAGTGGAAAAAAAGCTTCACAAGAGTTTGTAAAACGATTAGAAAAGGATTGTATAAGACTAACTAAATTAATGAAAGAAACAAATGAACCGATGAAATTAACCGAAGAAGAAAAATTAGAATTTAGAAAGAACAATATCTGTCATAATTGTGAGGAGGAAATTGAGGAGTCTAAAGTTCGGGATCATTGTCATCTTACTGGTAAATATAGAGGTCCCGATCATTCATGTTGTAATCTTAATTATAAATTTCCTTCTTTTATTCCAGTGTTTCTTCACAACAGCGCTAACTATGATACACATCAATTTATAAACGAACTTTCAAAAACACCAGGGAATATTTATGCCATAACAAGCACAAGTCAAAAGCATATTTCATTTACAAAAGAGATATTCACAAAACCTTTATCTCGTATTAGGTTTCTAGATTCTTACAAGTCTATTGGAACACCACAAACCTACCGAGCATCAAATCTAAGCTCCACGGGGTCTTTTCCAAATCTTAATTCATTCTTTCCTAAAGAGGAAATTCAGATTAAAGAGAGAATTCAAAGTAAAGAGGAAATTCTAATTAATGAGGAAATTAATGAAGAAATTCCAATTGAAGATGAAATTCTAATTATAAAGAAAATTCGAACAATGAATGAAATTCTAACTAAAGAGGAAATTCTGATTAAAGATGAAATTCTGATTAAACAGGGAATTCTAACGAGAGAGGAAATTCAAACAAGGAATGAAATTCAAAGTAAAGAGAAAATTCTTACAGGTAAGGGAATTTATCCTTATGATTATATGGATTCATTTATGAGATTTAAAGAAACACAACTTCCTTCAAAAGAAAGTTTCTATAACAACCTTTATGAAGAAGAGATTAGTGATAAGGAATATAAACATGCACAAGAAATTTGGAAAATATTTACGATAAAGAACCTTGGAGAATATGATGATTTGTATCTAAAAACAGATGTTTTAGTGTTAGCTGATGTGTTTGAAGCTTTTAGATCACTCTGTCATAATAAAAATTATTATGGATTAGATCCTGCCCACTATTTCACAGCTCCTGGTTTAGCCTGGAGTGCAATGTTGAAAATGACAAAACAAGATATAGATTTAATCAGTGATGTGGATATGCTTTTGTTGATTGAGAAGTCTAAGATAGGTGGAATATTACAAGTATGTTCAAAAAGATATGCCAAAGCAAATAATAAATGTCTTCCAAATTATGATAGTGAAAAAGATAGTAATTATTTGATGTATTTTGATTCTAATAATTTGTATGGATGGGCAATGTCTCAATCTCTGCCTTAATGTAAATTAGAGTGGGTGGAAGAAACGGATTATGAAAAGGCTTTGATGAATATTGTTATTTCTTCTCAAGAGGAATTTAATGAGGAAGAAGAAGGTTATTATTTTGAAGTTGATTTGTGGTACCCGAGTGATCTTCATAATAAGCATAAAGACCTTCCTTTTGCATGTGAGAAAGAAACCCCAAAGAAAGAATGGTTCAGTGATTATCATAAAAGTATTAATATTAACGGCAAATCAACAGAAAAGTTATTAACAACATTCTATGATAAAGAGGGATATGTTTTGCATCAGAGAAGCTTGAAACTGTTTTTGAGAGAAGAATTGAGAGTGGCTAAATTTCATAGAGTTTTAAAATTTAAACAGTCCTTGGATGAAAAAGTATATTAAATTCAATACAGATAAGAGAACAAATACAAAAGTAAAATTCCAAGGGGAATTCTATAAATTGATGAATAATGCCGTCTTTGGAAAGACAATGGAGAATGTTAGAAACAGGCAAAACATTAGATTTGCAACATCTTGGAAAGAAGCTTCTCGATTGATAAATAAACCAAGTTTTAAGAGAGAAGAGGTTTTTCAGAGAACTTTTCTGCTATTCATATGGAAAAGGAAAGTATTGTAATGGATAAACCAATTTATATTGGAACAGCATTTCTTGATTTATCAAAGATATTGATGTATGATTATTTGTATAATGGCTTAAAGAAAGAGTATGGTGAAAATGTTTCATTGTTGTATATGGACACTGATAGTTTTATCCCAGATATAAAAACTGATGATGTTTTTAAAGATATGAAGAAAAATATGGGAGTATATGATACAAGTAATTTTAGTAAGAACAGTGAGTTATTTTCAAAAAACAATGAAAAGGTTATTGGTAAGTTTTAGGATGAGTTGGGTGGAAAAGTAATCAGTGAGTTTATTGGATTGAGAGCAAAGGCATATGCTTATAAGTATGGTGATCAGATTGATAAGAGGTTAAAGGGAATAAAGAAATATTTAATAAAGAAATCAATAACTTTTAGAAATTATTACAATTGTTTGATGAATAAGAAAGAAGAATATAGGAAAATGAATACAATAAGAAGTTATAAACATAAGATATATAGTGAAGAAGTCAATAAAAAGGCATTAGGAGCCTTTGATGATAAGAGATTTATTTTAGATAATGGAATAGATTGTGTTCAGAATAGATTGTGTTTTAACGATGGGAATGTGGGTTAGGGTTTTTAAGGGCTACCGCTGCGTTTTTTCACAATATATAAATGGTCAAACCAAGTATTAATCAAACTCAAGAGTGGAGAAAATCTCAGTCTTGGTATATAAATGGAAAACATAATGAATGTGAAAAATATCAAATAAGTCTTATTGAAAAAATAACGAAAACAAAGGTAAATAAAACAAATAAGTGAATCAATTTAAAAACTAGTAAGTTAGAGGATGTAAAGAAAAAAAAATCCTTGAATGGACTGAAAACTTTGATAGTTATCAATTGAACAATGGAAAAACAATTTACTCTAATCTCAAAATGATATGTGGCTCAGGAGGTGGTCAAACAAGAGCATTAAGAGAAGTTTATAATTTCGTCATGGCACAAAGGGGTATCTTAAAAAATATAAAGATTCAAATGTTTTATTTTTAAATATTTTAGATGGGGATTATTGTGCAAAGAAAATTAAACTATTGAAGGAATTTGAGAATGAACAAATCTTTATAGGTTCAATGAGTGAGATAAACAATATGCATTGGTTCTTTGAAAAAGAGTGGCCCTCGGCTTACATGTTTCAGATATTTCTTTAGAATCACCTTTAACAAATCACATTACTACTTTACTACTTGAACAAATCTTTATCTTATTGCATTGGTTCTTTGAAAAGAGTGCCCCTATGTTAAAAAGGGAGACAAATAAATATACCTTGGGATAAAAAGGGGGTTTCTTTTTAGGAAAAAAAAATGAATTGCTGAAAATCCCCCATTCATTAACATGAGGAAAAGTGAGCCAGAATCAGTATATTCACCCTACTGCCGTCTCCCCCTCCCTCGCGCTGCCGTCTCCCCTCCCTCGTGTTGCCGTCTACCCCTCACTCGTGTTGCCGTCTACCCCTCACTCGTGCTGACTTCTCCCCCTCCCTTGTGCTGCCTTTTCCCCCTCCCTCGTGCAGCCTTCTCTCCCCTCACACTGTCTTCTCTCCAACCCCTCACGCTGTCTTCTCCCCCCTCGCACTGCCTTCTCCCCCCCTCGCGCTGACTTCTCCCACTGCCTTATCCCCCCTTCGCGCTGCCTTCTCCCCCCTCACGCTGCCTACTCCCTCCTTACACTGCCTTCTCCCACCCTCGCGCTGCCTTCTCCCCACCTCGCGCTGCCTTCTCCTCCCCCATCACGCTGCCTTCTCCTCCCCCATCACGCTGCCTTCTCCCCCCTCGCGGTGCCTTCTCCTCCCCCCTCGTGCTTCCTTCTCCCTCCCCTCCTGCTTCCTTCTCCCCCTCCCTCACGCTGCCTTCTCCCTCTCCCTCATGCTGCTTTCTCTCCCCCTCACTCGCGCTGCCTTTTCCCCCCCCTCACTCACGCTGCCTTCTCCCCCCTCGTGCTGCCTTGTCCCCCCCTCGCTGCCTCCCCCCTTGCTGCCTCCCCCCCTTGCTGCCTTCCCTTCCCTTCTCTCACGCTGTCCTCCTCCACCATACAACTCTCCGGAGGTTGAGGAGAGTAAAGTGTTAAAGAATGTGTGAATTGGCCAAATGAACGGTTTTTTTTTGGGGGGGGGGTAAAAAAATTGCAGTCGGAGCTGCTGCTTGGATCAATTTAGTTTTCATAAAGCAATGAAGTGCCAGATCATGGCAGGATAGCCGAGAAGTACGCAAGCTCGCTCTTGGCTGTCTTGCCTGGGTTTGTATCCAGACTCAGCTATAAACTGTCATTGCGGTGTTTTACAAGCATGGTGATTCATAAATGTGTGTGCCCTCTCTCTGATGGACATTCAGCTGGGCGTCACATCTGTCGGAATCCACCCTTCTCCTCTCCCTCCCTTCAATCCCCTCCATCATTCCCCACTCCCTCTCTCACCCCTATCTCAGACCCCTCTCCCTCCTGCCCCTGTCTCCCTCTCTCTCTCTCCAGACCCTCTCCTCTCTCTCTCCCGCACCTTTCCTCTCTCTCTCCTCTTTCCCTCTCCCCCCCCCCATTCCCCTTATTGAAGCGACGGGTTGTAGTTAGTATAAAATAATTACAGGGGATGGGATGTTCCTTTCCCCATATTGTAAGGGTGAAGGTATGTATTTTGGTAGAAGATACTACAAACCAAAAAGGCAATGGGGTGTACGACATCAACTTAGAAATAAACGAGATTGATTTGGATAAAAATGATTTTGCCGAAGCTTACAAGTCTTAAGCCGCTGTCACACCTTGACGATTTAGCCAGCATATGCCGATTTATGAAAAATTTGTCTAAAACGCTGGCACACGTCGAATACGTTATGGGTAAGTTTTGATAACATTAAGAGCACGCTGAAAAACACTGCCATACGTCGTAGTATGTTGGTTTTAAACGTTGTACTTTTGGGTTGTCCTCAAATTTTTGCATGCTTGAAATTTTACAACGTATGCCGGCGTATGACTCATACGTTCCGCTACGCTGGCCATAAGTTGTAGGCACATTATGCGATCGTTGACACACGTCGACACACGTTACTTGTAAGTTACTCATAAGTCGAAACACGTCGAGGTAATGTTTAGCGTACCCGGAACTTATTTATAACCTACGAGTAACGTTTTGTAAGCATGCTACACGAACGTTGTTCACACTTCGCAACACATTACTTGAAAGTTCCTCATACGTCGAAACACGTCAAAGTAATGTTTAGTGTACCCGTGACTTATTTATAACCTATGAGTAACGTGCTTGGGAATTATTTGTAAAGTATGTCCTATTATATGCACAAATACGCATGTAGACGTATTTGACGTCTTCAGGATGACCACAGAACTTACTGAACGCATTTCGAACTGACAGATACCGTATAATGGCGTATTGGCAGCGATTAGGGGAATTGGTATATAAAAAGGTGCTTCGCAGGAGGAACCCGTCTTTTTTAGACTTCATGGTGAGTACATGTCCATGTCATTCCGAGAGATAGAGGATACGGCAAGGCTGAGACGACAATACCTTCCTGTCCTCGAACATCAACATGACCTCATCGAGTTGACACTGCCCAGTTGCGTGCCAATGGAGCCGGGAGAAGAAGACGTGAACGGAGGAGAAGGAACTGGGTCAGACCATGGATCGGGAGGGGGCGCCATTACGGCATATATGACCAGCTCATGGTGGAACTCCGGAACGAGGACCATGCATCCTTCATCAAATTCCTGCGAATGCCCCCAGCGATGTTCGACGAGCTCCTAGCCAGAGTGGGTCCAAGGATAACCAAGCAGTACACCTTCTACAGGGATCCGCTTGAGCCTGGCATGAGGCTGGCACTGAGCCTGCTGCTGTTGGTGCCGTGACTGCAGTGCTGTGGAAGCGATTTAACTCGTTCAATGGAAACGATTTCAATTGCCGAGCACCAGCGTCCAAAAACAATAGGCGAGTGACAGCCATTTATTAAAAGTGAAGTTGCAGCCAATGAATAGAAAACCTCACGTAATCGTCGACGATACGCTGCCACGCTATGCATACGTTAGACTATCGTTGGGTATAGGTTGTTGACGCCTAAAACACGCTAATCAATCGTTGGTATAACTTATCTATAAGTTATCGAAGCGTTCTGTGTTCATTACTAGTACATTATGCATTTGTCCAAGTCGTTTTGAATACTTTAAAAACTGAAACAAAAAAATAGTACATCGTGGGAATGAGAAAAAAAAATAGCCAAAAAGAACATCGACCAATGGTGCAAAGTAGTCTCCTATTCGTGGAGGCAAGGAGGATCCATCATCACCCACACCCTCCCCATCATGCTCACTTACTACGACTGACATGGACCTACTACTACTACCAATACTACTACAACTACTACTACTGCTACTACTACTACTGACACGCTCACCTAATGCTACTACTACTACTACTGATACTACTGACATTGACATCTACTCAACATGGAGTCTGGAACACTGACGGGTTCCTCTTGTGAAGCCCATTTGTAAATACCAATTCCCCTAAACGCTGCCAAATCGCCATTATACGGTAGCTGTAAGTTAGAAACACGTTCAGTAAGTTCTGTGGTCGTCCGGAAGACGTCAATCAAATTCGTCTACTTACAACAATGTACGTTTGAGATACGTTACGCATAGGTTCAAAGCACGCTACTCATAGGTTCAAAGCACGTTACTCATAGGTTAACAATTAAGTTTCGGGTATGATAAACATGACCTCGACGTGTTTCTACTTATTAGTAACTTACAAATAACGTGTGTCCGACGTGTGTCAACGATCGCGGAGCGTGCCGAGAACTTATGCCAGTGTATGCGGAACTTGTGAGCCATACGTCGAGTACGTCATAAAATTTTCAGCATGCTTGAAATTTCACGACGTACTAGACGTACCACGGAATATGACAGCGTACTTCATTATTTTTCAGCGTGCTCCGAACGTATACACAACTTACCCATACCGTATTCGACGTGTGCCAGCGTTTTAGACACATTTTTCATAGGTCGGCATACGCTGGCTAAATCGTCAATGTGTGACTGCGATGTTGACACTTCCAATTTTCAGGCGCTTATGATTTAAATCGGCGAGCGGCAGGTTTTTAACAGAGAACGCCACGAGTTCGTCTGCGATACATGCAGCGTGCTATGCCTAAGTTAAACTATCATTGGGCATAGGTTGTGAACGCCGACAATAGGCGAAGCATTCGTTGGTACAAGTTACCTATAAGGCAACGAAACGTTCTGTGCCCATTACTAATATGTTATGCATAAGACCAACACGTTATGAATACGACTAAAACTTTTTTTGAAATCTCAAAACCTCAGCGTACACCAACGTTGTACATACATTTTTATACGTTGTCATTGCTGGCTAAAATGTCAAGGTGTGACAGCGCCTTTATCAAAAGGTCTACGAAAGCAATGGCAACATAGAACCTATTTTAGATATGGTTGCATTTAATAGCCTATATACAATTGATAACGATTGACCTGAGCGCTCAAAATGAAACTATAAAGTCGAAAAGTGGATACTTCCCCATACATTGAAAGAGGAGAGAGTGAAGAAGTTGATTCATATTGTTTGCTTTTGGAAGAAACAGAATTGCAGACTAATGCAGATAATGGTGTTATGATTAGTCTCACATAATTTTCTGATACATAAATGAGTGGCAAAGTACCAACTGGGGTATATGTTCATCAAATCAATCTTCATAAACTATCATCTTGTGTTCAAAATCAAAAGCCTTGTACGATTAACATTAATACAATTGATAGAAAAGGAACAGTAAGAATTGATGTTTTGCTCACAAGAGAACAGGTGAAAACCTTGAACGATACTGGCTCACATAAAATTTAAATATCAAAACCAATGTTGAATAAATATTCAATCAGGGAGACGAGTGGAGGATTTCTCCCATTTCCAATTCCTTTATTTGCTGGTTTAAGTGGGCTTGAGCATTGACAGGTGGTATTTCAGCAGTGGTGAAAACTGCCAACGAAAGGAAGGCTCAAATACAGGCTCAAAAAGAGTTGGAAAGCCATAATAAACAGTTGGAGAAACAAATTAGTGGAAGTTGTGTAAGTGTAGATTTTGCTGAAAAATTTGAAAGTCTCCATGATAAAGCAAGATTGTTAGTTGGAGATATGCTTTCTTCAATCGCAGAAGCTAATGTAAAATTAACTAGAAGGGGTAATGGATTACATCTTCTCATAAATAAATGAGCATTGATGAGCGGTTTACAGAATTTGGAAAGAATATAACATCAAATATAGAACTTGCCAAATATTGTCAGAAATTAAAAATTGATAATGTGGTTATTTGTATGAGAGATTAATTAACAAACTTCTCCAAATATACAAAGAATATTATTAAGAATTTAGAAGACTAGTGTGGGCCGTACGTGCGTGGCCGTACGTGCAAAAAAAATTTAAAAAGAAGAAGAATTGTGACGGCAATCTTGATGTCATAGCACGTGTCCTGTCACTGGTTGATAAATAAATAGCCATAACTTGGGAACCACTTGTCCGATTAATATCAAACCTTGAAAAGGCACATACTGAGCTCCCCAGCATCAATTGTGACATCATATAAAACGAAGAGGAAGAAGAATTGTGACGTCAATCATGCAAAAAAAATATATATATATATACATATATATATATGAAGAAGAATTGTGACGTCAATCGTGACGTCATAGCACCGTGTCCTGTCATTGATTGATAAATAAATGGCCATAACTTGGGAACGACTTGTCTGATTAATATCAAACCTTTAAAAGGCACATCCTCATGTCCCCAGCAATATACCTGGCAAGTTTCAATTAGATCAGACCAGTGGTTGTCGAGGAACAGCGGTTGCAGACACACACACACACACACACACACACACACACACATAAACACACACACACACACACACACACACACACACACACACACACACACACACACACACACGCACACACGCACACACACACACACACACACACACACACACACACACACACAGATTGTTGGAATTATAGATAGACTAGTACGTGCCCATACGTGCATGGCTATACGTGCAGCAAAAAAAACAAAACTTTCAAACCACGTGCCAGAAACAACAACCACACAGGCCATTCCTTCGCTCTCGCGTGCCCGTACATGTGTTGCTCGGTAGTTCGCATATCACAGTTACGATTATTCGCAATTTAGTTTTAATGGCCAATTATTCATTTAGCGCCAACGTATTTTGCCTTTTCGCAATATCATCGCAAGGAAAAACACAAAGAGAAGAGAAGAGAGAGAAAAAAAACGTATGTGCAAAAAACCCAATAAACTTTCAAACAACACACACAGGCCGTTCCTTAGCTCTCGTAAACGACGACTGGATTGGGGCATTGTGTTTATCTATAAATGCGCATAAGAAATCGAGAAATGATTAGAATCCATGAAGTCATCACTATCCGGAAGTCTGTACGTTGTAACCCGTAATGGGAGAACGCGGCTGAGGTTCTCTTCCCCATCGGCCACGCCCACGCAGAAACGTGTCCTGTCATTGGTTGGTAAATAAATGGCTATAACTTGGGAAGCACTTGTCCGATTATAATAAAACCTTGAAAAGGCACATCCATAGGGCCCCAGCAATATACCTGGCAAGTTTCAATTAGATTGGAGCAGTGGTTGTCGAGAAACAGCGGTCTCTCTCTCTCTCACTCACTCACTCTCTCACTCTCTCACTCTCTCACACTCTCACACTCTCACACTCTCACACTCTCACACTCTCTCACTCTCTCACACTCTCTCTCACTCTCTCACACTCTCTCACACTCTCTCACACTCTCTCACACTCTCTCACACTCTCTCACACTCTCTCACACTCTCTCACACTCTCTCACACTCTCACACACACACACACACACACACACACACACACACACACACACACACACACACACACACACACACACACACACACACACACCTGGAATTATAGATAGATAATAATGGGAGCGGTTCTCATTTGGTTTGTATTTACAATAGTCAAGACAAATATTATTTTGATAGGGTCTTCCACCACCTTTTGAAGTAATGAAATTCTTACAGAATGGTGCTTATAAAACATTTCAAGTCCAATAATTAAATTCCAAGTGTTATGGTCAATTATGTCTATAGTGTATGTGTTATTTCAAATCAACAATAATAACAATTTTTATGATGTTATTTTTTATCTAATATAAATGACATGATGGAAAAGATGGTTCTACCTTTGGTGTATCCCATTAGCTGGATATTGATTTGTCAAATTATTAAACAAAGGTGCAGGCTGAACAACAGAAATATAGTATAATAAAAAATATTAACATGAAAAATCCATATAAATTAATAAATTATCCAAGCCCGACTGAGACAAATGACTTGGTAAGATTAATGATTTATCACAATATATATATCGCTCAATAAAATGGCTGTGTTTTCCAAAGATATAGAAATGTTAATTTTATCTCCAGGTCATACAGAATTCACAGTTCCAAATGAAATAAAATTGTATAAAGGGAGTATAGTTTTTATGAGAATAGAACCTTGTGGATATGATCTGAATAATTTAGGGTACAATTGGTCGTTTAAAATAAACCTACAGGACTTGATAGAATTAAATCAGTCTCGTAAGGAAGAATATTATCCACTTGATGCCGATAATGAGATGTGTGGAAGAACGATTAGCAAACAACAAATAAAATAACTTAATCAGGCTAAAATCAATAACAGCTTTGCCGTAGTGTATATCATGAAAACACAAAGAATAGGATTATATGTAGTAATTAGGGGAATAAATAAATAACAGCTTTGCCGTAGTTTATATCATGAAAACACAAAGAACAGGATTATATATAGTATGTAGGGAAATACAAACTGTTTTAACAATGGGAAGATGGGGAGGTATTACCTGTCATCATATTAATGTGTCATATATTTCTGATACATAAATGACAGCAAGAAGGCTTCAAGAAAATTATAATTTCTGTGTCCAAGAATACCTACAAGAAAAGGGTATTTGGTATTTTAATAAATATGTTCTACAACATAATAATGGGGAGTTTTTAATAAAAGATTGGCTTTATACTGATGTTGATAAACCAATGTTTGGATTTAACTAAAATGTTAAATAATGAAATGGTTTTAAAGTTGATAAAATACAAAGCTCTGAGGCATTCAGAAGAAATTTTATTGGTTTCCTGTTGTAAAATAAAATATTTTGGATCAGTAATATCAAGAAATCCAGATGAATATATGTTTGATATTCTATGGGGTGAAAGTTGTTCAAGAGTCATCAGCGATGAGGAAAGAGTTGAAGAGAGAGAGAGAGAGAGAGAGAGAGAGAGAGAGAGAGAGAGAGAGAGAGAGAGAGAGAGAGAGAGAGAGAGAGAGAGAGAGAGAGAGAGAGAGAGAGAGATAGAGAGAGATAGAGAGAGATAGAGAGAGATAGAGAGAGATAGAGAGAGATAGAGAGAGATAGAGAGATAGAGAGAGATAGAGAGAGAGAGAGAGAGAGAGAGATATAGAGATAGATATAGAGATAGAGATAGAGATAGAGATAGAGATAGAGATAGAGATAGAGATATATATAGAGATAGAGATAGAGATATATATATAGAGATAGAGATAGAGATATATATATATATAGAGATAGAGATAGAGATATATATATATATAGAGATAGAGATAGAGATAGAGATATATATATATATATATATATAGAGATAGAGATAGAGATAGAGATATATATATATATATATATATATATATATATATATATATATATATATATATATATATATATATATATATATATATATATATATATATAGAGATAGAGATAGAGATATATATATATAGAGATAGAGATAGAGATATATATAGAGATAGAGATAGAGATAGAGATATATATATATATATATATATATATATATATATATATATATATATATATATATATATATATATATATATATATATATATATATAGATAGAGAGATATATGTATATATGTATATATATGTATATATATATATATATATATATATATATATATATATATATATATATATATATGTATATATATATATATATATATATATGTATATATATATATATATATATATATATATATATGTATATATATATATATATATATATATATATATATATACATATGTATATATGTATATATATGTATATATGTATGTATATATATATGTATGTATATATGTATATATATGTATATATACATATATATATATATATATATATATACATATATATATACATATATATATATATATACATATATATATATATATATATATATATATATATATATATATATATATGTATATATATGTATGTATATATATATATATATATATGTATGTATATATATATATATGTATGTATATATATACATATATATATATACATATATATATATATATATATACATACATATATATATATATATATATATATATACATATATATGGAGATAGGAGAGAGGCAAGGGAGCAGGATGTCTGTGAGCAGGATGTCTCAAAAAGTTATGGACGGATTCTGATGAGTCTTGCTGGACGGTTTGGGTTTGTACCAAGGATGAATTGATTCGATTTTGGTGAAGATCCAGATCCTAGAATTTCTATGCGATTCTTCACCATTGAGAGATGGAGCCAAAACTGATATATAGCATGATGTTTCAAGAAGTTGTGGATGAATTATGACAAAACTTGGTGGGTGGGTGCGTTGTGTAGGTGACAAGAACAAGCCAATTAGATTTTGGTTAAGGTGTGGATGCAGATCCTACCTATCAGTGGGCTTCAAAATGTAAACTGTTCAGTCTAGCTGAGGTATGCGCTCTTCCGAGTGCCATCCTAATTAAAAGTATGTTTTATTACTTGTTTCCTTGCTTTTAAATGTGTTTACATTTTTATTCAGCACCAACTTTATTGTGTCACGCTTCAATGACGAGTCGTTGACAAACAGTGCATGGCTGCGTGCTTGCCCACAATAAATTGTAGAAAGTTCATGTATGCTGGGGGCATGCCGTAATGCTTGCTGTCATTATCATGTTTATACGATACGCCTGGAAATGGTGGTTGTCAGACTGTCCATAATATTCCACCGTGAACAACACCAGTCTTTAAAAGTGTTTTTTTTGTTGTTGCCATTGTCGGACTGAAGGTAAGATTGCACTGTTAACCACACCCATTCAGGTGTGATTGACCCACCAGACTGATAGATGGGTGTGGTACTGCCCAGTCCCTTGGCCCTTCATTACCTTCAGCATAGGTATGCAGCTGTGCTTACTTTGAAATGCTTAGTTTTGTAGAATCCTATCAAGTTATTTAAATTTTGAATAGTCATGGACCTTCCCATTGTAAAATGCAGTTGATGCGTTCAAAAAAAATAAGAAAGAAAGTTGAGCTTAAACCAATTTTGAGTTCGGCAGGTGGAAAACAACAAACGAGCTGTTTTGGGTCGGTCAGTTTTGTAGGTCAGCATTGCCGTCCAAGGGCTTCATGAATGTTGTTGGATGTGAAATAGCTTGCAGACGACTGGTACGTACTTTATAAGTTAGTATCTTGGCAAATTATTTTGAGTATATTTCTATATTAAACCTATGGAGTTTCCATGCCATCCCTACATGGGAAGTCCAGCCGTCCGTCGTGCAGTGGGAGACGGCGGTGTCTGTTTGTCTGTGCCATAACTTTTTACCATTTGAGCTTTTTTCAAAAAACTCTAATGAGAATCTGGAGAGAATTAATTAATAATTGGGTCAAAATGTCAAAACTCTTATTATGAAAATATGGAGAAGACCAATTAATAATTGGGTGAAAATGTAAAGGATAAAGTCACAGGAAGTACATATAGGTTTTATCAGTCTGTCCACTTCACAGCGTGAGACGGCCGGATTTTGTAACAGCTTGTGTGTTTCTGTATTTACCATTTGAGCTTTTGTCATCAATTTTTCAACAAACCTTTATTATCAGAATGTGGAGAACACAAATACATTTTACATTTTTGTTTTTACCCTCGCCGAAGGATTCGGAGAGCGTATTGGCATTGCATTTGTGTCCGTCTGTTTGTTTGTTTGTCTGTCTCTCTGTTTTTGTTTGTTTGTCCGCACAGAACTTTCGTGTTTTTCTCCACAACCGCTTGTCGGATTGAAACGAAATCTTCACCATTGGTGTGACTACTCATGCAGAATGGATGTTTCAATGATAATTATGACGTCGTAGGTTAGGTGGTGTGGCAGCCATATTGGAAAAACGGAAAAACTTTGGACCTTTGCATCTCTGAAACCGCACCAAGGAAAAAATTGAAACTTGGCACATAGCAAGTACTCCTCAGGGGGAATGAGTGTGATTTTAATGACGTCATAATTGCATATGTAGAACTCCACATCGAATCCATATCAAAAAAATTTGAGGGTCATCTCGAGATAAAATGGTTCACAGAAAAAAAATTCATAACACTTGATTCGGCAGCCTTTTTTTTTTTTAACCTTCAAAAATGTTCTTCTCTAAAGTGGCTGAACAAAGTGAGGCAAAACCTTACATGTATAACCACCTGTCCATGAGGAACAAAAGGTTCACACATATGATGTCATTGGTCACATGGTTTGCAGCCATATTGGATTTACCATAAAACCTATAAAAATACACCAACCAAAAGAAGGTTTGGTGAGGGATTGCAATCTCTGATTGCTCTTTTTCTTGTTAGCTGTTGTTTCATCAAGTTTAGTTCCAGTACAAAGCAGATGCGGATGGGCTTTTTGGGATGTTTTCTCGTTTATATGTATAGTTTACATGCATAATTCATATGTATAGTTTCATTTTGTGATGTATTTTTGATTATATGTGTAGTTAATATGTATAGTTTTTAGGTCATCTCGTTAGAGATGACCTAATAAAACCAGTCTCGATGTCCATCCGTCCGTACGTACGTACGTCCCAATTTTTTCTTCCGATTTTCTTGATATTTGGTGTGTAGTTAGATGTCGATGAGGGATGCACGACGGTATGACCTTTGACCCGATTGAAGGTCAAGGTCAACGTCAAGGTCACTCCAAAGTTGCAAAATCGTCCATTTTCAAAATCTATCACCTCCGCCGTTTGTGATCCGATCTTCGAAATTTCTTCGGATTCTGATAATATCGAACAATATCTAATTTTTTGTCGGGCCAGTTTTTTTTAAAACTTGTCCTGGTTATCGAGTCACGTGTCTTCAAAGTTGGAAAAATCCTCGAATGTGATACGGTAAAAATAGAGATGACCGTCACCCCCAACCGGGGGTAATTTTATTTTGTGATATTGTATAGTTTGTATGTATAGTTTAATTTTGTGATGTTTTTTTTCGTTTATATGTATAGTTTTATTGTCCTATTTATTATAGTGTTGTCACGTGGGTCATTCCAGTTGCCTGGTACAAGTCTGGTGAGTCGCCTCAATGGGACAGTAATGGTAAACTGATTTGAAGACCCAGCTGGATCACATGTCGAATTGTCATGATACCATGCGGTTGAGTCCACCAAATCTGCAGAGTGCTACACTAATTAGTACCACATGCTTCATTTCTAATTATGCCGTGCAAAGCTGAAGATGTGACATGGTATTGATGTGTATCATTTAATTTCCGCAGCCAATTAACCCTCAATGGGCTTTGGTAATTACCACAGAGTGTCCACAATGACCCAAATACTCCTCCAGATCAGGTATATCCTTAAAGAAAGAAATCGGGCCAAACATGCAAAATACGGGTCACTTGCCATGTCAGCTATTGGCCTCGATTGGTCTTAGTCAGTCTACTTATCGTACTGTACACTCATTCATTCATGCAATCAAGTGACACCTTGTTTTGCTGTTATTCGTTAGTGAGCTGAAGAAACATAATACCTAACACAAAAAAGTGATATACTGCTGCTGAAGCTGTCAACATCATCCATGCCATGTTGAATGTGGAATGTGAAGAAAGCCACAACAATGAGAACAAGAACGGCCACTCGGGAGAGTTCATATCTTCACCAGGCTGATTAGTTTTCGTTTTGTATCCCACTGATAGTCCAGAACTGGATTTGGACCTGAACTAAAATTGAATTGGCTTGTTGTCGGCACCTAACCAACTCATCCACCAAGTTTTGTCCAAATCCGTCCGTAGTTTTTCAAATATTGTTCTATATATGTTTGATGCCCATTCACTCAATGGTGAAGAATCACTTAAAAAATTCTCGGATCCAGATTCAGATCTTCATCAAAATCGAATCAATTCTTCCTTTTTACATACCCAATCTGCCCACCAAGTTTCGTCCAAATCGGTCCTCAACTTTTTCAGAAATCCTACTGTCTGGCGTTTTTGGCCCTATCTCTCAATGGTGAAAAATCACTTTCAAAATTCTCTGATCCATACCCGGATTCGGATTGTTCCCAAAACCTAATCATTTCGGCTGTGTCACATACCCAAGCTCTCCACCAAATTTCGTCCCAATCCATCCACAACTTTTGAGATATCATGCTCACAGACAAACAGATAAGGGTGGGTGAAAACAACCAACGTCCAACTTCGATGGCAGAGGTAATAATAAAAGCAAAAATCACTTTGACACAAGTAATCAAGGTCTGTGGTCCAGTTGATTAAATTGCCTCCTTTGTCCAATTTGCTTTAATTTCCTTGTGCACTGAATGTGTTAAAATTGCAGCAGAGGGTGCTGTTCACCTACAGCCTTCATTGCTGCAGTTCATTATATATGTTTATAATACTGTGTACACTTGTTGTTGAACAGACTTGTCTCAGCTGGTTTTCCTCCTGGTCACTTTTCACACGTGTTTGTGGATGAAGCAGGGCATGCAGCAGAGCCATTAACCTTGACACCTGTAGCAGGTGAGCAGGAGGATAATTTTTTAACTGCTCAATGGTAATGTATAATTCAGCTTTGTTTTGATGCTGTTCCGTTTTGCTTTGCTCGAACACGTTCACAAAAGTTTGCAACTTGTTCATTAGGTTCTTCAATTTGGCTATTAATGCTTCATATAATGTCAGCTCTTCTTCTCCACAAAATATCAGATGGAGGATGCTGCTTAGCCAAATTAGTGATCTACCTTATGTGCTGTCATATTTTATGGGAATTTATACCGTCAAGTAATTTGTCATGTCATCCACTGGATTCCTGTATAAGCAGTGGGACAGTGTTATGCAGTTATTTAATTATTTGTAGGCAGAGATTTCAAGGGCGTGTTTGTGGGTTTGTGCACAAGACAGATTGTTCCTTGATGCAGGAAGTCAAATTAACTCTTCTCTGAAGGGTTTTTTGTATACCTTGTCGAGGCTCGTATGAGAGCTAACACACAACGCACAGCAAGGGGGCATGAGACAAGAGGGGCAGGAGTGGGAAGGACAAAACAGTGGGGAACAGAGACATTAGGAGATCTGTGGAAGAGAGAGGGATGGGCGGGGAACATGGGGTATACAAGATGGACATTGCAGGGACTTTCAGGAAGGAAAGCAGGGAGTTTGAAGGAGGTGGGTTTTGGGGTGGATTAACGGGGGTAGAAAAAATCGAGGATTTGGATGGGGGACGATAAGAGGTTGCGGTGAACAGCTGTTTTGAAGGCCTGGAGGGAAGAGTGGGATTGAACGGAGTGAAGGAGTTTATTCCAAAGGCAGGAAAAAAGAGGAATGAAAGAGTGAAGGTGAGCAGTGATTCGTGATTTTGGTATTTTTACCAAAGGGGGTTGTTGACGGACCTTGAGCGACCTCCGGGAATATGGTGGGGACAAATCGCAGACACAGCAGGGGGGGGGGAGACTGGAGAGGAGATGGTAGAAGACAGAAAGACCACAGACCTGCCTGTGGTGAGAGAGTGAGAGGCCCAAAGACTCAGCCTCATCGCGTGAGATGCCAATGATTCGAAATGCCTTGGTTTCCACAGCGTGAAGCCGAAAAAGGTGGGAGGCAGGAGCACCAGCCCAGAGGGGAGAGTAGTACTCCATCAGGCTGCAGACAAAACCATTGTATGTGGTCAGGAGCTCAGGTGGGACGAGGAAGGACTTTGCACGATGGAGAATTCCCAGTTGGTGACTGGATTTGGAAGCCAGGTTGGAAATGTAGCTTTCCCAGGAAAGATCATAGCAGATAGTGAGACTCAGAAGCTTAACAGAAAGGACTTCTTCCAGGGATTGTTGAGAAAGTGGATTGGGGGAGGGAGGAGTTCCAAAAGGTCCTTTTGCAGAGACATAGTGAGAGTATGAGATTTCTCTGGATTGAAAGACATGTTCCACATGTTGGACCAGTTTGTGATTTCACCCAGATCTGCAGTGAGCGAAGAAACTGCTGCTTGCCAGTCTGAGGGATGACAGATGGCACTGCAGAGGGTGGGGTCATCAGCAAAGCGATAAAGAGGATTTTCCAGAGAGTGGGAGAGATCATTGATGAAAACCAGAAAAAGAACAGGGTCCAGAACGCTGCCTTGAGGAACTTCAGCCTGGACAGGAATGGGGGATGAAAGAACTCCATTTAGGGCCACACGTTGACTCTGACAGGAGAGGAGGTTTGTGAGTCATGAGTGGAGATGACCTTGGATACCATAGGAAGAGAGTTTGGTGAGCAGGGCAGGGTGCCAGACCATGTCAAAAGCACGTGATATGTCTTGGGATATGGCTCTGATTTCATGTCCGGCATTGAGGACCTCCATCCATTGTTGGGAGAGCGGAAGCAGCATATCATCCAGGCTAGAGTGACCTGGTCTGAAACCAAATTTATAATCGGAAATCAGGCCATTGGAGAAGAGGAAGGATTTAATGTCTAAAGCGATGATGGATTCCATGACATTGCTAATGATTGGGAGAAGGCTGGTTGTTCTGTAGTTGCAGGCATCTGTTTTGTACCTTTTTATGCAGGGCAGTAATGTTTGCTGATTTCCAAGCAGATGGCAGATGACCTTGAGCAAATGAGAGGGTGAATAGAACAGAGAGAGGGTGAGCAAGAGCAGAGGAGCAGGTTTTTTATGACACGTGGGCTGATGCCATCTGGACCGGTTGCAGAATAAGAGTCGAGGTTTGACAGCAAGCTCTCCACCTTGTCAGGAGAAAAGGACAAAGAGACTCGGGACAGTTGGGTGTGACTGGGTAAGGTGGGTACAGAAAGTGATGGGTTTTGGACACAAGATTTTGATGCAAGCATCGAGTTTAGGCATTCAGCCTTTTCACGTGCGGTATCATCAGTGCGGCCATTTGAGGTAAGGCAGAAATGGAGGGGGAACATACACCAGAAACAGATTTGATTAGACACCATCAGGATTTGGAGGAGGGAGAGAGGTTTGAGAGTTCAGACGTTAGCTTAGAAAGATGTTGTTTTCTGGCTCTCCTGAGGGTAGATACATACTTGTTCTTACCTTTATGGAAGGAACTGAGATTACCCTCAGTTGTGTTTGCTTTCCATGAGGCAAAGGCAAGTTGTTTCAGGACAACTGCCTCACCACAAGCTTCACTGAACCATCGGCGGGAGGAAGGGTAGGACAACTGAAGACGAGAGGGGAGCAAGTTTCTTTGAAAGAATTCCCAGGATGAGTTGATGTTGGGGAAAGTAGCGATGGGAAACCAGTCTCGAAGTTTGATGGCTGCTTGCAAACCCTGCCAGTTGGCTTGAGTGAAATGCCAGACCCGACGGCACTGTGGTGGTTCTTTGATAACAGCCAGAGTGATGTCCACTTTGACAAGCACGTGGTTAGAAGAACCGATTGGAGTGCCGGAAGAACAGTGGATATTTTCTGGGAAATTTGTCAAAATCAGATCCAGAAGAGATCGAGTACCATTGGTTGAGATCCGGGTCAGGAAATTGACCGAATAAGTCAGTCCCATTGAGTTGCAGAAAGCTTTTGCTGAAGTGCCATGACAGGTGAGAGAGGTGCCCACAACTCGCCAACTTGCTTTGGGTGCAGGGGATGGGAGGGGAGGGAGAGGGTCAGACAAGGGAGGAGGGGGAGAGGTAAGGAGCATTGTTGAAAGAGTGTGGGGATTGCAAAATAGCTCGGGGAGGGGGCTGGATGAGGAGGAGAAAAGGCTCTGTGGTCCTGGGGGAGAGGGGGGCAAGAGAGGTGGCAGAAGGCAGTTGATGATTTGAGGAGGTGGAGAGAAGAGATGGAGGTGAGAGGGCAGGGGAAGAAGGCAGCTTTGTGGATGAGAGGGGGGGCAACTTTGAGAAGGGTGAGTGAGGGGGGTGAATGGTGGGAGAAAGGTGAGGGGGGAGTTGAGGGAGAAAGGTAAGGGGGAGTTTTTGAGAAAGGTGAGAGGGAAGCTTGGAGGGAGAAGAGTGTGATGGTTGCTTTGCGAGGCAGGGGTGAGAGGGGTGAGTTGGCACTGAAGTTGGAAAAAAGAATGGTTTATGGAAAGCGAACATTTATAGCAAACTGGGGTTTTTTTCAACTTTTAGGTCAGAGATGTGATGAAAGATATTTCTTGAGGGATGCAATGAAGGTGAATTAAGAAAATGGAGAGAAGAAATACTGGAACATTTGGATTTTTTTGGGTAAGGTATGAATGAAAGGTCGAATTGAGAGCAGTCTGTTGAAATAGAAGAAGTCGTGAATTATCATTCAGTAATGAGAACCACTCGTGTGAAAGAGGAAGATGAAGCATTATAAGAGATCGTTTTTATTGTTATTATTATTATTATTATTATGATTGTTTGAGAGAGTTTTCATCAGATTAGGTAATGTAAATGATGTTGAAAAAATCGTGAGGTGAATGGTGAATTAGGATCGGTAAACACAGGGGGTGGAAACAGATCACATGGTTTCGGGAGAAGCACGTGGCTATGGGAGGTGTATAGTCAAAAGTGAATTTATTTATTTTAAATAAGGATTGGTAACATTCGGAAAAGGGAAGGTTGAAGTAAAATTGTGGAGGTGTAAGGTGAAATTGGAACGGTAAACGCGAAGTGAAGCTACTGGGTCGATGAAAAGTATCAGGAAGAGGGTGGAGAGAGACATGTTGTTACAGGAGGTGTATAGATCAAAAGAATACAAGGAGGATTATTAATTTTTGATTTACTTTTTGAGGAATAGTTAAGATTTGGGAATGGGAGGTTGTAGGAAGAAATCATGAAGGTAATGGTGAGAGTGGGTCAGCTCAAGTAGAATAAAGATGGTGTGCTGGCAGAATGAGGAAGAAGAAGAAGAAGATGATAAAGAAGAGGAAGAAGAGGAAGAAGTATTTGGATTGGTGGGTCTGCAGAAAGAAAGGCTGTTTATTTATGAATTTTTTTTTGGATTTGAGACAAGAAACAGTATTTAGTTGGGAGGCATGGGGGACATTTGTAAAGTGGGGAAAATAGGAATTTAAGGTAATCGGGAGAGAATACAAATAAAAACGATCGTACACATAGAGGGGAAGGAAGGATAGGCCTCATGGAACCCGGTAAGACAATGTCGACGAAACTCACAAAACAGCATAATTTTTGAAACAAAACCGAACTAGGAACACACAGTAATATGTAGGTGAGGGAAGGTTGAAGTGAAATCGTGGAGATGTATGGTGAATTTGGAACGATAAACCCAGAGTGAAGCACCTGGGTCGATGAAAACTACTTGCGAGTGCCAGCGAATGAAACTTTAGCTCTAATGAAAGCCCGCACCCATGGTTTTTTTCATATCTCTGCTCGGAAAATATTTGTACAGCACCAGCGGTGAAATGTGGATCTTCTGTTGTTTTCACAGAGGGACCCCTGTTTGTCATGATGAAAGGAAGTGTGCTGAAGTTAACTCCCAGCCTCCTGGAAAACAAGCGGTACTGTTGGTTCTTAACTTTAACTTTGAAAGCTGTCGTTAAGTCCCAAAGCATACCAGAAGAGTCGTTAACATTGTCAGTGCCTCATATAAACCAAATAGATCTCTGACCCAGCGGCTTGCGTTTTAATGCCTTGCCTTGAAGCATAGGGTCGTCAGTGATAGTCCAGCGTGAGTCGTAGAATTGGAATTTAAAAGTAACCCATTGAACATGGGAGAAGGAATGAGTTTGTTTTAAAACTGCTAATTCAGGATATTTTGTGTTGAAGTTGGATAACTTAAATTGTAGGTTGTCAACCTTGGTGGATTTTTATCCATTTTCATCAGTTTGACCCACAATCTGCTTTGGTGTTGCTGGGGTCTCAACTTGGAAGACTCGAGAGGTGAGGCGACCCTGGAAGCGTCGTCTCGCTGGTCGCCGGAAATGCAGAATTCTTCGGAAAGGCTGTCGCTACCGGACAACTCGTCTTCTTCGCCAACCTCCTCTCTGGAAGAAGCCACACCATCAGTAGAAGAAATATTTTGATTGGAAGCATAAAAGCAGCAAAAAAACGTATTATTCCTTACCCGCAAATAAGCTATGTTTAAAGCCTTTAGCAAATATCCACGTGGCATTTAGGGTTAGGGATAGCTACAGATTGATTGATTAATAATAACTAACTGGGTTCAAAGTCTACACGTTCACCCCACCCCTCCTATCTGGGTTGTGATTGGACTACACTTGATCTTGCCAATAGGTCGAGTTCTCCCCCCAAATGCAACTCTGATTCTTATCTCCAGTATTTCTTTACAGAGTTGCCATTTGGACCCCGTTTTTTCCTGCGAAAAGTCGCCGCCTTAAGGTAGAGCATGGGTATTTACTTGAAATAATCCTGTTGATAGCGATGAAGATTTTAACGGTGTTTTGCTTATGAAAGCAATCTTGGTGGAGTTTGTTTTTCAGAGATATATATATATATATATATATATATATATATATATATATATATATATATATATATATATATATATATATATATATATATGTTTAGGAGGAACGGAGCATTGGCAAGGAATGTTAAGGTTTGATGAGAATGTTGATGAGAAAGGCAAGGAATGTTAAGGCTGTAATGATGAGAAAGGCAAGGAATGTTAAGGTTTGAATACACTGTAATGATGAGAGAGATTCATCATATGTTATCCATGTTAATCGGAGCACATTTTGAACTGTGTGAGAATGTAAAAGCCGCACGATATATTGTCAAAAGTCTCATATACGAATCGGTAGAGTATATAAGAGTATAAAAACTAAAGTGTATGATTTGAAGGAATGTGTTAAAGAAATCCCTGTTGGAGGAATAAATGCAATAAAATATGATAAAGGAAGTCATCCAGAGTCGTATTTTCGTCATTACAAGAATTTATTTCAGTATCTAGCAGCACATACAAAGAAAGAGATTTTAAAACAGTTGTATTTGTATTTTGGGGAGAAAGCGGTGCAGGAAAAAGTCAGAAAGCATTGGAGTTAGCAAAGCAAAGTAAAACATACTATTATAAACCACCAGGAGTGTGGTTTGATGGATATATAGATCAGCACACAGTGATAATGGATGAATTTAGAGGAGAAAAAGAAATGGAATATGGTACAATGCTCGATAGATACCCATGGCAAACACCAATAAAAGGAGGTTATTGTAGCTTTCGGGCAAAGTTGATAATCATTACATCAAACAAGAGGCCACAGGATTGGTACCGCAATGAGGAATATCAACCTTTGAAGATAAGAATAACACATATGTTCTTGTGAAACAGTTATTTGTGAAAGGTTATTTGTAAAATAGCTGGTTCTTGTTCTGCCTCCAGCTCAATGTCTGTCTCTCTGTCTCTGTCTCTCTCTATCTCCTGTCTGTCTGTCAGCCAAGTGAAATGAGGCTGTCAGCTGTCTGAGCATAAATTTTGCTTGTGACATTGTTGCGCTTTTTATTGGTTTGCCTTTCTTGGTGCAGGTCTGTTGAGCCCTATGTCAGCGAATAACCAATCAGGTGGACAGTTGGTGTTGGCTGGAGACCCTAAACAACTTGAACCCATTTTAAAGTCTTTCACAGCTGTGAAATATGTCCTTGGTAAGGTATCCTTCAAAATACCCTGGCTTTGTCGACTTTTCTGCTACGAATTATGAACTACCAGGTATTCAAAAAAGACCCGGAAAACTTTGGTTGTTAAAATATTTGAGGGTAAGCAGCATGAGGGGATGGAAAGCTGCTTAAGCGCAAGGGAAGGCAGTATAAATGGATTAGAAGGCAGCAAAAAGGGCAAGGGAACAAAACATAAGGAGAGGGTAGGCAGCATACCAGGGCATTACCAGTGCAATAAAACATGCCCAAATATATGCATATATATATATATATATATATATATATATATATATATATATATATATATATATATATATATATAAAACGTTGTCATTTGGGCATATATATATATATATATATGTATATATATATATATATATATATATATGTATATATATATATGTATATATATATATATGTATATATATATATATGTATATATATATATATATATATATATATATATATATATATATATATATATATATATATATATGTATATATATATATGCTCATCGTGCTCTATATAAAACCGGGTGGAAAAATCTCTTCCTCCTTCATGTCTTTCTTCACTTATAATAATGTGAGTCTTATTCAATCCCATTTCTCAATTTGATTAGATTCAGAAAACGCTGATTATACACTGCCTTTTAAACAATCACAAAGCAGGTCGCTCTACTTGCAACACAGATGAGAAAAGGATACAAAAAAGCAGCTTATATTTCAATAATTTATTCACACAATTTTTAAATGGGTGAAAGTTAATTTTTATTCCATTTATATTTTTTGACAATTTCGCTAAGATTGGTATTTCCATCAGTGAAGCGACGGGTCTTATTTCTGGCGACTTTGAAACGAACAATCAAGCAGCTTGATGAGCACTCAAGTGTCTTAAGCACTCAAGCAAGCACTCAAGCAAGCACTCCAATGGAACGCCTGGCTTGGTAAGCAATTACCGATTGCCGATCAGTCATATAAACCCATGCACCCGGAAACACCCAAGCAATGTCCGAATTGGACAAATGAACATTTATTTTTTAGTAGTCGGAACTACTGCTAAGTTCATTTCTGGAGCTTAAATTTTGTAATCGGCCTGGTTTAAGAGATTATCGTGGTTTTGCATGTGTAGGAATGAAATAAAGCTACAAACGCTGGCGTCTCGGGTGTTTATAAGCATTGCAATGTTCCCAGCGATTCGTAGGTATGATGGTCAGGCATTCGATGAAATAAATGAGGAAAGTGAGGGGTGGTGGGGGGACATTGTTATTAAGAAATCATTGCGGCCTGTTCCAACTCGAGGCATTGTTGAGCAGGCCGAACAAAATGGCGAATTTAGTCCCTAGCAAGGTAACCAAATGTGCCTTAAGACCCCATTGAGAGAAATGTGGCCGAGGAAGCACGAGATAAAGGATACAATTAAATAAGGCCGTTAATTATCTTCAAAAGGGGTGTTTTAATTAACCCAAACACCCAAGTCTCACTCTTGCATTTCCTTGGAGTTCCCTTGGTATGCATGCAAAGTTTCAGGCTGCTAGGTTTCATGATTTTGGAGTTATGGAGGAGACACACACACACACTGATACACACGCTGACGTACGCATGCACACACTGCCAATCGCGCACACACACTGATGTACGCGTGCACACACACACACGCACACTGACGCACACACACACACTGACATTTATTTCTATAGATGAGTCGGTGTTCAGCTGCTCTGACTCCACCCCACTGTTTTTACACCCATTGGCTGGCCTGACCCCACCCATATAAAATCATGCCCACAATTGCATGAAGTAGCTTGTATTGGCAGGCCTCAGGTTGTTTGCCTGGGTGCTTATCCATGGCCCAGTGCAATTGGAATGATTCCAGGTATATAACCGCGATGTATTATATATGCCCATAAGCTGGGAACATGTTTTTGCTTCAAGTATGTACATCTGGTTATTGTTAATATGAAATGGGCAAAGCCTAGAAACGAATGAAACCCTTTGCAGTGGAGTTTCTTCTTCTTCTTCATTTTTGGTTCCAGTATCAGCTGAAGCGTGCCTTGAAACAAACTAATTTTTCCTCAGTCTGTTATTCTAGTTGTCTTTATTGGTTTCTCGTCTACAAAATATATCGGTAAATAAAAATTGCTTTTCCTTTCATTTTGCTGAATCGACCCAAACCTGGTGGGTATGAGGTTTCGTCTTCATTTTGTTGCCAGTATCGGCTCGAGCAAATTTTTATCAATTTTTTTTCTCTCCTGAACATCATTGGAACTGGTAGGGGACACGTATTTCAAAGCAATTCTCGCTCTTGTTTATTCTTTTTCTTGGATCCTGGTGATGTAGCTTTATTTCTGGGAACATGTTGGAAAGTTTAACATCTAAATTCTGAAATAGACAATTGCAGAGCGACCTAATTCTTGTGTATTTTGTGACCTAAGGTTCGTGGAGTACTGCGTCTTCAATGGAGCGACAACTGGAGACCTGCAGGGATGCTGGAGCAGCAGCATACGTGAACAAGAAGCGGATATGGTGGACCTTTTGAATAAGATGAAAGAAGTCAGTCTGGAAGGCAATTCTTTTTGTTCATTGACAAAATTGGTTTCGAAATATTTTTATTTTTTATGTTGGCATTTTTATGCTTTCTGTTTGTTTTCCTTTTTCTTGTCCAGTAATGCCTTTGCAAGTTGCAATGTTCACATACACATGTTCGTTTTGTCACTGTTTATTCATCACATTTGCAAATTGGGTAGGCTTTTACTTCAACCTCCCTCGCCCCCCATTTAATTTCCCCCATCTCTTGAGTACTCCAAACTTATCCATTATACCTCCCCTTACTGCATCTCTTTCCAAACCTCCCCTTTTTTTTCCTCCTTACATTTGTCTGACGTTCTTCTAAATTATTATGCCATTTTACTCTCACTCTCCACAGATGGTCAGATCAATGAGAAATCGGATGCGCAGGCTTCCGACTAGACAGAAAAAAAAAACAAACCTTGCTGACAGAAATCCTCACAAGAGGAAAGAAGTATTTGTCGGAATACGAACATTTTTACCATCGGTGCCAAACTTGAACCTTGCCCAGTGAATTGTGCTGCGTGATGCTTCAACTGTCCACGTTGAATGGGTTTTTGTGCAACAACCAGAGCTTCACATCATTCTTCTTCTTTTCATTGTTTTCCCATACATGAATGATGCTGATAAACTTATTTATTGCATTGGTTTTACCCAGTTGTGAAAAAATGCCCATCACATTTCAGCATAATTTGCTGCTGATGTTTAACCGCAGTTTAATGCTGTTGATTTGCCTTGTTGTTTACATTCTTCAAGTATTAGATAAGCGGTGTGTGATTATTCTATTCTTCTGTATTTTACCACTGTGGTATTTTTTGTACACTGCTCCTTCCCAATTCCACATCCAGGTGATGAATGACGTAATCACCGGGCATGAAGGAAGGGAGTATTCAGTTTTTACTCTGTTTGTTTGTTTTCGTGTTTGTCCAGGTGATATCTCAGCCATCCTTTGAGCTTGGAAGCTGAAATTTGGGGACAAAAATGAAGATATGCTTTGGCAAAGACAGCATTTTATATTTTTGATTCATCAATTAATTAATTACTTAATTATTATCCATTTATTTATCATCTGGGCAATATCTCAGGCACCTTTTGAGGTCGGAGGCTGACATTTGGGCACGAAAGTGAACAAACACATGATTTGGCTATAAAAGGGTATTTTGATTTACTGATTAATGAATTAATCGATTAATTATTCATTTTTCGAATAATTGTTTCATTTTCAAAAAGTTGCAGATTCGGATAAAACAGTGGTAGTTCATATATGCTATTTGGCAAGTGATTGAGAAATCAATTATTTTATGATTATAATTTATTTATTTTAATTATGCAATTAATGAATTAATTATTGTACACTCCCTCCCAATTCTGTCTAAGTGTGCTGCATGGCGGCATCACCGTGCACCCCGGCAATGTTGCATGCTTGAGGATTTCTTCTTTATTTGGCATGGGGATGGTATACTTTGAATGTACCTCTACTTTTTTAAACAGGTCACATGTTAAGGTTTTTATCAAGGCACGATTGTATTGAAGTGTAATTTAAATTCGAAGAAATAGTTTCCCAATTATATATATATATATATTTATATATATATATATATATATATATATATATATATATATATATATATATATATATATATATATATATATATATTGTTTGCACTAGCGAAAGAACACAGAAAAATCCGTCCTCGTGCTGCTGTGTTTATTATTTGCTTTTTGTTAGTACTGCATTTTTTTTTAAGGTATACTCCTCATTTTGCACTAACTATTTTGGTGATGATCACAATACTAGGAGTTGTATGCTTGCTTGATTTCACGGCAATACTGTTTTGGTGGTTATGATTTATTTATTTGTTTCCTCCAGATTTAATTTATGTAACGAGATGTATGATGTGATACAAACTTATTTATTGCATAAAAGTACCACCAGGAAACAAAAAACAAAAATTAAAAAAAACACAGAGTATGGCCTCTTTTTGCATACAGTAAGTATCCTGAATATAAAAGTCAACAATGAGCCTTAAGTATTGACGAGGTGTTTCACAGCATTGAGAATACAAATATTTTACAATGCTTTCTTGTTTGTAGTTCTTCTTATTGTTGATCTTTCTTTTACTTTGCTAATTGGTCCTGTGTTTCTTTTTAACATGAGGTGGCAGTCTTCAATTCAATAGTAAGTATGCAACTATTAAGTGTCCCTGTTTGTATAATGTTTCATTCTGTAAGCACAAACAAACTTTGGTTCAAGGATTTCTCAGCTGATATGAATTTCAATGCCTCAGGTGCCGGAGGATTTATGTTTTGGGGTTGTGTGTCCATCCATCTGTGACCGTCATTGATCAATTTCTGTTACCATGATAACTTGTGAACCATGGAAGGGATTTTTAACAAACTTAGTGGTACAAAAGTGTTATGATGCAAAGATGCACTGTATCAATTTGAGGTTCAAAGGGTCAAAGGTCATGTGACCTTTAGCTGAAAGTAGCAGATATTTAATTTACCTCTGCCACCGAAGGTGGATGGATGTTGTTTTCACCCCTGTCTGTTTTTCTCTGAGCAGGATATCTCCTAAAGTTATGGACAGATTTGGAGGAAATTTGGTGGTCAGGTATGTGTGTTTGTGACATGGCCGAATTGATTCGATTTTGGTGAAGATCTAGATACTATAATTGGTTAAGTGATTCTTTTCCATTGAGAGGTAGGGCCAAAAACGAAAAAAACATGATAGATGAAATGGATATGGACGGATTCAGACAAAACTTGGTCGACAGGTTGGGTGTGTGGCAAGGAATACTTGAATAGATTTTGGTGAAGTCTGGATCTGCATGTGAGTGTATATATATATATATATATATATATATATATATATATATATA
This sequence comes from Eptatretus burgeri, assembly GCF_056783735.1. Classification (NCBI taxonomy): domain Eukaryota; kingdom Metazoa; phylum Chordata; class Myxini; order Myxiniformes; family Myxinidae; genus Eptatretus; species Eptatretus burgeri. The sequence continues at coordinate 35,903,460 of NC_140970.1, read as the reverse complement.
TATATATATATATATATATATATATATATAAAATTTTTTTTAAGTGATTCTTCGTTATTGAGAAATTGGGCCATAAACGATATATAGCAGGATATTTCAAAAAAGTCATGGACGGATTATGACAAAAGTTGGTAGATGATTTGGATAAGTGAAAAGAACAAGCCGATTCAATTTTGGTTAAGGTCTGGATGCATATCTGGCCTATTAATGGGATACAAAACATAAATTGTTCAACTTCGCAGAGGTATGCGCTCTACCAAGTGCCGTTCTGGTACTTACTTCTACAACTTGTGAACTACTAAAGGGATTTTTTTTTCCAAACTTGGCAAAATTATGCACTGTAATATGGAGATTAACTGTTTACATTTTGGGTTCGAAATGTCTAAGGTCAAGTGCCCTTTAATTACCTGTGTTGAAGGTGTATGGAAGTTGTGTTTTCACCCCTCTGTTTTTGTCTGTGAGCAGGATATCTCAAAAAGTTATGGAAGGGATTCAGACGAAACTTGCTGGATAGGTTGGGTGTGTGACAAGGACATATTTATTCGATTCTGGTGAAGATCTGGATCCGGATACTAGAATTTCTATTGCGTCTTCACCATTGATAGACGGGGCCAAAAACTATTTAAAACACGCTGTCTCAAAACGTTATCGATGGGTTCTGACAAACCTTCGTGGATGAGGTGGGTAGTTGGCAGATCTGGCCTATGAGTGAGATACAAAACATAAATTGTTCAGCCTGGCGGAGGTATGTGCTCTAATAAGTGCCGTCCAAGTTGAAAATCTGTTACTACAATAACTTACGTACCACTCGAGGGATTTAAACAACTCTTGACACGTATGGACTGTAATGGAAAGATGAACTGATTCAATTTTAGATTGAACAGGTCATGCATCCTTTGGAAATTATTTTGTAGGCCATGACTCAAGTTAGAAGCATCTGATGTTCTTTTCTACTTTTCCTCTCCCTCTCTGAAGGCAGCTTTAATTTTTCATGTGACCTTTAGTTGAGATCAAAAGAAACAGTGGGTTCAAATATAATGTTGGTGAAGGCATATTCATTGATGTATTCACATCATATTCTAATTTCTCGTTTTATGATTGCAAACATGTTAAAACCTGCACCCAATAACAGGTTGTCACTTGGTCCCAATATGAAAGCAGAAGGTTGTCCTGATACAAACCTGCAAAAACCTCAACAAAGAGAATTGTTCAAAAAGTAATAAATTGGCATTTTAATGTACAGTACTAGCCTGTAACCCATCCTTGCAGGTGGGACAATTCCCCCAGAATATGTAACCTTCAAAACGACGTAATCCACCCCAGAATGCTCAGCGTGCATGTGCAGAAACCCAAGGAAATGGCGGTGTTTGGGGCACCTTAAAGTATATCGTGCATGCCATAGAAGGATTATGACCTTAAATGGCTCACAAGTCTTCTAAAAGAAGCCAAAACATACTTGGAAACGTATCTGTGAGAAAGGGTGTGGCTTTACACAATGGAGGGATTGCAAAACTTCCTGAACTTGCCCAAAAAGCTGATAGCTTGTAATTGTACGGGCTGCAAGACATATCATGTGTGTTCTGGACCCACGAGAAATTATACTAAATTTTTGCATCTATTAACTGGTAAAAGGAGAGGTGTATGTGTGTCGTTGATGATTTCCACAATTCAGATTTCAGAAGGTGAAACGGAGTTCTCCCAGGACTTGAAGTATCAACCTTTGTTTCGGTGAAGGATCATGATTCATGGGCTAAGTTGTGAAGTTTCCTTGTTCTCAGTTTTGTCCCGAGGGGTCGTTTCAGGATCGTCACTGAGCCCGAGATAGCCTCCAACTGTAGTTTATTTGTGGTAATGTTCCCAGGGATAGTTTGTAGGATCTTTGTGAGGTTCTTCATCATTCTTGTTGCTCCAATGATCACTGGTACAATTTCATCTCTTCAGCTTCCAGGATCTTTTCACTTCATTCTTGAGGTCTTGGTATTTCATCATTTCCTTGATTTCTGCGTTATTTAGACCAAAATCAATGGGTACTGAAACCTCAATTAGTAATGCCTTTTTCACCTTTTTTTGTATCCGAGTACAATGTCCATAGTGCTTTGTTTTCTCTGTTCACGCTAAATGGCATCATCAGGTCGTATGTGAGCATTATTTCTTTAATTTCAATAAAAATTGCTTTTGTTTCTTTTTTTGTCTTTCTTGCAATTGTTGGGGCTGTATTTGTTTCAGTTTTTGGTGCGTGACATCTATACATTCGCACCTGTTTTTGTAAGTTTTTGGTGCATGACATCTATACATTCGCACCTGTTTTTGTCAGTTTTTTGCAAGGTGAGAGATGCCTTTTGTAGTTTGTTGTGTTCATGCTTGTGTACAAATTGTGCATGGTCGTTTGTTGAACTTTTCACGTACTCTGCTAATCCAACAATCGTCATTCTGCACTTGGTTGAGTTCCATCCGGCCGCCACCTCCTTCTTTCCTCGGCAGGCACATTCTTGGGATCCATTGATTTTCGTGGAACATTTTGTGGATAGTGGGGAGTTTCGATGTCTAGTTTTCCTTGTTCTGATATTGAGATTTCCGATTTCCACTTGTGGCCAGTTTACTATTCTGCAGCTATATTGGAACATGGGTATTACTTGTTAGTGTATGGCTTTGATTTTGTTCCTTGGGGAGTGGTATGTTTTCAGGATCAGCCTTGTTCTATGTGTGTGTGTGTGTGTGTGTGTGTGTGTGTGTGTGTGTGTGTGTGTGTGTGTGTGTGTGTGTTTGTGTTTGTGTGTGTTTTGTATCCACTGCCGCAGCTCGCTTGTACAAACAAGAAATGGTATAGACTCGACACCTCTCATCGACAGATATTTCTTGTATTTCTGAGTCCGATATTTCCTATATTTCCATGAGTCTGATTTGAGGATGTTGGAGAGATCAGGCTGCAGTGCATCGTTTAGGAGTGTCAAGATCTCTGACCTTGATTTCGCAGACAATGCAGTGATCTTTTCAGAGACTGGATATCCTGTTGGGGGGCCTTTGAGGTGCTGAATGAGGAGACTGAGCCCCTGGAACGGGTTTCCTGGGTCAAAACTAAGATCCAGGCTTTCATTGACATCTTGGATGCTGCTATCCTGTCTGTACCTGTTTGTGGTGAGGATGTTGAGGTCACAGTGAGATTCACTTACCTTGGCAGTGATATTCATGTCTCCATATGTTGTGAGCCAGAGGTCAATAAATGTCTGCATACACAGCCCCTCCTCGGGGCATACACAGTACCACCACCAGTTTTCATCTCTTCATGCAGTTGTTCAGGAGTGCATAGTAATCAAACACACAAGCTCTTCTTGAATTATTTTATGAGACAGTTTTCCCACCCTTCATGTGGATGGAGTATTTTAATTATTTGCTCAATAAAGTATATGCTGTAAATCATAAAAATATAAATGAAAAAAACTTAGGGGTGGAATCACCAAAAAGAACCAGCAAGGTCTTTGATATCCAGCAACTAATGCTGGCAGACATGACAGCTTAATGTCCATCTAAAGGCTGTTGCACCCTGTGAAGCACGAAATTGACTGTTGTTAGTTTGGTTTTGATTTGAACTGATGAAAAAGTTTAAAGGTGCATGTGTGCGTTCATTCATTTGTTCTCAGCTCGTAGAGAAGCAAGAACATAGAATAAAAGGAACAGTGGAAAGAGGGAGTGGGGAATGCACCAACAGAGCCAAAATAGAGGGAGACTTGAACAAATGAGGGGTAAGGCAGTATATACAGGATGGAGAAGATGGACACAGAAGCAAACTCAGGGATTAAAAAATGGAAATTTGGTAAGATGTGAGCTTGCGGAGATTTAATGGGGGTAAAAAAGATAATGATTTTGGATGCAGGATTGTCTGAGATGGGTAGTGAACAGCTCTTTTGAAGACCTCGAGTGAAGAATGAGATTGAATGGAATGTGGAAGTTTGTTCCACAGGTGGGGAAAAAAAGAGGAACAAATGAGTGGAGGTGAGCAGTGAGTCTGAATTTTTGGAGTTTCACCAGAAGGGGGTTGTTGGTGGACCATGTACACCCTGCAGAAACGTGTGTGTGTGTGTGTGTGTGTGTGTGTGTGTGTGTGTGTGTGTGTGTGTGTGTGTGTGTGTGTGTGTGTGTGTGTGTGTGTGTGTGTGTGCGTGTGTGTGTGTGTGTGTGTAGGAGAGAAACCATGGAGAGAGTTGGTGGTAGAAGACAAAGACCACTGATCTGTCTACTATGGCAAAGTGATTCCAACCAAATATTGAAGGCTTTAGTTTCCATGGTGTCAAGCTAAGCAAGGTGTTAGACAGGGGCGTCAGCCCAGAGGGGAAAGCAGTATTCCATAAAGCTATGAATGAAGGCTTTGTCAGTGGATAAGAGTTCAGGTGTGTCAAGGAAGGACTTTGCATGACTGAGGATGCAATTGGCTTTGGAGGCTAACGTTGAAATATGGTTTGCCCAAGAATGGTCATAGTGGGGCAACTTAGCATAACAATTGTGCATTTTGTGAGGAAAGCATCACATTTGGCAGACTAGTAGCCTAACATATTATGAACAGATTTGGATATTGGGCCATCTCAAATTCAGCTGCTGATGGCTGTGGCAGCCATTTTCAAAATGGCCGCCAGTGATTACTATAATTTCACTCTAACATTAGTTTGAACATTTATTAAAAGCTGAATTAAGAAAAACATAACCTATAGCTGCCATTTTGCAAGATGGCTGCTAATTATTTGTTGTACCGGACGACTATCTCACTCATAGAAATTGGTTGTTGAGAATGGTGGCAAACGAATCAAGGGCTGCATCTGATTGATATGAATACCAACATCGCTTATGTAAAGTCAGTGGTTGTTGAGCATGGTGGCAAACGAATCGTGGGCTGCATCTCATTCATATGAATACCGGCATCTCACTCATAGAAATTGATCAAGAGATGTCTGATTTAAATGTTCTGAATCAGTGACAGTCTGCTCTGTTAATATTCTCTCAATTTAGTGAGCACTCTCCCTCTCTCACACACACACACACACACACACACACACACACACACACACACACACACACACACACACACACACACACACACACACACACACACACACACACACACACACACACACACACAGCTGTGCATTCAAGAGCGGCCTTCTTGCACGATACTAGCTCATAGCAGGTGTGGGCTGCTTTGGGTAGCTTCGTCCAGTGTGGCTCGTACACCCCCTCGTCATTATTGACTCATCCCCAGCTGGATGGAGGAGGCAGCTCTGGCGTTGGTAGCAGTGTTTGACCCCACACATGGCCTCCTTGGAAGGCCGCCCTCTTCACATGCTCCTCCAGATCTGCCTTGGTTGGCGGGATCAGCTGCACGTTGTTCTTCTTCGCGAAGAGTTTCTTCCGGGCCTTGTCAATGTTGTTGCATGTGCTGGTTCTGTCATAGAGCAATATGACGAACCTCTCGATGGCGTGCATGACATCGTCTGGTATGCCACTTGGTGCAGAGGATAGCTTCAGCAGTGAGTCTGTAAGTTCTGGCAGAATGGTCCAGATTGTCCAAGCAGTCTTCTTACCATGTCCAGCAAAGCTAGATACAGTGTCACACCCAGTCAGAGCGTGAAACATTGGGAGTGCCTGTGCCTTCTCTGGTCCTCGGCCAGCTGCTATTTCTTGGGCTGCCAGGTACCGAAAACTCTTCCCAGTGCCAAATGCTAGCCAGAGTTCATCTTCTGGTTGCAGTCCCTGGGTCACTGACACAGCCAACACCACAACATCGGTGTCAACTGTCTTGATCAGTATCTTGTGGTGACCATGGTTGGCTGCATGGGATGCATGCAACAACATTTGACTGTCAGCTTCTTCGTGGCTGCATGGGGCGAGCAAGGCCAGGTCTAGCAGCAGTGGCTTGCTCAGGACTGCCTCTCCATCAGTGATAACCAGCTGCTTGTCATCCTGGTCAAATCACCTGAAGATAGCTTCTGATAGGAACTTGAACAGCTCGGTCTTGTCGGTGTCCACTCGGAGGAAGTTCTGCCAGTTTCCAGGTATAACTGCTGCTCTGACCACGCGTCTACGCACTCCTTTTCCACACTTTGATCTTGCACTGCCTTTCAGTGAATCAGCAACATAGCGGTCCCAGACCAGGTCCAGGCGTGACACAGTCTGAAGCTTTGTTGACAGGTACGGTATGAAGACATCCTGGGCATAGTCATCAAAGTTCTTGGTTACCGCAGGCTTCAGCATCTGGACAATGACTGCCCCCATCAAGAACGAGACTGGTGGTATCAGGAGCCTCTAATTGGGCATTGGAGAACTCTTCAAAGCATTTGAATGAATAACAATGAATCGAGTCAACAAGTGTAAGCTGGCAACTCAACCGTGCGCGATTCCAGGGTCGATATGCACGCACACCACTTCTACTACCATGTGCCAAGCCAATAGTGCTATGAATGTTTATCATTGGTTTTCATTCAGAATCTGTGTCTTAATAAGACTAATTAGTCCACATTAACTTTGTTTCTCAACCAAATCAAATTGTTACTTTCTTTGACCATTATTGGACCTTTATTAGTAAATAAACTTTCACTATCAACCTGCATTCCTCTCCAGTAAAGCAGATGTGTCATAACAGTAACCACTGGCGGCCATTTTGAAAAATGGCTGCCACAGCCATCAGCGGCTGAATTTGAGATGGCCCAATATCCAAATCTATTCATACTATGATAGGCTACTAGTGTGCCAAATTTGGTGCTTTCCTCACAAAATGCACAATTGTTGTGCTATATTTAGATAAGTTGCCCCACTACCTGTATTTCAGGGAAAAATGAAAATTTTCAATTTTTGAGGGATCATGACTGTATTATATATGACTGATTAAGAAAAGTAAACATGTATTTGAATAATACTACCATACAGTTATTACCTGAAAAAATTTCAAGCTTCTGGGATGGGTCAATAAAAATATATGGGGTCTCAAAGTTGGGTCTTCATACAAAACCAACATTTTTTTCTGGATTTCAACTGATCAGGTCATAAAAATTAAAATAGGTATGCTCTGTTTTATGTTTGTTTCTTACAGAGCGGTTATAGAAGAATAATCTCTGAAAATATCAAGGCTCCAGCATTAATATTTAAAAAGTTGTGGGAGTTTAAAAGTAGCCGTTCGTTTTGTGATGCTCGCAATGACCATAAAAATGGGGCTATAACCACATTTTCAACCCTCAATATCTCGGAGTTGACCGCATCTATGGACCTAAAATTTTATGCAGCTTCATTTTGATACCTGGGAACTATTTTATGAAAGTTTCAAGTAAATATGAGGGAGTCAACTGGGAGGCCTCTGGTGATCTGAGGTGGAATGACTCATCTATGAAAAAA
>NC_140970.1:35876086-35881086 GCF_056783735.1 Eptatretus burgeri | reverse complement strand
AGGATGAGAGGTGCCAGCTGATGATGATGTGTGTGTGTGTGTGTGTGTGTGTGTGTGTGTGTGTGTGTGTGTGTGTGTGTGTGTGTGTGTGTGTGTGTGTGTGTGTGTGTGTGTGTGTGTGTGTGTGCGTGCATGCGTGCATGCAAGTTGCTGTTCTTGACTGCTATCTCCACATGTGTGTAGGTTTCAGAAGGTAGAATGGAGATATACAAAGTCCCAAAGCATCCACCTCCGTTATGTTTTTGTGTGCGTGTTTGTGTGTGTTTTTGGAAATTTCGATTCAATTATAGGGAGTATATGGCACTAAATTTAGACACATTTTCAGTACCAATGTTGCTTTGTTGTTTCATTGTTGAAGTCTCATGTATGACTGTCTTTGTCTGATCCATTGAATTCCTTTTGATAATTTGATCATCCCATAAACATTGGAGAAATGTGAATAAACCTCTGAAGACCCTTGAATAATTATTTAAAGGCAGACTTTAAGGTGGTTGAACAAGGTTGGCAGTGACAGATCCCAAACCAATTTTCCTGCCACCGATTAGAGGCGTTACAGGGTGGCCTGAGGTATGAAAGTGGAGGTGACCATCGAAAGATTTTGTCTATCACTGAGACACTGGAGTTTGCAACAAACTTTGGGATATTGGACCTCATGGGAGTATTTGAAAGTCCGGCTTTGTGACAGAGAGTAAAGGGAGGTCGGGGTCGGAGGCAGGGTGGACTGACGGTATTCTGGGCCCTCGGGCAAAATGGGTATTTTGGGCCCCCAAGATAAAATTTTGAATGACAGTGCAAAAGAACGTTTTCTTAAACAAACATTTGTGCATGCATCTGCAGAATAATGAGACCATGGATTTAAAACAAATATTTATTATAATTCAGGACTGGTGTTTGTGCGTTTGTTTGTTTGTCATGCTCCTCCTGCAGTTCTGTGCTGATTACATCCAGATTTGCGACATCGGATCAGTGTGACCCGAATTAATGTATAGGGGTGTTTTTATCTTTGCCGGTGGTCGTGGGGTGGGGGGGGGGATGAAAATTCTCTATTTAAATGTGTATCGTGTACAGCCCCCTCTAGGTGGGAGAGGGTATTACAAATCCCACTATTTATAGTGCAGTATTCCTCCACCCCCCCCCCCCAATCCACTTTCTCAACAATTCCCTGGAAGAACTCCTTTCTTTCAAGCTTCTGGGTCTCACTATCTGCCATGATCTTTCCTGGGGAAGCCACATTTCCAACCTGGCCTCCAAAGCCAGTCACCGACTGGGAATCCTTCATCGTGCAAAGTCCTTCCTTGGCCAACCTGAGCTCCTGACCACATACAAAGCTTTTGTCTGCAGCCTGATGGAGTACTACTCTCCCCTCTGGGCTGGTGCTCCTGCCTCTCACCTTTCTCGGCTTCACGCTGTGGAAACCAAGGCATTTCGGATCATTGGCGTCTCCCGCGATGGGGATGAGTCTTTGGGCCTCTCACTCTCTCACCACAGGCAGGTTGGTGGTCTTTCTGTCTTCTCCCGTCTCCTCTCCGGTCTCCCCCCCCCCCCGCTCTGTCTGTGATTTGTCCCCACCATATTCCCGGAGGTCGCTCAAGGTCCGTCAACAACCCCCTTTGGTAAAACTACCAAAATCACGAATCACTGCTCACCTTCACTCTTTCATTCCTCTTTTTTCCCGCCTTTGGAATGAACTCCCTCACTCTATTCAATCCCATTCCTCCCTCCAGGCCTTCAAAAAAAAACACGTTCACCACCACCTCTTATCGTCCCCCATCCAAAACCTCGATCTTTTCTACCCCCTTAAATGCACCCCAAACCCACCTCCTTCAAATTCCCTGCTTTCCTTCCTGAAAGTCCCTGTAATGTCCCTCTTTGTATTCCCCATGTTCCCTGCCCCCATCCCTCTCCCTTCCACAAATCTCCTAATGTCTCTGTTCCCCACTGTTTTGTCCTTCCCTCTCCCACCCCTCTTGTCTCCTGCCCTCCTTGTCTCCTGCCCCCCTTGCTGTGTGTTGTGTGTTAGCTCTCATACGAGCCTTGACAAGGTATACAAAAAAAAAACGTATGAATTAATACTAAAAATATTTACAATAATAGTATCATTTGTAAAAAGAAGAACGAAAGTATAATCAACCCACACACCGCCGTGAAGACCAATGAAAATTTGGTCCACAGGTGATGTAAAATGAAGGATGAAAATTTGGTCCACAGGTGATGTAAAATGAAGGAGATAGCGGGACGTTCCGACCGACCGAGTGGATTCACACCCTCGTCTATTGAACACTGCGGTATTTCTCTGCAAGTATTGCAGAGGGTATTGCAGAGGAATTGCAGAGAAACTAATTGTTTTTCGATAAAGAAGGTACAAACTCCGTTTTTTGAAATGCACATTTATAGTTATTAATAACCAACTTTTTGTGAAGTTTGAAACTTGCTTGAACAGATCGGGGAATGTTGTTTGTTTTAAGCAGGTTAAAATGTTTCGTTTAACAGCAACAAATTACTTCAATGCATTTTTTTCCCCATAATCTATTAAAGTCAACTTTAAAACTTCAACAATGAATATATTATGTTTAAATATTCAGTGCTGTCCGTCATAAAATCGCCTTCTTCATCGATTACTGAAAACGGAAATTTACTTACTTACTTTCTTATTTACTTACTTATTTATTTACTTATGTATTTACTTATTTATTTATTTACTTACTTATTTACTTATTTAGTTATTTACTTAGTTACTTATTTTCTTACTTACTTAGTTACTTATTTACTTACTTAGTTACTTATTTGCTTACTTATTTACTTATTTAACCGGGCGTAGTGGTGTGCGCCTGTAATCCGGAAACTCGGAGGCTTGGGTTGGAGCTCGGAGGCTTGGGTTGGAGGATCGTTTGATGACGGGTGCTCTGTACTGGGCCGTGCTTTGAGAGGGTGTAGGGCAGCCCGGAATCATGGCGAAACCCAATCCTTATCCCTGTGTCGTAAGAGGCGACCAGGGTTGCATCAGGAAGGGCATCCGGCATAAAACCTGTGCCAAATCAGTATGCGGATCATAACGGATGATCCGCTGTGGCGACCCCTAACGGGAGCAGCCGAAAGACGAACAACTTACTTATTTACTTACTTATTTACTTCCTTATTTACTTATTTATTTATTTACTTGTTTATTTATTTATTTATTTACTTACTTACTTTTGGACCCCTTGATGGTCCGATCCTGGTCGTGTTGGGAGGGTTTGCTTTTTCCAGCCACAACAACTTGGCATAAAATGTATTTTTTTTTGTTTTACTTCCAGGTTCATGGAAGACGAGGAAAGCAACGAACCGGTCGTGAGACAAGTGGAAAATGAAAGTGGAAGAATGTAGTAACTTGTTGGTAAAATATATATTGGATATGGCATCATAGGGGAGGATTAATGGGGGTATTAAAGATTGAGGAGTGGAGTATTGAAGTGGAGTAACCGAGATGGTGGTGCACTTCCACCTTGAAGCCCTAGCCTGTAGAAGGTCGAAGGAGAATTGGGATTGAACCATATCAGGAATGTGGTTCCACGAGCTAGAGGAAAAAGAAAGTGTTCGAGGTGAGCCACAAGTATGGAATCTTAGCATCCAACACACAAGGAGAGGGGGTGGGCCTGTTGTAGACCCCCTCATGCCTGGTGTTGGCTTTATGGTTGGGGTGGTGGACTTTGGATCCGAGGATCCTGAGTTCAAATCCTGCTCAGCTGTTGAATTAATACAAGGTGGAGTTAACTCTGCCTGTAATCATTCCGAAGTCGGCAAAATGAGTGCCAACATGCTGGTATACTGTGTCGGAGTGGAGACCCATCCAGGATTGTGCCCAATAGCCAAGGAGACTGCTAAAGCAACATCAGCACTCTGCACAGAGTAGGGTCCCAATCTCCTCTCCTACTCTCCTTGTGTGTTGTGTGCACCTGTCCAAACCGTCTCCCCCCCCCCCACCTCTTTACCAATGCAATGTGTACCTGTGTGAACACTTCTCTTCCAATGTACACCTGTCTGAACCACCTTTACCCCTCTCCCCCACCTCTTTACCAATGTAATGTGTACCTGTGTAAACACTTCTCTTCCAATGTACACCTGTATGAACCACCTTCGCCCCTCTCCCCCAACTCTACCTGTGTGACCATGCCCTCCCACTCCTACCCATTTGTGTGAAACACCTCACCTCCTTCAGCACTCCACCGATGACAGAGTAAGTGTCCTTCAGAGGTGACCGACGATATATTCTCAGTGAAAGCTCAAGCTGTGTTTTTACGTTTTCCGTTCTGCGATTATCGCATTTTGTTGATTATGGATGATCTCAAGTACAATCCAGGTATCCATCGACGTCGGCACAATTGTAAAGCTTTTTCGAAGTGGAGAGGAATATCCGTCGGCTTCCCTCGATTGCAAATGCAAGCTGTAGGTGATCGGTGCTGCAAACCAATGATGTTTCCTGTTGCCCATTGACCAGCAGGAGGGTCTGTAATAATTGCATGGGATGACAATCACCAGACCGTCGAAAGAGGCATCTACATATTACGTACGCACTTTTTTTCTCCCCGATCAGCACCAAAACTTGCGGATCAGTGACATCGTTACGCTGTCCAAAACACGGAAAAGGTAGCCCACCTATAATATCTGACAAGGGCTCCTTTTAACAGTGCTGATTTTATCTCGTGATGCAAAACAACTCGTCAATTATCCGTCTCTCATGGTCACGTGTTGAATGAATAATGCTGATGCTCGTGTTGAGGTGCAGAAAGACATTTGGAGCTTCACCAGGTGTTGCGTTTGCGAGTGACACACAACCCCCCCCCGGCGTTCAGTGCAACCTCGCCTGTCAAAGATTCACCACGTATGATAGGTCACGTGCTGGGTGGGCGTGGCTCAAACTTGCGCGTCCCTGTTCGTAACTTTGCCCGTCATTTTGTTGACGATGTTGACTGTCGCCCTTCACCTTCAATCTGCTGTATTCCCGCATGGCTGTGCATCATACA
>NC_140970.1:35841086-35866086 GCF_056783735.1 Eptatretus burgeri | reverse complement strand
AGTCTTTTAACATAATTTTCAACATTTAAATGAAAGAGTGGCAATTTTAAGATGGTTAACCATAATTGTTCTGTTCCTCAATGCAAATTGGACTCGCAGAAATGTAGGAAATTTTGGTGGGGGAATTGACCAGTATGAATCCCTTGGCATCCCAGGAGACTGTTCCCATAATGTTGCTGGCAGAGGGTACTATTTTGGCCTTCTTTTTTGGAGATGTGGAGTGATGCCAATTCATGATTGGCTTCTTCTTTTCTGGGTCAAAATGATGGAATCAACTTTCAACCAGGTTAGAGTGGTTGGCTTGGGACCTTAGGGTGCTGAGTTTGAGCCCCTGTCTACTGTTTAATTAACACCAGGTCGGGTTGACTCAGACTGTCATCCTTCCGAGGTCGGCAAAATTAATACCAGTGTACTGTTAATAGGGGGATTGCATCAGTGGCATGGCCACGCCCTCAGCCAATGATGCTATCTGCAGTCTTGTGCTGCAAATAGAGGAGGAGGAGGAGGAGGAGGAGGAGGAGGAGGAGGAAGAAGTGTAATTGCCCTGCGAACGTGAAGCGAAAATGAGGTTTTAGCAATTGGCTCATGTCCGTCCGTCTGTATGTCTACATACATCAGTTTATGATTGATGAACAACTTATTTAAATTGAATTATATTTTGAACACAAATCGGAACATGAATTGAAAAACAAACCTGCCATTATTATATTAATACGCTAAGCCATATTTTGCGAACGGATTGTCGCCACTTTTGCCATACGGGTGCTCTGTCATCTAATGTACAGCATAGGGTAGGTGAGATTGCGCCAGACGGACAGGTTTGGGAATTTTTGGTGATTTTCTAATTTTTACATTAGTTTGCATGGCGACGTGTGACATCACCACTGAGAGGCATAATGACGTCATGACATCATCGGTCATTCGCTGATGTCATTACGTCTGTCGTCGACAGACCGTCACCGCTGAGAGGCGTAATGCCACTCCTAGAAAACAGCGTCTGCAATGTAAAACCCTCTTCTGCACATGCTGACTACCTCAGAAGGTACATTTGACACAAAAAAATGGAACAAGAAACATTGTATATAAAGAAATTCTATAAATCACATTGTGAACACTGGATATATTGACGTCCTAACGAACCCTCACTTTAGAAACTTCACGGGGAGCGTGGGTTTGGCTAATGTACATTACTTTGTCTGAACTTGTCTTGCTTGCACATGCGCAGAGGAATGAGATTTTTTTTTTTACTCTTTCTGTCTGTCTGGCAATCAAACAAAATTGAAAATCATTCCAAACAGGAAACTTACTGTTCTTAAGGATATCATAAAGGACACATACAACAGGCACGAATAACTAAATGCACCATATGTGTTTGTGTAGTGTTATTGACTGCATCAATGGGGGTGAATTCCGGAATTTATTTGTATGAATTTCACAATCTCTATCTTATTTTAATTGAATTTATACTGGAACACTGTAAAACACAACTTGCCTTCTTTGCACTTCCAAGAACCTCCAGTTTTGCAGTACTTGGATGTGTTAAATAGGGTGGTCTATAAAACTACTTCAATACTGGTAAACTTCTGGAATTTTTTTAAACTATCTTTAAAGTCATTGTTTTATTAAAATTTAGTATATACAATAGTTGAACACTGCATGGGTTATCGTGTTTTATGAACTCTCTAGTTTGGCTGTCCCCTGCACAGTGGGAGACTGAGTTTTGCAATCACCGCTGTGTGTCTCTGTCTTTCTGTCTGTCGTAACTTTTTTTTTTAACCATTTGAGCATTTGTCATAACATTTTCAAAGATCTATGAGAATATGGAGAAGACAAATTAATAATTTGGTTAAAAGGTCAGAGGTCGAGATTGCATAATATCATCAATTTTCATCCGATTGACTTGAAATTTGAACAGGGTTTGCATAAAGGTTCACTGAATTGGTTCACCTATAAAACGCAAGTAGCCAATTGTTTTGAAGTCAAAGGTCACAATCATCTCCATCTAATTGACTTGAAATTTGAACTGGGTTTGCACATTGGGTCACTGAAGACTTTCTTTTGAGGTCAAAAGTTCATGGTCGCCAAAAAGATTTTTTGCTCCACTGAGTGCCCTTGTAGTTTTTAGCTGTTTTTGTCATGTTTAGGTCAGGTATGGGAGCATGTGCCAGAACAGCACGTCGCTGCGTCCACTTTCCGCCGGTACTCCAGGGGCCTCCGTCTGGCCATCCCCCAGGCAGATGTCAGGCCCATCCCCATCTCCTTGAGATGATGGTCAACCTGTTGCAACCATGAGGCACGTGGTCGACCCACTGGCCTCCTCCACTCATGAGACTCCCTCGCTGAGAGAATCTGGTGAGCAGGATCTGAGTCAGGAAAACGAGCCACATGTCCATACAGCCGCAACTGACGCTCACGGACTATGCAGGTAACAAATCTCATCCGAGTCTCTCTCAGCAACCGCTCGTTGGACACAAAATCCAACCAGCGATAGCCAAGGATTCTCCGAAGAGACCTGGTACCAAAGGAATTAAGTCTCCGTCTCAGATCCTTGGTCAGAGTCCAAGTCTCGCACCCATAGAGCAAGACTGGAAGTACCAAGGACCTGAAGACTCGGACTTTCGTCCTCCCGCACAGGTACCGGCAGCGCCACACCCCATGATCCAGTGAATCCATGACTCCCCAGGCCAGACCCAGACGTCTATTGACCTCTGACTCGCAGCCAGCAGAGACATGAATATCACTGCCAAGGTAAGTGAATCTCTCCACGACCTCAACATCCTCACCACAAACAGACACAGACAGGACAGCAGCATCCAAGATGTCATGTTTAGCATACGGAAAAAAAGAAGTCCGAATACAAAGTGGACGTCGACAGGCTGTGTTTTCAAAAAAATGCTTTCTCGCTGCGTATTTTATTTGTTGTGGGATTGAGACAGAAAAATGTCAAAAGATGTCATGATTGCAATCCGTAAAAGGATTGTGGTTTTTTATTGTGGTGTCATTCCTACCTTGTGATTCCTCATCATTTCTTCCTTGTCATTCCTTCCTTCATCCCTTGGTTGTTTTTGGCGGATTCCATCTCTACATCTTTTTCATTAAAAAAATGTTTTTTTTCTGACTTGTTTAACTCTCTTTCTGATGTGGATCCCAACGACATCCTCGTGTAGTAAATTATCTTGAGGGTCGTTTATATGGGAAACCCCTCAACCCCACCTCCCTCAATGATAAATCTCATACAAATCCCTTCCCTCGTTCCCTTAATGTCCCATCAAATATTCCCGTCCCTTCTGTCTCCACTTGGACATTCTGCTACCTGTTATCCTTCGCTTTGAGTCATCTTTATTTTGTACATCAAGTTTGGCAGGATTTATCTTTACCCTCTCCCCTTTCGTTGCTCCTTCCCTTCTATTATATCCCCCATACTCCTTTATCCTCTTAATCTTCCTTCACCTCTCTCTCAAACTTGGTTCACCACCTTTCCTTCATCTACCGTCCTACATTTTCATATTTTCCTCAATTTACTCTCGACCTCTACATACACAATAAAGAGATACCTCCATTCATATCCTCTTCCCTTCTATCCCTTTACTCATTTGTTGGCATTTACAATTTATTCCCTCCCACACTCCTCCCTACCACATGTATTTTAATAAATAGATGCCTTATAAAGGGGTCACATGATCACATCTATTTACACAAGGAGTACTGTAGGTACTGCACAGACAATAGTGCGCACACATTATATGGAAAGGTGAATTTGGAATGCTCTTTTCATTAACTGGTATGACCCCCTGTGAACCTCAATGAAAGCAACAGAAGACCGTTCTGGGCCTTTTTTTCTGACTAAATTACGCATTTTGTTCCGCCTTCCAATCCACGTGGCCTTGCAGCAATCCACAACAGAGACTTTCCGGGAAAGAGTATGTTTTACAGCAGTTTTTTCTCACTCTGCCCATCTGTAAGTAGGGTTTAACAGGTTGTGGTGTATCGAGCTCTGAAGCTCTGATGTCACCTTGGCATGGCGATCGCTCGACTGGTTCGAAACAAAACAATCTGGGAGGAAGCATGCTCACTTCGATGGAATGCCCTTTTCGTGTTGAAGCATTGTTAAATATGGCTGCCATGTTGATCACCTCACTAGCGACTTACTTTTGCGATGAACCAAAATCTTCACAAAGAGGAGAGAATCATTTCAAATCAGATGATGTGGAAAACTTTTCATATTTTCCAGGAGAACTTGGGGGAGTTTTCCAAGCTGGCATGAAGGACAAATCTGAGAGTTGTGGTAATGTCTGCTTTGGAAAGTCATGTTGGTAAAAGAGGAGAGTTCAGCGTTCATTATGTGGATTAATAATCCCACATCGGCTTCTTTGATTGTAAATCACATTCAGTACTTTTATTATTTCATGGATTAACACCTCGTTCCTTCAGAAAACGATAAATGCTGCATGTATGACTCTCTGATTGGTGATTACAATCTGGAACGAAACACTGTACCATCTTCACAAAGCTATGGTGGCCATATTGTTCAATAGTGCAAAACCAGGCAGTGCATTGTCATGTCAACCTAACATAACGTTTCAGAGCTCCATTGTGGTTGTATTTTTTTTTAATCTGATTAAAAAATATTGTTTTGGGTTGTGGTATGGGTGCACGACCCAAGAGACAATGTCGCTTCCTTCCATTGGAATCATTGTAATTGCTTCAGCCGTTATTGTGCTAGGCTGAGTGACATTTATCAACAGTTTGGTCGATGAACAATTCAGTGATTTTGTGATCTCTCGATTTGGTACTTTAGTGATGTATTCTGATATTTTCATTCTTGCTAGTTATGAAAACGTTTGAGAATAAAAGATGTCTTTCTTTTAAAGACTTATGACTTCACCCGAAGGTAGTGTTTCAGCATATCACTTTGTACACATTTGATGGGGTGACCATTTTTTTCCCATCCCATCCCTATATATGGAGTACAGTACTACTATACTCCATGATTTTGTATTACTTGTGAAAATTTAGAACTTGGTACGTTTAGGTCTATTGTAAGTGTTTAATATTGTCGCTTCTGAGACTCGCAAATGCGTTTTGCCTCGGCATCGGGATTGTTTGTCCCACGAACAGCTGAACAGTTTTCTAACTACTGCATTCACTTTAATTATCTACAACTTTACCATTTCCCAAAGTCGACCAAATGAATTGAATTGACAGAAACACGTATGGGAGGCAGATGGATGGAACATGTGTCTTACCTTTTTAAGGGGTTTATTTATAACTATCAGGGGCTAACTTGTGCTGTCTGGAAGGGGGGGGGGCAGAATACCCAGTTGTGTGAGCTTTTCTCAGTGGTGGTTTCGGGATGTTTTGGTCGTTGAAAAGTGATGGAGTTATTGGTCTCATGGTAGTTACCTTCTGCTGGTGGCAGCACTCCCTGACCCAACATCACAATAGACACTTTATAGTGGCCTTTTCTGGCCTCAAAACAGAGGTCGTGGCCAATGTGTGGTAGCTTTAAACCTTGCCTAGATTTTGACGTATCTACAGCCGGGATTTGATGCTTCCAGGTGCTACGGTTCGGCTGTGAAAGTGTAACATGCAAATGCACAGACAAACACACAAACACTTAAAAATATGTATATAGATGAGTATATGGAGAAAGGTGGATGGGACGTGCAGTTTGGAGCTGTCCAAGTGACTCAACAGACACGAACGGGGAGAAGGTAAAATGCAACTTAAGTACAATGTTGAAATATAGAAGAATTCCTAACCCCCACAGACCGCGCTTTTACAAATAATGGATAATGCAAGCGAGGACTTCCCTTTCGCGATGCATGGCGTGAAGTCTGATGTCGCGGAAATTTCACCCATGTCACACTCACCATGAACGGATATTTTTTTTTACACTTTCTTTGCGGATTGTGAAGTGCACAAAGCAGAAGCACATGAAAACACCATTTTAATGTTCCAGAAAATCCCATGAAGGAAAACGACTTAAAACTAGTGCAAGTAGACTCAGCAAAGATCGAATATGTAAGCACAAGTAGAACGATGTGGCATACAGTGCCATTGTTGGAAGCACCTATGCCAAAAAACCTGCTGATTTTTTTTTTCAAGTGTGAACAGTGCCACCTGTGGTGGCAATCTGGCTGTTTAAGATAGGCTTAATTGATTAAACTAGTGGGTGTAAGCTTAGCCTTCTCATTTTATTGGAGTTCATGCCAGAGTACATGCTGGAGTTTTCCATTTTGTGAGGCTAAAATATGTGCTTGACTTCCTGTCTTGGGGGGTGGGGGGCACTTAAGGCCAGTCGAGGAGTTGAAACCAGAGGTAGAACTGGGTTTGAACCTCTACATAGGCCCAATAACTGTTAAATGTCAATTTTGGAGGTCAGTGACATCCATGTTTGCTCCATTACAGTAAGATACAGGACAAATTGGAATCAGCAAATCCTTTTGAGGAAATTTTGAGGTTTTCCTCCTGAAGGCTCATAAAGACTTGCGAGGACAAAATTATTGGCAGTCAAACGATATGATACATTTTAGAAGCCTCGTACACTTCCCGTCCGTCCAGCAATGTCGTCAGCCTTTTTTGGGTGTCCAAGTGAGAAGGCACTTTCCCTGTCCCTGCCCCTCTTCGCAAAAGGTGGTGGAGGCAATCACCACCTCCCTTCGGCCCTCCTCACTCCAGCATCCCAGGAGTAAAAGAAAATGTGTATATGTATATATATATATATATATATATATATATATATATATATATATATATATATATTTATATATATATATATATATATATATATATATATATATATATATATATATATATATATATATATATATATATATATATATATATATATATATATATATATATACTGCATATGTTTAATGTTCAAGTATCAGCATGTATCAGAGAGTGCGCTGGTACTCTATCTTGTGATAGCATGGAAAAAAAAAGTCGGACCCACCCGCTACATACAAAACTGAATGGTGTATTTTCTCGAAGAAGTCACTGAGGCTACACATGAGAGCCTACTTGGTCTGTTTAGCTGATTGTCAAGGCAGGGATCACTTCTCAGTACTCCAGACCATGGCAAAAGCCAAACAACTGAGATCGGTCAAAACCGGCAAATCATCTTCTCGTTCATCATCATCCTAATCCTTATGATAATTCATGGATTCGTGTGTGTGTGTGTGTGTTTTTGTTGTGCTTCTCCTACAGTTCTGGGCTGATTACATCCAGGCTTGCTACAGAGGATCAGCATGGTCCCAGTTAATGTATAGGGGTGTGTTTTATCTTTGCTGGTGGTCTTGGGGGGGGGGGAGGAGGAGAGGGAGGGGGAGGGGATGCAAATTCTCGATCTAAATGTGTGTCATGTCGTGCCGGGTATTACAAGTTTCCACCATTTACAGCACAGTATTCCTTGTCCCAATGTTTTCTAGTGCAGTGAGGTGTTTTTAATTATAAGCAGAAGCTATATTTTTTGCTTCATGCACGTAACCTGGGTTATTTTTTTGCCTAGACAGTGTTGTCAGTTGCCTATACAGCACCAATATATAGGTATGCATCAGAAGAATGTGTCGCATGCTTAGAACACTATTGCCCGTCGGGTGGGTACCCTGCTAGTAATAATAATCGTCTTCAGACGGTGTATTTCTGAGCTGCTTCACTCAAAAGCAATGACTGGTACCATTCGATAGAGTTTTACTTGGTGCAGCCTCCTTTGCTGTCGTATTTTTAATTGCTTGAAAGGATTCCACAAAAAGTACGCAAAACTGCATTCCTTTGTAAAATAATAGGAATGGATCCGAGGGGTGGGCTGGACTACCACTATAAATCTCCATTATTGAGTGGGGTTGCAGGACACATTTACCCTCGAGTCATCAGGCCTATGCAGGTGTGGTTAACAGTGGGATATTATGAAGAAGTCTGTGACAGCAACAACCCCCAGATATTTATATAAAGTACATCTTATGTATAATTTTAGAATGTCTGTAAAGTATGTGCAGTACCATTAAAATGTGAGCATGTCTATAAAGTTGTGCTACATTTGTAAACCATCAGTAGAATATCCATATGTATGTCTAAAAAAAAAAAAGAAAAAAAAGTAAAGAAACAAGTGATAAAAACATTTTTGAAAATGCAAAAGGTTGTAGGGATGTTACTGCAAAAAGTGTGTAAACAAGTGAGGGATGATCACAAGAAATGAACATGTGGAATGAACATGTCTTAAAAACAGCAATTCACCACTATCTCATATCTTCTCCCATCCAAAATCTTGATCTTTACTACGCCCATTAATCCACCACAAACCTACCTTCAAATTCCCTATTTTCCTTCCTGAAAGTCCCTGTAGTACCATCTTGTTTACCCTGTGTACCCCGCCCCATCCTTTTCCCTTCCACAGATCACCTCTTGTCTTTGTTCCCTACTATTTTGTGCTTTCCTCTCCTGCCCCCCTTGTTAAATGTTTCTGTGTATTAGCTCTTACACAGGCCTCGACATGGTATACAAAAAATAAAAAAATCCCTACATCTTTCTGTGAATAATGGTTGTCCCAAGAAAAAATGCCGTGTGTGTGTGTGTGTGTGTGTGTGTGTGTGTGTGTGTGTGTGTGTGTGTGTGTGTGTGTGTGTGTGTGTGTTTTGTAACTTTGTCTTCTATGGGGACAACCATTATTTAAGGAAAGATGTAGGGATGATTTCACATGTTCATTTCTTGTGACCATCCATACCTTGTTTACATACTTTTTGGAGTAACATCCCTACATCATTTTGCAGTTTCAAAAATGTTTTTTTTTTAATTTGTATAATTCAATTGAAATAAAATAAAGATTTTAAAAGTCATATAAAAACAAATTCCAGAAGTTTACCACCGTTGATGCAGTGTCTTTTGCAGCACCTTATTTAACACGTTACATTAGTTATTCGTGTCCGTTGTTTGTCCTTTATTGGTTGACGAA
The DNA here is from genome assembly GCF_056783735.1 of Eptatretus burgeri. Taxonomy (NCBI): domain Eukaryota; kingdom Metazoa; phylum Chordata; class Myxini; order Myxiniformes; family Myxinidae; genus Eptatretus; species Eptatretus burgeri. The sequence continues at coordinate 35,857,130 of NC_140970.1, read as the reverse complement.
AAAATATTTTCACGGAAAAAAATAAGTGACCACTATACTCGTTAGTGTTGTGTGTCTGTCTGTCTGTCTGTCCCGAGCATAGCTCTGTGGGTTTTGATCCGATCCTGATGAAATTTTGGTGGGAGGTTTATATCATGATCTAGTTGTGTTTTCCTGAAAATGGGCGGACCACGCCCAAAAAACATGTGTTTTTAGGGGCTAGCCGATTTCTATTGGCATCTTCTCCTTGGGGGTTTGTCGAATCTGGCAGGGGTTTCGGTATTTGGTTAGCCCAATGGCACCTGCATAGCCCCACAGAGCTCGATTTTTCATTTTCGTCCCAAGGTCAAGAATGTCAAGGTCACGAACTTAGAAAATTTCGAATTTTGACATAAAAATCATACGACCGCCCAAACTTTGAGAGCTAGGATGACAATATTTTTTATGCATAATCTTGAGGTCATTCCCCACCTAAAGTCTTGAAACCATTTTGCTCTATCTCGAACACCTTGCCCGTGGCGCCCCCTTCAAGTTTGTTTTTACGCTGATTTCATCAAAGTATGGATAATCCGAGGAGTGCGAAATGCCATATAGCCTATATTACGTTATATTGTTCCTGGAATGTTCCAGAGGAAGTTTTGCACCAAAGGTCATAATCCTTGACCTTTGACCTTTGACCTTTAAAGGTCACAAAGATCAAATTTTCAAAGTTGTGGGAATCGAACCGGGTTTTCGACCTTCTTCGACGAACTAACTCATATAAGCTATAGCATGTATCCTGTTTCTTTATTTTAATGTCCACAACATTGTTTTGTGACCTTTAAAGGTTATGCAAAGGCCAAATTTTGAAAGTTGTTGAACGAAACCGGGTTTTCGACATTTTTCAGATAATAACCTGTCACTCGTACCACATCATGTTGATCATTTTTATAACTTGGTCAAAAATTATCACATTGTCTCATCCTCGACTTCTGAAACCATCTACATCGTCAAATACCGCTCGTGAACCATCGTCGTCTTCAGACTTGTGACATCCTTAAAAAGAGTAAGTTTTCATTCTGTTTGGAATGATTTTCTGTTTGGAAAGAATCATTCTGTTTGGAATGATTTTGAATTTTCCTTGATTGTCAGACAGGGCAGATGGAGTACAAAAAATATTATCTCACTCTTCTCTGCACATGCCTGATCAGGACAAATTCCGCACCAAAGTAATGCTAAACTCCAGATTTGTTTTCCGATTTGTATTCAAAATATATTGTTGTGGGACGAGGGTCGGTGGCGAGAACGACACGAGGTGGTGAAAACTTGCGTCGTCTCCCACCAAACTCCCCGGAATTGTAGGCCATCGCTCGGATAACTCCGCAAGCCAGCGGGTTGTTTAACCGACCGTGGGTGCCAATATCTCAACCGTGTAGCGTAGGGTCTATTTGTCTATAACCAATTTACCTAATTTACTACGCGATTTCGACTACTGGGGAAACCATGCCCTCGGCATGTCTTGCTCGAATCGGGTCACTCTACCATCTGTGGTAGAGTTCCAACTACCAACTCCGGTTCGGGTGCAGCCGAGCGGAAACTGCCAAAGCTGTGCCGGCTGGAATGAACGGATTATCGGGGATAAAACTCCGCCTAAACTCAGATCCGAACCATGCTGGACCAATTCAAGAAGGGAAAGAAACGGACTAGGAATATTTCTACAAATGTTTATTTACAATAAAAAGACAAGGGCAAGGGTTAACACGAATATGCAAGAAGGAATATTTAAATTGAGCAAAAACACTTATTCAGACCTACTAACAAGACGGGCCCACACTCAGACACACACACACACACAAAATGAAAAGAAACCCAGAGTCTTTATTGGACCCTCGAAGCCGTGCAGAGAGACAAGCTGGGGGTCAGAGTTCGTCGGTGTACCTGACCGTCAGAGGAAGGGCATGCTCCATGATGCGGCACCCGACAAAGGTCGTTGGTCCGGTCCCCAGTCACACGTAGGGACTCGTGGTTCATGGTGGAGCTCGGGTGGTGAACAATCGGGGTCCACATAGGGAGGTCAGGGTTGCTCTGTCCTTCCTTAAAACTCCTCGTCACAGCCACCGTGAAGCTCCAGAACCCCGTACAGTCACTGTGAAACAAAACTGACTGGTTACAGCCACTGTGAAAGCAAACTTGACCCATTACAGCCACCGTGAAAGCCAACTCGACCGGACCCCTCTTTTACAGAGAGTCTCGGAGAATTTATTGGCCTCTCTCCACGGGGAAGGGCCCTTGGCGAAAACGCACCTCGCTGTTCGCCTCTGATTGGACAGGGCCCTCTGGCCCACCTTTCCAGGGCGGAGCCTCTGCCCCTGCCAGGAGACCTCAGCTACTCTTCCACGTGGCTTCACTATCGATGAGTAACAGTGTCAGCGCCGCGAAGGTCATCGTACAAGAGCTACAACGTTCGTGGGAGCCGAGAACTGGAACCGCGAGACCCCCTCTCGGCAAGTCAAGGTACGAGCAGCCAGCGGGTGGTGATGGAGCGTGATGGGCTGAAGGGGTCATGCAGATGGGATGGTTTATTAGATGTAATAACCTAACTAAAAGAAATCGCAACGCATGCCTTTGATTCTCCCACTAGACAAAAGGAAGGGGATCTGACGACACACATATTTAATGACATAACTCACTTTTGGGACATCTGTAGGTTGAATGCAAATGGTTTCCGGATCCGTAACAATATCATTCAATTGAAATTAAGTTGTTCCTCAATCATAAACTGACGTATGTTGACAGGACAGACACAGACAGACAGGCAGACACAATTGAACCAATTGCTTAACTCCACTTTTCGCTTCGCACGCACAGGGAACAATAAAACAGAAAGAACACTGTGGAGTGTAGAAACACACCAATATCAGAATAGAGGGAAAGCATTTTTTTCATGTTTTTTTCATTGTGAAGAAAAGAAAACCAAATTCTATAACTTTGAGGATAAAATGGAATTCAATAGACATTTTTGTAAGTACAGTGGTTGTCACGTTGACGGGTCTGCTAACTTGGGATCTATATCATGTCGCCATACTAACCCGAACCCGCTCCAACGCAATGATATGATGTCAGTAGGGTTGAAAAATAGTAAATAGGTTTGATCAGGGAAATCACTTCAACTGAATTAGCACATGTAACTGCATAGACCATTTCATAAGATCCTACAACTTTGCTCTTGTGTCAAAGTTTGTAAAATGCCAGTATAGAAAAGTTTTAACATTTTTTTTTCTTCTCACCTTACTGACTCGTTTGTCCTATTTACTTACGATGGGTGTTTGAAAATTTTCATGAATGAGATACTCGCAATAGTCCAATATATGCCAAACTTTTATTTATTTTTCAATACATACATAATCCATTATTAGTAGGACAATATAACTGAAATTATTTGTATTCAAAGTAGAGAAATCCAACAACATCAGGGTGGAGGGGAGGGGATGGGGAGGCAAAAAATAGCATTCCTTTCCTGGAGTAATTCTCTGCAGACTACTTTAGTAGGATTTCTTACCAATTGTACTGTACTGTATGAGAGTACAACTCTCATTTACTATCGTTCCAACTCACATTTTTGCCTTGGGGGAGTGAAGGAGGACACAGGTGTAACTTGCTGAGGCAGAGTGCCAAAAATGAAAGTAACCAAACGAGTATGCAAAAAACACAGAGATGAGCACATGCTATGAACAACAATCGATGGAAATAGAGACAAATCTGGAAGCATTTGAAGCAAGTCACACACAAATTCGAAAATCTTCTTCTGCCTGAAACCCAAAATTGAATGAATTAATTAAGATTAATTTGCATTTGTAATCAACTATTTCACTACATTTTAAAAATCCTGCAAGAAACAAAAAATCCTGACCACTCCCCTATAAATTTTTTTTCTGTGTAACACTATCATTCATACACCCTACTCCATGCAGTCTTGAGAGAAAGGACATGGGAAGGGTCTTTTTAACTTTTGCTTTGCGTTTCTGAACACAATATATATTAACTTTGTTCGTGAACTTTGAATAACAGGGACGATAGCAACCTTATGAAGCTGATTGGTCAAACAGAACAGTCCAGAGCAGAATATCTTCTTCATTTTCTTTAGAGCCAATTCTTCATGGAGAAACTGATTTATTTGGAACGATCTTTGAGAAAAAGATGCACAACAAACATCTTTTGGACGAACTTAGTTCTGTCATCGCATCACTACGCACCACTGTTTTGTCTAAATCTCGCAGTTACTCGGGTCTCAGAACATGTGGCAAATTTGATTGGTCGAGATGGGGTACAATTTTCCCCAAGTACTGCTAAACTGAAGGTTTTTGGAAGTACAACAAGACTATTTGTGTTCTACATTGTGTTAAAATATATAATTAAATTTAAATAAAATAAAAGTTTTAAAGGCTGTAGAAAAAAAATTACATTTAATCGGAAGTTTACCGCCATTTATGAACCCTTTTTTTACACCACCTTAATTAACACATTAAATTAGTTCGTGCCTGTTGTTTGTGTCCTTCATAACGTCTCTTAAAACAGTAAGTTACCTGTTTGGAATGATTTTCAATTTTGTTTAACTGCCAGACATGCAGACATACTACTACAATTACCTTACTCCTCTCTGCACATGTGCCCTTGGGACGAGATTCTGTACAATTTGCCAAATTCAGAGCCAATGTACTGCTAAACTGGAGGTTAGTGTTGCGATTTGTGTTGTACTGTGTTCAAACTATAAAATTTAATTTCAATTAAGTAGTTCCTCGATCGTATAAATAGGCTGAAACAACAAAACAGAGTGAGTCAATTGCTTAAGACCCAGTCACACCTTGACGTTTTAGCCAGCAATGGCAACGTATTAAAATGTATGTAAAACGCTGGCTTACGTTGAACTTTTGATGTTTTTTTTTTAAAAATTCTGACGTATTCATAACGACTTGGTCTTATGCATAACGTATTAGTAACGGACACAGAACGTTTCGTTGTGTTATAGATAACTTATACCAACGAATGCTGAACCTGTTGTCGGCCTTCACAACCTATGCCCAACGATAGTCTAACTTATGCATAGCGCGCTGCACGCATCGCCGACGATGACGTGGCGTAGGTTATGAAAAGGCTGCCGCACAACGATTCAACTCATAACCGCCGCAGAAATGGAAGTGTCAACATCGCAGTCACACCTTGGCGATCTTGCCAGCGTATGCCAACCTCTGAAAAATGCGTCTAAAACGCTGGCGCACGTCGAATACGGTATGGGTAAGTTTGGTATGCGTGAATAGAACGCTAAAGTACGCTATCATACGTCATAGTAAGTGGAGTACATCTTGTAATTTTGAACATGTTGAAAATTTTACGACGTACTTGCCGTATGACACACGCTCCGCATGCGATGGGAATAAGTTGTACGCACGTTACGCGATCGTTGACACACATTGACACACGTTACTTGTAAGGTATTCATAAGTCGAAACACGTCAAGGTAATGGTTAGCGTCAGTGTTCCAGACTCCCGTTTTTTTTTTTTTTCTTCGGTATGACGGTGTTCAGTGTACAGTGCTGTTAGGGTTATGATTAGGTTATGATTTAAATCATTGAGCGGCAGCCTATTAATTATATTATATTATAACCGCACTAGAAATCGAAGTGTCAAAATCACCATCATACCGTAGGAAGGAAGAAAAAAAAACCAGGGAGTCTGGAACACTGACGCTAACCATTACCTTGATGTGTTTCGACTTTGGGCACCTTACAAGTAACGTGTGTCGATGTGTGTCACCGATCGCGTAACGTGAGTACAACACGTAACTCATAGGTTATAAATAAGTTTCGGGTACGCTAAACATTACCTCGACGTGTTTCGACTTATGAGTAACTCACAAGTAACGTGTGTCAACGATCCCGTGACATGCCTACAACTAATGGCCAGCGTTATGCGGAACGTGTGAGTCATACGCTGGCATAAGTCTTAAAATTTCAAGCATGGAAAATTTGAGGACAATCAAAGTACAACGTTTAAAGCCAGCGTACTACGACGTATGGCAGTGTTTTTCAGCGTGCTCTCAATGTTATCAAAACTTACCCATAACGTATTCGACGTGTACCAGCGTTTTAGACAAATTTTCCAAAAATCGGCATAAGCTGGCTAAAACGTCAAGGTGTGACTGGGCCTTTACCTCCGCTTTGTGCTACACATGCGGGGTAAAAATATTTTGGCCTATCACCTGTATCCTACCTTGGGCATGTCTCAAAATGGCCCTTCAGTGTTCTATATCACCTTGAAATAATTGAGCCAAGTTATTCGATGGAATCTCATATCTTCAAGCTGAACAACATACAGTATTCTTTCATAGTGCTTGAAGACCCTGATAATTTTGGTATGAGGCTGGGGCAGGGAGCATGCTCATATCTCACTGTGGACAGGTTTGTGACATCAAGGCCCTAAATCTGGCATTGCTCATTTTTTCCCTTTCTGCCCTCCATCCCTTCCCAAGCTCATCAGATCACACTTGCTAGTGCAGTAAGCCATCCTATTCACCATAATCAGATTCAAGCTTTGCGCTCACTTCAACTCTTTAATCCTTTTGCTTTTTTTCTCATCTGTGGAATTGCCTTCCTGTATTCATTCAGTTCCACTCTTCACTTCAGTATCAACCACATATCACACCTCTCTACCTCCACACCAACACCACCATCACTGTAATCTCTTCTATTTTGACTGACACTGTCCACCATATTATTTTTCTATTATCACTAATTTTGTTGTTATATTATTTTGTGCCCCATATCTGCCTTTCAGCTACTAAGCCTGGTGTTGGCGCAGTGGTTAGGGCAGCGGCTTGGGATCCAAAAGGTCCTGAGTTCAAGCCCCGTTGGGCCACTGAATTAATACACCAGGGGGTTGACTCAGCCTGTCATCCTTCCGAGGTCGGCGAAATGAGTACCAGTATACTGGGCCGGTGTATACCCCGGTTAAAATAGGTGTACCATATCCCTGTGTCGTAAGAGGCGACCAGGGTTGCGTCAGGAAGGGCATCCGGCGTAAAACATGTGCCAAATCACAATGCGGATCATACGGATGATCCGCTGTGGCGACCCCTAACGGGAGCAGCCGAAAGAAGAAGAAGAAGATCTGCCTTTCAGCTACTGCCACATTGTTGAGAAGTTACCAGCTTCTGTCATTCATTTCTTCCATAAGAATTAACCTCGATTACTGTAGCCTTTGTGCCATGTCACTGTGTGGTAATTGTGAAATGTAATGTTTTCATTATAGGTACAATGGAAACCAAAAAGAAAATCAGAATTTTTGGTGAGTCAGGAAGAGTTCAGAAACTTGTCAAACATTTCCAACCACCACTCCAGGTTCAAAATGGAAACCCTTCAGAAATGGAAGAATGGAAAACCAAGCCCCATGTGAACTCTGACACAAAATCCAGAAGACCATCAGATATTCAGCCGAACACTGGCCCAATTCCAAAGGCTGTGGTGCATCCCTTGAAACCGCCTCTGGTTCCTGTGAGTTTGTTCTGTTGTACTCAGCACTGGATGTTAAATTAATTGTTTTGCCCAGAAGCTTATTGAGTGATGAATAATTTTTATAATATATGTTAAAATAACATGTCTTTTACGGTTTGCTCTCATCAACTTGACCTCCATGGAATGTTATTCTGTGGAGTGACATTGAGGATAATCTCTCAAGGCCTGTAAAATATTCCAGTGTCTCAAATTGCTCTGACAGTCCAGCCTCGCCATGATCTTCTCGTGGAGGGGTTGTTCTCAACAACGGTTGTAGAGGTGAAAGGTGAATTGGTGGCGCTTTAAGGTGCAGAGGCACAGATGGAGCTCATTAGTCTTGGTAGGCAGCTCATCTAGGAGAAGGAAACTTTGAATCCAAATCTGCCGCTGCCTTGCGGCTTAGGTTTTGATACCAAAGGCTAAGGGTTTAAAGAGAGTAAAGGTAGCAATCCTTTTTAAAGGAGGTTGCCTTTGCATTCATTTACCCATGGACCACACTTGGGTAAGGTGTACAACCCCATTTTAGCCTTGCATGAATCCATTGGAGCAGGTGGTGGATGGCCATGCAAGTAGCTGGCACATATCATAAGTAATGGCTCTATGGCTTTGATGCGAGGCAGAGGATTCTCTCATGGAGAAGAATGGTGAGATCACACATCTAGTATAGACACTGGAAGAAGGCAATGGCAAACCACTTCTGCTTATGCCAAGAAAACACTCATAATCAGAAATATAGGAGGTATACCTATGGTCTATAGTATCAGATGATGCCCTCCCCTCCCCCCCCCCCCCCAGCTTTGAAAGCACCCAAATGGCTACTGGGGAAGAGCAAAGTGTTTTGAAAAGTAAGACTGGTCGTTATGATGAGATTGAATCAAACCTGCAAGGAAATATTCGCTGAGGTCGCTAGAACTGAAAGTCAAACTCAAACATTCACAAAATTGGGACATGGAATGTAAGGTCAATTGATCAAAGAAATTTAAATGTCATAAAGCTAAAGATGGTGAGGACAAGAACTTAAATTTTGGGGATAAGTTAACTTAGAATTATTTTTTTTTGGCAGTTTCAATCTGATGATTACAAAGTGTTCTTTTCTTGTCACGAAACATGTAAAAGAAATGGAGTGAAAGTGATTTGCAATAAGTATATGGCAGGGTCACTACTGGGATACTACCCAGTCAATGACAGGTTAATATCACTAAGGTTGAAAGGACATCCAGTAAAGACCACTATCATTCAGATACAGTACATGCTCCATCTTCTGCAGCAGATGAAGAAAATGTGGAAGAGTTTTCTGGAAAGTTGCAGGAACTGGTAGAACAGGTTCTTAAAGGAGATTATCATAGGAGACTGAATTTTAATTACCATAGGACTTTGGAATGCAAAAATTGGAGAAGCTGGAACACTAGGAATTGCAGAAAAGCACAGACTTCGTATCCAAAATAAGGCAGGGAGGGAATGGTGGAGTTCTGTGTGGAGAATGATCTTGCAATTGCACACACATAGTTCAAAAAAACTAAAGCGCAATCTCTTAACATGGACGTCACCTGATGGGCAACATGTCAAAATCAGATTGACTACATTCTAATCAATAGAAGATGTAGTGTAGTGCAATGCTATTACATTCTAATCAGCAGTGCTCTGCAATCTGCCAATACTCTGCCAGACACAGACTGAGGGACAGCTCATGAGCTCCTTGTGGCAAAACTACGAGTAAAATTGAGAAATGTGGAAAAAAAATACAAAAACTCCAACCAGATCTGACATTGAAAACTTATCCAAACTAGAAGGGCACTCAGTAGAGTGCAAAACTCTGCCACATAATGCCTGATCCACGAGAACATTTCGGGCCCAATACATTTTTGAAATATCATGCTATATATCGTTTTTGGCCCTATCTCTCGATGGTGAAGAAATACTTCTAGAATTAAATAATTCTCGTATCCAGATCTGGATTTGGGTCTTCACCAAAATCGAATCAATTTGTTGTGATCACACACCCAACCTGTCCACCAAGTTTCATCCGAATCTGTTCACAACTTTTTGAGATATCATGCTATATATTAGTTTTGCCCCGTCTCAGCATTCAGCTGCTTTGACTCCACCCCACTGCTTTACACCGATTGGCTGGACAGCTGGCCTGACTCCGCCCCGATAAAATCATATGCCACCATTGCATGAAGCAGCACAGATCAGCAGGCCTCGGGCCTTAGGTCAGGGTGTTAGTCCATGACCAAGTGCAATTGGAATGATCCCAGGTTTATAACCACAATTTTTTTTCCTCATATAAGCCGTACGCATGTTTTTGCTTCATGTATGTAAAATGGGTTATTTTAATATGAAATAGGCAAAGCCACTCTGATTAAACACGGTGGGTTAGAATTTCTTCTTCTTCATTTTGGTTCCGGTATCGGCTCGAGTGTGCCTTAAAACAAACTAATTTTTATCTCTGGTTTGTTATCCGAGTTGTCTTTATTGGTTTCCAGTCTACAAAAGATATCAGAAAATGAAAATTGCTTGTCACTTCGTAATACAGTAGGCGATGTTTAATAAAACCATGGTTAATAAAACCAATTTGTATTTTGTAGGACTACTTCGACTCAGTCTGTACTTATCCCTATAGTTCCTGTGTTGAGAAACATTGGTTAACTCGAGGGGGAGCACTCGGTAGAGTGCAAAACCTCCGCCGCCAATACTGCTGGGTCACTCAAGTGAACCTGATATCCTATTCATTCAATTTGACGTCAACAGTGCTCACAGAGTTATAGTTTGCAACTTTCCCTTTTACTTTTAACTTTTACATACTCAATTCATTCGTCATAACTAGATTCCTTGAGACAGAAATTGATTTTACGTGGGTATATCCACCTGAAGTTCCAAAATCAGCCGCAATTATAATTTTGGCATGTTTTTTGTTGGAAATCACTTATAACATGTAGAAATGCAAAAAAAAAAAAAAAAATCGAAATTTTGTTGAAAAAAATTTCCAATTTTTTTTTCTCTAACAATTTTTTTTGGGGGGCGGGGGGGGGGGGTTGGAAATCACTTAGAACATGTAGAAATGCAAAAAAAAAAAATTCAAATTTTTTTTCAAATTGGCCGCCATAGTGGCCATATTGGATTTTGGACCAAGTCCAAAATCTAATGTCATGATCCTTGGACCAGACCTAACCCCCCCACCAAGTTTCGTCGAAATCCGTCGATGAGTTTTTCCGTAATACTGTTCACAAACAAACAAACAAACGCAGTCATAGACTGGTACTTACGAAATCGTCAACTTGACCTCTGACCTTGTCTAATAAAAGCTGTCTCTGGAGAAGGTAGCAACGCAAACCAGAAGTTTCTACGATTATTCTGTACCAAACCATCAAAAATCGTAACGTCGACTGAAGCAAAAATCTCCATTTCTCCACGCAATTATTTCATATTATTTTATCAAAGTCACAAAACCGTAATATTTGGCCATCCACCAACAACCTTCACATAATCCGAAGGCTTAGCGAGTCAGGCATGCGACGATAACCTTTATTGGGATAAAAAGTGACTTTTAAACATTATCTTTCGCAACTGAGGGTGGTGAGGAGGTATCCATGATATGGGGCCCAGCTTTTGGTCTTGTGTATGTTGGTGTTGTATGCCACTTCTCTGCAACATACAACAATCGACAGAAATTAAGAGCTGGTTCGAACCAGTTTCAACTTAGACCAAAAAATGATATCATATGAATGGCACTCGATAGAGCGCATACCTTCGCCAGGCTGAACAGTTTATATTTTAAACCCCACTGATGGGCAAGTTCTACATCCAGACCAAAATTTAATTGGCTTGTTCTTGTCACATACTCAACTCCTCCACCTAGTTTTGTCATAATCCATCCACAACCTTTTGAAATATCATGCTATCTATCGTTTTTGACCCAATCTCTCAATGGTGAAGAATGACTTGGATCTCATATCCAGATCAAAACTCTCATATCCAGATCATCGCCAATATTGAAGCAATTCATCCTTGTCACACACTGAAGCTATCCACCAAGTTTCGATCAAATCCGTTGATAACTTTTTGACACAGTCTGCTCACAGAAAGAGACACAAACAAACAGACAGGGGTGGAAACACCCTTCGATTATGAAAACATAATCTCCATCAACCTTCGGTGATGGAGGTAAATAAGAAAAAGCATTACAAAGACAAATACATGAACGTAGAGACATTGATTACAATATTCCACCATCACCAAACTGTTTTGTACAAAAATTACTTCATAAAAGCATGCAGCTCAGAACATATCTACTATCTAGTTAGCTCTGGCCTCATTCTTGAATGTAAGTGAACTGGAACATTTTGATTCCCCCTCAGAATCTGGTTTAACTGCATTCCATACACTTTTTAGGCAAGAGAGAACACATGACAGCCAGAGCCTTATCACCTGAATGGCTGCATTTACCCAAACATGCTCCTCTTTGGACTTTGGATTGTGTGAACTTCAGTGTCGTCTCCCCATTCACGTTTTTTTTTTCTTTTACTTTTTTTTTAACTTTTTTTTTTTTAATGATCCAACCACTCTCTTCGCATCTCCTTCATTTTTTTCCCATTGAAGTGTAATATCATCCAACAAATTCAAAGGATTCTGAAACTAGAGTTCATAGAACACAATATCCCACGCATTGTTCAAATATATACAGTGCTGTACTTCAATTTTAATAAAATAATGATTTTAACGATCATTAAAAAGAAATCCGGAAGTTTAGTGCTACTGAAATAGTCCAGAAGCAGTACTGAATTTCACCTTTATACACCACCCCATTGAACCTTTATTTAAATTGAAGTATAGTAAACCCTTCAATATTGCAGGTGTTAGGTTCCTGGGAAAAAAAAAAACCCACAATTGTGGAAACCAAGGGCCAATGAGAAAGCGGGGGTTCGGTTCCTAGACTTCAAGAAAATATCGAAGAAGATCGACGGCAGCCAGAACTAAACATATTACAATTGAAACAAGAAAGGCAAAGGGAACTCCCTTCGATGCCCCATGGCCATGGTGAGTCATTCACTCAACCACCCCCTGCTTGTGAAAATATTAGGGAAATGTTGCTTGTCTTCCATTTCACTTTTTCTTCTCTTTACAAAGCTGCTGTTTGAAAAATGGATTGGGCATTCCAAATGGTACTCAAAAACAGATGCAAACACGATAAATTCACATTTCTCTTTGATGAATCCAGATACTGTCTCAACGGTCAATTTTGCACCTCTCACCACATCCATTCTCCTCTCTGTATGCTCAATGGCAAAACCCTCCACCCCATAATCTGTTTTAGAGGAAACTCCCCCAAGATGTTTTCTTTTATTATTAATATTTTGCAAAGGGAAACATATACATACAAAGAATGAAAAGAGTCGAAGATCAAGAAAATTTGAGAAGGGGAAGAAAGACAGGATGGGGATGTTTATATATCGATTGCCACTAACTTAGTTGGGTCGAGTATCCTGTTCCTAAAGTTTGCTGAATGCCCCACAGTGTTATTATTGGTCTCGTACTGGTATCACCAGAGGGGACGATAGGTTTGCCTTCGATCTGTCTGTTCGTCTGTCCGGCCATCCCACCTGTGGTTTTTCAGACTATTGTTTTTCCATACCCTTTGACATATTCAACTGAAACTTGGCACATAACGTTATTATGATAAGTTACAGAAAAAGTTCGAGTTTCAGTGAGCTTCAAAATTTTCTCAGAGTTATGCCCTTTTTGGACTTAAAAATATCACATCAGACATGTATTGCAAAGCAATTCTCGCTCTTGGTGTGGATGAAAAAAAAAAAAAAAAAAAAAAATATATATATATATATATATATATATATATATATATATATATATATATATATATATATATATATATATATATATATATATATATATATATATATATATATATATATATATATATATATATATATATATATATATACTAGAACAGGCACTCATAGAGCGCATACCTTCGCCGCCACTACTTTTTTGTTCTTGGTATGAGTGTGGGGAACTGGTTTCATATGAATGGTCTTATGACACAAACCACATATCTATAATGTCATGACCCCCCCCCGACTTTCGGGGGCTGCGGACTAAACAACAATCAACTCACGTCGTTTTGGCGAGTCTTCACTCGCAAGCTCGGTGAATACAACGTTTCAACAAGAGAAGGTAATCTCGTTTGATGCTGGTTTCATGCAAATCGAATAAGAATTGACTGAGTTATGCCGAAAACCGCATATTTTTCAAGGGCGTGACCCCCCCCCCCCGACATTTTACCCCAACCGGTGACATGTGTAATGACGTCATTGTGTCACAAGATTGGGCATTAAATTCTGAACATTTTGGTGCTGGGTTCATGTAAAGCGGACAAGAATTGACCGCGTTATGACAAAAACCGCATATTTTTCAAGGTCGTGACCCCCCTGACCTTTGACCCCTCACCGGTAACAAGAGTATGGGCGTCATTGTGTCATATTGCATATCACAAGATGAGGCGTTGAATTCTGAACATTTTGGCGTGAGTTGCATGCAAATTGAATAAAAATTGACCGTGTTATCGTAAAAAGACGATTTTGACCTTTTCGTGACCTTGACCTTGACCTTTGACCCGAACGATCCCAAAATCTAATCGAATGCTTCCTGGCTAATAACCAATCATCCCACCAAATTTCATGCAATTCGGTTTAATACTTTTTGAGTTATACGAATCACAAGATTACAAATAAATAAATAAATAAATAAATAAATACACGCCGACCAAAACATAACCTCTCGCAGAATGCGAAGGTAATAAACACTTAAATATAAATATTGTTGCGGGCCCGGGGTCGCTGGGGTACTCCAAGGGTGGGGGGTATCTGTGGTTTGAATGTAGGTAATTTGGTCACAGGAAATTTGGTCACGGGAAACTTTGTCACGGTAAAACGGTCACAAGGTAATTTGATCACGGTGAAACGGTCACAAGGTAATTTGGTCACAGTAATTCGGTCACGAGGTAATTTGGGCACGGTATTGTTATTATTAACCTCCGCCATCGAAGATCAGAGGTTACTGTTTTCACTCCTTTCTGTTTGCTTGTTTGTTTGTTTGTGAACAGTATTATGGAAAAACTCCTCGACGGATTTCGACGAAACTTGGTGGGGGGGGGTTTATGTATGGTCCAAGGATCATGCCATTAGATTTTGGACTTTGTCCCCCCCCCCCCCAAAAAAGAATTGTTAGAAAAAATTTTTTTTTTTGCATATCTACATGTTTTAAGTGATTTCCACCCCCCCCAAAACAAATTCAGAGAAAAAAATTTATTTTTGCATTTCTACATGTTTTCAGTGATTTTCAACCCCCCCCCCAAAAAAAATTGTTAGAGAAAAAAAATTTTTGCAACTTTTTTTCAACAAAATTTCGATTTCTTTTTTCTGCATTTCTACATGTTTTAAGTGATTTCCAACCCCCTCTCCCCCAAAAAAATGTTGGAGAAAAGAACTATAACTCTGTCAGCACTTGTGACATCATATTTAATGAATAAGATATAAGGTTCACTTGAGTGACCCAGCAGTATTGGCAGCGGAGGTTTTGCACTCTCCCGAGTGCTCCCCCTCTAGTTATTCACTGCATTTAAGGCCAGTAAGGCTCAAGAGCAGTAATAAACATTTTCATTTCATGGCCGGCAAATCTTGTTGGCATAATGATGTATTGACCAAGTTTACTGACTACTATAATGGAATCGATTCTGTCTCTCTCAACTTTTAAATTCCGATTCCATTATAGTCATCAGTAAACTTGGTCAATACGTCATTATGCCAACAAGATTCGCCGTCCATGAAATGAAAATGTTTATTACTGCTCTTGGGCCTTACTGGCCTTAAAAGCAGTGAATAATAGTAATAATACCGTGACCAAATTACCTTGTGACCGAATTAGTGACCAAATTACCTTGTGACCGTTTTACCGTGACCAAATTTCTTGTGACCAAATTGCCGTGCCCCTCTGGTTCTCCCTGGACTCACCGGGAATCGCAGGCTGTCACACACGAAGAAATTTGTGTCGCGGCGGCTTGCCAAATGACCGTGAACGCCAATAGCTTGACCACGTGACTTAGAGTCCTCCGTCTGACATCGTTTTACCGAGGAACACATGATC
This sequence comes from Eptatretus burgeri, assembly GCF_056783735.1. Classification (NCBI taxonomy): domain Eukaryota; kingdom Metazoa; phylum Chordata; class Myxini; order Myxiniformes; family Myxinidae; genus Eptatretus; species Eptatretus burgeri. Next base: position 35,841,465 of record NC_140970.1, on the reverse strand, counting down.
TCCTTATCGGGGAATCGCGCCTTCAGCGATTATACTCTTATCTTTATTAAATCATGATTAATGCAGCTGAGCTTTCTGCGAGCACAATGCGGACTGATACGAGAGCTCATTAGTGGGGGATTATAACCTCCATGCTAATCTACATACAGACATTGCTGGACCAATGGAAGAAAGGACAACCACAGGCAGATTGGAAATATAACAAGAATAATTTATTTACAATGAGTGACGAGGGGTACGGAAAGGAGGGAGGGGAACTTAAGAGCTTTAATGGTGTCAAGGGAAACCGGGGCAGGAAAAGGGGAGATGCATTAAAATGAGTGTAATCAAGGTATGTATTTATAAAGAAAAAGGACAGCAAATGTACAAGTTGCAGACT
>NC_140970.1:35831086-35836086 GCF_056783735.1 Eptatretus burgeri | reverse complement strand
TTTCATTAAATTTAAATAAACTAAAGATTGTAAAAGTCATATCAGTAAACAAATTCCGGAATTTATGCCATTTTCCGCAGTGTCTATTGCATTACCCTATAAATCACATTACCAGGGGCAAACTGAGCAGTCGGGCATTCTGGCACCGACCGAGGTCCCGGGCCATCAAAGGGCCCGTGCCCAATCAATAAATAAACAAATAAACAAACAAATAAATAAATAGGTGTTTCCGTTATCTAAAATAGGAGAGGAAGGCTTTTAGAACGTATATTTAAACATTGTATAATAATTGTTGAGGGTTTATAGTTGATTTTGATTCATTCTGGGAAAAAAATTCAGTAAAGCCATACACAGTGTTGCTGTTAAACTAAACAGTCAACATGCTTTAAACAAACAATGTCCCCCCTCCATCCCCTCCCTTGCCTCAAATGGCTGCACAGCTGACACTGCACATGAAAAGGCTGAATGCCTAAACTCCATGTTTGCTTCTAAATCTTGTGTCCAAGTCCATTGATTTCTGGACCTACCTTCTCCAGTTGCACCCAGCTGTCCCTGGACTCTGCGTCCTTTTCCCCTGACAAGGTGGAGAGTTTTCTGTCAAAGCTCGACTCAGATTCTGCAACCGATCCAGACGGCATCAGCCCACCTGATCTAAAAACTTGCTTTGTTGCTCTTGCTCACCCTCTATCTGTTCTATTCAACCTCTCATTTGCTCAAGGGTCATCTGCCATCTGCGGCAAACATTAGTGCTCTGCATAGAAAGGTGCAAAAATAGATCTCTGTAACTGCAGACCAAACAGCCTTGTCCCAATCATCAGTAAGGTTATGGAATCCATCATTGCTTCAGACGTCAAATCCTTCCTCTTTTCCAATGGTTTGATTTCTGATCATTGATTTGGATTGAGACCAGGTCACTCAACCCTGGATATGCTGCTTCTGCTCTCCCAACAATGGATGGAGATGCTCAATGCCAGACATGAAATCAGAGCCATCTCCCTCGACATATCGCCTGCCTTCGATATGGTCTGGCATGCTGCCCTGCTCACCAAACTCTCTTCCTATGGTATCCAAAGACATCTCCAATCATGGCTCACAGACTTCCAGTTGCAGCCAACGTGTGGCCCTTTATGAAGTTCTCTCATCCCCTCTTCCTGTCCAGGATGGAGTTCCTAATGGCAGTGTTCTGGGCACTGTTATTTTTCTGGTTTTCATCAGTGATCTCTATGACTCTTTGGAAAATCCTCTTTGTCTCTTTGCTGATGACTTCTTTTCACACTCTGCAGATCTGGATAAAATCACAAGCTGGTCCAACACGTGGAACATGTCTTTCAACCCTGACAAATCTCACACTCTCACTATGTCTCTCTGAAAGGACCGTCTGTAAGCCCCCTCCCCCACCCCGCGCCGCCCATCAACTTTCTCAACAATCCTCTTGAAGAAGTCCTTTCATTCAAGCTTCTGAATCTTACTATCTGCCATGATCTTTCCTGGGAACGCCACATTTCCAATCTAGCCTCCAAAGCCAGTCACCGACTGTGCATCCTCCATCGTACAAAGACCTTTCTTGGCCCACCTGAGCTGCTGAACACATACAAAGCTTTCCTCCACAGCCTGATGGAGTACTGCTCTCCCCTGTGGGCTGGGACTCCCACCTCTCACCTTTCGAGCTTCACGCTGTTGAAACCAAGGCATTCAGGATCATTGGTATCTCCCACGATATGGCTGAGTCTTTGGGTCTCTCACTCTCTCACCGCAGGCATGCCAGTGGTCTATTTGTCTTCTACCATATCCTCTCTGGCCTCCCCCCAACCCACCCACCCTGTCTGAGATTTGTCCCCTCCCCCCTCATATTTCCGCAGGGTGCTCAAAGTTTGCCAGCAACCCCCTTCTGGTAAAACGACCAAAATCAAGAATCATTGCTCACCTTCACTCTTTCATTCCTCTTTTCCCACCTTTGGAACAAACTCCCACACTCTCTTTAATCCTACTCTTTCCTCCATGTCTTCAAAACAGCTGTTCACCACCTCTCTTATCTTTCCCCATCCAAAACTATGATCTTTTCTACCCACGTGAATCCACCCCAACCCGACCTTCTTCGAATTCCCTGCTTTCCTTCCTGAAAGTCCCTGTCGAGTTCACCTTGTTTACCCTGTGTACCCCGCTCCATCCCTCTCCCTTCCACAGATCTCTTCATGTCTCTGTTCCCACTGTTTTGTTGCCCCCCCACCCCCTTTTCCTGCTTCCCTTGTTGTAAGTTCTGTGTGTTTGTAAACGGGGGTTGTACCCTCTTTGGCCAAAATAAATTATATATCATCTTCACACGTATGTTTTGTTAATCTTGTGGAGAAATACCGCAGTGTTCAACAGACGAGGGTGTGAATTGACTCCGTCGGTCTAAATGTCCCCCTCTCTCCTTTGTTTTACATCATACGGCTAAAGTGACCATTTGTGTTTCTCAGCAAAATATTGAGGGAAATGATAGGGAGAAATAATAATTTTGTCCATGTGTGCATTTTATTATGCACTCTTTCAAGCCGTTTGCCATGTTATATACTTATTACATACTTTACATTCCATTAACCTTGGACTGTAATGTATGTTCTGTACTCCGCAACACGAGGTGCACCAGTTTCTGGTTCGTACATTGCAGTGTATTTGCTTTAAATTCACAGTCTCATTATTATTATTATTCTACATATGTATGCACAAATGTTTGATTTATAATTATTTTTTATTTTTCATTAAGCGTCATTCAAAAATGTTATCTTTGGGGGTCCAAAGACCCCTTTTGCCTGAAGGCCCAGAATACCATCCGTCCGCCCCTGCACATTACATTAGTTCTTCATGCCTGTTGTTCGTGTCTGTTATGACATTGTTTAAAACAATAAGTTTCCTGTTTAGAATGATTTTCAATTTTGCTTGACTGGCAGGCAGACAGAGGAAAAAAAACCCATTATCTCACTCCTCTCTGTGCATGTGAAATCAGGACGAATTGGAAGCCAAAGCACGTTAAAACGAAAGACTTGTCTTCCTATCCCAATTCCGTCCGATTCGTATTCAAAATATAACATTGAATTTTAATAAGTTGTTCCTCGCTCAGAAAACTGATGAGATGGACGGGCGCTTTTTTGACATAAACCAATTGCTTCACCCCACTTTTTGCTTCACCTGCCCAGGGTAATAATTGTCTGAATACAGTGGCTTCAACACCTGACGAGTAAAAAGTCAAACATTGTACAGATATTATAATGAAAAACATTTTAGCATCTGCTAAGAAAAACATTATCAATGACTCGCTGAAGTACTCCGGTGTTGCCAGGGGAAATTCAATGAAATATATATTTCAATATTTCCTGCATGACTAATGTTGGCCTTATGGTTTTGTCTGAATTTCCAATCTTGAGTGTTGCAAAATGTGCTTGGCCCACTGTCCTATCTTTAACTTCTTTTTATTAATTATCTTTTTCAATGCAAGAAATCACTACAATGTCGACATGCGATTTTCACAAAACATATTATTCAATCCCTCCTTTGGGGGGGGAGGGGGAAACAAAACAACGCAGGCAGTGTATTGGCACAAAACCCGATCGAGGCCTGAAGGGCAATTATCTGTTTTTAATTTTTTATCACTTTTTAAATTTTTCAATTTTTTTGATCCAAACATAACCCTCGACCTTCTCTGGATGAAAGCGGAGGCCATGCAAAGTTTGGTTGCACCGATTCCTGCAGGGTCTGAATGTATGAATAAACAAACAAACAAACACATACACAAACTTTGTTCTTTACATATTAAATGAGACATTTTAAATGTGACTCAGAAAGATTTACTTCATTCTTTGTAATTGATGAACCTGAATTTAATTCAGACCAACCTATAGGAACTAATGTATAGAGATAAGGTGCCTCCTTATCCTCCTCACAATTATATCCTAAGGTGCCTCCTTATCCTAAGGTGCCTCCTTATCCTATGCCTCCTCACAATTATATATCGGCATTCTACGGACAGTTCCTTGTATTTCATGGAAGAGTTTCTGCTCTGACATGCACTGTCAACTGTGGGTCCTTATGTAGAAAGGTGTTTCTTTCTAAATCATGCCCAATCATTTGAATTGGCCACGAGTGGACTCCAATCAAGTTGTCGAGATATCTCAAGGATGATCAAAGGAAATTGGATGCACCTGAGCTCAATTTAGAGTGTCATAGCAAAGGGGTTGAATGCACAAACATTTCAGCTTTTCATTGTACACAACTCCTTCCCAATTCCATAGCCAGGTGATGCATGACGTCATCACCGGGTATCGAAGGAAGGGAGTACTCAGTTTTTACTCTGTTTTCTTTCTTGTTTGTTTGTCCAGGCGATATCTTAACCATCCTTTGAACTCGGAAGCTGAAATTTGGAGACAAAAGTGAAGATGTGGCTTGGCAAAAAGATATTTTTTTTATTTTTTGATTAATCAACTAATTGATTAATTACTTAATTATTATCGATTTATTAATTACTTATTTATTTTATTTCTCACCCCTGGAAATATCTCAGCCACCTTTTGAGCTCGGAATCTGATATTTGGACATGACAATGACCAAGTGATTTGGCTATAACGAGTACTTTTGATTTATTGTTTTTCAATTAATCGATAAATCATTCATTTTTCGATTAATGAGTTAATTTTCACAAAGTTTCAGATTCAGATGAAACATTAGTAGTTTAGGCATGCTCTTCAGCAATTGATTGAGAAATTAATTATTTTACAATTATTTATTCATTTTAATTCTGCAATTAATCAATCAATAATTGTACACCGCTCCCTTCCAATTCCGACTCCATGTGCTGCAAGGTGGCATCGCCGGGCGCCACAGGTGTCCCAGCGATGTCGTACGCAAGAGGATTGTTAACTATTTATTTATTTGCCATGGGGGCGGTGGACTTTGAACGTATCGCTACTTGTTTTTAATTAGTTTGTAAAAAGTTTCTAAAGAAAAAAATTCCGCTGACATTATGG
>NC_140970.1:35648586-35826086 GCF_056783735.1 Eptatretus burgeri | reverse complement strand
GTACTGGTTCCGATTTTCAAGAATAAGGGTGATGTGCAGAGCTGTGGAAATTACAGAGGGATAAAGTTGTTAAGCCACACCATGAAGTTGTGGGAAAGAGTAGTGGAAGCTCGGTTGAGAGGAGAGGTGATGATTTGTGAGCAGCAATATGGGTTTATGCCAGGAAAGAGCACCACTGATGTGATGTTTGCTTTGAGAATGTTGATGGAGAAGTATAGGGAAGGCCAGAAAGAGTTACATTGTGTGTTTGTGGATTTAGAGAAAGCTTATGATAGGGTGCCAAGAGAGGAGTTGTGGTATTGTATGAGGAAGTCGGGAGTGTTGGAGAAGTATGTGAGGATCATGCAGGATATGTATGAGGACAGTGTGACAGCGGTGAGGTGTGCGGTAGGAATGACGGACCGGTTTAAGGTTAAAGTGGGATTGCACCAAGGATCGACTCTGAGCCCTTTCCTGTTTGCAATGGTGATGGACAGGTTGACGGACGAGATCAGACTGGAGTCTCCATGGACCATGATGTTCGCGGATGACATCATGATCTGTAGGGAGAGTAGGGAGCAGGCTGAATCGAGCCTTGAGAGGTGGAGGTATGCACTGGAGAGAAGGGGAATGTTAGTCAGTAGGAGTAAGACGGAGTACATGTGCGTAAATGAGAGGGAGGGTGGTGGTATGGTGCAGTTGCAAGGAGTTGAGGTGGGGAAGGTGGATTGGTTTAAATACTTGGGATCAACTGTCCAAAGTAACGGAGAGTGTGGGAGAGAAGTGAAAAAGAGAGTGCAGGCAGGATGGAGTGGGTGGAGAAGAGTTGCAGGAGTGATTTGTGACAGAAGGGTAGCTGCAAGAGTGAAGGGGAAAGTATACAAGACGGTAGTGAGACCAGCTATGTTGTATGGTTTGGAGGCGGTGGCGCTAACAAAAAGACAGGAAGCAGAGCTGGAGGTGGCAGAGTTAAAGATGCTGCGATTCTCGTTGGGAGTGACGAGGATGGATAGGATAAGAAATGAGTGTATTGGAGGGACAGCGCAGGTAGGACGGTTTGGAGACAAAGTGAGAGAGGCGAGATTGAGATGGTTTGGACATGTGCACAGGAGGGAAACGGAGTATATCGGGAGAAGGATGTTGAAGATGGAGCCGCCAGGCAGGAGGAGAAGAGGAAGGCCAAGGAAGAGGTTCATGGATGCGGTGAGGGCGGACATGCGGGTGGTTGGAGTGTCAATGGAAGATGTGGAGGATAGAGCAAAATGGAGACAGTTGGTCCGCTGTGGCGACCCCTAGCGGGAGCAAGCCGAAAGAGGAAGAAGAATAATAATAATGATAATAATAAGAGGTTTTCCGATGAAGGAAGTCTCAACTCTTATAGCTATGTCATGTGACAATGGCACATGTTCCCTGGTATCATAACAGTGAAGGAGCGTATATTTCTCATTGCTATGTCTATTATATGTTGTTAAACGTCTGGTATATCTGAGAAATCCATGATATTAAATTGTTATGTTTGTTGATAAAATACCCTTAATTAAATTGTTCTCTGTTTAACAGTAGAGTGTAGATTGTGTCAATGTAGCCTGGGATGATGTTAATGGTTCAACAGGTCTTGTATAACATTGCAAGTTTGAGCTATTGCTGCTGACTACTTTGAAGAGAACAGACGGGGAGAATGTGTTGATGAGATGGATGTCTCGGTGTCGTTATCTCACTAACAGAACCCTTTGTCTGACTGTGGTGTGAGCTTAAAACACTGTGACACTGCCGCAACTGCTTGTGTTGATGGGGACACTGATAAATTATTAGATTTGCTTTAAGCAAATGTTTAGGTTTTAATGAAAATTTGTTTGTATTTTTTTTTCCCCTGCAATCTCCAGAAACCTCTTGTCAAACCAAGCACAATCGAGTCGAGTGAAAAGAGGCAATTGCAAAACATGCCAGAGCGTCGTGAAGGGGATCTGGTCTGTGGTGAGAGTAAAATAAATGAGACTACAACATTTGCTCAAAACAGCAACGACTCAGCACCAGGAGCAGGAAAATTGGACAAATTATTTGAAAATTCCAAGGAGAGCAGCAGCCTCCAAGCTTATCCAACGAGTTGTTTGGATCCACCAGAGATTATGAACAAGCCTGTGCTTGTCATCCAAGATGAAAATGATTCCTGGAAAACCTCTTTTTGTCCAGACATCATTCTTGGTCAAGGTGAGTCGAGGCCATTATTGTAACCGAAACGAATTGTGTAAAAAGACAAACTTGAATATTTCTCTCTAAAATGCATGAATCAAGATGCTGAAAATGGAACTGTCATTTGTAACTGTCATTCGATACTCGCCAAAACAGGGTTGGGGTTGCAATGTTTTACAATGATAATTAAATGTAGTTGCATTTTATTTTTTTCATTTGCTGCAACTCTGTACTGCTATGTTTTGAGCAAAATTCAACATTCCTCTTGTATTTTATAACATAAATTATGTTGGTGTTGGTTTTCATTCTAAGCTAAATGCTCTTTTCCCATTCCGGAATAGTACACCATCGAGTTTTTGCATCCATCGGCATGTTACGGCTTGTATAGTGTGAGTGAGCTGGCATTTCACTCTCGAAGGCAAGACATAGTTGCCTTTACAGAATTTCTTGAGAATTTCACTCAAATTGCTTTTGCCGCAACTCTTTAAGGACTAAGGGATACACATATAATATGTCCCTAACCTTCAAAGTGGTGTATCTCCGATATTTTCCCTGCAATTTTAGATAACTTCATGTTTGTACATTGGTAAACATTGACGCTAACTAACACTGGGTAAGAGCTTTTGGCGTTTCCATAATTTTTCTTTTTTGTTGTTGATGAGAAAAACTTGTATTTTTTTCATCATGCAAACTCTTTGAATTTCAATTTGTATTTCATATATAACACCTAAGTGGCTGAATACTTTTACAACCAGTGAATTTTGATTTGTACATGTTTTTTGTAGGTATTCTTGACATGTCTTACCAAAGTCTTACCTAACATGACATGTCTTACCTATAACCTTCAACTATAACAGTGTTCAGTTTGATCTCTTCAATTATGAATAAAAAAGTTCATTTGGAAAAATTGTTTCTGCATAATTTGTAATCCATCCAGATTTTCCCACCCAGATTTCTGTCAATGGCAAATCCTTCTGGATTTGGTGATGACCAACTTCCCCACCAATGTCTCATGCTCTTCCTCTGCTCCAATTGGTTCATTTCGTCACGTGCTTGTGAACGCCAACATCTCTATCCATTCTCAGAGGACAGCCTCAGCATCTGCGAGTCTGACATTTCACTCGGGAAAACTGGCAGGGACAGCAAGCAGCCATCACACGTCAGGACTCGTCTCCTATATCTACTTCCCCTGATATTTACTCAGCTTGGAAATTCTTCCCAGGCACCTGCTCTTCCTTATGCACAGGTTAATCCAATCTCAACTTCAGTTATGATACACATCCTCCCGCCCATGGTACACTAAATCCTGTTGCGAGGAAAACAACTTGTATTTTCTTCCTGGAAGGAAAACCCAACTGAAGGCAACCTCAGATCATTCCACAAAGCCTGCAAGAAGTGTGTGTCTACTCTCAGGAGACACAGAAAACTACATCTCTCCAACCTCAAGAAAAACTTACAAAATTGCCTTCCTCCTCTAAACCCTGGTGGCACTTTGTTAAGTCTTTCTCTTGAGTATGCTCCCCTTCCACCCCTTCCTCACTTCAAATGGCAACACAGCTGATGCCGCTCCTGAGAAGGTGGAGTGCCCCAATCCTGTGTTTGCTTCCACATCTTGTGTATCCATCCCCTTGCTGTCTGTACCAACCCTTCCCAGTCACACCCAACTGCTGCTCAACTCTGTGTCTTTTACATCTGAGCTGTCTGACCAAACTGAGCAACTGGGCAAGAAGGACCTGAGACAGGAAGGTGACTAAGAACCCAATGACTACTCTGACAGAACAGGGTTCCTTGGCTGCGATGGGAGAACCTGCCAGAAGAACAACAATTTCTGCAGCACTTCACAAATTAAGGCTTAATCAGAGAGTGGCGAGATGGAAGCCACTTTTGAGAATAAGGCACATGACTGCCTGGAGTTTACAAAAAGGTATGTGAACAACTCTGAGAGCATGAGGCAAAAGATTCTGTGGTCTGATGAGATGAAAATTGAACTCTCTGGCCTGAATGCAAAGCGCTACATCTGACGGAAACCGAACACAGCTCATCACCCATCAAACACCATCCCGACTGCGAAGCATGGTGGTGGGAGCATTATGCTATATTGATGCTTTTCAGCAGGAGACTTGTCAGGGTAGAGGGAACAATGAATTTACACAGCCACAGGCAAATCCTTGAGGAGAACCTGCTTCAGAGTGCAAAAACCTTAGACTGCAGCGAAGATTTACATTCCCACAGGACAATGACCCCAAGCATACAGCCAAAGCAACAGTGGAATGGCTTCAGAACAAGAACCACAAAGTCCTTGAGTGACCCAGCCAAAGCTCAGACTTAAATCCCATGGAGAATCTGTGGAAAGACTTGAAGATTGCTGTTCACCGACACTCCAAATCCAACTTGACAGAGCTTGATAAAATCTGTAAGGAATGGGAGAAAATCCCCAAATCCAGATATGCAAAGCTGATAGACTCGAAGCTGTAATCACTGCCAAAGGCACATCTTCAAAGTATTGCCTAAGGGGGTTGAATAGTCATGTAAATTATATATTTGTTTCATTAATTTTCAATGAATTTGTAAAAAAAAAAATTCTAAAAGCATGTTTTCACTTTATCATGATGGGGTATTTTGTGTAGATCGGTGACAAAATAAATCTCAATTTAATCCATTTTAAATTCAGGCTGCAACAAAATGTGAAAAAGTCAAGGGATATACTTTCTCAAGGCACTGTAGAGGTAGAGCAAGAATGGCACAACAGGATTTTAAAATAAACATAGGGGCAATACCCATGGGCGCTCACCTTATCGTGGCTGGATAAGATAACCAGGGAACCACGGGTAGGCATGGATTACCCACAAAATATGTAACGGAGAAGAAAGTAAATACCCATGGATTTTTTTTGTTTAATGCCGTGAGCAAACTTTGGTGTCTCACGGGTGATGAGGGTTATGGTCAAGTTTCATCGAAATTATGTGTGTAGTTTCGTAGAAGAAAGCAAATACATAATTTGAGGGGAAACCCTCCCCTCCCCACCTCCGCTGTAAACCCCCTTAGACACTGTTTTTTTGTTTTGCTTTGTTTTTAATGATGTGTACAAACTTTGGTACATCATGTGACGAAGGTAGTAGTCAAGTTTCATCGAAATTGTGTGTAGTTTCTGAGAAGAAAGCAAACACATATTTTGGAGGGCAACCCCCATAAGACCCCCTTTGGGCCGATTTTAAAAATAAATAAATATATTTTTTATTTTAATTTTATGTTGTTTTTTTTTTGATGCCATGAACAAACTTTGGTACATACACGGTGATGAATATTCATCAAAATTTTATTTGTAGTTTCAGAGAAGTTGCAAGTATTTGTGGACAGACAGACTGATGGACAGACGATGCGCCATCCCATAAGCTCCCCAGAACTATCTTCCAGGTGAGCTAACAAGGGCACTGATGGCATTTTGACCCATCACTGCAGCAGGATCAAGGTACAGAAAACCTGATGAAGAGGAATTAAAGTAAGACAGGAGAGGAGTTGAGGCTACGGTCTCTCGGTACCTTTGCACACTTGCCCGAATACGCTACCAATACGTTTGGGGGGAATGCTCCATGGTGTGGTACCCCCTTGACAGCTGGTGTGTCGTCTCTTGCTTCGGGCAGCTCACGTCGAGACTGTGGGCGTGAAGGAGGGGCTTCAGTTTGGAGGGTGGAGTCCAGAGCTAGTGTACGGAGTGGTAGGCGGGACCAGGTGGGTGGGTGGAGTCAGCGTCATGTGGGCAGAGAAGAGGAGGAGGAGGAGTTCAGTGATGACAGAAGGCGGAGTCGAGGTGACGACGACAGAGGCGGAGTCGAAGTCCAGTTTGAGCGGGAGAGGCAGGACAGAGCAGAGCGTGAGCGAAGGCTCTACTCAGACCTTTATAGGCTCTGTGGTGCGGGGTGGGGGGCCACCCCGAAACGTGGTGTTGTCACCTGAATCGGGCACTCTGATTGGCCCCGACCCCCTGCGTGGCCCGGCTGCAATGGCCGGAAACAGCAACGTTCCATTTACGGCAAGGTGACCCCGAGCTGTAAAAATGTCCCGCTCCGACCTCACGACAGGACACAAATCACCCACACCGAACTCCGCCCCATGAATTACCCTGCAAGAACCCCCAAGCTGCGCCCTGATGACCAACCGAGTGTGGAGTCGGTCCCGCATGTCCGCCCGGGTGCCCTGACCAGCGCTGGTCAATGTGCCTGCTCCGTGTGCGCCAACATGGCCTGAGCTGTACAACATGCCTCCGCCCAATCGCAGCTTCGCTGGCCATAGAGGCGAGAAGGTAAGATGTTACGGCGAACCCATGCACAGACAGTAAGATGTGTCCATTCGTGCCCTGCTCTGTATGATAAAGTGTTGCGAGCGACGCACTGGTCTGCCTTCAAGCATGTTGTGTACAGTGCTCGTGGATCTGCCATTACACACATGGCCAGGCTCGTGTTTGCCTGATTCTGCTATCGTGTGTGCGGGGCGAAACCCGATCGATATAATTAGTCCAGAAATGGGTTGAAAAGTACGTGCCGCCCCTATCATGCACAACGTGGTGTGGTGTTGCCTTTCATTTATCGGTGTCGATTGAGGGATCGCTTGAGGTCGGGAGCTTTGTGCTGTCGATGCTCATGTGGTGTTTGAGCACCCTTTCTGAGGTGCTGTTTCTTCCATCTCCTCGGTACGTGTTCCGTGCAGCGTGGGTGTCGTGTTGAGTGTGTTTCCTGTCCATTTAGTTGAAATTACCGCTGTGCATGTGTTTGGCTGGCTGTGTTTTCTACAGAGGGGTGGGAGTGTAATGCCTGCTTAGCCTTTGCTGAGGACCCATCTCACAGCGAAGGGTGCACATGGCTCAGATTTACCTCAGGAATAATCAGAAAAGAAGAGTAGGAATGACGTTAGAAATGAAATGAAGAAGAAATGATGTAAGCAAACTGAGCTATGAGATCCTCGCAACGCATGCTCCTGTTGTCCCGCTAGACAAAAGGGAAGGGACTATCTTCACGTATATCAATGGAATAACTGTCTTGGGACCACGAGCTGTTGGATGCAGGCTGTTCAGAGAACTGCAATGTATATATATATATATATATATATATATATATATATATATATATATATATATATATATATATATATCAGAAAGGGCGTTGTGATCAGATTCAGGAGAGTCAAGATACTTTCACAGATTGGGCAAAATATTGGCAGATACAGTGTAACAAACAAATGTAAAGTGTTGTGGATGGGGAAAAAGAATTAAAATAGACGTTACATGATGCAAGGGGCAATTTTGGACAATCACACAGGAGAAGAATCTGGAGGTGGTAATAGATATGGGGGGGGGGGAGCAGACAACCCCCGACCACGCCTTTCCCCCTCACCTCTTTTTTTTGTCAGTTTCTGGGTTGGCTTCTTCCTTTTCTGTTTCATCCCCGCTTTTTCCTTCTTCTTCTTGCTGTGTTTCAGCTTGTGTGCAGCTCGTTCACCCCATGTGCCCTTTTCCACCTACCTTTGATCTCATTTCCACTCTCACCTCTCCTCTGCTGTTGGTGTTTCCCCCTTTCCACTTTGTTCCATTCCATTCTGCTATAGCTCTTCCAAGAGCGACGACCATAGATACAATTTTTAAAATTGTTATTCTCTTAATAACCGACCTGGTTGAGACCTTGTTCACGATGCAAATGCATTCTTTGCTCAGGTGCATTTAGCGACCAAATTGCTTTAAGCACGGTCATTTTCAGAGTAAATCTCTGGTACCCTCGAGCTATATGCTAGCTGCGGCTGTGGTTGCAGCTGTGGCCAAGCGGTTGACACTGGAATATCCTTGTGACAAATTATACCACAATGTTTGTGCCTTACAAAAGTATATGCGCAATAAGTTTATAATAATGTTGAGCTGTCATGCTTTCCGCACAACACTGCTATCTGATTGTTTTGGCAGAATTGGAGAAAAACATGGATTTTCCTGAAGTACTGGCAGATCAGAAGCAAGAAAACTGTGGTGATGAAGATGAAGGAATATATGAAAATTTGGAGGAATACATAAGATACGATGATGTTGTGGGGACACATGGAGTATCAGAGAGAATGAACACTGAGGTAATTCACATGGTATATCAATAGCTTGCAGTGTGTGGCACCTGATGAGGCACAAACGTTAGCCACCCTATCTCTACCCTTACATTGGCCTGTTATTTTTGCTCCACTTTGCATTAGCACCACATACCAAAACAAGAAAAAGAGCAATCAGAGATTGCCGACCCTTGCCATGACTTGTTTTGTGTGGTGTTTTTTGTGTGTTGTTTATGTACTGGTTTGTTAAGTAATTAATAAGATACATAGCTAGAACTGCCACTTTATAACTGCTGGCAGTGATGACCGGGTTCCAAGGCGTCCCACTTTGATTGGTCACCTGACTCTGACCCATGACTTCTTATTATTCATTTGAATTTGGAATGGGATTAAAATATATTCAATTCAAATCAAATGGAAGACCAAATAGGTACAGTCTTGCATTGGAGTAATCAGAAGGAACCCAAACAAGCAAAAAGCAAAGATTAAGTCATCAGGAGCACCCTGGATGGGATTCACATTTCAACTGCTACTCCTCTACCCTCAAACCAATCCAGGCACAGCCAAATGAGCTTTATTCAAAAAAAAATATATATATATATATATATATATATATATATATATATATATATATATATATGTATCAAAAAGAGCCCAGATCAAAAAAAATCCAATAATTCTGGCTGCCAGACCATGTGTCTGATCCAGTTGAGATTGACAATATGTATTCCCCATCACTACTGGATCGTATTTGTGAAGTTTCACATCAATTGATTAAGTGGTTCCAGAGAAAATATTATTTAATATTTTCTTCAATCCAATATGGCTGCCAAACAATGTGACCTATCAATTATTCCTGAACAAACTTGTGCACCCAAGGCTTGGGGAACATTTGTGTGAAGTTTTCCCTCGACCTGTCCAGCCGTTTTGGAGAAGATTTTTTTTATCGGTTTTAGGGTAAATTCAATATGGCTGCCAAACCATGTGATCGATGACATCATGTGTGTGAACCTTTTGTTCCTCATGGATAGGCAGTCATGCATGTAAAGTTTCGCCATAATCTGATCAGTCACTATAGAGAAGAGTTATGAAGGTTTTTATTTTTTTTAACAATATGGCTGCCGAATCACGTGACGTTATATTTTTTTTCTGTGGACCATTTTATCTCGACATAATCCTCAAAATTTTTCATACCGATCTGATGTAGCGTTCTGCATATGCAATAATGATGTCTTAATGAAGGCACCTAAGACATCATAAAAAAATCACAATCCCCATGAGGAGTACTTGTGTGCCAAGTTTCAATTTTTTTTCCTTGCTGCTGTTTCAGAGATAGAGGTCCAAAGTTTTTTTTTCCTGTTTTTCCAACATGGCTGCCACACCATGCGACCTATGACATAATTATCAATACAACATTCTACATGAGTCGTCGCTCCTATGGTGAAAATTTTGTCTCAATCCGACAAGTGGTTGTGAGAAAATTCTCCCCTCTACCAATCCTCTTGATGAAGTTGTCATTCAAACCCCTGGGTCTCACTATCAGCCATGATCTTCCTTGGACAAACCACATTTCAATGTTGGCCTCCATCCTCTGTCATACAATGTCCTTCCTTTGTACACCTGAACTCCTATTCTCCGACAAAGGCCTTCATCCATAGCTTGATGGAGTACTGCTCTCTGCTCTGGGCTGGCTCTCCTGCCTCACATATTGCTCAGCTTGAGTCTCTGGACACCAAGGCCTTGATCATTGGAATCTCCCACGCTGAAGCTGAGTCTATGGGTTTATCACTTCACCATTGCAGACATGTCGGTGGTCTTCTACCACCTCTTTTCTGGTCTTGTACCCACTGCTCTTTCTGTGGTTTGCCCCCCACAGCTTTATGCAGAGCTCACACAGTCTACCATCAACCCTCTTCTGGTGAAACTACCTAAATCCAGGATCACTGCTCATCTTCACTCATCTGTTCCTCTCTTTCTTTCCCCCCACCTGTGGAATCAACTTCCACATCCTTTCAATCTCATTCTTCCCTCCAGGTCTTCAAGACAGTTGTTCACCACCATCTCACATTATTTCCAATCCAAAACCATGATCTTTTCTACCCTCGATAATCCCATCCAAATCCCTCCTAATTTCCAGTTTTTCCCTCCTTGTAGTTTCCTTTTCTATGCTTGCGTGTTTTGCATCCTGTTTTTATCTGTTACCTCTTGAACCATTCAATTTACTAGAGCTCTTCCACAAGCATCGACTGTGTATACAAAAAAAGAAGAAAAAAAAATTGATTGCGTCACCTCACCCAAACTTGTTCTGTTCGTGTTTTATAGTACGTATTATATAGACGTACTCGCGTTCTAATTGTACCTACTTTATAGACGTACTCGCATTCTAATTATACATACTTTACAGACGTACTCACATTCTAATTGTACATACTGTACTTAATAGATGTACTCAAATTCTGATTATGCATACTTTATCGACATACTCGCTTTCTAAATGTACATACTTTATTAATGTACTCACATTCTAATTGTACATTCTGTATTGAAGTACTCACATTCTAATTGTACATGCTGTTTCGAAGTACTCACATTATAATTGTACGTAACTTATAGACATGCTGACATTCTAATTGTACACACCTCATGGAGGTAGAGGTGCTGGTTGAAGAAAGAGAACTACTGGCTACCACTAGGTGGTGCTTGTAAGTAACCTACCTTTGCAAATTCTGTGCAGGCAGACAGACAAACAAACAAGAAGAAATCATGCAGAGAGCACGATACTTGCAAAATCCATAAAACAAATTTGACCTGAAAAATAATTGGTGATTGAATTCAATGACCAAATATGCAACAATTCTTCAAATTACAAGTTAATTGGATAAATATTAACAATTTTAGAAATTCGGCCTATGTTGACCTTTTGGCCTATGTGGACCTGAACAACATTGGCAAGTTGAATTCAGTGGCCTGAAATATAAATCCTCTTCAAATTTCAAGTTAATCAGATGAAAATGGAGGATTTTAGAAATACCATCTTAGTTGTTGACCTTGGGCCTATGTTGACCTTTTGGTCTTTGTTGACCACAAAAATAATTGACTGGTTGAATTCAGTGACTAGAAATGGGAAAATATTGCCCAATGAAGGTGTGCCACGTTGGTGCAGATCTATCCCAACAGACTCACAGCAGTAATCGCTGTGAAAGGTGCTTCCACAAAGTATTTAGTTGGGGGGGGGGGGGAGTGGACACATCTTACCAAGATATTCTAGTTTTGTATTTTTAAAGAATTTTCTGAAATTTGTAGAATTTGTTTTTTACTTGCAAGTTGTGGGTTTCAATGTGTAAATAATTGTGGAAAAAGTCTAATTGAATGCAATTTAATTCCAGGCTATAAGGAAACAAAAGGTGAAAATTTTGAAAGGGGGTGTCGACTTTCTGTCGGTAATATATATGGAGAGAGAAACAGAGACAGAGAGATAGAGATAGAGATAGAGATAGAGATAGAGATAGAGATAGAGATAGAGATAGAGATAGAGATAGAGAGAGAGAGAGAGAGAGAGAGAGAGAGAGAGAGAGAGAGAGAGAGAGAGAGAGAGATAGAGAGAGAGAGAGAGAGAGAGAGAGAGAGAGAGAGAGAGAGAGAGAGAGAGAGAGAGAGAGAGAGAGAGAGAGAGAGAGACCCGATCACATCTCTCACACGTAATTGGAGGGAATAACCACCTCATCTAATCAATTAAGCCTGGCATTGGCTTAGCGGTTAGGGTGGTGGCTTGGGATTCTACGATCCTGAGATTGAGTCCCTTTACCTGATGAATTAACACCAGAGGGTTGACTCAGCCTGTCATCCTTCCGAGGTTGGCAAAATGAGCACTTGTATACTGCTAATAGGGGCACTGCATCAGCGGCAGAGCTGCGCCCCTAACCACTGATGCAACCAACAGGCAAAAAGGCTGTATGTGATGGGAACCTAATCAATACCCCAAGCAGCTAGGATTATCAAGTAAATAACTACACTCTTCTTGCCAAAGAAAGCTGCATAAAGCAACCAAGAAAAGCTACACAAGGTAAGCCCCTTGCTGTTTGGAACCCTTCCAAAGTTCCTCTGCAGTTGCAGACATTCACGAGCTGTACATACATGAGAATCCCAATGCCTCACACTCCCCCTCAGCCACTAGACCGGTTTCATCAATTGTTGGTGAGTCATCAATGACAGCACAGACAGAAACAGACAACACCAAGGCTCCCAAGCATATACCATGTGCAATGCCTACAGCAGTTAACATATAAAGAACAAGACCCACTCAAGTCTCTCACCCGTAATTGGAGGGAATAATCAATCAGCTCTCATCTACTCAATTACTCCTGGTGGCTAGGATTATCAAGTAAATTAACTTGCATGTGTATGTTGCAATAGCTACAATGCGTTGTCGCTCTGGACGAAAATCATGCCTTCTTGCAGCAATTTGGGTTGCTTCCAACATTTTTTGCCACCACTGCAGTACCTTTGCACAGTACAACCTGTTTACTTCATTATCCTGGGGCACAGGTTTGTGCAGCATAAGATCATGACGGGGGAAGACTTGATGTGCATCACCTTTTTTGTTCTATGGCTGGAAGTGATTTTTCTTTTGGTGATTGTGGTGACTGCCTGGAGTGTTTGGACAATTTGTCATCTCAACTGTGGATCAAATTAGTGTACCCGTTTTTCACTCTCATGTCAGGATGCACTCCATGAAGATATCATGTTTGCATTGTCAATTCTGTAGAAGGGTCATGCATACCAATCAACATGCATGTGAACAACTGGTCACAAGTCACCATATATTGCACAAACCAATTTTGCACAAATATTCCTTTTTCCCAATTTTTTGGTCATTATTTAAAATGTGTTTATTTGGGAAATGTTCAATCCATGTAAAAGCAATGTCGCATTTCCACTGCAAAATGGAATCGGCCTCCATAGCGTGTGTTCCTCATCGTTTGTGGTAGCTAGTCGACTTTCATCTGCAGTATCTTCAACATCCACCAACCTATATGTTGTTCACTCACCTACATGTAGTTTCATGTGAAGGAGAATGACACCCTGAACCCCGCACGAATATGTTGATGAATCTTCTGTGGACGTTTTTCCAGAAAAATAACATAATAGTTTGTAATTGCACAAATGGCTGTCCAAAAGGGAAAAACTCACTTGCAATGTGTTTTGGACCATTGCTTCGATGAAACTGGCAGCAGTACTTGTACATTGCTACCACCTATGGAGGAAGGTTGGTATCACTATTCAGCAACATCGCATGTGAAAAGCTGTCAGCATTCATGCACAAAACTTTTGAAATGGCCCTCACAGGTCCACTGAGAATTTTTAGAGAGGATACTAGTTAGTCAAAGAAAACGTTTTTGTCGAGCTCCAGATCGTGTTTTGGACCAAGTTCTTGCCTTTTCAAAGTAAAATGTAAGGATGAATTTAAACAATCATTATGATGCAATCTTCTGGGTGGGAAGTGAGTAGTTGGCTCGTCCAATGATTGACATTCTTTAACCATGATCCTGAACTGCCCAACCCTTCCTCGATTGAACTTCAAAGTCATTGATGAAAAGAGTAGGAAGGTAAGTTGGAGGGTGGTCATTGTGGGGTGTACTGATAAAGGTGGTGGTTGTGATTGGAGGCAGGCCTTATGTCCTTATTAAGTGGGAGTGTCCTTATTCTTACTAGAAACTTATAAGATTACAAACCAATCACAAAATTACCTTTGGTACATAAATAGTTTTGTAAGAGGATTTATTTTATCAATTTATCTTGTAATTTATTTTAGCAATGGTCAAGGCTTTGTTTAAAATATATATTTTTATATTTAACAATAAAGTTGCAGAATTATTCCTTCATCTGTGATATGTGTGAACGTTTAGTAATAGAAATACAGATGATAAGGGATGGAGTGTTCAACTAGATTAAATTACTGGTGAAAACAGGGTTAGTAAATGTAAGATTAGATTTATAGACAAAGTTAATGTGATGTGAAAATGACACTGGCATGATGGGCCAAATGGCTTGGAGTTGACTGGCAGGAAACATCAATAATGCACAAGGTGATGAACTTTATGAGTACCACTTGTAATTAACTTTGTGAGGTGAAGGGTCATGATTAAATTGCACGCATTCTGTCCAATTATTTGAAATACATTGCTGTGCATTGCTAAAAAGAAATAGTGTTTGCAACATTTAATTTGTATTAGCACTTGGAAAGGAAATCAGGGAAAATATTCCAATTAAAATGTTAATATGATCACTGTGTATTGATAACTTGTTCTGCACATACATGACACCATACTGTATATGCACACAGTCGATATCCCCTCCTATCCTCACACTGCCCCTCCCCCCCCTCCACCCACCATCTCTCCATCCTTTATTCCCCCCATGCCTAAAGTAATAAATAGATGGCTGAAATACAAATGAGTACAGACACTCGATGGAATAACGGGTATATCAAACCACGCAGGGTACTGGAATGGCAATGTATCACAGTGATATTTCTGAAAATGATACTTGCCTGTAACAAAGCACTGTATTGTTTGCTTTAAGTACTTTTACGACATCAATATGAAGTTTAATTTGTCTTCTACTTTACAGAAATTTGACAAAAACCCATTGAAGGAAAAAAGTCATTCCAAAAGTGGTTTAGACATTGAAAAAAAGAACAATGCATCTGGTGGTTGCAAAAGTGGAGAAAACGGAGTCTCTGCTCCTAAAAAGAACATAAAGACACTGTTGTTTGATTTCTTCAAAATTGAATCGGCGAACTGCAACATGAGCTGTAACCACGATGTTCCACTTGTAAGAAAATATTCGGATTGTACCGAGAATATGAACAAGCAGATGCTGCTTGTGGAAGATGACTCAGATGACTGGAGGAACGCATGCTCTGTGTTCAAACCCTGCCATGGTGAGTTAATGCCGTGATCATGTTCGTGGATTTAACTTGTGGTGTAAGCACCACACAGCATTAGTCGCTGGTATGTAAGACTTATTCCAAATTTCACTTGTGTTCCACTTGGGGGGGGGGAATTCATTTTATTACCTCTGCCAGCGAAGGTGGACAAAGGTTATGTTTTTACCCCTGTCTGTGAACAGGTCTCTCAAAAAGTTGTGGATGAAAAAATGAAATTTGGTCAGCAGGTTTGGTGTGTGGCAAGGGTGAAATTATTTGATTTTGGTGAAGATCCGGATTCGGATACTAGAATTTTTTAAGTGATTCTTCACCATTGAGAGGGAGGGCTAAAAACGATATCTAGCACAATATCGCAAATAATTGTGTATGGGTTTAGCCAAAACTTGGTGGATGAGTTGGGTGTATGACAAGGAAGAATTGATTCGATTTTGGTGAATATATGAATCCGGATCTGATAATTTAAATTTTTTTTACGAATGATTCTTCACCATTGAGAAATGAGGCCAAAAACGATATACTGTACAGTAGTAGAGCACAATATCTCAAAAAGTTGTGGATGGATTATGAGAAAACCTGGTGGATGAATTGGTAGGATGAGGAGAACATTCCGATTAAATTTTGGTTCAGGTCGGCAGGTCTGGTCTGTCAGGGGGTTACAAACCGTAAACTGTTCAGCCTAATGGAGGTATGCGCTCCACCGAGTGACATTTTAGTTTTAAATGTTTTTTCATTTTTTATGTGCATACAAAATATTGGCTCAATATGTTGGATGTGCCAATTAAATCTCTATTATAATACCAAGCTTGCACACTAAACACTCGGCTCCCCGTCACACGATCCCTATGAAATTGCTGTGGCACTTCGCGGACATGCCGACAATGTTTGGGAAGTCTTGGCATTCCATAGTACCACTTTCATTTTGCACAATGCGCATTTTTGTCATTCCCCGTGTACGGTCTGTCGTCTGCTACCAGCTGTGTTGTACTGCTATCCCGTACATGTGCACGGGTATCGCTAGTATAATATATTGATGACTTGCAGTTCCACTTTTTACCTTCTTTCACAACCAGTGAAACTGATCATCCCTCCCCGATGTTTTCCCATCGTTTTATCTCAATGGTCTGGCATCTTATTTGTGTTCTGGCTTTCCTTGCTCACTCCCTTCTGTTGGATCTTTCATGTTGACATGTAAACGCAGGATTTGTGGCTGAGCTTCCATATTGCCGAGAGCATCTACATGAATATTGTGTCAGACATTTAAACCAGATTTGATGGTGTAATGATTGGAGCTTCTGCTCTTAGTCTTGGAGGTCAGTGGTTTGAGCCCTGGCTGAGTCATACCCAATTTTATGCTCAAGATTTTGAAATGCTAGCGCATGGACCAACAACCAAATGTTGGCAACTGTAGTGCAGGCTTTTAAAGAGCCTAATGGCCTCCTCCTGCTTTGAAGTTCATTGTAAGGGAATTCATATTACTGGCAGAGTACCCACCATATGGGCGAACTTGTTCCAAGCATGGAACACGTTCTTCTGATGCATACCCGTATTTTGGCGGTGTATAGGCAACTGATAGCTCTGTGTCGGCAAAAGCAATAAATAACCCATGAAGTTACATGCATGAAGCAAAAACATACCTCCTGCTAAAATTCAAAACACCTTATGACACTGAAAAATGTGGGGACAGGAATACTGTACTGTAAACGGTGGACACTTGCAATACCCTCCCCCACCTGGAGGTAGCGCTACATGATACACATTTACATACAGCCGTGGCCAAAAATGTTGGCAGTCTTGCACTTTTTTTCAAATATTACACCATTTCTTTCAGAAAATTGTTGAAATAACAAAATATTTTGGTATCAAAAATGCATTTCTTTGGTTTGCAGTAGAACAAAACATAAAAGCTGAAAAAATTATGAAATCTTACCTTATTCCACATGGAAATCCTAAAATGGCCCAGACAGTATAATTGGCACCATTTAGAAGTTGTGAGAAATAATTAGATTTCAATCAGGTGAATATACTTTACTTTGGAATTGAACTCACCTGTGGTGAGTTGCAGGTGTATAAAAATTGCAGACAAGGATTGTTCGAATGGTGGAGAAAGCACCTCGATAAACTGCCAAACAGATTCAAGCTGACCTTCAGACACAAGGTACGACAGTTTCAACTCGCACCATCCATCGCCAACTCAATGAAAGGGGGTTCTATGGTAAGAGATCCAGGAGAACCCCACTGCTGAGAGAGACATAAGAAAGCCTGACGGGAGTTTGCCAAAACACACCTGAACAAGCCAAAATCCTTCTAGGAGAATGTCCGGTGGACAGATGAGACCAATTTAGAGCTTTTTGGCAAAGCACATCATTTCTATCTTTACAGAAAACAAAATGAAGCGTTCAGAGAAAAGAACACCTTCCTTACAGTCAAACATGGAGGAGGTTCAGTGATGTTTTGGGGTTGCTGTGCTGCTTCTGGCACTGGGTGCCTTGAATGTGTGCATGGCATCATGAAATCAAGGGATTACCAAGGCATTTTGGAACGCAATGTTCAACCCAGTGTCAGAAAGCTGGGTCTCTGTCGAAGGTCATGGATCTTGCAGCAGGACAATGACCCCAAACACACTTCAAAAAGCACCCAGGAATAGTTCAAGACAAAACTCTGGACTATTCTGAAGTGGCCAGCAATGAGTCCAGATCTAAATCCCATTGAATACCTGTGGAGAGATCTGAAAACGATTTGGGAGAAGGCACCCTTCAAATCTGGGAGAACTGGAACAGTTTGCACAAGAAGAGTGGGCCAAACTGCTAGTAGAGATGTAGGAAGGTCATTCTTGGCTATAGGAAGCGCTTGACTGCAGTTATTTTGTCCAAAGGCTGTGCTACCAAATATTAAGTCGAGGGTGTCAATAATTTTGTCATTGCCATTTCTTTTTATTTTCTTATTTAAAACGATATATTAAGTCCTGAATCAAAAACAAAGGTTCTGTAATATTAACAGTTAAATAAAGAATTGTAGAGACCAAATACTTCTGTCAATTTCAACCAAATACTTTTGTCAATTTACCAATACAAGGAAATACAAGGAAATCTAACACAGGTGGAGGCCATTCAGCCCATCATGCCTGCGCGAACACCAAACTAATTTATCTACACAAGATCCAAGGAAGAAAATTTTGGAGAAATTTGTGAGTTGTTTGAAAAAAGTGCAAGGGTGCCAATATTTTTGTCCATGACTGCAGAGAATTTGTGTCCCTCCACCTCCCACCAAGACCAGCAGCAAAGATAAAAAACACCCCTATACTGTACATTAATTGGGATCTTGCTGATCCTATGTGGCAAGTCTGGATGTATCAGCCAACAACTGTAGGAGGAGTAGCGTAAGAAACAAACACAAACACCGGTCTGTGAATTATAGCAAGGATAAGGGAAGAAAGTGGGAAGTAATTATGAATTTTACGTTCCATCTTTACTTACTTTTAACATTGTTCTTACCAAACGGGAACAGGAACAACACAGGCATGATAGGCCGAATGGCTTTCTCGACAGTATGGTCCAGAAGTCGCACAGTTACCTTTGAGCTTTCTCAAAGCCCTGTCACACCTTGACGTTTTAGCCAGCGTATGCCGACGTATGAAAAATTTGGCGAATACACTGGCACACGTCGAATACGTTATGGGTAAGTTTTGTATACTTTAAGAGCACGCTGAAGCACGCTGGCATACATCGTAGTACGCTGAGCTCGTCGACAAATTTTAAGCAAGCTCAAATTTTTTTGACATATGCCAGCGTATGACTCACACTCACACGACACTCACACTCACACATGTAGGCACGTTATGCGATCGTTGACACACGTCGACACACGTTACTTGGAAGTTACTCTTAAGTCGAAACACGTCGAGGTAATGTTTAGCGTACCCGAAACTTATTTCTAACCTATGAGTAACGTGCTTTGAACCTATGTGTAACGTATCTCCAACGCATATTGACGTATGTAGACGTATTTGACGTCTTCCGGATGACCACAGAACTTACTGAACTTGTTTCTAACTCACAGCTACCGTATAATGGCGTATTGGCAGCGTTTAAGGGAATTGGTATATAAAAATGGGCTTCACAGGAGGAACCCGTCAGTGTTCCAGACTCCATGGTTTATTTTTTTTTTTCTTCGGCATGACGGTGATGTTGACACTTCGATTTCTAGTGCGGTTATGATTTAAATCGTTGAGGGGCAGCCTTTTAATAGGCTATGCCACGTGATCGTCGGCGATACCCTGCCACGCGCTATGCATAAGTTAGACTATCGTTGGGCATAGGTTGTGAACACCGACAACAAGCTAAGCATTCGTTGGTATAAGTTATCTATAATTATCGAAACGTTCTGTGTATGTTACTAATACGTTATGCATACGTCCAACTCGTTAGTAATATGCCCAAAACTGAAAAAAAAACATCAATAGTTCAGTGTACGCCAGCGTTTTACATACATTTTGATATGTTGCCATACGCTGGCTAAAACGTCAAGGTGTGACAGGGCCCTAACCTAGGTTTGGTTCCCAACCTGACTATAAACTATCATTGGTGCTTCGCAGGCCAGGTGTTGCATCACGAGGTATGCCATCCCTTGAAAGGGCTTTGTGTATTGTCTGCTAACATTAGTTTGGTGAATTTGTACATCCCTCAGCCTTTTGTGAAGAGTCGGTGAGTTATCGCCAATACCCTGAAGAAAATATAAATTCCTGCCCAAGTCGGCTCCATTCTAAAGTGAAGCAGAGCCAGCTGGTTTGTGAAGTCTTTGGCCCAACAGCATCATCCCCACAGAAAAACAGAATTAATTGGGGGCAATTAAGTCCGATTAAAGAAGGTGGAATTAACCTGGTTGCATGCTTTTGTTTACAGTGGAGAAGCTGCAATCTGCACAGTAACCACACTGAGAGATAGCAAGCAGTATAACCCTGTATCAAGAAATATCTGAAGACCAGACCACTTGCTATGCACAGTTTAGGACAGAAATGTATAATATGTTCAGGGTACAGCTGATGATCATTTGCGTACTCTTCATCGAAATACACCATTATATCTGCATATGTTCATAATATATTTATATTTCAGCTTTTCCCATTTTAACTTTTTATTTTTTGGATACCAAGTCGAGGCTCATGTAAGAGCTAATACACAGAAACATATAACAAGTCAGGAGACAAGAGGGGTGGGAGAGGGAAGCACAAAATAGTGGGGAACAAAGACAATAGGAGATCTGTGTAGGGAGAGGGATGGGGCGGGGTACACGAGGTAAACAAAATGGTACCACAGGGACTTTCAGGAAGGAAAGTAGAATTTGAAGGAGGTGGGTTTGGGGTGGGTTAACGGGGGTAGAAAATATCATGGTTTTGGGTGGGGAAAATATATTATGGTGGTGAACAGCTGTTTTGAAGACCTGGAGGGAGGAGCTGTTTTGAAGACCTGGAGGGAGAAGTGGTATTGAAGAGAGTCTGGGAGTTTGTTCTATAGGTGGGGAAAAAGAGGAATGGAAGAGTGAAGGTGAGCAGTGATTCTTGGTTTTGGCAGTTTCACCAGAAGGGTTTTTTTTGGTAGACTTTGAGTGCCCTGAGGAAATATAGGGGGACAGATGACAGACAGGGCTGGGGGGGGGGGAGGGGGGAAAGGCCAGAGAGGAGACTGTAGAAGACAGAAAGACCACCAACTTGCCTCCAGTGAGAGAGTGGGAGACCCAAAGACTCAGCTTCATCGCGGGAGATAACAATGATCCTAAAAGTCTTGGTTTCCACAACGTGAAGCACTACTCTGGAGTACGGGGGGGGGGGGGGGAACAGTACTCCATCAGATTGTGGATAAAAGCTTTGTAAGTGATAAACCACAATACTCCATCTCTTCCTGTCAGTCACCCATTCTCCTTCCAATTTCACATCTTCAAAATTTCTGGCCACAACATCCTTCAATCTAGTCTTTGACCTTCTTTTTCTCCTTCTTCTTGGCAATCCCATCACCATCACTTGCCTCGCTCCATACTCTCTTTCTCCTCATCACATTACCAAACCAGTTCAATCTTTTCTCAGCTACTTTCTTCGATGTTTCCACAATCCTCACTGACCCCCTGATCTACTGGTTCCTAAACTTGTCCATTCTTGTCACTCCACACATCCATCTCAACATCTGCATCTTATATACATCCAGTTTCTGTTCCTCTTTCTTTGATATTGCTCAAATTTCTCAACTATATAACAAAGCCGTTGTAAATTCTTTCTTTCAGTTTCAGCGGTTCTTTTCTATCACACGACACTCCTCTTCCTCCAATTATTCCAACCATAACTAATCCGTTGCTTAATTTCCATTCCCATATTTCAATATTCTGCCACCACTGACCCCACATACTTGAAGCTACTCACTTTCTCCAGATATTTTCAGCCCAATCCTCTTCCTTAGGTTCAAAGTGACAATCCATATATACTGAGTCTTTGTTCTACTGATCTTCATAACCCTATCTTCCAGCACTTTTTTTTCCCCATTCCTTCATATACTTAGTCATCTTCTCATAATTTCCACCACATAGCTCAATGTCATCTGCAAACAACATTGACCATGACACTTCCTGTCTCGCTTGCTCAGTTTGAATATCCATGACAATCAGGAAGAGGAAGGGATTCAGTGCTGATCCTTGGTGCAATCTATCTTTAACTTTAAAACTCTCACTCTCTCCCACACTGCTTCTTCCTCTTGTTGGACACTCCTTATCAATGTCTTGTAATACTTGTACATACTTCTCAGGGACTCCACTAATTATTGCACATCTCCAGACTTCCTCCCACCACACCCGGTCATAATCCTTCTCCACATCAATGAATACACATTTTATGTTGCTTTGACCTTCCCGGTATTTCTCCATCACTTGTCTCAAACAAAAAGGGATTCCATAGTGCTTCTTCTGGGCATCGATCCAAATTGATCTTCATGGTTTTCCACTATTTTTCTCAATCTCTGATCAATAACTCTCTCCCATATCTTAATGGTATGTGGTAGGAGTTTAATTCCTCGGTAGTCTTTGCATTCTGTGTGAGGTCCTCATTTCCTTTAAATGTTGGTACCAGAATACTTTGCCTCCATGCCCTTGGAATTTCCTCTCTCATAACAGAGTTGAATAGTTTATTCAAGACCTGAACCCCAGATTCACTGAGGCAGGTCCATACTTCCACTGGTATCTCATCAGATCACACTGCTTTGCCATTTTTAATTCCTCTCAATGCTGTTGCAATCTTCCGAAGTAATGCTAGTTGTCATTCCATGATTACAACTACCTCTTGTTTTTTTTCTTCTTGGTTTTTCTTCATTCATAAGCCAGTTAAAGTGTTGGGCACACCTCACTTTGGTTTCATCCTTTTTCACGAGATTTATGCCATGCACATCCTTTATATGCTCATTAATATCATCGAGCAAATTCATTGTTGCATAATATATATGTTTCTCAACAACTCAACCTACACTGATATATCAGATTAATCTTTTGCACAATAGTTCAAGGTTATTTTTGTAGCGTATCGACCGTAGTGTAAAATTAAAGTGTATTGTCACACGTTTGGCCTCATGTCTCAATCGCGAACCACAGTTGGGCATGAAGCTGCAAACGCCAAAGCAGATCACTTTGTGGATGACTGTTATTACCACAATTATCTTTCAGGTATGTACCCGAACAGGAAGTGGGCCCTGAAGACAGCACCGAGTCGAGAACCCTCCTGGTTATGTATTAGTGATTAACAATTTATTCCCCCCAGGATAATTGAGGTATACTGAACCTTTGAGCACGGTAAGATGAATGAGCAAGGTAGGCACGTCCTTCAGAGAATATTATTCTTCCTCCAAATCTCTTTATATGGGGTGAGGCCAACTGTACTGAACTGCTGTTTTTCTCCATCCACAATACTTCTCTACCGCCCTCTATCACCAGCCATTATCTCACCACTCCTTTTCTACCTCCACCTTTCTGACATCCCTTTTCACACAATCCTCCCATCCTAACTGTGGATGGGAGGATTTTCTCCTGCCTCACTCTTTCAACGCACCTCCTTTCTTTCGAAATCTATCTACCTCCATGTACACCAGGTGCCCTGCGAGTCATGGTTATTCATTGAGTTGAAAACTTACCAGTATAGCCATCTTTGGAGCCAGTTTAGCCAAGGAAACTTACCATGTAAGGGTATAAGCAACTCCAGTATTGTACTTTCAAAAGATTTATTGGGAAAAAAATAATTGAATCTGCTGTAATTCTCTATGTCATGAGTTGATCTTCAGTCTCTGGACATCAGACCAAACTTTGCTGGATTAAACAGGTTTTCAGAGTGCTACATCATCGCCTTCCCTCAGAGTCTACTGTGCTGTAGGTATTGTACATAATTTAATCTGCTAGAATGCTTTGGTGTTTAGACACAGCCAGGTGATATAACTTTCTGATTATATATTATCCATGCTGTCTTTTATATTTCTATTTGGAATACCTGCAGCAGTTAGACATTTGAAGTTGGTGTTATTGAGGCCCCTGCTTCCCAATTCAATGGGAAAATAATATGTTTGCCATCACCTATTTTCGCAGACTACTATTAAATCTTGATATTTCACCTTTTTTCCTGTCATATCCTTTCTTCTCCTCTCCCTGTCAAGGCTGGTGTACCCCAAGGCAGTATTCTATGCCCCATCCTTTGCATCATATTCATCAGTGATCTCTATGATTCTGGAAAATCCTCTTTATCTATTTGATGATGACTCCATCCTCTGCCGTGACATTTCTTGTCATTCTGACAGACAGGCAGCAGCCTCTTCTCTCTCTTCAGATGTTGACAAAATCACAAATTGATCAAACACTTGGAACATGTCTTTTAACCTTGAGAAATATCTCTCTCTCTCCATCTCCATCTCCTTCTCTGAAGGACTACACCGCAAATGCTCCCATCTAATTTCTCAACCACCCTCTCAAAGAAGTTCTGTCATTCAAACTCTTGGGTCTCAATCTCAGCCATTATCTCTCCCGGGCAAGCCACAGTTCAAACTTGGCCTCCAAAGCCAGATGCCGACTGGCCATCCTCCATTGTGCAAAGTCCTTCCTTGGCCCATCTGAACTCCTATCCACATACAAGGTTTTCATCTGCAGATTGATGGGATGGTGCTCTTGCCTGACATCTTGCTCAGCTTGACGTTATGGATACCAAGGCCTTCAAGATGATTGGAATATCACGTAATGAAGCTGAGTCTTTGGGCCTATCACTCTGCTATCGCCAACAGGTCGATGATCACTCTGTCTTCGTCTGCCTCCTTTCTGATTTTGCACCCTCTGCCATCTCCATGCTTTGTCCACTCCAGGTATCTGCAGGGTGCATGTGGTCTACCACCAACCTGCTTCTCAGGAAACTTCTAAATTCCAGAATTACTGCTCACCTCCACTCATTTGTTCCTCTTCCCCCCCCCCCCCCCGTCTGTGGAACCAATTTCCACATTTGCTGATATCTCATTCTTCCATCCAGGTCTTGAAGACAGCTGGTCACCACCATCTTAGATCATGCCCCATCCAAAACCATGATATTATATACACACATAAAAGCACTCTCCCCCCTCCCCCACCCCTCTCTCCAAAAAAAAATGTTTTTGCATTCGTCTTGTCTACACCATGGGTTCTCTCTCCCCGAGCACCTCATCGTTACCCGTATCTCTTGTTTTTCCATCTCCGTATATTTTCTCCCTCAGCCCTGCTGTTGGCATGTCCACCTTTTTCGGCTGTTCCTTTTATTATGTTGTGTTATGATCCATTCTGTGTTATAGTTCTCCCACAAGCCTTGACTCTGTCTACAAAAAAATAAAAAATAAAAATAATAATAATGCATTGACCAGACGAGCAAGGTTCGCCTTCCCCACACAGGATTCTGAAGGGGGTAGGGATGAAGGCGGCAAAAATACAAATGGCATCTTCTGTCATTGAGCTGGCAAGCTCGGAGCAACAATTTGCATTTATTGCCACATCTGGTGCAATTTAAATGCTCTCATGGTGGTGAGGTGCTCCATTTGAAACTGTTTGTTTGATATGCAGTGCCTTCAGGAAGTATTCACACCCCTTGACTTTTGTCACATTTTGTTGTTACAGCCTGAATTTAAAATGGATTGCATTTAAAAAGAAATTTCCCCAATCTCCACAAAATTCCCCAGAATGACAAAGTGAAAACATTGCTTTTTGAAAATTTTACAAATTAATCAAAAATGAAAAGCTGAAATGTCTTACGTATAAGAGGCTGAAAAGGGAA
This sequence comes from Eptatretus burgeri, assembly GCF_056783735.1. NCBI lineage: Eukaryota > Metazoa > Chordata > Myxini > Myxiniformes > Myxinidae > Eptatretus > Eptatretus burgeri. The sequence continues at coordinate 35,800,593 of NC_140970.1, read as the reverse complement.
GTTTGCCTCAAATTCAGGTAATTTATTTACAATCTTCTCAGATACCCATGACCAGATGCAGACTGAACTCTTCATTAAACATAAGGACTATGCCATTAACTTAAGCTGTGCTCCCCTGACCGTACCACTTCAGGAAGAGGGGGCATGGCCCCTCTCCTCTAATCACTCATTTTCACCCTGCCTGTTGGGGGAAATAACCGCCAGTCCCCCACGGGGCTGTTTATTAGATATGGATTGTTTCACTTGCCTAACCAACCGCCAAATATGGGAAAATGATCATTAAATTAGTGGTCGTAGTAGTAGTCGTAGTTTCACATATCTTCCAGCTCATTGGTATGGTTCATTTTCTCCAAATGCTGCATACGATATAATGAAGACGTTAAGTTGTTTTTGAGCGCTTCCTCCAAATGTAGGAGGGTATGCAGTTTGTTCTTACAGCACTGTAATTCATTATTTTTCTGATGTAATTCATCAGTGCTGACATACAAGGTGGCTTGATATTGAAGGGATTCGTTGGTTTTGGTGGTCTTTCCATGCCCTTCAATAGATGGTATTAATGGTCTCGTTTTTAGCTCGCCTGTTCGAAGAACAAAGAGCTATAGCAATGCCCCGGCGTGAGCGTGAGCATGAGCGTGAGAATGTTAAATTTTTTGTATTATGGAAAAACTCCGACGGATTTCGACGAAACTTGGTTGGGGGGGGGGGTTAGGTATGGTCCAAGGATCATGCCATTAGATTTTGGACTTGGTCCCCCCCCAAAAAAAAATTGTTGGAGAATTTTTTTTTTACATTTCTACATGTTTTGAGTGATTTCCAACCCCTCCCCCCCAAAAATTGTTGGAGAAAAAAAATTTTGCAACTTTTTTTTTCAACAAAATTTCATTTTTTTTGCATTTCTACATGTTTTAAGTGATTTCCAACCCCCCCCCAAAAAAAATTGTTTGAGAAAAAAAATGTTTTTGCAACTTTTTTTTCAACAAAATTTCGATTTCTTATTTGTGCATTTCTACATGTTTTAAGTGATTCGACGAAACTTAGTGGGGGGAGGGGGAGGGTTTGGTATGGTCCAAGGATCATGCCATTAGATTTTGGACTTGATTCCCCCCCCCCAAAAAAAATTGTTGGAGAATTTTTTTTTTTTTAACATTTCTACATGTTTTAAGTGATTTCCAACCCCCCCCTCCCACCCCCAAGAAAAAAAATTTGTTAGAGAATTGTAAAAAATATTCATTATTAGACTCGTCTTCAAAACGATAAATGTATAAACAGGCGAGCATTGGGTGGCTTTGACACCAACTCTGGTTTTTATCCTTGTTTACAGAGCTAAAGAATTTTCCTGTTATAAGTTTCTGAAAGGTGGGCACTCTGTTTTTTTTTCTGTTTCACAATTTATATGCAAATTTGTGAGGGTTTTTATGGAAATGTACTTTATTAGAGAGGTTTTATTTATTTATTTATTTATTTTTTTGTATACCTTGGTCGAGGCTCGTATGAGAGCTAACACACAACTCACAGCAAGGAGGCATGAGACAAGAGGGGCGGGAGTGGAAGGGACAAAACTGTGGGGAACAGACACATTAGGTGAACTGTGGAAGGGAGAGAGATGGGGATGGGACGGGGAACATGGCGAAGAGAAGATGGACACTTCAGGGACTTTCAGGAAGGAAAGCAGGAGAAATGAAGGAAGAGGGCTTGGGTGGATTATCGGGGGTAGAAAAGATCGAGGATTTGGATGGGGGAAGATAAGAGGTGGTGGTGAACAGCTGTTTTGAAAGCCTGGAGGGAAGAATGGGAAAGAATAGAGTGAGGAAGTTTATTCCAAAGGCGGGAAAAAAGAGGAATGAAAGAGTGAAGATGAGCAGTGATTCGTGATTTTTGTAGTTTTACCAGAAGGGGGTTGTTGGCGGACCTTGAGCGCCCTGTGGAAATGTGGTGGGGACAAATCGCAGAGAGAGCAGGGGGGGCAAGGCTGGAGAGGAGTCGGTAGAAGACAGAAAGACCACCACCAACCTGCGGTGATTGAGTGAGAGGCCCAAAGACTCAGCTCCATTGCGGGAGATGCCGATGATCTTAAATTCCCTGGTTTCGACAGCGAAACCAGGTTTTTCCTAGTTTTTCAGCTCCAGCTTCTATAACATTATTATGCCATCATATTGGGTTCAGAAACTCTTTCTTTCACTTTTTTTTGATGGAACAACAATTGGGGAACAAACTTCGAGATGAAATGACAGAGAAAACATGGTCATAAATAATACAAGGAATGGAGTTAACCCCATACACTGCCATACGCTCAACTTTCACGCACACCTAACCGAGCTGGGTTTTGGAGGATAATTCCCCAAAGGGCAGCAGAGATTCAAGGACAGGCAGCAGGGTGCTCATGTCAGGCATGTGAAGAGCACAGAGATGCAGGAGCCCAAGGAGACACACGACTGGAGCTTCCTCCTTGAGCCTGGGCTCAAGCAGTATTTATAATATCTGTCTGTAATTCTCTCCCCTCAGGGTGGTGTCTGATTGTTTGATCATGGCGTACTATCACCACCGCTCCATATACTTGTCGGCAGCCAATCAGGTCTGCTGTGGGCGTGCCTGCCAGTAATAATGGTGGTGGCCCCTGCACATGCGTGCACAGCCAATTGCAGCCTGATTTGTTGGGAATGTTCCCACCAATCGTGTCCATCCTGAATGGCTGCATGCCAATAAAAGCTCGTTATTTGACGGCCTTATCACACAGGCCCATGCACCTCTGTGAAAGCTACCAGGCTGGACCCAAACCGCTTTCAGACAAGGGGGAACACAGCACAAGACACCTAATGTGTCTATCCACTAAATTGGACAACGCTGGTGTGAAGGATGACTTCACACTAAATATGCACTTAATACAGGGGTAAAATGCAATGTCCTTTTTATATACATAAACTGTGCTCAGGCCTTATTTATATATCTGACCCCCTCTCCCTCCCCTTATAAATATAACAGAATTACTTATTCTCTCATTAGATATTGGCACACAATGAACAACTCAGGGAGAGTCTGTGCTGAAAGTGTTCTAAACACGTGTGTGCGTATGTGTGTGTGTGTGTGTGTGTGTGTGTGTGTGTGTGTGTGTGTGTGTGTGTGTGTGTGTGTGTGTGTGCATGCGTGCGTGCTCGCACGCACTGATGAGCAAAACTATACTGCTAACAACTAAAATTGAATTCAAATTCCTCAGGTACAACCATTAATCTTTTTTGCTTTTTTAAATATAATTTTTTTTTTTTGAGATTTCAGATGTGATCATTACCCCATGCATGAAGTGCAAAGTGGGCAATTGGTTCACTCTGTCTGCCTGGCAGTCAAACAAAAATGAAAATCATTCCAAACAGGAAACGTACTGTTTTTTTTACGGATGTCATAAAGGACACAAACAACAGGCATGAAGAACTAATTGAACATGTTCAATAAGGTGATGTAAAAGACTGCATCAACGGCGCTAAATTTCCAAATATTTTTCTTCAACCTATAACAACTCCATTTTATTTGGATTGAATTATACACTTGAACACGAGAACACAAATCGCCTTGTCAGCACTTCCCAAAACCATTAGTTTTGCAGAACTTGAACAAAATTTTATGCCTTCTTGACCAATTAAATTTACTGCTCACGATCTCAGCATTGGGGAATATCGAGATTCAGACAAATCACAACTTAGGAAATATACATCATGTTAGGAAACGCAAAGAAAGAGTTGAAAAGATGCTTTCCTTTTTCTCAACACTGTGTGGTTTAAGGTGTTCTATGAACTCTCGAGTAGTACAGGTTTTTCAGCTTACTAATCATTGATAATAATAATAATAATCATAATAATAATAATATCATCCCATTCTTTATGACCCAAGTCTTTGACAATCTTGCTGGCTAGGCCTGACTGGCCAGGACTGACGTTTGACAAAAGGTAAGGTGGCACGATGATTTGAAATTTGTTCAGCTGGTGCTGAACTCAGCTTCATACCCCACATATGAATGTGAAAAACCGTGATAAGTCATCTACTCATTGCGAAGGACACCATAGTGTCTTAAACAGGCCAAAACTAAGTGCACTCTACCTATTGCATCTACCTATTGCATCATCATGTCAGATGTAATATAATAATGCCTTTCATGATAACTCCATCTCCCATGAATAACGAATACAATTTGTTAATTTTGCACCTTAATGCTGGTTGTTTTTGCAGAAGCACAGAAAAAGATGGATTTGCACCAAGTGCTGGCAAATGAGAAGCAAAGATATTGTGATGATGTAGGGCAAGAAACTTTGAAAAACGTTGACAAAAACATGTATGATGATGTTGAAGTTAGTGTTGAGACAAAATGGGAGATTATAGATCATTCACAAAGCCCTCAGTGCATCAAACAAAGTAGTTCATGTTTTCGGGAAATACCGACTGAAGCAAAGGAAAAGGAGCCAAAGGTATGTAACATTGTAAATCAACATCTCATAGTGTGTGCTTTTGTGACATCTCAAACCCCTTTGGCTGCCCAAATGCTCACAACGGCCTGTCAGGGCAGCCAAAGGGGTTTGTGACATCACAAAAGTGAGGCTAAATGATAAGTTTTCCAAAAATTATCATTTAGCCTCACAAGAATATTACAAAAAAAAAAGCATCCATTAACCTTTAGAGGCAGCATTTTTGACAGCTGCACCTAAATCGGAATTTTATTCATTCAAAATGAAACGTTGGATTTTTCAATTAAGAACTGCATATTCTGTTTCATGAAATATTCTTGCGAATTCGCGCCCGCCGGCGTGCGATCGGCCACGTGACTCGAATCGCGGCAAGTCGCCCACCGGACGGACAATTCTGTTGTGACCCTCTCGGACTAACGCCGGGAGCTAGTCACGGGTGGGCCTTTCAGCCTCACCACGATCGTGCCAATCGGCCACCCGCGTGGGATAGGGTTGTTCGCCAAACTCGACCTACCTAAGTACCCATGCGGATGGTAGACCGGGCGATTGCACCTCGCCGCAGGTCGACTCCGGACACGGGCTGCTTAAGCGGTCCGTTCCGTACTATCGGGATAACCGAGCGGTGTTATCGTCGGCCTTGACGGTTCCGATTAATTATCGGGCGTATTAAGCCCACGACGAACCCGTTACATGAAGCAAGATGGAGATTGAAACAAAGGAAAGGACGCAGCGAAACAGGTAACAATTCAACATGCAAGCACTTTATTCACATAGACACAGAGCACACATATAGCAATTAAACCAATTATGCACAATAAGCAAATGTAATACGAAAAACAATAAAGCAACGACGACGCAGAGCTACAACCGACTAAGACCGACACATGGCAACACTTAACAGTTTTACTTCACCAGTCTGGCGCCACACACACACACACGTTTACACAGAACCCAAAATAAATGAAAGTCGCGACTTCCCTGAGCATGTCGAGTCCCTCTCCGACGTCCGTCGAAGTGGTCCCGCCTGGCCGCGACTCCGTGCTCGAGCGTGGTAGGCGAGTCCTCTCCTGCGTGCCTCGCTCCTGCACGTGTTGGCCACTCGACGCCACGGACCGAGTGTTCGGTGCTATCCCAGCGCGGATAGGGGGGGGGAACGTGGATGGCCAAAGTCAGGACAGGGGAATGGCGGACGCTCCTTCCCGCCAGCGGGGTCTTACAACTGCCCCACAAAAGACCCGGCCAGCGGCCACCAGGACGAGCGAGCCGGAAGACGAGAGCAACGACGAAGTAAGAGCATCCACTAAGCAAGAGCATCTACCAAATTGCTTCCCCCGTCTCCGACTTTTATATCCCGGAGCTCCACCCTGTTGCTCCGCCCCGTTCTTTGCTCCACCCCCCTTCGAGGCGCTTCGAGAAAGGTCTCGAAGAGGGATGTTCCTCCTCCCTGGCCGCGTCACACCGCGCATCCACCAATCGGGGGCCAGCTGCCCTCCCCTCGCTTCTCTCCCCTCACACCAAGTGCGGAGAAGAATGGCGCGAAAAGCCCACCGAGCGTCCTCATTGGTTTTTATTTGAAATAAAAGATAGAAAAAGAAAAACGACTGACTCAAAGCGTCGCAGCCCGAATGAATCACATTTATTTCCTCTAAACAACGGGTTTGGGGCTAACTACACATGTACTTAAGAGATATCTCACCTACGGGACCTGAATGGTGGTTTGCGAATTTCCACAGCCGTAACACTACCCCCTCCCCTTTTTTACAGACTCGTCCCGAGTCGTCAAATTCTCGTGTGCCATCATGTGTAGTTCTCCCCTAGTACGTTTTACCTACGGACCCCTGAGTGTGACATTCATGGTATTCGTGTCCCCAAAATAAATAACCTGAGGGCTGAGTAACTAACTAAACAAACCCACTCACACAGACGACTTAAATAAAATTGCCGGTGCGAGACAGACATGCCGGGGGCGCACTCATATGTACAGTACATCTTAACCTTAACTTACAAATTTTACACTAAAGCATGGCCCAGGATCAATGGACTCTGCAGGAAAAAGAAGAGTCAACAGAGAACCGGCGCACGGGCCACCACTGCAGGCCCGTGTTGTAGCTGCCAACAGGACAGTCCTTGCAGCTTGCAAACTGTTGCGACGATCCTGGCGCACATGGCAATGAACAAGGGGGGGCAAAGCAAGGTTGAACGGGGTGGTGAACAGGTCAGTGGGCATGGCATGGCAATGGTGAGCAGGCAAACACAACCTGCAGAACAAAGCCGCTGCATGCAAACACAGCCGGCAGACGAACTGGCCGGCACAGGCCTTGAAGCACAGCAGCTGCAGACGATCTGGCTGGTACAGGCCTCGCAGCAAAACAACAGCTGCCGATGAAGTGGGCCGGCCTTTGCCTGGCAGTGGAGGTTGGTGGAGGAAGTGCGGTGGTGCTGGCCACTCAGAAGGCGAGCTCGGACCTGCCAACTGTCTCCCTCCCACCTATCGCCTTTGCCTGTCACTGTACATACCCACTACCTTAATTTGTAAAACCCAATTTTGCCCCAATTAATTATTATTATTATTATTATTATTTTTTTTATTTCTATACCTCCCACTATTATTCGTCCCCTAACCCCCCTTTACTGTCTCTGTTCGGCTAACCTATCGTCTACTAGCCTACTCCCAACCCCTACGTTCCCTTGCCGGAGGGGAATAAGGGAGAGCTGGCGTCCTGTGTCGAGGCCCAACGAAGCCTCAAGATTGCCTCCCCAGACTTCAGCAATCTTAACCCAAAGTGGGTCCAGCGGCCCACAACGAGAGCGAAGGGATGGATGGTGCGGAGGGGTACACTTCCTATCTAACCTAACCATTAACTCATAAACTACCCTGGGGCTTTCAACAAGCGCCTCTCGCTTAAGCTATTGGTTCTAAAAACCCAGATTCCCGTCGCCTGTGTTGGTGTCCTCACAATTTTGGGCCTCGCCCCCCAATTTTCTTTCTGTGCCCTCAAACGGTCTCATGGCTGGGACGCGTGGCTCCCCTTGGCAGGTACGACCCTCTGCCGATTGTCCAGCTATGGCACCACCGGGCACTACACTGCCTCCGAGTCTACCAGCTCCCTAAACACCAGGGAGTGCCCTCCCTAGCGACTCCCCTGAAACGCTCACGTGGCAGGCTGGCTTCCCGGGCCCCTTTCCGAGGTCACCCGTGCCCACGACACTGCCCACGCGGCTAATGGCGCCCCGGGCCCCCGCACCATACGGGCGCACCCGTGCCCACTACGCTATCCCGGCCCCCCATGGGCCCTTGGCCTACTACGGCCGACTAGCTTGGTGCCCAGGGTACCCACTCAGCGATACTCACCTTTCGCAGCCATTCTCCCAGCCCGTCAACAGGGCTCCTGCACCCCTCCAAACAGGTATCGAGCCTACATTCCCTCGAACAACAAAACGACCTCCATTTTGTAAATTTAACTAACCCAGCTAACTCACTTTACACTGACCCCAGGGTCCCTTAGGCGGGAGTCACTCCTCCCCCCAATCACTCATCGCACCATGCATTCCCCATTCGCTCCATTCACACAGACCGGCTGGCCTCACTCACTCAACATGTCACAACTCTCCAACTCTCACACATCACCGAACTCTGCCATCCTTCTAACTACCTCCTCCCCTAACTTCCTCGTGCTCCCACGTCGTCCCTTAAACTACAGCACGTTCCATTTAACACTACGTCGCTAAGCTACGTCCCCTCTACACATTCAAAGTCTGTCACTGTCCTCAAATCCTTATTTCCCATCCTAAATCTCAACTAAAACCCTCTACCTGATCCATTCCACAGGCCCCATGAGGACTTACCCCTGCCCCATGGAGCTGGTCTAACTAAGCTAACCCTTCCCCCTAACTAGTGTCATCCTGTGCCCTGGCCAAGGGGATCATCCACCCCTTGCCTAGGGAATTCTGTTCACCCGAAAGCGAGGCTTGCTGTTTTTTTTTTTATTGCGCAGCACCAGCGCAGTAACTCACAACCTGCGCACCAGCGCGGCAATTCACAGCCGCGCACCTGTGGTGTGACGTCATGGCAGCTGTTCGCGTCCCGCGTCCCTCGTTCCTCTTGGATGGTACCATCCGGCAGGGATTTACCCTCGTGCGGGATTCCAACCACACACGCAGCCATGACGTCACCCGGCGCATAAAAAAACACAAGCCCCACGTCTCGAGGGGTTCCCCACGCGAACACATCTGCTCTGCCCGTTGGAGCTTACACAGACGCCCGCGTGGAGAACCTGTCCGGTCCAAATCCGAAATCCTGCTTGCACTTTTTCCGTCCGCGGGATCGGAAAATCCACCGCTGGTGTTTCCGGACCGGGCTTCACTCCCGCAAGCGAGCACGTGGCGGCCTCGTGCGTTGCACAGCACGGACCTCGCGCTCACCGCTGGGCGAACCCGGTGCGGTCCCCGAAACAGCTACAGCCGCTATTCGGATTTTGTCCCTCTGTCGCCGTTGTCGTCGCCATTCCACCCACGCACTCCTGCGTGTTACGACGCTAACACACCTCACCATTACACTCACCCCGGGAGACGCGGCTGCATGCTCACGCATGCCCACCGTCATCTCCCTCACACACAGCGACTTTACACACGCTGTCTCCCTCGCACTCAGCCGTTCACTCATGCACCGTGCCTTACTCACACACGCGGAGACACTCACCCGCGGTGTTTCACTCACACACGGCACGCTGGGAAGCACGCACTCTGGCACACTTGCCACCACACCACTCACACACGGGGACGCACTCACACCTTGCACCACACACACCGGGACAACCACACTTGGGATTCGTGTCCCCACAAGGGGTTCCGGGGCCTCTATACCCCCCAAGCTCTCCGTGCACCCTTTCGCAGCACTCCTCTCAACTCCGCGAAGCACGACCGAACCCACCTGGTCGTGAGTCGCTTCAAGGGGGCATACTCCCTCCCCTCGTTCCTGGAGGGGGCTATCCAGCTGCCTGCACCAGGTCCCTACACGCTCCGCAAGCTCACCCTCATCGTCCTCCACGACCTCTGTGTGTGTGTGTGTGTGTTCGTCTCTAACCCCGTCCAATTCACCCTCTATCTCCCGTGTCTCTTTACATTTATTAGTTTCTGTTGTCTCCTCGTATCTATTAGTCTCTGCTTCTTTCTGGCGTCTTTCCCTTATCTTTACGAAGGTCAACCTTGCTTTCTCCTTAAGTCACTCCCGTCCTTTCCTCTGTTTCACTCCTTGCTCTTTTACGATCTCTGCGTACCTCATCCTTGCTTTCCGTCTTAATTGTTCTTTTCTCTCCCTCCCAATTCCTTTCACCTCGTCTCTTATCTCCCTCGTGCACGTCTCCGTTATTCTAATTAGTTTTTCCCTCTCGGTCACCGTCACGCTTCTCGCCCAATACGTCCCCCGAATTAATTTCTCCTCACCCGCCTCCACCGCGGGCTTGACAGCCGTTGCACTCCCTCCCAGCTCGGTCGCTCCCACACGTGGCGTCGCCATTTTGAGCTCCACCGTTGTCACCTTCATGCCCGCCTGCAGGCTTCGGCCTATTTGCTGCATGTCACCCCGCATTTCTCTCATTTCTTCCTTCAATTCGTTTTTCATTTGTTGCGTATTCGTATCCATTTTCGTTTTCATTTCGTTCATTTGTTGCGTATTCGTATCCATTTTGTTGTTTATATTCGCATTCATTTGTGCGCATCCGTATTCATCTTTGCCAGCATGGCGAATAGCTGGGCCATGTCGGGTGCGCTTGGGTGAGCCGTTTCAGCAGGGATCGGGGGAGGGTTTTGGTGGAGAGGTGGAGGGGAGGTGTCATACACCGCCGCCGCACCTATTTCGGGCTCTGGGTTCAGTTGGGGGAGTTCGTGCTCCTGCACAACAAACATTTCCTGCTCGGGGTTCTCATCCTGGGCCATGGATTCTACACATTCTACATCCATTCCTACTACCCCCGGCTCCCACTCGCCTTGAGACTCCATCTTATTTCTCGTAAGGGGTTAATTTGGCCTGCTCGTAATTTGGAGGGAATCGGGGGTCGCTCCTCTCACCCTTGGACCGATTCCCCGTGAATTTAGCTTGGAGACAGGAGTTTGTTTTCCCGCTTTCTGACACCAGTGTTGCGAATTCGTGCCCGCCGGCGTGCGATCGGCCACGTGACTCGAATCGCGGCACGTTGCCCACCGGAAGGACAATTCTGTCGTGACCCTCTCGGACTAACACCGGGAGCTAGTCACGGGTGGGCCTTTCGGCATCACCACGATCGTGCCAATCGGCCACCCGCATGGGATAGGGTTGTTCGCCAAACTCGACCTACCTAAGTACCCACACGGATGGTAGACCGGGCGATCGCACCTCGCCGCAGGTCGACTCCGGACACGGACCGCTTAAGCAGTCCGTTCCGTACTATCGGGATAACCAAGCGGTGTTATCATCGGCCTCGACGGTTCAGATTAATTATCGGGCATATTAAGTCCATGACGAACCCGTTACGTGAAGCAAGATGGAGATTCAAACAAAGGAAAGGACGCAGCGAAACGGGGAACAATTCAACATGCAAGCACTTTATTCACATAGACACAGAGCACACATATAGCAATTAAACCAATTATGCACAATAAGCAAATGTAATACGAAAAACAATAAAGCAACGACGACGCAGAGCTACAACCGACTAAGACCGACACACGGCAACACTTAACAGTTTTACTTCACCAGACTGGCGCCACACACACACACGTTTGCACAGAACCCAAAAGAAATGGAAGTCGCGACTTCCCTGAGCATGTTGAGTCCCTCTCCGACGTCCGTCGACGTGGTCCTGCTTGGCCGCGACTCCGTGCTCGAGCGTGGTAGGCGAGTCCTCTCCTGCGTGCCTCGCGCCTGCACGTGTTGGCCACTCGACGCCACGGACCGAGTGTTCGGCGCTATCCCAGCGTGGATCGAGGGGGGGGGGGAAACGTGGATGGCCTAAGTCGGGAGAGGGGAATGGCGGATGCTCCTTCCCACCAGCGGTGTCTTACAACTGCCCCACAAAAGACCCGGCCAGCGGCCACCAGGACGAGCGAGCCGGAAGACGAGAGCAACCACGAAGCAAGAGCTTCCACGAAGCAAGAGCATCCACGAAGCAAGAGCATCCACGAAGCAAGAGCATCCACGAAGCAAGAGCATCCACCAAGCAAGAGCATCCACCAAGCAAGAGCATCCACCAAGCAAGAGCATCCACCAAGCAAGAGCATCCACCAAGCAAGAGCATCTACCAAGCAAGAGCATCTACCAAACTGCTTCCCCCGTCTCCGACTTTTATATCCCGGAGCTCCACCCTGTTGCTCCGCCCCGTCCTTTGCTCCACCCCCCTTCGAGGCGCTTCGAAAAAGGTCTCGAAGAGGGGCGTCCTCCTCCCTAGCCGCGTCACACCGTGCATCCACCAATCGGGGGCCAGCTGCCCTCCCCTCACTTCTCTCCCCTCACACCAAGTGCGGAGAAGAATGGCGCGAAAAGTCCACCGAGCGTCCTCGTTGGGTTTTATTTGAAATAAAAGATAGAGAACGAAAAACGACTGACTCAAAGCGTCACAGCCCGAATGAATCACATTTATTCCCTCCAAACAACGGGTTTGGGGCTAACTACACATGTACTTAAGAGATATCTCACCTACGGGACCTGGATGGTGGTTTGCGAATTTCCACAGCCGTAACAATATAATTGTACTTTTGGCAAAGATGTGCAAAGTATGTCATAAACTTAATTCTGATACCAATGTGTGACAACGTATTGCCAATGTGGTGTGATATTAGCAAGTGTTTTTAAACGGGTGTCATTATCAATTTGAGAGAATGTAATCAGGTGCCCCATCTGTTTTCAAAGATCATGTTGTATACTATTTATTTTATTTTTGGTAAAGGTAGACATCTAATCAATGCAACAGGGAAATGGAAGCTAATATAATGAAAATGTAATCAATAATCGAGAGGTTGCTCATCACATATTAGATGGTCCAAACGGCCTTATGCTCATTGCAGCTATTGTTAGTACCTATGAGAAAGCAGAGATGAGCAATGGAAAATCTAGCAAATAAGGTTTGGAATCAAGTTATGAAATGTCAGTGCTGATCGTGATTCACAAAAATCTTTCAGCAACAGCATTCATGAAATAGGTATAGTTTCCTTTAATACACTTTTACCAAGTTGCCTTGCTCATGATTTATTTATTTTTTTTCATTCTGATTTCAAGAAACTTGATGAAACTGACTCGAGTGAAAAACAGCAGTCTCTGACCTTGTGGTACCCTTTTGAAAATGAATCTGAACTTGGTGGAAAAGGAATCACGAGCAGTAAAGGTGAAAGTTTTGTTCCAAAACGAGACCGCCTAGCCTCTGTTCCCAACAAGAAATCAATTCCAAATGGCAAGAATAATTGCAAACGCCAAGGTGCTGTGATTCGTAGGACTTCTTCAGACAATATTGACAAGAAGTCGCTGAACATGCAATATCGCTGTGATCCCAGAACGAGCTCATGTCCTCTGCCGCACAACTGTCAAGGTGAGTTGATACTATTTTTTTTTTTTTATTCCAAACAAGTGCAGTGGAGTTAACCTTGAGCATTGGACAACATTTATTGCTGTAAATAAAACATCTCACATTGCACTCAATTGGTGTCATTGCATTTGGAAATGCAAATTGAATACGATGTCATATGCTGATGGGATATTTTATTTTTGCTAAAAAAGCAAAGATTGTAAAGAGTAATGATGTTTTTGCTTATTTTATCAGTGAAAATTTGGCACTGATTTTTATCTTACCATCAGCTACTCAAATCAAATTGGGTAACAATTTCTCCTGAAATGTTTTCTTGTCTTAAAGAGAAAGTGTCTCAGTAGATGTGAGTTTCTTTTATTAAAATTTGCTTCTTCCACCCCTCACCTTTTTTTAAACAGGGTCAAAGGCTCATGGAAGAGCTGTTGCGCAAATCATGTACGCTCAGACGCTGTGCTCGCTCGCCTGGTTTCTTCGTCGCTCGGACTTGCACATGTACTCTGACATGCACACTCACTCACAGACTCTGACATACAGACACGCACACTCTGACACTCAGACTCGCACATGCAGAGTCACATGCGCTGTCATGCTGTGGCACTCGCATGAGCTGTAGCCTGCACACTCACACGAGCTGTGCCGTACACACTCACACAAGCTGAAGCTTGCGCATTTGAGTGCGCTGTGATGTGACGCATGCTGTTGCCCACACCCGTGCACTGTGGCACACACTTGCACGTGCTGTGATGCATGCACTGTGGAGTGCGGACTCACGCCCACTCTTATGCTCGCACACACGATCAGTTTGACATGCGCACATATGCCCATTCTGACGCACCCCTTCTGACATGCATTCTGATGTGTGCACTCTGTGGCCTGCACTCACACCCACTCTGAGGTGTGCACTATTCCATGCACATTTACGCCCACTCAATAGCACTGGCACTCGTGCCCATTCAACAGCTCTGGCACTCACCCACTCTGGCACTCGCCCACTCTGGCACTCGCCCACTCTGGCACTCGCCCACTCTGGCACTCGCCTACTCTGGCACTCGCCTATTCTGGCACTCGCCTACTCTGGCACTCGCCCACTCTGGCACTCGCCCACTCTGGCACTCGCCCACTCTCGCACTCACCCATGCCTATACTCTGGCTCTCTCACACTCACCCACTCTGGCACTCTCCCACTTATGCACTCGCCCACTCTGGCACTCGCCCACTCTGGCACTCGCCCACTCTGGCACTCGCCCACTCTCGCACTCACCCATGCCTATACTCTGGCTCTCTCACACTCACTCACTCTTGTCATCTGGCACTCTCCCACTTATGCACTCACCCACTCTGGCACTCTCCCACTTATGCACTCACCCACTCTTGCACTCAAATTGGGTAACTCGAATTGGCACTCATATTGACCATTAACTTGGTTGGTGTATTTCTGAATGCATCCACAAGCAGCATAGCTCTATGTCAGTAGCGTGTCTTATGAGGCACAGAGGTGGATAATCTGAGACCTGCTCAGTCTCCGTTTTACCTCCTGAAACCCCCTCCACACACGTGTGGAGATAGAAGCGAATATTGTTGTGGAGCCGGGTGTCGGGTGTCAGGTGTCGGGTGTCGAGCCGAAGTAATGCTAGTTGTCATTCCATGATTTATAACTACCTCTTCCGTTTTTTTTTCTTCTTGGGTTTTCTTCATTCATAAGCCAGTTAAAGTGTTGGCCACACCTCACTTTGGTTTCATCCTCTTTCACGAGATTTATGCCATGTACATCCTTTATATGCTCATTAATATCATCGAGGAAATTCATTGTTGCATAATATCTATGTTTCTCAACAACTCAACCTACACTGATAAATCAGATAAATCTTTTGCACAATAGTTCAAAGTTATTTTTGTAGTGTATCGACCGTAGTGTAAAATTAAAGTGTATTGTCACACGTTTGGCCTCATGTCACAATCGCGAACCACAGTTGGGCATGAAGCTGCAAACGCCAAAGCAGATCACTTTGTGGATGACCGTTATCACCACAACTGTCTTTCAGGTATGTACCCGAACAGGAAGTGGGCCCTGAAGACCGCAACGAGTCGAGAACCCTCCTGGTTATGTATTAGTGATTAACAATTTATTTCCCCCAGGATAATTGAGGTAAACTGAACCTTTGAGCACGGTAAGATGAATGAGCAAGGTAGGCACGTCCTTTAGAGAATATTGTTCTTTCTCAAAATCTCTTCACATGGGGTGAGGCCAACTGTACTGAACTGCTGTTTTTCTCCATCCACAATACTTCTCTACTGCCCTCTATCACCAGTCATTATCTCACCACTCCTTTTCTACCTCCACCTTTCTGACATCCCTTTTCACACAATCCTCCCATCCTAACTGTGGATGGGAGGATTTTCTCCTGCCTCACTCTTTCAAGGCACCTCCTTTCTTTAGAAATCCATCTCCCTCCATGTACACCAGGTGCCCTGCGAGTCATGGTTATTCATTGAGTTGAAAACTTACCAGTATAGCCATCTTTGGAGCCAGTTTAGCCAAGGAAACTTACCATGTAAGGGTATAAGCAACTCCAGTATTGTACTTTCGAAAGATTTATTGGGAAAAATAATTGAATCTGCTGTAATTCTCTACGTCATGAGTTGATCTTCAGTCTCTGGACTTCAGACCAGACTTTGGTGGATTAAACAGGTTTTCAGAGTGCTCCATCATCCCCTTCCCTCAGAGTCTACTGTGCTGTAGGTATTGTACATGATTTAATCTGCTAGAATGCTTTGGTGTTTAGACACAGCCAGGTGATATAACTTTCTGATTATATATTATCCATGCTGAGTTTTATATTTCTAGTTGGAATACCTGCAGCAGTTAGACATTTGAAGTTGGTGTTATTGAGGCCCCTGCTTCCCAATTCAATGGGAAAATAATATGTTTGCCATCACCTATTTTCGCAGACTACTATTAAATCTTGATATTTCACCTTTTTTCCTGTCATATCCTTTCTTCTCCTCTCCCTGTCAAGGCTGGTGTACCCCAAGGCAGTGTTCAATGCCCCATCCTTTGCATCATATTCATCAGTGATCTCTATGATTCTGGAAAATCCTCTTTATCTATTTGCTGATGACTCCATCCTCTGCCGTGACATTTCTCGTCATTCTGGCAGACAGGCAGCAGCCTCTTCTCCTTCTTCATATGTTGACAAAATCACAAATTGATCAAACACTTGGAACATGTCTTTTAACCTTGAGAAATCTCTCTCTCTCTCTCTCTCTCTCTCTCTCTCTCTCTCTCTCTCTCTCTCTCTCTCTCTCTCTCTCTCTCTCTCTCTCTCTCTCTCTCTCTCTCTCTCTCTCTCTCTCTCTCTCTCTCTCTCTCTCTCTCTCTCTCTCTCTCTCTCTCTCTCTCTCTCTCACTCTCTCTCTCTCTCTCTCTCTCTCTCTCTCTCTCTCTCTCTCTCTCTCTCTCTCTCTCTCTCTCTCTCTCTCTCTCCTTCTCTCTCTCTCTCTCCTTCTCTCTCTCTCTCTCCTTCTCTCTCTCTCTCTCCTTCTCTCTCTCTCTCTCCTTCTCTCTCTCTCTCTCCTTCTCTCTCTCTCTCCTTCTCTGAAGGACTGCACCGCAAATCCTCCCATCTAATTTCTCAACCACCCTGTCAAAGAAGTTCTGTCATTCAAACTCTTGGGTCTCATTCTCAGCCATTATCTCTCCTGGGCAAGCCACAGTTCAAACTTGGCCTCCAAAGCCAGATGCCGACTGGCCATCCTCCATTGTGCAAAGTCCTTCCTTGGCCCACCTGAACTATCCACATACAAGGCTTTCATCTGCAGATTGATGGGATGGTGCTCTTGCCTGACATCTTGCTCAGCTTGACGTTATGGATACCAAGGCCTTCAAGATGATTGGAATATCATGTGATGAAGCTGAGTCTTTGGGCCTATCACTCTGCTATCGCCAACAGGTCGATGATCACTCTGTCTTTGTCTGCCTCCTTTCTGATTTTGCACCCTCTGCTATCTCCATGCTTTGTCCCCTCCAGGTATCTGCAGGGTGCATGTGGTCTACCACCAACCCGCTTCTCAGGAAATTTCTAAATTCCAGAATTGCTGCTAACCTCCACTCATTTGTTCCTCTCCCCCCCCCCCCCATCTGTGGAACCAATTTCCACATTTGATGATATCTCATCCTTCCATCCAGGTCTTGAAGACAGCTGGTCACCACCATCTGAGATCATGCCCCATCCAAAACCATGATATTTTATACACACATAAAAGCACTCTCCCCCCTCCCCCACCCCTCTCTCGAAAAAAAAAAAAATTGTTTCTGCATTCGTCTTGTCTACACCATGGGTTCTCTCTCCCCCAGCACCTCATCGTTCCCCGTATCTCTTGTTTTTCCATCTTGGTATATTTTCTCCCTCAGCCCTGCTGTTGGCATGTCCACCTTTTTCGGCTGTTCCTTTTATTATGTTGTGTTATGATCTGTTCTGTGTTATAGTTCTCCCACAAGCCTTGACTCTGTCTACCAAAAAATAAAAAATACAAATAATAATAATGCATTGACCAGACGAGCAAGGTGCCCGTGCCCACACAGGATTCTGAAGGGGGTAGGGATGAAGGCGGCAAAAATACAAATGGCATCTTCTGTCATTGAGCTGGCAAGCTCGGAGCAACAATTTGCATTTATTGCCACATCTGGTGCAATTTAAATGCTCTCATGGTGGTGAGGTGCTCCATTTGAAACTGTTTGTTTGATATGCAGTGCCTTAAGGAAGTATTCACACCCCTTGACTTTTGTCACATTTTGTTGTGTTACAGCCTGAATTTAAAATGGATTGCATTTAAAAAAAATTTCCCCGATCTCCACAAAATTCCCCATAATGACAAAGTGAAAACATTGCTTTTTGAAAATTTTACAAATTAATTAAAAATGAAAAGCTGTAATGTCTTACGTATAAGAGGCTGAAAAGGGAAGTTTGCCTCAAATTCAGGTAATTTGTTTACAATCTTCTCAGATACCCATGACCAGATGCAGACTGAACTCTTCATTAAACATAAGGACCATGCCATTAACTTAAGCTGTGCTCCCCTGACCGTACCACTTCAGGAAGAGGGGGCATGGCCCCTTTCCTCTAATCACTCATTTTCACCCTGCCTGTTGGGGGAAATAACCGCCAGTCCCCCACGGGGCTATTTATTAGATATGGATTGTTTCACTTGCCTGACCAACCCCCAAATATAGGAAAATGATCATTAAATTAGTGGTCGTAGTAGTAGTCGTCGTTTCACATATCTTCCAGCTCATTGGTATGGTTCATTTTCTCCAAATGTTGCATACGATATAATGAAGACGTTAAGTTGTTTTTGAGCGCTTCCTCCAAATGTCGGAGGGTATGCAGTTTGTTCTTACAGCACTGGAATTCATTATTTTTCTGATGTAATTCATCATTGCTGACATACGAAGTAGCTTGATATTGAAGGGATTCGTTGGTTTTGGTGGTCTTTCCATGCCCTTCAATAGATGGTATTAATGGTCTCGTTTTTAGCTCGCCTGTTCGAACAACAAAGACCTATAGCGATACGTCCGGCGTGAGCGTGAGTGAGCCTGAGCGTGAAAATGTTAAATTTTTTGTATTACGGAAAAACTCCTTGACAGATTTTGACGAAACTTCGCGGGGGGTGGGGGGGTTAGGTATTATCCAAGGATCATGCCATTAGATTTTGGACTTGGTCCCCCCCCCAAAACAATTGTTAGAGAATTTTTTTTTTACATTTCTACATGTTTTAAGTGATATCCAAACCCCCCCCCCAAAAAAAAAATTTAGAGAAAAAAAATTTTGCAACTTTTTTTTCAACAAAATTTCATTTTTTTTTGCATTTCTACATGTTTTAAGTGATTTCCAACCCCCCCCCCCCCCAAAAAAAAAATTGTTAGAGAAATTTTTTTTTTTGCATTTCGACATGATTTAAGTGATTAGGATTTCGACGAAGCTTGGTGGGGGGGGGGGGGGGTTAGGTATGGTCCAAGGATCATGCCATTAGATTTTGGACTTGATTCCCCCCCAAAAAAAATTGTTAGAGAATTTTTTTTGCATTTCTACATGCTTTAAGTGATTTCCAACCCCTCCCCCTAAAAAATTGTAAGAGAATTTAATTTTTTTATTTTGCATTTCGACATGTTTTAAGTGATTTCCAACCTCCCCCCCCCAAACTAATTTGTTAGAGAATTATAAAAAATATAAATTATTAGACTCGTCTTTTAAAAACGATAAATGTATGAACAGGCGAGCATTGGGTGGCTTTGACACCAACTCTGGTTTTTATCCTTGTTTACAGAGCTAAAGTATTTTCCTGTTATAAGTTTCTGAAAGGTGGGCACTCTGTTTTTTTTTCTGTTTCACAATTTATATGCAAATTTGTGAGGGTTTCTATGGGAATGTACTTTATTAGAGAGGTTTTTTTTCCTGGTTTTTCAGCTCCAGCTTCTATAACATTATTGTGCCATCATATTGGGTTCAGAAACTCTTTCTTTCACTTTTTTTGATGGAATAACAATTGGGGAACAAACTTCGGGATGAAATGACAGAGAAAACATGGTCATAAATAATACAAGGGAGGGAGCTAACCCCATACGCTGCCATACGCTCAACTTTCATGCACACCTAACCGGGCCGGGTTTTGGAGGATAATTCCCCAAAGGGCAGCAGAGATTCAAGGACAGGCAGCAGGGTGCTCATGTCAGGCATGTGAAGAGCACAGAGATGCAGGAGCCCAAGCAGACACACGACTGGTGCTTCCTCCTTCTCTTCTTCCTTCTTGAGCCTGGGCTCAAGCAGTATTTATAATATTTGGCTGTAATTCTCTCCTATCAGGGTGGTGTCTGATCATTCGATCATGGCGTACTATCACCACCGCTCCATATACTTGTCGGCAGCCAATCACGTCTGCTGTGGGCGTGCCTGCCAGTAATAATGCTGGTGGCCCCTGCACATGCGTGCACAGCCAATTGCGGCCTGATTTCTTGGGGCTGTTCCCACCAATCGTGTCCATCCTGAATGGCTGCATGCCCATAACAGCTCGTTATCGAACGGCCTTATCACACAGGCCCATGCACCTCTGTGAAAGCTGCCAGGCTGGACCCAAACCGCTTTCAGACAAGGGGGAACACAGCACAAGACACCTAATGTGTCTATCCACTAAATTGGACAACGCTGGTGTGAAGGATGACTTCACACTAAATATGCACTTAATACAGGGGTAAAATGCAATGTCCTTTTTATATACATAAACTGTGCTCAGGCCTTATTTATATATCTGACCCCCTCTCCCTCCCCTTATAAATATAACAGAATTACTTATTCTCTCATTAGATATTGGCACACAATGAACAACTCAGGGAGAGTCTGTGCTGAAAGCGTTCTAAACACGCGTGTGTGTTCGTGTGTGCGTGTGTGTGCATGCGTGCGTGCGAGCGCGCATGCACTGATGAGCAAAACTATACTGCTAACAACTAAAATTGAATTCAAATTCCTCAGGTACAACCACTAATCTTTTTTGCTTTTTTAAATATAATATATTTTTTTGAGATTTCAGATGTGATCATTACCCCATGCATGAAGTGCAAAGTGGGCAATTGGTTCACTCTGTCTGCCTGGCAGTCAAACAAAAATGAAAATCATTCCAAACAGGAAACGTACTGTTTTTTTTACGGATGTCATAAAGGACACAAACAACAGGCATGAAGAACTAATTGAACATGTTCAATAAGGTGGTGTAAAAGACAGTGCATCAACGGCGCTAAATTTCCGAATATTTTTCTTCAACCTATAACAACTCCATTTTATTTGGATTGAATTATACACTTGAAGACGAGAACACAAATCGCCTTGTCAGCACTTCCCAAAACCATTAGTTTTGCAGAACTTGAACAAAATTTTATGCCTTCTTGACCAATGAAATTTACTGCTCACGATCTTATGATTGGGGAATATTAAGATTCAGCCAAAATCACGACTTAGGAAATATACATCATGTTAGGAAACGCAAAGCATGAGTTGAAAAGATGCTTCCCTTTTTCTCAAAACTGTGTGGGGTAAGGTGTTCTATGAACTCTCGAGTTGTACAGGTTTTTCAGCTTACTAATCACTGATAATAATAATAATAATAATAATAATAATAATAATAATAATAATGTCATCCCATTCTTTTTGATCCAAGTCTTTGACAATCTTGCTGGCCAGGCCTGACGTTTGACAAAAGGTAAGGTGGCACGATGATTTCAAATTTGTTCAGCTGGTGCTGAACTCAGCTTCATACCCGACATATGAATGTGAAAAACCGTGAAAAGTCATCTACTCATTGCGAAGTAAAGGATACCGTAGTGTCTTACGCAGGCCAAAACTAAGTGCACTACCGATTGCAAAATCATGTCAGATGTAATATTATAATGCCTTTCATGATAACTCCATCTCCCATGAATAACGAATACATTTTGTTAGTTTTGCACCTGAATGCTGGTTGTTTTGCAGAAGCGCAGAAAAAGATGGATTTGCACCAAGTGCTGGCAAATGAGAAACAAAGATATTGTGATGATGTAGGGGAAGAAACTTTGAAAAACGTTGAGGAAAACATGTATGATGATGTTGAAGTTAGTGTTGAGACAAAATGGGCGATGAAAGATCATTCACAAAGCCCTCAGTGCATCAAACAAAGTAGTTCATGTTTTCGAGAAATACCGACTGAAGCAAAGGAAAAGGAGCCAAAGGTATGTAACATTGTAAATCAACATCTCATAGTGTGTGCTTTTGTGACGTCTCAAACCTCTGGCTGCCCAAATGCTCACAACGGCCTGTCGGGGCAGCCAAAGGGGTTCGTGACATCACAAAAGTGAGGCTAAATGATAAGTTTTCCAAAAATTATCATTTAGCCTCACAAGAATATTACAAAAAAAATAGCATCCATTAACCTTTAGAGGCAGCATTTTTGACAGCTGCACCTAAATCGGAATTTTATTCATTCAAAATGAAACGTTGGATTTTTCTATTAACAGATATTCTGTTTCATAAAATATAATTGTACTTTTGGCAAAGATGTGCAAAGTATGTCATAAACTTAATTCTGATACCAATGTGTGACAATGTATTGCCAATGTGGTGTGATATTAGCAAGTGTTTTTTAACGGGTGTCATTATCAATTTGAGAGAATGTAATCAGGTGCCCCATCTGTTTTCAAAGATCATGTTGTATTCTATTTATTTTATTTTTGGTAAAGGTAGACATCTAATCAATGCAACAGGGAAATGGAAGCTAATGAAAATGTAATCAATAATCGAGAGGTTGCTCATCACATATTAGATGGTCCAAAAGGCCTTATGCTCATTGCAGCTATTGTTAGTACCTATGAGAAAGCAGAGATGAGCAATGGAAAATCTAGCAAATAAGGTTTGGAATCAAGTTATGGAATGTCAATGCTGATCGTGATTCACAAAAATCTTTCAGCAACAGCATTCATGAATTAGGTATAGTTTCCTTTAATACACTTTTACCAAGTTGCCTTGCTCATGATTTATTTATTTATTTTTTCATTCTGATTTCAAGAAACTTGATGAAACTGACTCGAGTGAAAAACAGCAGTCTCTGACCTTGTGGTACCCTTTTGAAAATGAATCTGAACTTGGTGGAAAAGGAATCGCGAGCAGTGAAGGTGAAAGTTTTGTTCCAAAACGAGACCTCCTAGCCTCTGTTCCCAACAAGAAATCAATTCCAAATGGCAAGAATAATTGCAAACGCCAAGGTGCTGTGATTCGTAGGACTTATTCAGACAATATTGACAAGAAGTCGCTGAACATGCAATATCGCTGTGATCCCAGAACGAGCTCATGTCCTCTGCCGCACAACTGTCAAGGTGAGTTGATACTATTTTTTTTTATTCCAAGCAAGTGCAGTGGAGTTAACCTTGAGCATTGGACAACATTTATTGCTGTAAATAAAACATCTCACATTGCACTCAATTGGTGTCATTGCATTTGGGAATGCAAATTGAATACCATGTCATATGCTGATGGGATATTTTATTTTTGCTAAAAAAGCATCGATTGTAAAGAGTAATGATATTTTTGCTTATTTTATCAGTGAAAATTTTGCACTGATTTTTATCTTACCATCAGCTACTCAAATCAAATTGGGTAACAATTTCTCCTGAAGTGTTTTCTTGTCTTAAAGAGAAAGTTCCTCAGTAGATGTGAGTTTCTTTTATTAAAATTTGCTTCTTCAATCCCCCCCCTTTTTTATTAAACAGGGTCAAAGGCTCATGGAAGAGCTGTTGCACAAATCATGTACGCTCAGACGCTGTGCTCGCTCGCCCGGTTTTTTTGTCGCTCGGACTTGCACATGTACTCTGACATGCACACTCACTCACACACTCTGACATACAGACACGCACACTCTGACACTCAGACTCGCACATGCAGAGTCACATGCGCTGTAATGCTGTGGCACTCGCATGAGCTGTAGCTTGCACACTCACACGAGCTGTGCCGTACTCACTCACACAAGCTGAAGCTTGCGCATTTGAGTGCGCTGTGATGTGACGCATGCTGTTGCCCACACTCATGCGCTGTGGCACACACTTGCACGTGCTGTGATGCATGCACTGTGGAGTGCGGACTCACGCCCACTCTTATGCTCGAACACGCGACCACTTTGACATGCGCACATATGCCCATTCTGACGCACCTCTTCTGACATGCATTCTGATGTGTGCACTCTATGGCATGCACTCACACCCACTCTGAGGTGTGCACTATGCCATGCACATTTACACCCACTCAATCGCACTGTCACTCATGCCCATTCAACAGCTCTGGCACTCGCCCACTCTGGCACTCGCCCACTCTGGCACTCAGCCACTCTGGCACTCGCCCACTCTCGCACTCACCCATGCCTATACTCTGGCTCTCTCACACTCACTCACTCTTGTCATCTGGCACTCTCCCACTTATGCACTCACCCACTCTGGCACTCTCACACTAACCCACTCTTGCACTCAAATTGGGTAACTCGAATTGGCGCTCATATTGACCATTAACTTGGTTGGTGTATTTCTGAATGCATCCACAAGCAGCATCGCGCTATGTCAGTAGCGTGTCTTATGAGGCATAGAGGTAGATAATCTGAGACCTGCTCAGTCTCCATTCTACCTCCTGAAACCCCCTCCACACACGTGTGGAGATAGAAGCGAATATTGTTGTGGAGCCGGGTGTCGGCGGCGAGCAAGACCGCTGGATGGAGCAGTAGAGTCGGCTTCACCGAACACCCGGAATTTATAGGTCATCACCCCAGATAACTCCGGAGCCAACGGGTCCCTTATCGGACCGAAGATCACCAATAGGTCGACCGTGTGGGATAAGGTCGATTGCTAATTTAAATTTACCTAAATACTCACGTCGTCCAAAGTACCGGGGAAATTCACCCTCGGCGGAGCTCGAGCGGCACGAGCCGTTAGCGTGCTTGAACCGTGCGTAACCTGAGCGGATAGTTAGCGAGGTCCGTCAGTCCAAATGCACAATTTGCCGCTTCCAAATTTCTAAACATGCACCATGCTAAACCAATTATAATGGGGGGGGGGGACACACACAAAGAGCAGAGTTATCCAACTATAAGAAATGCAGTCAATGTACAAGCAAAAGCACTTAACAATTCTACTTATAGACAGGGCCCCAGGACACACACACACACACACACACACACACACACACACACACACACACACACACACACACACACACACACACACACACCCAGAAGAAATGATGGCCACGGCCTTTATTGAAGCTTCCCAGCTCGAGGGAAGCTGAGCTGGAAACCAGAGCTATCTCGGACCTTCCCGCCTCGTGCGGTCTTCGATGTCCTGGATCGGCAGGACTCGAACCCGCAACTCGATGCCGCTCCAAGCACCAGGTACGAAGGGTAGCGTCGGGCGCTGGCACGCTCCTCCGGCAGACAGGCGACGAGGCAGGCAAAGCAAGCGATCCTCCTCCGGCTCATAGGCAGGCGATCCACATGGCGGGAAGCCACTGGCTCGCAGGCAGGAAGACCGACTGACTCACCCGATCGCCCCCACACAATTATCCCTCCCTCTTCACAGGTGGGAGGGATCCGTCCCGCGTCATTCCGACCTCATTGGACAGGCGTGTCGGGTGATCTCTCGGCCATCCGAGATTGGTCAGGGGGAGGTGCTCATGGCTCCGCCCCTCGACCAGGAAGTCTAATAGCAATATGTTGCGCTGTCTTCACATTGGCTGAGAGGCGGCGGACGTGCTCGCTCCCCTCCGATTGGCTGAGAGGGGCGCCATGCCCGTATTTGGAGCGAAGTCCAACACGCCAATGCCCAAAGAAACCTCGCCTGCACATTGGACTCCGCCCACGTACGTGCTGACACGCACGTGTGCAATGGTGCCGGTGGAGGATGGTGGAAGGAAGCGAAGGCAGGTGTCATCGTTAAAAAGTTGTTGTTGTTGTTGTTGTTGATATAAAAATGTAAAAGAAAACCCTGACTATCAAAATAACTCTGCAGCGCATGAACATTTAATTCCCATTAGACATAGGGGAAAGGGAGCTATCTATCCACATTTACTTATCGAAATAACTGAGTTATGGGGACCTGAATGTTGAGTGCTCATGGATTCCAGATTCGCAACAATATCAGCAACTTGGACAGACACACACACACACACACACACACACACACACACACACACACACACACACACACACACGCACACGATCATACACGTAGTGACACGGGCAATACTGCACTTGACTACAGACAAACACAACCATTGACCTTGGGGAAGTGATGACACTTTTGAATACACTCTGGGTACCTTCAACACCATGGATAGATGTTGCCTTTCTATTGGCAGTAAGTGCAACAATTAATGCAATATCTAAATGCCCCCCCCCACTCCTCCAGGCTTCACTGCCCTCCACCACTATGGGACATATGTCTATACTCCAAATGTTTTTCAAGCGAAAAAGCAGCTTGCACCAATTTTATAGTTCAGTGTGACTCAGCCAGGGTCGGAATCGAACTGCCGACCTCTCAGATTCAGATTGGATGCTGTATCCACAATGCCACTGAGCATTCGTCCCCCAAAAAACAGATTAACATTTAATTATTGTGTACATAAATACAACAATGATCGTTTTCGGTTCTTTAACGCCCGAAAACAGTCCACCAACAACGTGATTTGTTCATGTCAAAGTGATTTGTTATCACAGTCGTGAATGATTGGTTCTGCACTTGCAAAACTCTATGCAGATGTTCCTCCATTTTTGCCAGCCAGTTGGACACATTTTTTCGAGAAGTTTCAGTTTCCTAATGCCATTGCTCTGGAAGTTTTCAGAAGGAAAATAATATTTTGACTCCCGCTCATTTGCACTTCACTTCCAACTAATTTTATAACACTGGTGCGCTGGTTGCTGGAGACTTGCTGTTTAAACTTTTGCTTGATTTTATATGTATGAAAAAGAGAAACTTCTCACAACTATCACTGGCTTACTATGATACTGTACCTCATCTTGGCTATATTTTTGGCAGATTTGAAGAAAAATCAGGATTTGCTTGAGGTGCCAATGAACCTGAAACAGGAGCAGGAAGAATGTAATGAAGATGTGCATGAGAAAGATGAGGGAAACGTCTTCATTGAAGTTTTTCCTGTTCCTGTTCCTGTTCCTGTTCCAATGGTCGAAGAGATGTGGAATTGTTTGTGGTCAAAGCTTCCACGTGTACAAAACAGTGGTTTACTGGACATCCTGAGTGAGAAGGAGATAAAAAAGCAAGAGGTAAGTTACACGGTGAATCAATAACTAGTACTACATGTTGTGTGGTCCTCTTTATATTGCCAGCCACATTACTTAATAAATGTGTCGGATAAATTCCAACATTGATTCTTCGCTAAGAAATGACAAAAGCACAAAGAGCCAAACAGAGATTAATTGAGGTTAAAAACCATATTGTGTGCCATTGAGGTTAGAGCATTCTCTCTGAGTCTGGGAGATCAGCAGTTCGATTCCGACCCCTTCAGAGTCATATGAAAGACTTTAGAAATGGTGCTTCCGTGCTTGACGTTAAGCACTTAGAGGATAGAGCATTGGTTGGCATCACATTGGGAGATCAAGGGGTGGGGGGGGGAGGATGGGGAAACATTTCTCATTTATTGCACCACTGACTGTAGAGAGAGAAGCCTGGTCAAGTCGATGTTGTCTCATGTCTCTATCTGTATGCGTGTGCCTGATTTGTACAATATAAGCACTCCTCCATGAACCTTAGATCCTGTAATACCTTTTTAATGCAGAAAAAAATGTGAGGGTATTGGTTTTGAAGTTGAATGCTGAAGGATCATGCATCATTTTCTCTCAAAATGCAAAAGTGATTAATCATTATATCTAGAATACAATCCACCCTCAAATATCGTGGGTTTTGACCAACCGTGGGTTTGATGTCATTATTGAAGGATTTCATTTTGACCAATTGCGGTTTTTGAGTTGCATTGAGTCATTGTTGGCATCCTGTGCATGTATGATTATCTCCCATTATGACCCTTGTGCTGTTTCTCGTGCACAGCTTATAATTGTGCCCAAATGTAAAGCAATGAACAAAGTTGGTTGTGCCAAAAGGCAAAGAAAGCTTATGATGTTGGGCAAAAAGATCAAGTTGTTAGATCAGTTAGCTATAGGTGAAAATGCAGCATCTGTGGGCCAACATTATGGGGTTAACCATTGTAGATAGAAACTTCCCCATTGTTCTCTTCCTCATTCCCATACCTTCATTTTCCAACTCCTATTCGAATGTCATTCTCAAACCCTTATTTTCCGACACCTGGACTTGAACCCCCATTCTCATGCTTCATTCTCAAACACACATGCTCAAGCCACGTCACCTCACCAGTGTTTCGACCAAATAATCACCAGTTTAGCATTGTAATGGCTGTGGTTCTTTGAGAAATTCAAAAGAGTATTCGGCCTCCATAATGTCAAATTAGCCGGGGAAGCAGCATCAGCCGACAATGATGCTACAAAATCTACCCACGGCAGTTCATGGAACTAATCGAGGCGAAGGGATTTATGCTGCTGGAGCAGGTTTTTAATGCTGACGAGACAGGATTATTCTGGAAGAGGATGCCATATCATACCTTCCTCTCCAAGCAGGAAAGATCTGCTCTGGTTCAAGGTAAGGTGGAAGGAATCCCACTTCCCCTTCCCCTGCTGTACTCTCAACAGCAGCATCATCAGCCTGAGCTCAGTCTTATGTTTTCTGTTTATGGCAAAGTACAGTACAAGTATGACATGTCCTTGCCCTCACCCACTCCGCTGTGTTGTAATAACTTAAAGGTAAAATTTTTGTGTTTTTGTTTAATTTACACTATATCTTATTTTATTTTCATGTTTATTTCAATGTTAACATGCTTCATATATATATATATATATATATATATATATATATATATATATATATATATATATATATATATATATATATATATATATATATATTTTTTACATTGTTATTTCAATTGTAATTTGTTTATTTCTGGCTGCTGCCGATCATTCTCAATATTTTTATATGCCCAGGAACTGAACCCCCTTTTTCCCATTGGCCCTTGGTTTCCAAGATCGCGGTTTTAACTATCATGGCATTTTCCAGGAAGCTAACCCTCGTGGTATTTAATGGTTTACTGTAGTCTCACTTTGTTGTCAATGTTTGTGTGTTCAGGTGATGTACGAGTTGTACACAACTGAAAGGCAATTCCACAGCAAAGTGAAATTTGTTATTCACCATTTTGTGAACTCTGAGGAGCTTGGTCACGCAATAACCCCACATGATAAACGGTTTCTTTTCTCCAACCTTGGTGACGTATTTGATGCAAGTACAAGGTATTGGTTTTTGTTTTTTTCTTCCTCCTTCAGCTTTGACTTATTCATATTGTTTTATGAGAGGTTTGAGAAACTCATGTGAGGATTTCTGTAGTGAATGAAATATAAGCTGGTGATCTTTATTCATGTCAGACCCTAATGTAGATTACTGTCCTGGATCCTTTTCACAAAATATTTACTTGGTTGGTGTATTTCTTAATGCACGCACAAGAAGCATGCCACAATGTCAATAGCGTTTCTTTTGATGCACCTTGGAGGTGAGCAGGCCTCAAGGCAGCATTCTTGGTCCTGGTCTTTATGCCTTCTGGGACAATGCTCTGTTCTACTTTGCAGATTATTCCATCCTTTCCTGTACAGTTAAAGGAAATTATGCCTGGTGTTGGCTTAATGGTTAGGGTGGAGGGCTTTGTATCTTAGGGTCCTGAGTTCAAATCCCACTCAGCTGTTGAATTAATACCAGGTGGGGTTAACTCGGCCTGTCATCCTTCCGACGTCGGCAAAATGAGTGCCAGCATGCTGGTATACTGTGTCGGAGTGGCAACCCGTCCAGGATTGTGCCCAATAGCCTAGGAGACTGCTTAAGCAGCACCAACGCTCTGCACAGAGTATGGTTCCAATCTCCTCTCCAAAAGAAATGCTGGAAAGTGATCAATCTTCTGCAACATGACTTTCAACACAGCGAAGTCATGCATTGTCCTCCCATGCTCTTGGCAAACAACCTCTTGAAGAGCTGCAGTCCCTAAAGTTCTTATGATCTCACAATCAGTCAATCTGCAATTGACCAATAAGGCTTCTGAACATATTACAGTTGTTCACAACTTTGGTAGAGTCTTGCAGAAGTCCGAGGCACAATTGAGTCACTCCTCAACCTTCCCCGTATGTAATAAATAGATGGCCTCTATGCCAACAGAGGATAACAGAGGTACTTGGTAGCTTTACGAATTTTGGGTATGGCTGCTGATACAAAAACTAACCCTGTAAATAAATAATGATACAAAGTGTGCTTTTTTACAGTTTTTAAGTACCCTGACTGTATCTTCACTAATTTTTTTTAATGAAGGTTTCATCCTCGCCATGCCATTTGCACACTTCATTCCAACTCTGGCGAATTGATGCTTTGTTTTTGTTGGAACAACCCTTGTGTGGAGTTCCCATGATTTTTGAAGGCTGGAAGCCAGCCTGCCTTTTTAAAGTTCAAACTTGTTAAACTTTAGCCAAAAATCTGATGTGCCCATTCCGAAAGAGCATTGTTGCAACTTGCTCGAGAAGTTTTACCACACTTATTGTGGTGTCATATAGTACCCCATGTCATTAACATCTGGTCAGGATTTGGACCTGGAATCACCATGTTGTAATTCAGAATCTCAACCATTTGGGGTATAACCACAACCCTATGATTTAATTACTATCCCAATTACGTAATCTTTAGGAAGGGTCTATTTGGTAGAGATTGTGTTTGTGAGGTATATTGTTTAATGCATATTTCGACAAGCGATTGAAGAGTTCATTATTTTTGCCAATGTGTAAAATTCACTTTTTACAATTAACCTAACACTTATTTATGGCATTTTGAAACAGGTTTTCATTAGCTATTATCATTGCTTAATTATGGAGGCTGGTGGGATGGACTAGAGAATGCACACTCACCTATTCGCTATTTAGCCTTAGTTTGAATTCAAACCCAGCTATAAACTGTCATCTCGGTGTTTCATAGGCAGGATGATGCATCATTGGTTGTGCCATCCCTCGGATTGTAGTTAAACTGGTGTCTCGTCTGCCGGCATTAGTTGGTGGACATTAAAGATCCCACGGTGTTTTCGCGAAGAGTAGGCAAGCTATCACTGGCACCCTGGCCAAGTGCCAAGTTCCTACCCTCACAACTTCGTCCGAACGTCTGGCCTGGCCAGCCAGTTCATAAAAGACTTGGGCCAAAAACTTCCCCTAGCCAACCCCACAAGAATGGGGGAATAATTGTGGCTGTTGAAGAAAGAAGATGAAAAAGAGGAAGTAAATGTGACTAAAGCTTTGATGCATTTTTCTGAATCCAAAATCTGACTACATATTCATGGACAGATCTAGTACTTCAAGTTTGGGGAGGGGGGATCACCTTTATATATTTGGCTAAATTAGTACACATATAATTAAACAGAGTGAGATGCTCGAGTAATAGTCAAACCATCCAGGCCAGTTTTCTTCAACGTATGCAGAGGACCTCATATATACCCATAGGGGGAGGAAAAGAACAGAACTTGTATAGAGCATTCAGGTGAGCAGGAGAATGGTGGCTGTGGTGGGGCCCTGGGGGGAGGGGGGCGATTGTGATGGTGACGTAAGTCGAGGGGATCAAATAATATGTCATGCTAATATACGTAATAAATAAATGACCAAATTATCCGTACATATGCATGACATTGTTTTCATCTCAAAGCTAGTGTAGTTCCTTCATGGGCCAGGGCAAAGCTCGGGAAAATTGCCCACGAGGAAGTAAACTGTTAGAGAATATTTAATCCAGAGATTTTCGTTCCAGAATTGTCGCAAAGCAATGCAAACAGAATTCTCCCAGATTTACCATATAATTCTTTCATGATGTGAACTTCTGAAAAGAACCACAAAAAGAAACTGCTGCTGCCACAATTGCAACGATACACATCTCAAGTGTATTACCACCTTTATACGACAAGATGATGTCTTTCAACCATCAATGAATATGGAGCATGTGCCGTTGTAATGGACAATGTGAGTTGCATTCTGAAACGAGCAATGGTCAGTGATCCTGGCAGAAGTGCTTCGATCATTTTGATGCTGTCCGTTGTGTATCCTGGGTTACCATACATTTTGCTGAAAAATGTTGAATATGGTTATTGTGTTAAGATGAGTAGTAGCTGCACAAAATTTCAAATGTAGGAATGGTAGTTTCTGTTATGCAAGCACAAATAGCGTGCACGACATATCTGCTTAGAAGGACTTTTGAAACCCCAATTTTCTGGTATATTGCATAATGGTCTGCACAGCTGTGAGAATATTCTTTGTTTTATCTAATGATATTTAAAAATTGCAACCTTATGATTGAAATGTTTCTTGTTCCAAACCAAACAGGTTTTTGGAAGCACTGCAGCAACGCATTGAAGAAGTACAGATATCTGGTGTCTGTGACATTGTGTTGAAATACACAAACGGAGACTTTCAAAAATTTGTTTCTTATATCAGAAACCAACCTTATCAGACCGACACATTGAAGAAGCTGTGGTGGGCAAAACCTTAAAAATTTTTTTTTTGCAGTTCCTTTTTATTAATTTTGCTAAAATGTTGCTACTTGATCCTTCCCCTTTGTTATGGGCACAGAAGCTTTTCTTTTGAGGGGTTCACAACAGAGGGAGCATGGCTATGTTGACCTCCTCACTATTAGTAATAATACTGTTGTGGTCAGGGGTCTGTGTGAGAAGACCACTGGGGGAGGGGGGGGGAAGCTATGTCAGGTTCTCACCAGACTCCCCGGAATCACAGGCCGTCGCACACGAATAACTCCGTGACACGGCGGGTCGCTAACCGACGGTGAACGCCAATAACTCAACCACATGACTTTGGGTCCTCCGGCTACAGTTTATCCGGTTACCTAAAAATAATCGCTTGACCTAATTACCGGGGTACATGCCCTCAGTATGCCTTGTCCGAACGGGGTCACCTTACCGGCTCAGATGCAGCCGAGCGACACTGCCAAGGGCGTACCGGCTGAAAGAACAGATCATTGGGAATAAAGTCCCGGCTCGGCGAGGATATGGACTATGCTGGATCAATGAAAGAAAAGACAAAAACGAGTTGGGAACATTTTTATACAATCATTTATTAACAGGCAGGTGAGAAAAGCATGTGGCACAGTGAATGTAGTTTATTGGTGTGTGTAAGTAGAGACAAAAAGAAAAGTGTAGTGTGACAAGCAACTTACAAAAGTAGACACAGAGCAGACCTATACCAATATATCTTCTGCAATCTTAACTTAAGCAAGGACAGGCGCCATCACACACACACACACACACACACACACACACACACACACACACACACACACACACACACACACACACACACACACACACACACACACACACGCATACACACACACAAAACCCGATGAAGAAGAGATAATGAGCAAAAAGAAGAAGAGATGAGGCTAACGGCCTCGTAATACCTTGCACGACTGACGTACCGCGCCACCCAGTTCGTTTTGGGGGGATGTTCCGCTGAATGATCCCTTCTTGATAGTTGATGCATCATCTTCTGCTTGGCTGCAGTGCAGAGAATGGGTGCGACCATCAGGTGTGAGTGAGGGACTTTGGGTGGAGCCACTGGTGAGTGGGTGTAGCCAGCGGTGAGTGGGTGGAGAAGACGGAGTCCAGAGCGAGTTGGAGGAGTGGCGGACATGATCAGGTGGGTGGGTGGACCCATCAGCGAGTGAGTGGAGGAGAAGACAGCATGCAGCAGGCCCACGCAGAGACTAATCCAAAGCCAGCAAGGAAGATAAGAATGACCACGACGACTCTGACGACAACGACTCTGACTCTCTGGACGGCTTCGCAATCCGTCCTTTATTGACCCTGCGGTGCAGGGTGGGGCACCTCCCAAAGCAATGCATCGTTACCCGAATTGGGTGCTCCCATTGGGCTCAGGCCACCACATGATCCGACAATTATGGCCCGAAGCGGCCTTACTTTACATCCGGCAAGACATGTCAGAGCTGCGGAATCGTCTCGCTCCGAACACCGCAATATGAATTGCCTTGCATCAAACTCCCGGGCCATGCCCCGGCGACCGTCAGAGGGCCACGACGGTCCCGCATGCCTGCTCTGGTACCCCTGGCGCGCTGCGGTTGGCACCGATCAATGCACTTGCGTCATCGAGGCGGAGGTGCGGGAGGATCTCTGCCATCTGCAGGAGACAATGGTGGCCGCGGTGGCGAGCAAGAATCAATGGTAAGACACCGTCGTGAACCAGTGCACAGACCAGAACAAAGATGTGCGCCATGCGCGTCCCACACAATGTGATGGTAAGATGCCATTGTAATCAGCACGCAGACTCGAATGAATATGTGTGCTATTCGTGCCTCATACTGTACGACTGCAAATTATCACGGGGCTGTGCGCAGATCCGCCATTGTGCATGTGGTGATCCTTCAGGCGGTGGTGTGTGCGGTGCGGCCCTGATCTGTCATGGATTGAAGGAAAGGATTGGATATAATTATTAGATGCAGAAATGGGTTGAAAAGAACGCGCTGTATGTGTACTGAACAGTGGGTGGATTTTATCGCTGTGATTCACGCATCCCGTGCAGTCTGGTGGTGGAAGTTGCTTATTGTTTGCTTCTACTGTCGGCCTCCGTGAAGACGCATTCCAATAGTGAATGGTGTGGCTGCAGTTTTTATAGGCGTCTGTCTGAGTGCAGTGCATGCTTTGATTTATTTCAGGAATAAGAGGAAAAGAGTTCGAATGAAGATAGAGATATAACCAGACCTAACTATGAGAGCCCCACAACGCACTTCATCCCGTTTGACCCATTAGACATGAGGAAAAGGTCTAACTGTACGTATATTGATGCAATAACTGTCTGGGGACCACTGTATGATGGATGCCATTGCCTTGGAGGGATGCGGTTTCCAGAACCGCAACAATACATTAATGGCCCCGATTATTCCCACCTTCTTGTGGGGTTGGCCAAGGAAAGGTTTTTCACCTTTTAAGTCTTTCACGAAGAGGCTGGCAAAGCATAATGTTTGACTGGAGTTGATGTTTACAAATTTGTAAGTTTTTCAGGGTGCTGGCAATACCTGGCCTATTCTTTGCAAAAGACAGTGGCATTATGAACACCCACCAATTATTAGCTTACCTGAAATTTAGTCCGGTGAACTTATGCAAACGAGCAGTGTCTGTAGGTGTGTCAGTCAGTGATTATGGAAACACTTCAGTTTTCACTTGAACCAAACTCACGATTTTGATGAAACTTGGCTACAAGCTTCATATCTCATACCAATTGAAGGTTTATTGACTACATCAAAATCTGCGCTCATTAAGGGGGCGTCTATGGGGGTGGGGTGTTTGAGTCCCCCAAATAGGTATTTTCTCTCTCCTCTGAAACTGCACACATTATTTTGATGAAACTTGACCACAGCATTCATCACCCATGATAGACCAAAGTGCATCGACTGCATCAAAATCTGCACTCAAGAATGGGGTCTATTGGGAGGGGGGGGTTTGACCCCCCCAAATAGATACAGATTTCCTCTTTTCTCTGAAACTACACACACAATTCCGATGAGACTTGACCACAACCTTCATCACCCGTAATGTACCAAAGTTTGTTCATCGCATTAAAAAAAAAAAATCAGGGTCTAATGGGCTCTGTGGGGGGTTTGAGTGACTGTTGCTCCTGATACAGGTGAGCTTCAGGATGCTCGGTCATATTTCTGCTCGTCGAGTGGACAGCCAGCTTAACGTCCATCCGAGGGATGGCAAACTTTGTGATTCAATGCCATTCCTGCAAAACACAATTCCAATGGTTTATAATCAGATCGAGATTTGAACCCAGACAAGACAGCTAAAAGGTAAGTGTACTTTCTCTACACCATCCTCAAGACCATCAGACGATGTTAACCTCCTCAGCAAATGCATAATGTTTTTCATTAAAACCAAGTCGATGAAAACTAAACCAAGTCCTAAACGTTTGGGGGCCAGTTCAAATATGGGAGCATCATTACATTCTTCCCGTATATGCAAAGCTGCAGACGAATAGCTGTATTCTGCACTAAACCAGCACAGACCAATTGCTGTCTTCTGCATCGAAGCGACACGGACCAATGGCTGCGCATGCGGAAGCAGCACGGACCAATGGCTGTCAGCGCCAAAGCAGTGCGCCAATGGTGGCTGTGGGGAGAGGAAATCTTTTCCCTGTTGGTGAAGGGAATGTGCTGTGTCGTCCCTGTCCTTGCCCAGCTGTACTCTGTTCATGGAAGAGAACAAATGGACAAGACACTTTAACCGAGCTATTTCTAAATCGGGCAATGCCAGTCTCCTCATGGGCAAAGATACCTTACTTTAAGCACATGCTAATATAGGAGAGTTTCTCTGGCTAAAT
Source organism: Eptatretus burgeri (assembly GCF_056783735.1). NCBI lineage: Eukaryota > Metazoa > Chordata > Myxini > Myxiniformes > Myxinidae > Eptatretus > Eptatretus burgeri. Next base: position 35,764,547 of record NC_140970.1, on the reverse strand, counting down.
GAATATACATATATCTGTGGCTACATGCATCTAAGGCCTTAATCTAACGACTATCCTCTTCCACACAAACATAACAATATTATATCCATATAAACAACAAGATGGGGTCTGTCCCTTTCTTTTTCCTTCATGATTGATGTCTCCAATCTCACTGCTTCACGCTTCGCCACAAAACTTTGGAGGCATAAATAAGAACTAGATGGCCCATTGCGGCCAATGATGCGAACCTACTCCCATTAATTTATCTACTCGGCAACCCCTTCTCCCATTCCCCTCGACCCCTTCACACATTTCCCTCAAAACGTTCATCCACTCGGTTATTATCCTTTTTCCACTGCCTTCTTTACACCTTCACATGCTTCCACTCAAACCAATCACACACTTCCCTCAATCCCTTCATCCACTCCCACTTATATCCCTTTTCTACCCTTTCATCACTAAGCACAAGCTGCAAATTTAAGCTAATTCAGTTCAGCGGTGCAGGAGTGCATAGAAATCAAGGAAACACCTCAAATGATCATGATAATTTACAACGTCTACGGTTTTCATACAGAGAATCGACATATTTTATAACATTATGACTTGTAATTGACACTGCCATCACAAATAGCACTACATGACACACTCGCACTATTCAGCCTTGAGAACTCAAGCAAATTATGTACAAATACCTTAATTTATTGTACAAACTACCTGACGGGCGATCTTGTTCCAAGCATGCAACACTTTCTTCTGACACGTACCCTTATTTGGGCGGTGTATAGGCAACTGACAGCTGCCTCAGCTGCCTCAATTTCTTCAGGAAAAGAAACCCCACAACCCGGCTATTGCGTATGAAGCAAAAACATACCTTCTGCTTGTAATTCAAAACACCTCACTGCACTGGAAAACGTGTGGACAGGAACACTGTATTGTAAATGGTGGATGCTTGTAATACCCTCCCCCACCTGGAGGCAGTGCTACACGATACACATTTACATGGAGAATTTGCCTCTTCTCCCTCCCACCCCCAAGACCACCAGCAAAGATATAAAACACCCCATAGACAAATTGGCTGTCTTGCTGATCGTATGTACCAGGTCTGAATGTAATCGGGCTAGTGGGAGGAATAGCGTGACAAACACACACACACACACACACACACACACACACACACACACACACACACACACACACACACACACACACACACACACACACACACACACACACACACACACACCGGCCTGTGAATTATAGTAAGGATTACTCATCCCTTTATTTAGGCAGTGTATTGGCCATATCACTGCCATCGTCACTCCCGAAAAAAAACTAAACAACTCGGCTTATGTACATTAAGCAAAAATATGCCGACTGCTGATGCACATACATAATACAATGTGGTTATATAGCTTGGATAATTGAAATTGTGAATACTAGTATGCGCCCATACCTGCGTGGCCGTACGTGCATGGCCGTACTGCGTGGCCGTATGTGCAAAAAAAACAAACAAAAAAAACTTTCAAACCGCGTGCCAGAAACAACAACCACACAGGCCGTTCCTTCGCTCTCGCGTGCCCGTACGTGCGTGGCCGTAAGTGCAAAAAAAAAAAAACTCAAACAAACACACAGGCCGTTCCTTCGCTCTCCTAAACAACGACTGGATTGGGGCATTGTGTTTATCTATAAATGCGCATAAGAAATCGAGAAATTATTAGAATACAGTAAGTCGTCACTATCCGGAAGTCCGTACGTTGTAACCCGTAATGGGGAACGCAGCTGAGGACTCTTCCCCAACAGCCACGCCTACGCAACAACGTGTCCTGTCATTGGTAACTAAATGGCGCATCGGCCACGCTTACGCAGCAACGTGTCCTGTCATTGGTTTGGTAAATAAATGGCCGTAACTTGGGAACCACTTGTGCGATTAATATCAACCCTTGAAAAGGCACATACTCAGGTCCCCAGCAATATACCTGGCAAGTTTCAATTAGATCGGACCAGTGGTTGTCGAGAAACAGCGGACACACACACACACAAACACACACACAAACACACACACACACACACACACACACAGACACACACACACACACACACACACACACACACACACAAACACAAAAACACACAAACACACAAACACACAAACACACACACACACACACACACACATACACATACACACACACACACACACACACACACACACACACACACACACACACACACACACACACACACACACACATTTCTGGAATTATACATAGATGACACTACCAAAGACATCTTAGGCTTACCAGAAAACCAACATGGCAGACACATGATTTCTTCCTGACAATTGTGGGTGAAGTCAAGCCATCTCTACAGTCAATGCGTTTGAAAGCTTTATACACAATACAAATGCAGCTTCATACGTTTTTAATATACAAGATTCATTACAATTCTGCTTACAGTATCAAAATTAACTTGCAATTTCTATTCTGTTCGACCCAATAAAAAGTAGACTCTTATCAGTAGATATACCAATCAAAAGTAGAAGTCCAGGTGAGCTAAAAATGGAAATTTATGGCAAAAAAATCGACTTTCTTTGGGTTTGGTAAACCTCCGTAAGATATTGTGTATATTTTTGACTATCCCTACCCACGAACCATTCAAATTAAGGAATTCCTGATTCTTATCATTCTCATATTATTAGAATCAAGACAAATTATTTTTTCAAAAGAAGCAAAACACGATTCAGATCATTTCTGTTTTCAAAGCAAAAGTGAAACTAAGGGGGTGGATGTGCTTGCTTGTTCTACATCTGATGATTGATGTGCGGTGATGTGCAGCTCGGTGCAACTCGAATATCTAGTTCGATGTCTAATCTGTTCCTATGTTTGGTTTTGATCATGCTCATTTGGCTGAATGCCGTTTCACACTCCTATTTAGTAAGGAAGGCCACAAGCAATGAAAGTGCATCCTTGGAAGGGAGGGGATACTCTTGCAAGCAACAAATCCAAAACTCATGAAGTTGCACTTCTCCAAATTCAACCTTCAATGCAGAATCTGATCGTGGAGAAATAAATTGCCCTTGCATGTTAAAATTTAATGATTCCCCATTTAGCCCGAGGTGTCCCTGTAAGAATATTGTTGTGGTTCTCCACCACTCCGGTGTGCGGGCGACCGCTTTTAGCTAATTCGCGGCCGCACGCGCCTACCGCCCGTGGCAATCCAAGTCGCAGCTTTCGGATCAACGCCGAAATCCAGATACGGGTGTGTTTTTAATCACACCATAGATCAGCCAACTTTTCTGTCCACGCACTACAGGGTTGATCGCCGAATTGTCGATCTACCTAATTATTCGCGCAGACAGAAATGCCGGGGATTTACACCTCAACGGAGCCTGCACGAAAACGAGCCGCTCTTAAGCAACTCGTTCCGTTTGCGATTTGCCGAGCGGTTTTATATCGCCAAGCCCCGTTGGATCCGATTACTTTATCGGCTATTAAAAGCCAGCTAATATTCTGTACGTAATTACGGCAGCTCAATGGAGGGAAAGGACGCAACGAGCAGGTAAACATTCAAACAATGACATTTATTTGTCACGTATGCAGTCAATGAAGCAATGCAGATATGTACAAGCACGTATGCAATGTAATGAATGCAACAAATGGGGGTAGGGACAAGACACGAGCAAACCAAAAACCTGCAGCCGTATCTATTTATTATGTACACAATCACTTAACCACAATTCTACTTAGCGGACACGGCGCCACAACTTCCATACAAAGAAAACCCGAGGAAAGGAAGGGGTAGAACGGGACCCGTAGGCATTTAATGTTTGCGGAGCTGGGGAGACCGAAGGAGCTCCGTGAGACCGGGCTGGTTATTTGCCACCCTCGTGGTGACTCGTTGGGCGACCCTAAATGTTCCGTCAACATGGCAGTTAGTGTAACCATGACTCGGTTGGCCCAGGCCCCGCCGTGCGGCCTGATGGATCAGGCCTAGCCGACGACGCCTCAGAGGAATGAACGGGCCTTTGCTCTTTTAAGAGTTGATGCTCTTTTACGAGCCCGCCCATTCCTCGGCGTTTGCTCAGACCGTTCTGTCGCTGGCTGGCAACTTCTCTCCGGCTGTCTCCACCGACCCACAGTTCGGCACAGTACTGCAGGCTTGGCTGCGCTCCGACGACCCCGACTGCCCTCCACTGGACTCGAACCTTGGCGCTCTCCACCCCGACTCCAGCTCGACTCCAGACAGACTGCTCGCTTGGCGTTCCAGCGCGCCTTTTTATGGGTCCGGGGGTGAGTTTGATCTTCCACCTTCAACCTTTCACCCCCCGCTGGCTCCACTCCTTTTGTCATTTTGATCCGATCTCGTCGTGAAACACGAACGTGCGCAGACGTTGTAGTAATCATCCTTACCACGCGGACGTTGTGGAAATCATCGGCTCCCGCCCCAACGAGGGAGTCCCCGCGTCTGTCGCGGAGATGCTGTTCGTTGGGATTCGCCGTGGCTGGCGAAAAGATGGCGGCGCAATGGAGATGAAGGTGAGGCGATGTTGTTCGTTTGTGGAGATGTTGTTGAGGAGAAGGTGAGGAGATGTCGTTGTTGGTGCTGTGGTGGGGATGGCGTGGTTGTTGAGATGCAGTTGTGGTTGTTGAGATGCGGTTGTTCCAAAATAAAGATAGCAAAAGGATAATACGACCTCAAAGATCACAGCCCGGTTACACGAATAAAATCCCTTTAGACATCGGTGGGGAAATCTAATCTGAACACACACTTATCGACATAACTGATCTCTGGGAAACCTGAATGGTGTTCTGTGAATCTCCACAGCTGTAACAATATAAAGGGTCATTTTCAAAATAATGTTCACTCAAGGTCCCATTCCTCCCTAGCGGTGGAAAAATTTTTCCCCAGGTGGGAATTCCCCACAGTTTGGGAATCAGTACGTTACAGGGTTATTGTTGTTCTTTAGCTCTACTGACCTCTTAAATTATATTCCATCCTATTACCTACCGGTCCTTGATGTGTGTATCTTCTGAGTTATAGATATTGTGGGGGATATTAAATCACGAGGCCTTCGGTCCCTCACCCCAAATCTTTTTTTTTTCTTTCCACATGTTAAGTTTTTGAGAGTACTGTAGTAAGGCCTAAGTCACATTTGCTCTACGGCGAGGATACGGCGGCCATACGCCCTCTGAATTGACAGAAACGTGCGGCGGCCGCAGAGTTTCTGCGGTGGCCTCAGGGTGGCCCTACACCGTTTGACTATATTTTACAGGCCGTAGGGGTCGCCGTGGAATTATAACGCGGAGATATAACTTTTTTCATTTTTACGTTCACTGATAGCAATTCGACAAGCCGAAACAAAAGAACTGGTAAAAAAAAAACCCACTCGTTACCGTCCGTCTGGCCACACGTTCACTTTAGGGCCCCCCTGCGGTCCCCCTGCGGTCGCCTTGCGGGCACCTTGCATCTGCCTTGAAAATATATGGCCACCGCAGGAATGCCCTAAGGTCACCGTGCGACATCAAATCAAAGACCGTACGGCACCCCCACGTTTTTGGTGTCCACAATTTATAAATACGCCGTGCGGCTACCCGAAAAATAAAAACAAATGTGACTGCTACATTGTGTGACCGTGGAAATACTGCGGCCACCCTATAATTGCTAGTGGCCGTAGATTTTGTAGACCCCACGGCCACCGTGGCAAATGTGACAGGCCTAAGCAGCTTGTTTCTGATCGCTGTCGCCTCTGTCCGACTGTGCCTGCTTATTCCTCAAAACAGTGCTTTCCTGCCTTTGCATCAATCCATTCTTCCCTTCCCCACAGTGGGAAATACAAGTAGACCCTTGACCTAAAGTTGAACCAAGCACCAAGCCTAAGTCATTGATTGTTGATTGTCATGACTGGTTTGTTCTTGAGAGTGGTGGGATCAGGAGTTGTAATGGGCCACTTATTAATGTCGGTCGACTTTCTTCAGCTATTTGTCACCACCTGTTGTTGCTGTAGTGTGTGCACTGGTTCTTTCATTGCACTCTTTATGATGTAGCTTTTTCTTCTTGTAATTGACTTGTTTTGCAAAAGAATATTAAATTAATCAATGTGATTACCTTATTCACGCAGTTAGTAAATGTACTATATTTAATCTCATCATACTTGGTTTAATTCATCATTTTCCCATTTTATTGTTTTTTAGCAAGTTGAATACAAGCTTCTCTGAGATCATAAACAAGCTCTCAGAACATCCAAAGAGTGGGAAGCTGCCATTGAGTGCGCATCTTTTGCTACCGATGCAGCGACTTACACGTCTGCAGCTCCTCATCGAGGTAAAAGGAACATGAAACGGCTTTGTGCTTGCAAAAAGAGGGGAAGTTTAACAACATGAGGCTTTAGCTCTTCGGTGAAGTTGGTCTGGTCCGAGCCACTGGTTATGAATGCTGCGGTACTTTTATAATAAAAAGGAAGCCCATGCAAACAACATTTGGATTGCTCATCCCAATGACAATATTTTCTGGATAAATATTTGTGGTAGACAATGTTACTTGCACTCACTCGTAGGTGAGTTGGCTAAAGAATAAAGTTTAAAGTATGGTGTAAACAAACATTGAATTGCATTGTTTTGTTTTGACAGCGCATTTTAAAATACACTGAAGAAGATTCAGAGGAAGAGCATTTGAGCCAAGCCACATTGGATGCACTTATAAAGGTGTGTGGAATTGAAAATGAAGTCGTAGTCTTGCTCATGAAGACGAGTGAGTAGTGTCTATCTGCATTGGCGGACAGGTCAAACAATGAATCAAATTAATGAGACATTGATTGAGGTATTTCTAACTGCTTGGGTAAATAAATGGAAGTTGACATTTCAGGTGTTGACCCTTTGTTTGAGGAAAATATGGCGTTTAAACCTATATCCTGCTCCGATGAAGTATGGTATATGAATGGTTCGGTAGCCGACAATGGGAACCATAACATGATGTACAAATACGTTTTTTTAATGCTTCAAACGATTGTTGGGCATGTGTAAATGGAAAATCCGACAGGTGCCACAATGTCACTGTTGGTTAAATTTTTTAGGGCACACCCTTTTTCATAATTATTGCAGAATTTGGCTAATAATTATATACCTCACCATAAACATATGGAGTTTGGTATTGAATCAAAGGTCGAATGCAGAAATATCAATCAGGTTCACCCTTCATCATTCAACGACGAGTTAAGGACATTTAAGGTCACTTTGAGTCATGAATTTGACCATCGAGGACTCTAAGTCGAGGAAAGAACTAAAATTCGACTGAATGTGATTTATTTCACAGTTTTAGTATTTCTATATTGACAAGAGTTAGAGAAAAGGGACTATAACATTTACCAGCATAATGTTGGGTAAATTATATTGCCATGGAGTTGGTTTCTCTGCACCAATTTGGAGTGAAAACCTGAAAGTCAAAATTACAAAACCATGCACTGGTGTCCTAACAAAGTCCACCATCACCAGAAAGACTTGTGAACATAAAATCAATTTTTCCTGTCATCTTGTCGTCGGATTTTCTGAAATGTAGAGCTTCATTGTGGCTGGCAATGTATCCACTGGCATGAAGCACATCAATTACTTCTGATCCAAATCGATTGTGACATTTCACAGCTAAACCGAGAGTGGTCTGATTGAATGACTTGGTCATGAGAGCTTCAATCGACTGAGTCAAACAGAGGGATTCTGTCATGACAGATCCTTTGGACACCAAACTTGAAATAAGATCGAGTAATTACTTCAATTGTCTGTTGCTTTTTCCCTTGTAAAATCACACAGGTCATAGCATTTCACTATCTGGGGGGATTGTTCCTTCACCTCAGCTGAGATTTTCTTGGTAATTTCAGCAATGTGGTCATTTGCCTCCAAAAGTTTCAATGTTTTGGACAATGTGGTTTTGAAAGCAAAGGATACTTGCACACCTATCAACACACACGATGATGAGACTTTCCCCAAAGCATTCTTCGAAGTCTTGAATCAGATGAGCCCTTTCTCTTTGATTTCCTAATATTGTGGCCTCCCCTTTTTTCAATACATTACCCCATTTTCACCACATGTCTTGAGGAGAGCAATTTCCAATCAACAGTCTGACAACAGCCAACCATCCTCCAACTATCTGGATGTTATGGGTCCTTTAGAATACAAACCTCTCCACATATGAGACAATGTTTCTGAAAGTCGAACAAAGGATGTTCAGACCTGACTTTTCTTTATGGTGGTGACTCAGTTGGGGGTATCTCTGACCCCATGAGTTTCAGATATCGCTCTTTGTGAAGATGAGGTTTATGTTGAGACATATGTGTTATGGAAATTGATTTGTAGGATTGGATCCTCTTACATTGTACATCTTTGTTCCAAATTTAATACATCTTTCCTAGTGATGTAGGAAGAAACTAGAATGGTACTCGGTAGAGCTCATACCTCCACCAGGCTGAACAGTTTACATTTTGTATCCCACCAATATGTCGGATCTGGATCTGGACTGTAACCAAAATCAAATCGGCTTGTTCTTGTCACCAATCCAACTCATCCACCAAGTTTTGTTGTAACAGCTCGTCCACAAATGTTTGAAATATCATGCTATATAACGCTTTTGGCCCCTTCTTTCAATGTTGAATAATCACTAAAAAATTTATTGTATCCTGATATCCAAAATATTATCAATTCGTCCTTGTCACTCAGCCTGTCAAAACCACCAAATTTCATCCTAATGTGTCCATAACCTTTTCAGATACCCTGCACACAAACAAAGAAACATACAAACGGGGGTGACTATATAACCTCCATCCACCTTCTGTGCCGGAGGTAATTATTACCCCCTGATGAACTTAGTCCAAAACACAGGCTTATGGATTTGGTCTCAATTTTCGTGTCTGTGTGTGCATCCATGCGTCCTTGCGTCCGCAACCATATCTCTGTCATGTATGAACCAATTTCATTCATACTTGGCAAAAACACAACACATGATGGTGTTACATATGCACATCAATGTTTTTTTTGGAGTTCAGATCCAAGATGGCCGACCAGCCATTTTAGTTATAAAAAACCCCCGATGTTGAACATGTCCTCAACCATTTCTCAGTAATGCATTTGCTGATGTTGTTCAAACTTCGCACACAGATGAAGAATGATGGGGTGCATATGCACGTCTTTTTTACCGAGATCATATCCAAGATGGCTGACCGGCGGCCATTTTTTACTTAAATATGTCCCCAACCATTTCTGAGACATGCCTGGTCTGATTTTGTTCAAACATGGCACAAGCACAGTACATGATGGCATACACATGCACTTCACTTCATTTGCGATCTGATCAAAGATCGCCGACTGGTAGACTGGCGGCTATTTTAGTTGTACATAAATATGAGTGAGCCCTTTAACTCCGTAGAGCAAAGTTACTATAACAACGGGGGCTATGACATTTTATGTCCTTTTTACTTGTCTTCTTTACCTGGCTGGTCCACCTCAGTGGTATGAAAATAAGAGTTCTGCTTTGGTTAAAGTTTTTTTTTAAATTACGCCTCCCCTGATAGCATTGGGGGAAGGCTTTTTGATGTTGTCGGGTTTGTTTCTACAATTAGCGGGCCAAATTTTTAATGGCACTGCAGAGTTTCTTGGACTCGGTAGAGTACTGAAACACCATTGAGAATATATTTTTCTTCCTGCACTCACAACACTACAAATTTCTGAACTCTATCAATTTCTGAGCTGTATCTCGGATAGTCAGCTGGGACTTATGGAATGAAATTTTGCATCAATAATGTGAATATAAAGTACCAGCAGGAGTCTTCGACGTTGCCCAGTGCTGTTCCTATCCTGTTGGCATTTTGAAGACATCCGTTTTTTTTTTCTTCTATTTTTTTTTGTGGGGGACAAAAACACTTCCCTACACTCACGAAGGAATGGGGTTGGGGATCATTTAATATTACCTTTTATAGAGCTACAAAGGCTTAGGAACGATAGAAAGATTTTTTAAAATCCCCAAAATGGATTTTATTTTGCCTAAAACACTCTCCGGCACTCAATGATGATGAAAGTTTGATGAAGATCCGTACAGCCATCTCTAAGAAAAATGGCGACACATACACACACACACACACACACACACACACACACACACACACACACACACACACACACACACACACACACGGCTCTCTTGTTGCATAGATGCGAGGTTGACATGATTTTCTTTTTCTTTGACCTTGATCTCATTTTTTAGGTTATAACCCAATTATAGACATTTTCACCATAACTCGACTAAAGTTTGTCCGATTGGAATGAAATTGCCCTCTCTAGATAGCTTAGGCGAAGGCGCATTAATGTTTAATTTACATTTTACCTCTCCTGGATTCCAAGATCATTGGAATCTCCCGCAATAATGCTGAATCTGGGCCTGTCACTTCACCATCACTGACAAGTCGGTGGTATCTGTCTTCTTCCGCCTCCTTTCTGGGATTGCACCCTCTGCCCTCTCCAAGCTTTGTCTGCCCCCCCACTCCCCCAGTTATCTACAGGATGTAAGTGGTCCACCAGCAACCCATTTCCAATGAAACTGCAAAATACAAGATCACAGCTCACCTCCACTCATTTATTCCTCTCTTTTTCCCCATCTGTGGAACCACCTTCCACAATCACTTCAATGTCATTTTCTCTCCAGTTCAAGACAGCTGATCACCACAATGTCAAGTTATCCCCCATCCAAAACCACGATCTTTTCTACACCCGTTAAACCACACCCACCCCTCCCAAAAATTTTCCTTCTGTATCCATCTTGTCCTCCCCTTGCGTTCTCCCCGACCCCTCATCGATACCTGCATCCCTTGTTTGTCCATCTCCATCTATGTTCCCCTTTTCCTGTTATGTTGCATCCTGATCTCCTTTTGTTATGTTGCATCCTGATCTGTTCTGTTCTGTGCTCTAACACTTCCACAAGCCATGACTATGCATACAAAAAAATACACCCGTGCGGGAGTGACGGTCATCTCTGCGAGAAAATATATAGCCTGCTGAAGGTAGGGCAGTTTTTGCAAACTTTAAAGTCATGTGACGTGAAAACGAAAGCGAAATTCGAAAATCTGTCCCGACCAAATTTAGATATTGTCCCATAGATTCATATGCTACAATCAAATTCAAGATTGCTTGAGAAATGTAGGAGATAGATTTTGAAAATCGTCATTTTCGCATTTTTTTGCCAACTTTGAAGTCACGTGACACGAAAACGAAAGCGAATATCGAAAATCCGGCCTGACAAAATTTAGATATTCTCCCATAGATTCATATGCTACAATCAAATTCAAGATCGCTTGAGAAATGGCGGAGGAGATAGAATTTGAAAATCGTCATTTTCGCAACTTCAAAGGCCTCGTGACCTTGACCTTGACCTTCGGTGACCTTGAAAGTCATACCATCGCGTACGTCTCGTCGACCTCTATCAGGATCACTAATGACCATATATTCCGCTTCAACTTCATTGTGAACGGACGGACGGACGGATCGAAGGACATCGACACCCATATTATTAGGTCATGCTCGAAGAGATGACCTAAAAAGAAAAAGCAACACGGTGCTTGTCCAGAAGTATGTGAGCAGGAAAATGTTTGCACAGCTGCTCCTGTGTATCCACATTACACTAGGTCACACAAATTGCGATCCCAGAAATAACAGACGAATGATATTGATGTTCTCAGATTAAAATTCTGTGCATTGGCACGTGACCAGAAATGAGTTGTGCATTGGATATACAATGCGTTTCAGTTATGTTTTTCTTCACTGTTTTGACCTTTTCATTGACCAATAAATGGAATAGAAGGATCAACGAATGTATAAAGCAGTGTTTACCCATGCTCTTTCCACTTTGCATCACTTTGCACCCCTATTGATTTGTCAACCTTCCCCCATATCTTGTTGAGCATTTCCATTCATCTTGAGTGCTATATGAAAAAGCATGTACAAACTGAAGGCTTTGAAAGGCAAGCTATGTCTGCTTTTGTTTGTGGTTTTTCCCAGAGCATGATCTGAAACACATTTTCTGATGTAGTTTCACCCCATCTATTTTTTTCTTCTTCTTGGATCTCTTGGATCTTGGATCTCAATCATGGCTTGAGAGGCAGAGTCAACCTGCACCCCAAAAATGCTGGAACATAGGCCTCAGGAAGTTTGTGGACACAAACAAAACGTTGCTTGAGGCTAACTCTGATCTTTCATATTTGATTAAAATTTGTAGAGTAGGGTTAAGTAACAAATTGTTGGTTGATTGTGCCTGATCATGAACAATATACAGTGGCCTGCAAAATATTCACCCTCTTTAATTTTGATGTCACCTGAGCTTATTTCATGATCCTTTCAAATCAAATTTAATATATAGAGTCTTCACAAACAAGTCCAAAGTGATAAAGCTAAAAAATGCAGATAAAATGTGAATAAGTTAGATTAACAGAGAAAATCAGATGATTCTCAGTTTTACAAACATTCAAATCCTTTGCCTAATTAATCCGAAATCACTTCAAGAGCAAATTATTTGTTTGAGAGGTTACAAAATAAGTGTAATAGGTTTCACCTGTATGTAATCAGTGGTTTAACTTAAAAATTAAGCTCCCCCACTTATCTACGGAGTTTTAAGGTGCAACCCACTTGGTAAACCAACAAGGCAAACATGAAGACCAAAGAGCTTTCCAAAGAAGTCAGACATAAAGTGTTGGAGAAGTAATGTTGAGGAGAGGGTTGTAAGAACATTTCAAAGTTACTCATTATCCATTTATGTATGGTGAAATCCATCATTAAGAAGTGAAGATGTATCTCTACCCAGACTCTAACCAGATCAGATCATAAATCTAAACTCAGCAGCGGGCAAGCAGGAAACTGGTTTGGGATGTCACTGTAAATCCAACAATGACTTTCAAAGATCTGCAAGGCTCCATGTCCGAGATGGGGGTCAGTTTTAACCAATCAACAATATCCTGTTCCCTTCACAAAGCTGGCCTCCAGGAAGAAGTGGCAATAAAGAAGCTATTAATTAAAAAGACATCTAAATGCTCTATAGATCTTGCGAAAAAGCATGATACTGCAGCAGAAAAGTTTTGTGATCAGACGAGACAAAAATTGAACTTTTTGGTCAAAATTCAACGCGTTATTGTCTGGAGCTAACCTAACACTGCACATCACCAAGTCAAGCACGGTTGTGGCAGCATCATGTTATGGGGCTGCTTTTCATCAGTAGGGACTGGCAAGCATGTCAGGACAGAAGGGACAATGCAAAGTAGAGGTGCAAAGTACAGGAGAATCCTTGATGAAAACCTGTTTGAGTCAGTCATTAATTTGAAACTGGATAAGAGATAAACATTTCAGTAGGACAATGATCTGAAGCACAAAGCGAAAGACACACTGGAGCTGCTGAATAAGAAGAAAATAAATGTTCTTGAGTGGCCCAGTCAAAGTCCTGACTTGAACCCAACTGAACATTTTTGGCGAAACTTGAAGATTGTAGTCCATTGACGATCCCCATCAAACTTGGCAGAACTAGAGCAATTTTCATATGAAGAATGGGTAAAGATTTCACCATCTCACTGTGCAAAGCTGGTAGACACCTACCCATAAAGACTAATGGCAGTCATTACTGCAAAAGGTGCTTCCACCAAGTACTGACCGAAGGGGTTGAATACTTTTGCAACCAGTGAATTTTGATTTGTACATGCTTTTTGCAGGTGTTCCTGACATGTAAACCTCGTTCAATTATAACAGTGTTTAGCTTGATCTCTTCAGTTATGAATCAAAAAAGTTCATTTGGAAAAATTGTTTCCACATAATTCATAATACTGTCGGACCCTGCTATTCGCAGGGGATATGTATCTGGAAAATGTTGTGAATGTCGAATCTGCGAATGTTGGGGCATTGGTTCCATGGGAAAAGGGGGATATGTTCCTGGCAGTTCATGATTTATGAGGAAAATCAAAAATCTCTGTGAAAACTAGTGAATATAAACCCGAAGCAACCCACCATAAACCACAAATTTGCCTGTAAAAAAAACCCGCCAAAATGCAAAAAAACAAAAACGTGAATACGCCCACAGACAACTGTGACCATGCCTGTGAAAAACTCCATAAACGTGAAAAAGCCCGTGAATATGCCAAGCTCAGGGCCGCAAATGTGGAAACAGGTCACGCGAATAGACGAAGCACAGGGCCGCGAATGTAGAAGCAGGTCACGCGAATATGCGAAGCACAGGGCTGCGAATGTAGAAGCAGGTCACATTTTATCAACCGTGAATGTGCAGGGTCTGTGAATAGCGAATCCGCAAATACTGAGATCCGGCAGTACATCTAAATGTGGCATTATTGGTAGTGGGTGAATACTTTGGCAAGCCTCTTTGTGTACATTTTTGATCTCGATGGATTTTAAATTGATGTGATTCGTTTTGGAATTCACCTTGGAAAACACCTGGGATTTACACCAGTATACTTTTGTTTCGTTTATAAAAATCATGCACCCAGTGCAGGATGAATCAAATCGATATACTATGACTAGCTTTGATTACCAAAAAAACCCCTGATATCTCAGTTTAATACAAAACATATACTACGTGCTTGACTGTACCCATTTCTCTTTTCAAGGTTTGTTCAAATATTTAATTATAAAACTACAAAATTGATGCCTGCATTGCAGGTGATTCGTAAGAGTAATGAAGATTTGAGGAAAATGAAGCAAACAGAAGAACTGGTGCATATTCTAAACAAGATTGACTTCAAAGACTTGAAGGTGAATTTAACTCTGTGCTCCACCATTTCTGTTCACTAAAGTGGACAACGTAGATAGATCGTCTCTGAATATACTTACACAAGTTTTTCATTTCATTGAAAGTGACTTCTAACATTGGAGAGTTGTGAAAGGCACACTGATTTGTTTGCTTGGCAGTACATTCCTGTTGTTTGTCAATCACGGTACTTGATTAAGGAGGGAGAGTTGCATGAGCTGAAGAGCATACCAAAGGGAAACTTCAAGAATGCCATCAAAAAAGGCCAACAGAAGGCCATTTACATCTTCCTTTTTAATGACCTAATCCTGCTTACCAAGAAAACGTAAGAATAAGTTTTGTATTTCAACTTTCCACTGGCATTTTGAAGATGTGTTTGAAGTATAAAGTCGAGATTGATTGCAATCTTTAATGTCATAATAATTCCTGAATTTTATCATTTAACGATTCATCTCTCTTGATATACTCTCCATATGCATTCCTTGTGAGTGCAGTGGCATGAAGTACGAAGTTTTTGACTATGCCCCTCGAGCTATGATTGAGATCCAAGAACTACCAGAGGCTGAAACTACAGCAGAAAATGCATTTCAGCTCGTGCTGCTGGAAAACCACAGACAAAAGCAGATCGAGCTTGCCTTTCAAGCCTCCAGTTTGTACGTGCCTTTTAAGATTAAGATTAACAGTACTTAAGATTAATGGAAGTGCTCAATGAGAGATAGGGGAAGGTTGACAAATCAATAGAAGTGCAAAGGGATCCAAAGGGCTTGGGTAAATGCAGCTTTATACAAATTATTTGATCCTTCCATTCCATTTATCGGACAGCGGAAAGGTCAAAAAAGTCAAACAAGTTTCAAATGTGTGAAACAATATTCTGACCAGAAATTGAAAACCTTTCTGGGGCCTGAGGAGCATTCGCAATCGATCATGAAATTGTGAAATGGTCGTGCTCTTTTGATTTGATAATAACTTGTACCTCCACCAAAGTGATTTCACAGAAATTAAAGGGGAAGTCGACTAAATTAAACAAAAATGAAGTTTCCATTATTGTATAAAAGATATACAATTTCAAGGCTATGGTATTTAAAGTTGATTTATCTTAATTCCTCACCATATTTGTTGAAATTGGATGAGATATCCCATGAAGATGTGGTTTCTGTGGCTTTGGAAAAAAGAGAAAACAATAAAATAGAACATGTCAGAATGCCAGGCATTTGCTCCATAAACACATCTGATAAATGTCTGGGAAAAGTACATTTTGCTATGAAAATTACAACATATCTCCAGAAGAGAATATTGGGTTCATGGGGGGAGTGAGGTTCAAGATTCAGAATAGTCTGTCAAAATTAACTGAGTGACAAGTAGATCTTCTGTGATGGTGATCCTTATTATATGTGACTACAGTGCTTCGCCGACGGGTCAATAAAGTGGGGGAAAGGGGGGAGAAAGAGAGGAGAGGAGGAGAGGGGGAGAGGGGGAGAGGGACACCTCACCAAATATTTCTATTTACTGTGGGAGGGAAGGGTGCATGTGAGACACACACACACGCACACAGAGAGCGAGCGACAGAGATGTGGGAGGAGAGTGCTGCATTTTATGAGGAGGGGGAGCAAGGAGGGGACAGAGTGAAAGAAAAGCGTGGGGAAGAGGACGAAAAATAAAAAAGACAGGTGAGGGGTGGAGGTGGGGTTAGCAAAGAGAATGATATGTGACGCTTCATGACCGAACATGAAAACAAAAAAAGTGTCAGAACAGCTGTACACACAACCACACAACAGAGATTGTAAAGTAATCCGCTGGCACATTTCCAAAGACTTTGATATTCCAATTCCAGAAAATTTGTGGGAAAATGAACCAAAAGCAATCACTCAAAGCATTGAAGTACCGCTCATGTACAACCTTATGATCCCATCGGATGTGAACATCGAAAACAAAGTATTGCGACCACATATCATACTTGGGTACAAAAAAAAGAGAAGGCATTGCTAATTGAGGTGTTAATGCCAGTAATTTTGGACTAACAATGCAGAAATCAAGAAAATGACATAATACCAAGACCTCAAGTATGAAGTGAAAAGATCCTGGAAGCTGAAGAATGCCAAAGTTAAACCAGTGATGATGAAGAACCTCATGGGAATGATGACGAAGAATCTCACAGAGATATTAAAAACCATCCCTGGAATATCAGGACAAACAAACTACAGTTGGAAGCTGTCCTGGGATCAGTAACGAACCTGAAGAGAGCCCTCGGCACAAAACTTTGAAAACCGAAAACTTCACAGCTTGGTCCATGAATCGTGACCACTTACCGAAATGAAGGTGGATACTTTGAGCCCACCATGGGAGGACTCCATTCCACATTCTGAAATCTGCATATGGAGATACCAATCAATGACACACACACACACACACACACACACACACACACACACACACACACACACACACACACACACACACACACACACACACACACACACACACACACACACACACACGACGGTGGATACTTCGAGACCTGGGAGGGATCCGTTGCACCTTCTGAAACCCGCATATGGAGATGATAACCAACAACACAAACACACACACCTTCTGAAACCCGCATATGGAGATAACAACCAATAACACACACACACACACACACACACACACACACACACACACACACACACACACACACACACACACACACACACACACACACACACACACACACACACACACACACTTCCGTTATGGTAATACAGTTTATATACATACACACATAAAATACATAAAAACGACAAACACAAAGATTTACCTTTAAACTGAGTTCTTTGACAGAGGAATTCAAGTGGGAAATTAGCAAAATTCAATTAAAAAAATATATTAAGAAACAGAACACATAATGTTGATCTCTGCTCTCTGCCTTCAGAACCAGATCACAGCAAATACCTGGTCGGATGGACCTTGTGGTTTTTATATATGTATCGATGTCGAAGTGAGGGTTGGATTATTTTAGGAGATCACACAAAAGGTTAAACAAAGCGATATCCTGTAAAAATAAAATTGCACCCCCAAGCCACCAACCGCACGGCACCGCAAGGCCCAACACATACGGAAATGTACGTCTGTTTAATCGATGCTCCCTTGACAGCATGGATACTTTTCCCGAAACGAACAACCAAACAGCTTGGAGAGCGCTCACCAAGTGGCTTAAGCACTCAAGCAAGCACTCCAATGAAACGGTTGTTAAGAAACGTATAGTTTGGCAGGTGCTTAGCCACATATCGAACATACACCTCCCGGAGACGCACAAAATGTCAAGCCACAAACGCTGACGTCTTCAGATGTTTGTAAGCATTGCAGTGTACCCAGCAATTTGTAGCTCTGATGAACAGGCATTCGATAATATGAGTGAGGAAAGTGAAAACAACAACTTTATCGTTAAGAAATCGTTGTGGCCTGTTCCAAGTCGATGTCAGGTTGAGCAGGCCAAAAAGCAAGGCGGCTTCAGACCCCAGCTCGGTTACCCAGGAAACGCCTCAAGACCCCAGACAGCGAGATGGCTGGGGATCACCTAATGAAGGATATAATTAAATAAGGCCGTTAATTATCTTCAAAAGGGGTGTTTTAATTAAACCAAACACCCAATTTTCACTCTTGTACTTCCTTGGAGTGCCTTTGGTATGCATGCAAGTTTCAGGCTGCTATGTTTTATCGTTTTGGAGTTATGGAAGAGATTTAAATTTTTTTATTTTATAACCACAACAAGCATTTTATAACCCAGACCTAAAATTTAAGATATCCAATATGTTGTACCTGAATTTGTAAATGTTGGCCCCATGGGCTTTAATAATCCCAATAATAATTTGCATGATCATATCAAATTATTTTTGAAATCTCTGTCTTTATGTATTGGGTTTCCTGCTTTTTTTTTAAACCTTTTTAACTTCAAATATTTAAAAACAACATTCATGTTATTATAACATGCTTGCTCCAGATTGTTCATGTGTAAATAAATGATTTTTGTAATACATTTGTTTTGTAGGAATGACAAGGAGCGTTGGATATCAGCTATCTCATTTTACAGAGAAGAGGACGGCCATACAATTTATGAAGACTGGGGTATGCGGACTTTCATTTTGTTTTTATATTGTGGTTCCTGGAGGGAGGCATTAAGTGTTTGGTCTTGGTGTCTGTGGTGTCCCACTTTTTGAAGAATAATTTTTCCATTATTTAATTTTTTAATTGCTATTATTTAATTTTTCAATTTTCTTTTTCTGCTGATTTTCAATTACATAATATAGGTTGAAGAAATTACTCATTTGCATATTTGTATCCCAGACGCACTTACTGCCATGTTTGGCCTCGATGTGATATGTTATGATTTTTATGGCGGATAATGCAGTGGGTCACTATTTTGTATCATTACTGAGAAATTATTTTTAAATCCTGTCATCGGAATGCAGACTGCCCCAAAGTATGTTGCATCTGCAACTATTCAGCGCAGCAGGCAGACGAGTTGGAAATGGCAATTGGAGATGTCATTAAAGTGACTAAAAAGACAAAGGATGGTGAGTTATTGGCTTGGTTGTATTTTTCATGTGGACCATCCTGCAGTATATTTATGTTATCATGCAAACTTGCAGTTGTATTAACTCACAGGAGGGTAATGCCTCAGGGGGTAGATCCTGCAGATAATAACAGAGTGCGATGCTCAAAGTTTTAACACTGAAAACAGAACGATGTTTGTGTGCTTTTATTTTGTACTGAAAATGACATGCCCTACAATGTTCAATCTATTGAAGGCATGACAGAGATGGCTACGGCACAAATAAGCGAGACTTTTTATGTAGGGGTTGAGGCTCATGCAAGAGCTCATGGACAACTACAAGTCAAAGAGAGAATGGCTCAAAAGTGACAAACAGACAAAGACATCCAATTGAGTTGGAATGGCTACAAGTGGATATATGTGGAAAAATGAATAAGGATAGCAAAAATCACAGTAGGGTATGGGAAATATTACAAGGTGATAATGTGCTGTATACTTAAAGAACTGAAGAGAAAAGTTCAAGAGGATGAACTCGTACTCTATTGATGAGATACAAGAGACATATAGGCAGCAGAGATGAGCAGAAAGCTTAGACTTCAGGAGGGGTAATGAGGAATGAGTTGGGTACAGAAAATGAGAGTGAGGGAAAGAGGGACGGGATGAGAAGCGAGGCAATAGAGGACCACCAACGGCACTAACCTGTCTGTGGTAAGAGAGGAGAAGGCCTTGTGTATCAGCTTCTTGCTGGTCGATACTAACATTCCTCATTGTTTTGGACTCTCATCTCAAGAGGAGAAAGGTGTGAACCTGAAGCCCCAGCCCAAAGAAGGGAACCCCCAGGCAAAAATAGCATTCCTTTCCTGAAGGAATTATCTGCAGACTTTTATAGTAGGACCTGTTACCAACTACAGTACATGAGAGTACAACTCTCAATTACTATAGTTCTAACTGTAGCATTTATGCCTGTGCTCCTTGATGCTGTGGTTAACACTTGAACTGTCAGCCTCACCCACATACCATAAACTGCTGCAGTGGTCATTTTGACTGCTGATGAAAAGAGCTGGTCATGCTAGGAAGTAAAACAAGAAATCATTTTTCAAACACATGTTTATTGTTTGCAATGATGAGATTCCTTGAAAGCCATTCTTTGTACATCACACAACTGTCCACCATTTTGTTATTACAGCTGGCAGCAAGCTGTGTGCTTTTTAACCACTTGTCCAGTGAATTTGACACATATGAGCTTGTTGCACATTGCACAGCTGTCCACCATTTTGTTCTTACATTTAGTGACGGCATTGTTTCCACTTTCACTTTGCTGGAGGCCCCTCATCCAAACGACTCAACATCGAGAGTTCTCATGGTGGCAACTCTGATGACTACTCTTGGCAGAGATCATCAACAAGTTGGATAATGAAGTCTTATTGGCTGATATGTTTCCCAGTCACTGACTTGAATAGCACCCATGCATTTATGTCAGCCAGGTCCAGAATGTTGTAAAACACATGAACTGATCATATCTGAGATCCTGCTTTGACAGAGTACTTCATGGCCATCAGATCAGCAATATCCACTCTGTACTTTGAATTATAGAAAGCAACAGTCTCAGGAAGCTTCTTTGGGTAATCATTCACTTTTACAGTAGGGTGAAGGGTACTGAGCAACAAAAAGTTCTTGCATCTCTCACCTTGGTAAACAGTTAGAGTGGTGTCACCATGCTTCATCACAGTAGTCATGTCGAGCTGTGCCCTTGAGTTCTTCACTGAGAAGGGGATTTCTCTTTGTACATGATTCATTGTGCCCACTATGCTTGTGCTCATTGATTTCAACTTCTCTGCCAACTTTAGAGAAGTGAAAAGTTGTCTGTGGTAACATTTCTTCCCTTGTTCAAGTAAAGATCCAAAAGACGTATCACCACATTTTCAGACAACGTCTGCTCTGCGGGCTGGTGCTCATCTTTTCCCAGGTATGGAAACCCATTCAACAGATACTTCGAATATATATATATATATATATATATATATATATATATATATATATATATATATATATATATATATATATATATATATATATCAACTGCGAGTCAAAACTTCAACCCAAATTTTTCTGGTTTGTTGGCCATGTATTTGGTGAATCGACACCATATTTATTGGCCATGGATTTGGTGAATCGATGAACAGTTGTTCATCCATGGTGATGTTTTGCCCAGGCTTATAGCAGAGGATGCAATTATCTATAAAACAATTCCAGACTTTGGTCACCAGTACAAATTCATCTTCCTGTAAACGCTCAGACCTTGTCGACCTTTGGTGAAATTGTAAGAATCTCATTATATTACAAAATCTGTTTCTTGACATGGTGTTACGAAAGAATGGTGGGCCACAATACATTTCCTAATCAGTCAAATTGACCATTGTGGCAGTTTTAGGTACAGCCGAATACAGCCGAAAATTCAAATGTGGTTGAGATTATTTTTTGTGTGAATATTTAACACCAAGAATCATGAAAAGTTAAGGAGTTGAGACTCCTGTGAACAAAAAAGTGTCAGTCAGCAACAAAATGTTTGCTTGCGGTTAAAATGGCTGCCCCAGCCGTTCTAGTGATGCCTTATATACAATGTTATCAGTTGAGATTGCAAAAGAAAGGTTTCATCAACTGAAAATCGCAAGGATATGTGCAGCCCTGAAGATCTCATCAGTTTGGAGATGTAGTCACTTCAGGGTTGGTTTTTGCTAATGGTGAAATCAAGAACTTCCAAAGACTCCACCTCTGCCAGCAGTCAATCTGTGACTCATGTTGGTGAGTTTTCCTGCATTGACTATCATGTTGGAGATGGTTGACCACATTATTTTCTACAGTTCTGAAGACAGCAACAACCTGCCTGTCACAAGGACAAAGCCTTGCACAAAATGGATCAATCATTGGTGAAGTGATAGAGAAGGTATTATGGTATTATATTCTTGGGATATGTCAAGATAGGCTGCCTTTCATTTCTTGATTGGAGTTTCGAGTTCGTTTGGAGCTCAATCTGTAGTTGAGAAAGCAGAAGGGGAATGTGAAGATTGGAATGATCTGGACAGAAATCAAACTGGCAATTGGAAATCAGAGTTAATGAAAAGATGGGTCTTGAGGTCAGTAGCAACGAGGAGATTCCATTGCTTGACTTAATGTGGGATGAAGTTAACTAGTCTGGAGTTAAATGGAACCACCGTAGGACACTTATTTTGAATCGAGGTGAAATTGTGATATTCTGTGATGATGTAAGGTGGCTGTCTTTGAAGGACTTGAAAAAGGCAATGAGAGTGCAGATACACAACTATTATGGGGATCAATGCAATGTGACCAGATGTCAAAAATATTTTTGGTGGACAGATACCTTTTTACTATGGGTGGAGAAAGGTTAATTTGTTCCAAGGAAATGTTTGTTTGGGGTAGTAGGATTTTGATTTGGAGGTGAGATTTGCTGATGGGGGCTTTTGTTTGGCAAATGTTGAGTTTCGTCACTTTGGTATAATACTTGTAACATGGGAAGTGTAACATGGAAACACTATGTAATATGATGCAATAATAATGTTCTTCTCCTGCAGCCTGGTTTCAGGGTGAACGAATTTGGGATAATGCAGTGGGTTGGTTTCCCTCCTCTTGTGTAAAGGAGATCAACAATGAACACAGGCGTGCAAAGCATCTTCGACAACGATATCGCCTCCTTTGCACCCTGTCACCTGTGTATGAGAACAAGTGATATGCTTAATCCCGAATAGACAAGGATTGCTATGTTGGTTCAGTTGGCTACATTTTTGCCATTGTACAAATGAAGGGGGTTTTTTTCTTCATTTTTGCTCAGTTTCCAAGATAACTGATCATCGCACTTCAAATTGAGGGAAATCGTTAGCAGTTCAGCATCAGGGATGAACTGACTTTACCGGATTAACATTGATCATATTCCATGGTGCAAAGCTGTTTAAAAGTGCTCTTGAGATTTGTATGGCAAGTTTCCGTGAAAGATTGCCTTCTGCTACATATGTATCCACAAGAAAGCCATGGCATAAGCTTTTGTTACCTTGGCTGTTGATGCCAACAAATGAGAAGATGTTTAAAACAAGGCTGCTCATGAAATGTTGAGGACTTGATGCCTGTGCAGCAGCATTTTGATGATGGAACTCCACTGTATGACACATGTATAGGAAATTAATCCATTAACTTGCAGGACAACTGACTGATAGATACCTAGCATTCGCAGGATGAAAAAAATTAATCTGGATCTTTAGTGAGTTAAATGATTTCAGGCCTGAATGATTACAGCAACTCAGGCCTGAGATTATCCAAATCTCCAAAGTTACATTATGTGGCATCACTTCCACAAAATAGTACTTTGTCATTGTTAGTGACGGATATACATGATATCTGTTCATATTTCTCCTTGTTATGTAGTAGGTATGAGCTATCGTGGGTCCATATGCTACCATCCAACACGTATCCCACAGCCACTTATCTGAATGATACGCTAGTATCCAAGGTAGACGTTTGAAGTCCATATCATTTTTCTCAAAACAATTTTTTCCTTGAGTCGTTATCAGGTGCTGTTGTTATCCTGAATGTGTATCCTCATTACTGTAATATACTTAATATTCACAGGAATTGTTTTTCATGGTTCTATTTTCAAACCATTTTCATGGGAATTATAATTTGTGGAAAATGCACATCTGTGTATACTATAATTAATGGAAAATGTAGATTAAGGTGGTGCTGCTGTTGGACACTATGCCTCCAGAGCTGCCATAGCTGTTGTAGTGTTGTTGCTGATAATCAGCAAAGATAAAATGACACATATGCTTAATGTATAATGGTTTACATGAAATGGTGTCAAAATCGGAGTAAATTTTGGTCAGCTATAAAGGTGTACCTCTTCGAGACAAAAAGCATCCTCATGGAAACGTTAAATCAGTTCTGTACATACAGTATCTAATGAACCGTCACCTAAGAAGATTTGTTGTGGAAATGTACACTACCGGTCAAAAGTTTTAGAATACCCCCATTTTTCCAGTTTTTACTGAAATTTAAGCAATTCAAGTAGAGTGAATAACCTGAAATGGTACAAAGCTTAGCGGTAAACGGCCAGAGGTTTAAAAAAAAAGTTTAGGTTCCCAAAAACTGAAAAATAATGTATATTTCAGAGTTGTTTAAAAAGGCCCTTTTCAGGGGGTCAAGTAATGGGTTAGCAACTGCAGCTGTTCTGCAGCAATGGAAGTAAATTAAGCCTTGAAAGTTGATGCAAACAATTCCTACAGGTGTCCCAACTTTTGTTGATTAGTTACAAACCCTCTGTCTGTATAAAAGCAGTGTTGGAACAGACTGTGTTGCTACATCCTCTGAAGCATTATTTGGACAATATTGCACTGCAGGAAGTAGTATATTGCTATCATAATGGTGAGAAAAAGTCAATTAACAAAGGAAGACAGACAGACAGACCATTATCACCCTTAAAAGTGTAGGTCTTTCCTTTGGAGAAATTTCAAAGCAAACCAAGGTGGCAGTGAGTTCAGTTTCCTACACCATCAAAAGGCACTTGGAAACTGGAGGAAACTCTGAGAGGAAGAGGTCTGGCAGACCCAAAGCCACAACACAATCAGAAGACAAGTTTCTGAGAGTCAACAGCTTGCGTGACAGGCGGCTCACAGGACAGCAGCTTCAAGCACAGCTTAACAGTGGTCAGATTAAGGAAGTCTCAGTTTAAACTGTGAAGAGAAGACTTCGAGCTGCAGTTTGACAGGTCGAGTGGCAGTAAGAAAGCCATTGCTAAGATGGCAAAATAAGAAAAAGAGGTTTGCCTGGGCCATGAAGCACTGCCAGTGGACTATTGAATACTGGAAGGTCTTATGGACCGATGAATCAAAATTTGAAATCGCCGTTTTTTTACGCCGTCGCGTAGGGAAAACGATGGTTCCTTAGTGTATGACACCAACTGGCAAACATGAAGGAGGAAGCATGATGATCTGTGGCTCTTTTGCTGGATCCAGAGTCAGCGACTTGCACAGAGTGACTGGCACCCT
Source organism: Eptatretus burgeri (assembly GCF_056783735.1). Classification (NCBI taxonomy): domain Eukaryota; kingdom Metazoa; phylum Chordata; class Myxini; order Myxiniformes; family Myxinidae; genus Eptatretus; species Eptatretus burgeri. The sequence goes on along the minus strand of NC_140970.1, from coordinate 35,739,215 downwards.
GAACCAAAAGGGCTACCACAGCATTTTGCAGTGCCATGCAATACACTGATCTATGCCTAGTTGGTCAGGGGTTCATCCTGCAGCAAGATAATGACCCAAAACATACCTCCAGGCTATGTCAGTACTACCTTAGAAGAAAAGAACAAGACAGAAGGCTTCAAATCATTGAATGGTCAACACAGTCTCCAGACTTAATCCCCATCGAGCTGGTCTGGGACAAGGGCATCGATCCAAGCCAAAATGTGGGGGGTGGGGGGGGTCAGGTAACTGGACCTTTCTCCCATGGTGTGCCCAGGCAATAGATCACCACAACTGCTCGCCACAAATCGATGAGACAACATGAACAATGGACTGCAACGTTTTTTTCAGTTCCAGATACCGTATATTAATACAGTGTATTAATACATGTACACATACAGGTACATATACTGTACTGTATTTATCCAAATAGAGTGTGACGGTTCAGAACATTGGAAACAACCGTATTTCCCAACTTGTGGGGATCCAGTGCTGCCAACCGATCACTGTGGACGTGGCAAACGATGAGATGGTTCAGTATTTGTTGTCTCATCGTACTTCTCAGCCAGGTTTTCAGACGCCTTAGTGCGTGTATAGAAGAGACGGTGCATATAGGGGGCGACGGTAGTGTACATGATTTACACGACTGTCGCCCCCTATATGTACTGTACAGTACATGTACGGTACATGAGGTATATCTACAGAATGGGGCTGCATGGTATAATGACAAGAATAGCAACGGAGGCTTATCGCTGTGTACCAACAGCTATTGCTTCATTTTTCGCATTTTTAAAATTGGCATGGAACTCGAAATGTGGGGGGGGGGCAGAATATACTCTGTCCCCCATGGTAAAAAAGTGGGAGGGACATTTCCCCCCCCCGCCCTCCCTGGGCTCGACGTCCATGGTCTGGGATGAACTGGAAAGAAGGGTGAAAACAAAGCAACCTACAAGTGCAACACATTTGTGCGAACTTCTGCAACAGTGTTGAGAAAAACTTTCCAAACAATATTTGATTTCCATTGGAGAAAGAATGCCACGAGTATGTTCGGTTGTTATATCTGCAAAAGGTGGCAACTTTGATGAGTCAAAAATTTAGATTAAATTTTGTTCAATAAAATGATTCCATGATTTAATTTTTTATCTGCAATTGTTTATTTGTTCTATGCTTTAATTTCAGAGCACATTGAAACATTAAACTGCTTAAATTTCAGTAAAAACTGGAAAAATGGGGGTGTTCTAAAACTTTTGACCGGTAGTGTATAACATCTCAGAATCCTCCAAAAACTCCTGGCCTGCCGCACACTCAGCATTGTGAGATGGAAGAAGTAGCCAAAACTACACAGTAAGCCTGAGGCCTATACGATAATGGTGTCACCTTCGCAAGGCCCATCACATCTTTCGGCTCCAACCATTAGATTTTTCCTTTTAACATTCACTTCGGTTGTTTTACACTGGACAAAAAAACTTGTAGGGAGGGCATGGTGATTGTGAATATGACACTTTCGAAGATGTCTTTGACGTACCAAAGCACCAAAATGGTGGACATATGATTTTTTTTCAGGTTACAATTGTGGGGGGGGGGGAGGGGGTGTCAGGACAGCTGTCTAACCAATGGGTATAGAGCAGACATGCAAACACTTGCTCATTATATATGGAGTAGAGACAGTTCATTATGGCAGGCATTTGACCTTTAATATTACAAATGTGTTAATAGTATTGAACTCTTTTATTCAGGTCGACTTGTGCTGAGAGAATGTCCTCTTGCTGGTCATATTTAAAAGTATATTTTGTTTCAAATAAATACGTTTATACTGTTGTTGTGGATTTTTTTAACCCACCTTGTTGTGATCGTTGAAGGATTCTACCTGGCCGATTGTGGAATCCTATTTGACTTCAGGCAGAGTTTAATGTTTATCCGATTTGGTTATAAAATCCTGCATAAAACCCATTGACACTGATAAAACCGATGTCCACACAAGTCCTTCCTTGTGAAACAATTTATTTTCTAATTATCCACCATACACTTCTCACCCTTGTACAATGAACTTAAGAATCCCCATTGATTGCAATATTATTTGGTTCTATTTCATCAATTATTACTTTTAGTTAACAGTTAGACCAACCCGATTAAATTCACTTCCATATTACATCAGACAGTTTTATTCTAACTTGGAACTTGGTCAGTTCCAAGGAGCACAAGCCACTGAGATGCTAATACTTCCTCAGGTACTTGCACTGAAACAATTTTACATTTCAAAGCATTTTATACTTTCATGAGAGAGTGGTGGGGGCTATCAACCCAGACTGCAGACGTGTCCTTTAGACGAGAAGCCACTTCGTACATTTCGAGGCAAAGGTTCGCTGTTATCCGCTCAGGTCACTCCGCTCCAGACCAAGACATTTTTCATCATTTCGGGCAAAAGTAGCCTGGTGTTGGCGCAGTGGTTAGGGCAGCGGCTTGGGATCCAAAAGGTCCTGAGTTCAAGCTCCGTTGGGCCACTGAATTAATACACCAGGGGGTTGACTCAGCCTGTCATCCTTCCGAGGTCGGCGAAATGAGTACCAGTGTACTGGGCCGGTGTATACCCCGGTTAAAATAGGTGTACCGTATCCCTGTGTCATAAGAGGCGACCAGGGTTGTGTCAGGAAGGGCATCCGGCGTAAAACAATTGCCAAATCACTATGCGGATCATACGGATGATCCACTGTGGCGACCCCTAACGGGAGCAGCCGAAAGAAGAAGAAGAAGAGGGAAAAATCTCTTGGCCAGAAAGGACAGCCAATTCAACTTGAAGCATAAAAGTTACATATCTAAAACTCCATTTGTTACAATTTAGAATACATTAATATAAATTTTTCCCCCACACTCTATATCTGCTATGTTGTATTGTTATAATTTGCAGGAATTATAATTCGCGGAAAATAAAATTGAAAAAACGCGAAAATTAATTACGCGCGAAGATTAAGTATATTACAGTATTTGATTGCATTAGCAATGAGAATGTGTGCATGGTGAGGAATAATTCCAAAATCTGTCCTGGATTGTTCCAACATGACATTGGTGTTTCTAAACCATGCCAATAGACATTTCCCATATAATTAGTTTTAAAACAATTTTTATACAGGATTGAGGCTCATTGAAGAGTGAGGTCACGACATTGGGGCAACAGTTTGACATAATAAGCAATGGAAAGAATGCATGAGAAAAGAGGAGAAATTAAGCTGGGGAACACTGACATGCAAGTTAGAGGGTTGGGCTAAGTTCGGTGGGATTAATGTGGGGAGTAAATATTGGTATCTTTGTGTAATGAGATGAGATCTGTGAAACATAAAGTTCACAATTTGAGATAATTGTGTAATGCCTGGTTTGAGGCCCTGGAGGTAAGATTGTGATTGAACAGCCTCAGGAGGGAAATTCCATAAATGGGAGAAAAGATGAATAAAAGCGGTGTGTGCAGTAAGCCTGGATTTTGGGAGTTTAACCAGGAGTGAGTTATTGGAAGAACGTGTGCATTCTGGAGTTGTTAAAGAGGATAGGAGGGCTGAGAGACCAGAGGGAGCTAGACTGTATAGACCGTGGGCTGAGCTCTTGTTTTGTTCAGTTTTGTGACCCACCTTGTGTATCTACCTGTATTTATAATACTAGAAGCACCCGCTCCCTACTGGAGCCGTCAAGGGGATTATGTTATGGCTATTTTACTCCAAGAGGTCCCAGGATTACACACCCAAAAAATGGTTGCGATCGGTTCATCCGTTTTTGTGGTACCTGGGAACAGACAGACAGACGGACGGATGGACGGACATTTGGTGAATTATAGTAAGATGTTGTGTGAAAATATTATAGAAATCATATCTGAAACTCGTCAAGCACCAAACTTGCACATTTTTTCAAAATATGGAAAAGACACCCGAAATTGTGACAATTTTCTTATAAACATCGTCCAACCACAGCGCTCTTGACAGCAACAGCACCACGCCCATCAACCAATCACGCGCTTCATTGCAGGCAATCTATAAACTCACTTGCTGTCATGGCGGCGTGCATATTGTCTGATGCTGGTGCTGCTGAAGATTCTGAAGGCAGTTCTTCGGGGTTCTGTTTGATGCATGTCATCAACACTCACAGCAAAGTAATCCCATTTAGTGAGAAAAGCATGAAGAAATTTCAGGAATGTGCTGCTAAGTGGATTGATGTGGAAGGAAGCCCCAAAAGTAAGGTCACTGTCAAGGCGCTACAAGTACACCACAGCCAGCACAGGCTCGGTATGGGGATTGCAGCTGCTGTGGCTTCCGATGCCACGCCCAGTGATGATCATGATGATGATGATGAATGTGATGGATCTGGAAGGTAGGATCTCCTTTCTACCGTTAACTAATTTTTGACAGAATGGTTAAAATCAAAACAGTGATAACTATACTACAGAATCTAATTATCAAGAATCCGATTGGATATTCTGCTCTAAATTCTGCTATCACTTATATTTACCCCTCTTCCTAGTAATCTACACTCTTTCTCATTTCCCATCCTAACTACATCATAAAATATAGTGATGAGTGTATATCATTGCCTGAATGTTACTTTTTCAATTTATGGAAAGAAGTAACTACTCCTTTACACATTCTTTCTTCTCTCTTGTCAGGAGGCAGCATTGTACTCCAGGGTATCATGCCGAGTGCTATCGCTACTTTTGTAACATTATCACAATCAATCGAGCAATAGTCAGATGCAGAAGGAAGAAATGTAATGCCAATCTAAAGCTAGTGATATTCAATCTTGTTTATCATCTTGTTTAGATGTTTTGAACGACATAAAAAAAGAGAAAACAATGATAAATAATTGAATGAGGTATCTGTAAAAGTAATCAGGCAGTTTGAACTTAAAATATTTTCATTCATTTCATTAAACAGGTTCTTATAAGGTAGAGTTCAGGTCAACATTCCAGTGTGCTTTTATCCTTGTATTGCACATGATTATTGCAGAATCTTTCTCTAGAATTGGAGGGAAATTTTCAAACTTATTAATCCTTAAATGTTGTTTGGGACACAATAAAGGCTACTAGTATTCATATTCTATTTCATTAATTTTTAATTAGAATATATATATATATATATATGTATATACATGTATATATATATATATATATATATATATATATATATATATATATATATATATATATATATATATATATATATATATATATATATATATATATATATATATATATATGTATATATATATATATATATATATATATATATATATATATATATATATATATATATATATATATATATATATATATATATATATATATATATATATATATATATATATATATATATATATATATATATATATATATATATATATATATATATATATATATGTATGTATGTATATGTATGTATATATATATATATATATATATGTATATATATATGTATATATATATATATATATATATATATATATATATATATGTATATGTATATATATATGTATATGTATGTATATATATATATGTATATATATGTATATATATATATATATATATGTATATATGTATATGTATATATATATATATATATATATATATATATATATATATATATATATATATATATATATATATATATATGTATATATATATGTGTATATATATGTATATGTATATATATATATATATATATATATGTATATATATATATATGTATATATATATATATATATATATATATATATATATATATATATATATATATATATATATATATATATATATATATGTATATATATATATATATATATATATGTATATATATATATATATATATATATATATATATATATATGTATATATATATATATGTATATATATATATATATATATATATATATATATATATATGTGTGTGTGTGTGTGTGTGTGTGTGTGTGTGTGTGTGTGTGTGTGTGTGTGTGTGTGTGTGTGTGTGTGTGTGTGTGTGTGTGTGTGTGTGTGTGTGTGTGTGTGTGTGTGTGTGTGTGTGTGTGTGTGTGTATATATGTATATATATATATATATATATGTATGTATATATATATATATATATATATATATATATATATATATGTATGTATATATATATATATATATATATATATATATATATATATATATATATATATATATATATATATATATATATATATATATATATATATATATATATATATATATATATATATATATATATATATATATATATATATATATATATATATATATATATATATATATATATATATATATATATATATATATATATATATATATATATATATATATATATATATATATATATATATATATATATATATATATATATATATATATATATATATATATATATATATATATATATATATATATATATATATATATATATATATATATATATATATATATATATATATATATATATATATATATATATATATATATATATATATATATATATATATATATATATATATATATATATATATATATATATATATATATATATATATATATATATATATATATATATATATATATATATATATATATATGTATATGTATATATATGTATATATATATATATATATATATATATGTATATATATATATATATATATATATATATATATATATATATATATATATATATATTCAGTCATTTTATCAGATTTATGCAATTAGACATATATAGGGTGTCCCAAAAAAATATACAACTTTTAAAATGCTTCGTTTGATCCCCAAAAAAGCAGTATTTTGTCACTAATGCTTCATTTCTTGTTGCAGAGACCCTGAAGTTTATTTTGATACCAAGCACGTGCCAGAAAAATGCCAAGACTGACCATACAACAACGGACGAAAATTGTTGAACTTTGGCAACAGATGAAAAGTGTCATACAGGTGCAACGTCTTTACTCGAGACATTTCGGTATCCACTTGCGCCATGCACCAAACTTTCGGACAATAAAGTGCACCATCGCAAAGTTTACCAATGTGGGAACCATCTGTGACCTTCACAAGGGCCACAGTGGTCGGAAGAGGACAGGTCGTAGTGAAGAAAATGTGGAAATGGTGAGACAGGCGGTCGTTCAGAGTCCAAAAAAATCAATTCGACAACTTTCTGCCAACACAAACATTCATAAGAGAGGATCCTTCGCGAAGATATTCATGCCTTTCCATACAAAATTCAAATGGAAACGGTGCTTACTGACCAACAGAAACACAAATGACTAGACTTTGCAAATTGGTTCTCAGGAAAGTTGGAGGAAGATGCAGACTTCCTCAAAAAACTTCACATGATGGACGAATGCCATGCTCACTTGTCCGGGGAGGTAAACAAGCAAAACTTTCGGTACTGGGGAACTGAAAATCCTGCTAATGCAGCAACTGAACTGGTGCCTCGATCTGTTCTCAAAGTCACCATGTGGGTGGCGGTTGGTTGGTATGGGATAATTGGTCCATACTTCTTTGAAGATGACAAGGGACACACTTGCACGCTAAACCAGAGGAACTATCGCGAAATGATTCAGGAATGATATCTGCCTGAGCTACGTACTCAGGCCCATAGGAGAAACAGCCTGATTCAGATGAGAACCCAGTGGTTCCAGCAGGATGGGGCACCGCCCCATACAGCCAGGGAAACAAGGCGTTTTCTCAACCAACATTTTGAGGGCTGCTTTATCTCCCTCTACGAAGACGTTGAGTGGCCACCATATTCCCCTGACCTTACTCCTCCAGACTTCTTCTTGTGGGGGTATCTCAAGGACAGAATCTATGGAGACCCTAGGCCTCAGACTCTTGATCAGCTGAAGGAAAACATCCACCGAGAAATCCTGAACATTCCTCAGGAAACGTTTCCCAAAGTGATGGAGAACATGACAACGCATTTGCAGGCAATGATCAGACAATGTGGAGCCTTCGTCGAACATGTGGTCTAAAAGAAAACGACGATTCTATACCAACATTTAAATTTTGGTGGCAATTTTGACATTGGTATAATAAACTTCAACCTTTCAGCTTTCTATCCAGCCATATATCTTTTTTTAAAATATATGTTATGACCATCCTCTTTGCAGATGAAAAGTTGTATATTCTTTTGGGACACCCTGTATTTATGGTTAGTGTACAGGGTCTGTTCTTTCATTTCACAGAAGCTGACAAGACCCAATCAGGATCAGATCAATCCCCTCATGATGAACCACCTGATCCAGCCCCCAAGAGACTGCTTCGGTCCAACATACGTGTCAGTGATGGTCAACAATCAGAAGATCGACAGTGTGATCGAAAGCATCTCCTCCCAGTGCAATGCATCATCTGCAAAGGCATACAGTCCACCAAAGAACAATGTTCTGGTAAAAGAAAAGTAGAGAAATTATTTCAACGCGAAACAAAACATGGTGGGCAGTTACTTGCTGCTGCCACTATTAAGCAAGATGAAGCATTATTACTGCACATTCGGGACCAAGATCTTGAAGCTATTGAAGCAAGATATCACAAATCATGCTACCTTAGATATACTAAGGTTGTTGCTGCGTCTGTAGAAATGAGCAAGCAAGAATATCAGCAACAAATGTACGAGAAGTCATACATCAGTTTCTGCAAAAAAATTATCTCGGAGTGAATCATCTGAGGCAAGGAGATCTTGAGACTTTCCAAACTAAATCAGCTGTTCATCAAGGAGGTTCGAGAAATAGAGAACACTGATGCTTCCTCTTACAAGACAGGCTGCTTGAAGGCAAGGTTGAAATGATCACATCCTGTTTTTTGTTTTGCCAGACCATCAAGACAAATAGAAAGTGACATTGTGTTTGTAGAAACCCTTGGCATTGAAGAGGCTGTTGAAGATGCTGTTAAAGATTTGTCCAGTGAAAATGGTGAGTGTAGTGAAATTGTAGATGAAAACCAACCAGGAGGGTCATCATCTCATCACCTGAGAAATATGTTTCATGCAGCCCAAATCCTGCAAGAGAGCATCAACAATGCACCAAACCATATCCAATGGCCTCCTACTGCTGCTGATACCACATTAGAGAAGGCAAAGGAGATAGTTCCCACAAAACTTTACAACTTTCTCGCATTGACCACCGGAGCAAGCAGTGAGCCCAGATAATCTGGGATAGTTGATGTTCCTCATGAAGTGCATCACCATCTACTGTCAGTTGCCCAGGATATGATGTATCTCAAAGCAAAAGGAAGAATACTTCTTCCCAAACACGTCTCTCGCCATGGCGGTTAGACACCTGACCGGCTCGGCCAAATTAATTGGGCTGCTAAATGGATTTGGCCATTGTGTGTCAAATTCAGCCACCTTTGAAGATGATACTGCCCTAGCAAAGAGACAGCTACCACAGGGGCTCAGCATACTTTCAGCTGGAACTCGGGATACCTACACCACACTAGTGTGGGACAACAACGATTTTGGGGAAGAAACAGTGAGAGGTAAGGGAACCACACACAACACGAACGGCATATTTCTCCAGTGGTGTCCATCTACCTCTGAAGCACCACAGTCTGTACCCATCCCAAGAGACAGGGAATGATCTGTCCAACCACCATCAAGAAGTATTATGGGAGCAAACGAATTGGACTGAAGTCAGATGGAAAACACGATGATCTTCTGGATAGACATCATCGACCAGTCCAAAGTTTGGCAAGAAAGCTTGATCTGGCTCTGCGTGTGATGAAATTGGCAGATCCATCTGATAGAGTCTTCCCTGTCTGGACAGGCTGCAACACTCCTACAAAAGGAGGTTCCAGAGATGTGTAGCATCGCCTACCTACCAATTATCGATGCCAGTCCAACAGAGTATGACACTGAATGCACCGTCCTTGAGAAGTCCCTTGAAATAGCAGATGCCCTCAAGCAAGAAGAGGTGGTTGTAGTGTTTGATCAAGCCATACATTTCAAAGCCCAACAAATCAGATGGGGTAATAAGATATTTTCTGAACGGGTAATTCTTCATCTTGGTGCTTTCCACACTTCACTGGCCATGTTAGCATGTATTGGAAAAAGGTTTAGAGATAAATGTCTCGAGACCTTGGTGCTTGAAGCAGGTATCGTTGTGCAAGGATCTCTGAATGGTGCAATGAATGGTCATCACTACAACCAAAGTATTCGTATGCACAAGTGTGTGGTGGAAGCAATGGAATGTCTCCGCTGGCAAAGTTTTCTTGACTCGCTTGCAGAAAAAGATAAACTTAGCTCTCATCAGAGCCTCGACAAGGTATACGTAAAAAAAAAAAAACTTCAAGCACGAAGATTAATGACCCAACTGAATGCAACATTTCCAGAGGAGGCTTTCACAGAGCTTGTCCTCAGATCTATATCAAAATGTGACAACAACGGATGACAAGTTTGTCAATGATCACTCAAAAAATCCAACGTTTGCAGTTTTGTCTTCGTACATTGAGATGGTAGAAGTTCCTCAGAGCAACAAGAGAAGGGAACTGGAACTTGCATCTCTCAGTTGTGAGATCAATTCTACCATGGTTATTTGCTTATGATCACGTGAACTATGCAAGTTATTTGCCAGCCTACCAGCTTGAAATGTGTGACCTCCCTTCATCTCATCCTGCAGTTCACCAGGAGTTCACAAAAGGCCATTTCTCTGTTCAGAGGCAAGCTAATCATGGATTTTCACAAGTTGCCTGTGATCAAGCAATCGAGCAGACCTGCAACCGAGACACAAAAACAAAAAGAAGAATGGTGGGATTCACAACTCAAAAACGAGCTGTTTCAAGATGGATATTATCCCAGCAAGAGAGATCTGCCATTTCCAGGAGATATGAAGAACTGGCAGGGAAAAATGAGAGATAAAGAGGTCAGAAGGACTTGCAGCCATCACAAATACAGAGAGATGAAGAGGACATCTACAAGGTGGTAACTGTCTTGAAGGCAATGATTAATCCCTTCGAAGACAGCCATGACCAGTTAGTTCACATAGCTTCTAGTGCTGTGGCATCCAAGGAGGTATCTGCAGATTACATCAATGCACGGGAGAAGGGAGATGTGGCATTCATCTCAAACTGCAAGGAACGTCTTCAGGGCAGTGAAGATATGTTCAAACCACTGAAGAAAGAGAAGACCAAGACCTTTCAGTCAATGAACAAGTCAACTCGATCTAAGGTGAAAGGCAAGCAAGTGACATTAATGGCTGATAAAAATCTGTTCCAGCGACTTGTGATTATTGGTAATGTCCGGAAGCTGGATAATGGGCACATGCTACCATGCAACTTAGGCCCACTTCTGCTCTCCCTTGCACATCCAGAGGGGTCAGTAAACAAAACAGCAAAGCCTTCCTTGCTTCACATCATTGAATCGCAAATACAGCCATTTCCAAAAGTCAGTATTTTGCCTAGAAGCATCTGGATTATCGATGGCATAGCTATGGTGCAAGAACTACCCCCAAGAAGTATCCCTTCAACATTTGGTAAGCTGGCGGATTACCTTCTGAAGCAACTTGTTGAGTTGGCCCTCAGTGTTCCGAGTAATGTTGTCCACTTTGTCGTTGATACTTACAGGAAAGACAGCATCAAGAATGCTGAGAGGGGAAGACGTTCAGTGGGTGGCAGCTTGCTAACAAAAATCTACAGTGCAAATCAGCAGGTACCTCACCAATGGAAGAAGTTTCTGGCATGTGGTGAGAACAAAGCAGAGCTGATCAGGTTTTTTTTTCCAGACTTGGAGGAAGAAACCAGCTGAATGTCTGAAGAAAGTCAAGGTGTTGGTTGCTCATGATGGGGGAGTGCTATGAGTTTACAGATGAGAATAAGCAAATGATTGTTCGCCTTGTGCCAGAACTTGAGTGTAACCACGAAGAAGCGGATACTCGTCTTTTCCTTCACTGCCAGTATGCTGCTAGACATCAGCCATCAAGTTCGACAGACAGGGCCCCATACCTGGTCTGAATCAAAAGTCCTGACACAGACGTCTTTGTGATTGGAATCACCATGGCTGAGCATATTGGAGCAGAAGTATTGTTCCACACTGGAAGAGGTAACAATAGGAGGACCCTGCGTCAATCAATGATAAGCTCACATCTGGGACCAGATGTCAGCAAAGCCTTGATATCACTCCACTGTTTTACTGGTTGTGATTCGGTCAGCTCTTTTCATGGAAAGTCTAAACCCAAAGCCTTCAAGCTGTTTGCAAGTGACACTGCCTGCCATGCTGTCTTTCAAGACTTGGGGAGTTCAGTCAGTGACAGTCAGTGATGAATTGGTGAAAGGTGTGGAGAAATTTATTTGCAAAATGTATGAGCAGGACTGTAAGAAAGTCAATGATGCCAGATACAATCCGTTCCTTATGTTAACCAAATCAGAGGCACGTTTTCCACCCAATGCACACTCTCTCAAGAAGCATGTCGTGAGAGCAAATTACCAGGCTGCTGTACACACCAGATGTCTGGAACAGTTTCCATCAATTCCCAGTCCAAGTGGACATGGATGGAAAGTTGTCGATGATGAATTCGACATCGACTGGGGTGATCTGCCTCCAGCTCCGAGCAGCTTGCTTGAACTAACATATTGTTCATGCAAGAAAAATAGCTGTGAGAAGCCGTCTGGTACAGGCAAAGGGACATGTTCTTGTCGACGGCATGGTGTCTCATGTACGGAGCTTTGCAAGTGTGTCGACTGCAGAAACTCTGTTACCACGAAAGAGTGAGATTCTGATGACGAAGAATCAGATGAGGAGTCGATGCTCCATGACACAGTGACTGTGTCGTCATTGTGTGATACCGTACTGTTTTACATTGATGTACATGAACGTGTTAAACATGAAACAATTCATTTCAAAGAAAGGCTACTATTTTTGCTTGTACTTTTAAAATAAAATGATTAAATCATAATGTCAGTCGTCTCCCTATTATATGAATACATAGACATAAAAATTCAACCAGAGGAATACACACACAGCTATCTCAGAATGGACACAAGATGGTGCTATAGGTTTTGGGTAATTAGCATAACTAATTAATGTGCAACTTTTTGCACTGACGAGTTGTAAATTCTTTTTAAGTGATTTTTAAAATCTAAATCTATGCAAAATTCCAGGTAGATCCACGAGGTGGGTCACGAAAGTCAAAAACTAGACACATTTTGGATGCTCGGCACATGGTCTCGTATGAGAGGCACTTTTAAAAATATAGAGGCCACTGATGAAGTGAGACGTGAAAGAAACAGGCCTTTTGTTTCTGCCTCATTTTGGGAGATGCTCATGTTGAGAACTTCACAGATTCGAGAAGTCAGATATGATGCTGGGTTGCCAGCCCATTGGAGACTGCTGTACTCGATTTGGCTATTGACAAAAGCCTTGTTGACTATGAGGGGTATTCATTTTTTCCAAGGAATGACTTGGAACAACAGAAGATGACTTGTCTGCACCTCACTTTGGAAGCCAGCTTTGAGATGTGGTAAGCCTGGTTTTGGCTCAGTGGTTAGGGTGGCGGCTTGGGATCCTTGGGTCCTGAGTTCAAGCCCCGTCGACCACTGAATTAATACACCAGGGGGTTGACTCAGCCTGTCATCCTTCTGAGGTCAGCGAAATGAGTACCAGTTCCAGTGTGTGTACTTGTAGAGGGGCACTGCATCAGTGACACAGTCGCACTTCAAGAAATGATATCTACCCCGGCAGCTAAGCTGCCATACGACCACCACCAGATGTCGTCAGCCCCGTAAAGGTCATGTCTGATGGTTAGGTTTATAAGTTCAAGAGACTGAACCTCTTCGAGTTGTTGATCATGAAAATGTAGAGGAGGGTTCGCTTGATGATTCGTCTGATATGAAGTGACAGGGCAAGACTGTGCGATTTGCCAGGATTGAAAGACATGTTCCACTTGTCAGGCCAGCATCTAATCAACTTCAGCTCATCATAGAGTAACACAGGTGATATCTTGCCAATCAGTAAGATAAGGGTACTGCATGATGCATAAGAAGCACAAGGAACTCAAGTATACACAAGGAACTTGGATGCAGAAGGAAGACATTCAGCCGATCAACCCTTTGCTATATCTCCACTACATATGAATTCAATGCAATGGCTTATCCACTTAAATTCACTCAGGAGGGGGTCTGGGGTGGAGGAATGGAGCTTGAGGTTGGGAAAACAGACCTCACCAGTGTTTTATACACACTGTGTATAATATAACAACAAAAAATTATTTAAAATTCCCAAATAAAAATTTATTGCAGATCTCTGTAAATGAGAAATAAGACTTGGCTCAGGTCTGCTTGGGGCACTCCAGCCTCCACTGGGATAGGAGAGTTCTATGAAACTGGGTTTCATAGAAAGCAAACAAATGACTGGGGGATGTCATGAAGGCAGCCTTATATGCTTCAGGCATTGAAATTGGCAAGCAGAGTAGGATGCCAAATTGGGTCAAATGCCTGAGATGTAACCAGGGTGATGGTCTGGACCTCTTTTATTTGAAATGTAGCACCTCCAACTATTGTGGAATGAAGAACAGCAGCATGTCTCGAGTTTAATATCTGCAGCAGCTCAACTTAATGTAGTGTTGTCTCTGGGGTCCATTGATTCATGAGTTTTATGCCTTGGGCAAACCCTTCCGTGCATTAAAAAATAGTTTAAAACAGGATTTGTTGAATCTTGCAACTATATTTCATTGGTCAAATTTAATCTCACCAATTATATGACCATTGCAGACAGCAAGTTTGGATCACTGAAAACTTGGCACTACCAAATACAATAGTATTAAACACTAGGTGCAGGGTTCTTGTGTTCATGTCTTGGGCAATTGTTGGATTTTTGTTTTGACTGTTTGAGGCTCATGAAAGACATTCCACATAAAGAGATTACTTCGATGGCAAGGATGGGAAAAATGGCAAGAATGGACATGCAGCAGGTCTGAGGAAATGAATAAGCTTTTATTTAGGCATAGAAATACAGAAACTCCACATGGATAACAATTAAACAATACCTAAACAAACAGTGAAACGAAATCCCCTGAAGATCCACGTACATATCATGCACACAAACTCGGTGACATTGAGAATGGACCTGGAAGGTAGAGATGTTCCATTCCTGCCAAAGAAGCAGCAGCTTACATAAGAGATACGCAGCCATGTGGAGAGCATATCTCTGTCTCTCTCTGGATCATGGTGGCTGTGTGTGTGGTGGTGTGAGTACTTACTGTGTTGTGTTGGTGTTTTTTTTTCTATCCCCTAATTTTCTGCTCCTTTGTATGTGTGTGTGTGTGTGTGTGTGTGTGTGTGTGTGTGTGAGAGAGAGAGAGAGGGAGAGGCGAGAGAGAGGGAGAGGCGAGAGAGAGAGGGAGAGGCGAGAGAGAGGGAGAGGGAGAGGCGAGAGAGAGGGAGAGGGAGAGGCGAGAGAGAGGGAGAGGGAGAGGCGAGAGAGAGAGAGAGGCGAGAGGCGAGAGGCGAGAGGCGAGAGGCGAGAGGCGAGAGAGAGGGAGAGGGAGAGGCAGAGAGGCAGAGAGGCAGAGAGAGAGAGAGAGAGAGAGAGAGAGAGAGAGAGAGAGAGAGAGAGAGAGAGAGAGAGAGAGAGAGAGAGAGAGAGAGAGAGAGAGAGAGAGAGAGAGAGAGAGAGAGAGAGAGAGAGAGAGAGAGAGAGAGAGAGAGAGAGAGAGAGAGAGAGACTTGAGAGAGAGACAGAGACTTGAGAGAGAGAGAGAGACAGAGACTTGAGAGAGAGACAGAGACTGAGAGAGAGACAGAGACTTGAGAGAGAGACAGAGACAGACTTTTTTTTGAATAATAATAAAAAATCACTCCACCATTTTGTTGTCTCCACCCACATGCCACAAACATCACACCCCATTTATTCCCACACCCCCTCCAGTGTGTCCCCACCCTCACCCCACCTCTAAAGACAAAGATGATAAATAAGAAAAAATTGAATCATCGAAAAAAACAAAAATTTCAAATAATTGGAAAAAAAATTAAGCAGTTGCAAAAATTAATAATTGAAAAACATTTAAAAAAACCTATATAATAAATATTCCCTCCATCCCTTTGTCTCCACCCACATGCCACACACTCCATTTATTCCTCCACCCCTCCAGTGCACCACCACCCTCATGACTCATCCCACCCCTTCCCTCCTCTCCCCCACCCGACACACACATGTTGAGGAGGAGGGATTGGGGAGGGGAGGGATGGCAGAGGAGAAGGAGAGGGGTGAGGTTGGGGATGCACTTTTCTCCAATTTTATATATTTATTTTCTTTTAATGTTGTTTTTTTTCCAATTTAGTAAATGATAATTAAAATCAACCCACATCCTTGCACACACCGAATCAACACATATTACTGCACACATACAAAATCCCTTCCCATCACTTCACTGCATTTTAATGTTTTCCCACTTATGAATGGCACCTCGCCATTCATTTCTATGATATGGATATACTCACATTTAAAAATAAATGTATATAATGCATCTACATTTGTAAATTCTGACCACATTAGCAACTTAAAATATTGTGGAATTGATGCATTGATTGGAAACAGTGGTATTGTATGCTAGTACAGTGGGCTTCAGGGGGCGCTCAGCTCACACGTTTGGAGCCAGTTAAGTGTTGCGAAAGCACAAATTCCACCCATATTATTCTCTGAAATGCAGTCTAGTGAGTTTCTGAAAATGCTGTCTCCTGGCATAGGTGTGAGGTTTCACAAGCTGAGTGAAAAAGTTGCCCCAGGAAAAACTTGCTCATGTGTGCAATATAATGTTGTATCATGTGTCAAACTCGTCTTATTTCTGTGAATTGATCACATAAATGGGTAAGGTGTCATATCACTTAGTTGGATTGTATATTAAATGACAGAACTCTTGGAATTATGATTTAACGAGACAAAACTCTTACCTTTAACATAACTGCTTAAGCAACATATCCAAGTCAACGTTTTCCAAAACTCGCAATTGAATCTTTGGCATGAATGGGTTATTCTAAAGTTCTCTACAACAATCCATAAAGTTGGGATGAACCATTTCTAGGAAACCAGAGTCAAAGCTAGGAAGGAAAAATATTTATACTTATATACTTATAGACAAATCACTCACGCGTCATATGCTCGGGGAGGAGGAAATCTTTAACGGGGGAGGCGATCATCGACCCAGAGATGGATGGTGATGAAGAATGCGTCTTGGAGAATGAAGACTTGCTGGAATTGAGGCCCAGGGCTGAAGGAGACACATGAGGATGTCAACATCAGCAAGAGGGAGAAAGTCGAGGAGTTACTCCAGGAGTTAGTGGACATCTTCACCGGAATCCCGTGTTTGACTAACCTGGAGGAGCATCACACTATCAAGCTATCATGGAAAAGCTGGAGCGAGATCAGTATTTTGCCAAGATCGACCTGAACCAGGAATACTGGAAGATTCCTATGGAGGAAGTCTCAAAGGAAAAGACAGCATTCATAACCTCAGATGGCTGGTACCAATTTAAGAAGATGCCAGTTGGTTTGGTAAACTCAGCGGCGACTTTCAATCGAATGATGAGGTAGATGCTGCATGATTTACATAAAAATGACTCCCATGGGGATGATATCCTGACGCACACGGTCAGATGAGAAGACCATGTCAATACACTGCAGCAACTCTTTGAGGGGATCAGGGAAGCCGGTTTGATATTACATTCCTCCATGTCTTTCCCATCTGCCCCATCTTCGATCACTTGATCTACACCTCGTTTCATTTCAGATTTGGACAAGATTTCTCATTGGGGCAAATGTAATCAAGTTAAGTTTAATGCTTCTAAAATTCAAACTATCTCTCTCTCTCTCTCTCTCTCTCTCTCTCTCTCTCTCTCTCTCTCTCTCTCTCTCTCTCTCTCTCTCTCTCTCTCTCTCTCTCTCTCTCTCTCTCTCTCTCTCTCTCTCTCTCTCTCTCTCTCTCTCTCTCTCTCTCTCTCTCTCTCTCTCTCTCTCTCTCTCTCTCTCTCTCTCTCTCTCTCTCTCTCTCTCTCTCTCTCTCTCTCTCTCTCTCTCTCTCTCTCTCTCTCTCTCTCTCTCTCTCTCTCTCTCTCTCTCTCTCTCTCTCTCTCTCTCTCTCTCTCTCTCTCTCTCTCTCTCTCTCTCTCTCTCTCTCTCTCTCTCTCTCTCTCTCTCTCTCTCTCTCTCTCTCTCTCTCTCTCTCTCTCTCTCTCTCTCTCTCTCTCTCTCTCTCTCTCTCTCTCTCTCTCTCTCTCTCTCTCTCTCTCTCTCTCTCTCTCTCTCTCTCTCTCTCTCTCTCTCTCTCTCTCTCTCTCTCTCTCTCTCTCTCTCTCTCTCTCTCTCTCTCTCTCTCTCTCTCTCTCTCTCTCTCTCTCTCTCTCTCTCTCTCTCTCTCTCTCTCTCTCTCTCTCTCTCTCTCTCCCCCCCCCTCTCCAATTACACCATGTTATACAATAAACCTACTCGGTATGACTCTAACATCAAATTTATCCTGGAATCCACGCATCAGGCAAATAGTGAAAGTCTTCCTCGAAGAAATTACGAGTCCTGTTCAGATGTCGAAGATTCTTCTCCTCCGAACAGTTGCTCCAACTATATAAAGGATTGATTCGTCCTTGTTTAGAGAACTGCTCTCACATCTGGGGAGGTTCAAGCTCCACATACTTACCGGTCAGAATTGAATCCAAAGTTATTCGACTTACTATCAACTCTACCAATGTGACCTCAAAACTCGACCCATTCAAATTATGTCACAAAGTAGGCTCTCTTTCCCTTTTCTACAGATATTACTTCGGTTTCTACTTGCAAGAACTTGCTGTTTGTGTACCTCCAGCATTAGTGAGACCAAAGAATACTCGACAAGCCACTACATCACATGATTATTGTGTGGCCGTTGGAAACTCAAGGGTGGGCCGTTACGATGTTTGTTTCTTCCCCTCCACTGCCAAACACTGGAACTCTTTACCTTCTCACATCTTCCCAAACACTTATGACCTTCCCCTTTTCAAATGGCAGATTTTTTACTTCCTCAAAAACTCTGAGACTATTAGCTCTTTCCTTACTTTTCTATCAACGCAGTTCTTTTGTTTAAGGCCTGGCCTCAATGAGGACTATTTAGTCTGTGACTGGAGCCTTCAACATAAAAAAAAACAAGACAAAAAAAAGACTTTTCGGCCTTCCAAGTGTTACATTGGATTTCACACACTGGAATTTGTGGGACACCGAGTGGGAAAGGGTCAGGTACAGATGACATGCGTGTATCCATCGCCCCCGTGCTCGATTTACCTCTGATGAGTGAACGAGGTGTTAATGTCCAGATGCCCTCTGGGGCATCTCGTCTGTACCATCACCTCTGGGGGCATCTAACACATCCCTTGTGCTACCAATCGCAATCATGCTTTGTTATGTCAGATGATTGGGCATCACTACCAGAAGAGGAAAAACCATACCTCATCCAGAAGGATGGGCTCTCTATTGATGCAGACGGCCTGCTTTGGGGTAGCCCGGTGATAATTTTGCCTAAACTCCATGGGAAAATTATCAGTGAACTCCACATTGCTCATCCAGGCATAGTCACCATGAAGGCTATTGCCTGAGCCCATGTTTGGTGGCCTAGTTTGGACAGTAACATTGAGTCCAGTGCTCGCCATTGTTACACTTTTTAAGCCCATGGCAAGACACTGCCACAGTCTCTATTGGCCATGTGGTCATGGCCATCAAAGCCATGGTCCAGACTACACATCGACCATGCTGGTCCATTTCAAGGGAAGCTCTTCCTTATCATAGTTGATGCCCACTTCAAATGGATTGAAGCTCTCTTGGTGCCATCCTCATCGTCTGCTGTAACAATTGAAGCTCTACATACCATGTTCGCGCAACATGGTATTCCAAAACTCCATCGTATCAGATAATGGGTCGTCATTTATGAGTTCAGAGTTTCAGAACTTTTGTAAAATGAATGGCCTTAAGCACAACACCTCTGCTCCCTACAAACCTGCCAGTAATGGCCAAGCTGGACATGCTGTTCAGATCATCAAGAATGGTCTAAGCCACGTCAAGGAAGGCTCCATTCAATCGTATCTCGCTCATGTATTGCTCAACTACCGCACCAGACCACATCAAATCACAGGTCACTCACCTGCCAAGTTTCTGATGGGTCATGAATTAACAACATGGTTATCATTAGTGCACCCAAACATAATGGTCCAGGTCGAGAATAACAAGTATCAACAGAAACGTAATCACGACCAAACGTCTGGATGCCACAACTTCCAGATCAATAATGCTGTATATGTGTTGAAGTCCGGATGTGGAACCAAGTGGTTATCTGGCATCATCATCGACAACATTGGTGAAATTACGTTTCTTGTGAAGTTGTGTGATGGAAGATGCACAAGTAAACATGTTGACCAAATCAGGTTACGTCATGGGGAGCCAAACATTGAACCGACTCAAGTGCCTTTGTCACCCACTCCTGTATTAACACCACTTGCGTTTGAACCTGAGGTGTTTCCTCATGAAAGCTTGTCACCCAGCAATGTACCTGAACTCCTTCCCGACCCTTTACCCCTTATTGAGAAACCCACAGCAGTCACAAGGAAGGACAGCCCTCCACTTGCCCTGAGAAGATCAGCTCGTGTCTATAAACCTCCTTCCTGAGCATCTTGATTTTATAAACAATGAAAAATAAAAACAAATAAAAAGGGGGGGGGGGAGGAGATGTGATGTATCAGTAGTTTATACTATTGCATACAAACATGGGTGCACCGGGACATGGTTAAGAAAAGTCAGGTGACCCGCCCATGTTCCGATGCGGTGCTGTGCTGTGTTGTGGCCGTGTCTGGAATTTATTGTTTCCACTTCAGAGTTTTTGTCCCTGTTCTTTGAGTACATTACATAAAGGCACACTTATTTGTTTGTTAACCTCCGCCATCTTATAAGATGGATGGAGTTTACTGTTTTCACCCCTTTCTGTTTGTTTGTTTGTTTGTGAACAGGATTACAGAAAAACACCTCGACGGATTTCGACGAAACTTGGTGGGGGGGTTAGGTATGGTCCAAGTATCATGCCATTAAATTTTGAAATTGTTCCCCCCCCCCAAAAAAAAATTGTTAGAGAAAAAAAATTTTTTTTTTTGCATTTTTACATGTTTTAAGTGAATTCCAACCCCCCCCAAAAATGTTCCCCCCTAAAAAAAGAAATTTTTTTTTGCATTTCAACATGTTTTAAGTGATTTCCAACCACACCAAAAAAAGAAAAAATATATATTTTTTTGCATTTTTACATGTTTTAAGTGATTTCCAACCCCCCCCCCCAAAAAAAAATTGTTTCAGGAACTTTTTTTTTTTGCATTTCTATATGTTTCAAGTGATTTCCAACCCCCCCAAAAATTGTTGGAGAAAAAATATTTTTTTGCATTTCTGCATGATTTAAGTGATTTCCAACCCCCCCCCAAATTGTTACCCCCCAAAAAAATTGTTAGAAATTTTTTTTGCATTTCTACATGTTTTAAGTGATTTCCAACCCCCCAAAAAAGAGAATTTTTTTGCATTTCTACATGTTTTGTGATTTCCAACCCCCAAATTGTTACCCCCCCAAAAAAAATTGTTAGAGAAAATTTTTTTTTGCATTTCTCCATGTTTTAAGTCATTTCCAACCCCACCCCCCAAAAAAATTGTTCGAGAATTTTTTTTTTGCATTTCTGCATGTTTTAAGTGATTTTCAACCCCCCAAAAAATTGTTACCCCCCCAAAAAAAAATTGATCGAGAATTTTTTTTTGCAATTTTACATGTTTTAAGTGATTTCCAACCCCCCCAAAAAATGTTCGAGAAAATTTTTTTTTTGCATTTCTTCATGTTTTCAGTGATTTTCAACTCCCCCCCCAAAAAAAATTGTTGGAGAAAAAAATTTTGCAACTTTTTTTTCAACAAAATTTCGATTTTTTTTTTTTGTATACCTTGTCGAGGCTCGTATGAGAGCTAACACACAACTCACAGCAAGGGGGCATAAGACAAGAGGGGCGGGAGTGGAAGAGACTAAACAGTGGGGAACAGACACATTAGGTGAACTGTGGAAGGGAGAGGGATGGGGATGGGACGGAGAACATGGCGAAGAGAAGATGGACATTACAGGGACTTTCAGGAAGGAAAGCAGGGGAATTGAAGGAAGTGGGCTTGGGTGGATTATCGGGGGTAGAAAAGAACGAGGATTTGGATGGGGGAAGATATGAGGTGGTGGTGAACAGCTGTTTTAAAGGCCTGGAGGGAAGAATGGGAAAGAATAGAGTGAGGAAGTTTATTCCAAAGGCGGGAAAAAAGAGGAATGAAAGAGTGAAGATGAGCAGTGATTCGTGATTTTGGTAGTTTTACCAGAAGGGGGTTGTTGGCAGACCTTGAGCGCCCTGTGGAAATGTGGTGGGGACAAATCGCAGAGAGAGCAGGGGGGCAAGGCTGGAGAGGAGTCGGTAGAAGACAGAAAGACCACCGACCAACCTGCGGTGATTGAGTGAGAGGCCCAAAGACTCAGCTTCATTGCGGGAAATGCCGATGATCTTAAATGCCCTGGTTTCGACAGCGTGAAGCCGAGAAAGGTGGGAAGCAGGAGCACCAGCCCAGAGGGGAGAGCAGTACTCCATCAGGTTACGGACAAAAGCTTTGTAAGTGGTCAGGAGCTCAAGAGGGCCGAGGAAGGACTTTGCACGACGGAGAATTCCCAGTCGGCGACTGGCTTTTGAGGCGAGGTTGGAAATGTGACTTTCCCAGGAAAGGTCATGGCAGATCATGAGACCCAGAAGCTTGAAAGAAAAGACTTCTTCCAGAGGATTGTTGAGAAAGTGGATGGGGGGGATTTTCTAAACGGTCCTTTCGAAGAGACATAGTGAGAGTGTGAGATTTGTCTGGATTGAAAGACATGTTCTACGTGTTGGACCAGTTTGTGATTTTATCCAGATCTGCAGTGAGCGAAGAAGCTGCTCCTTGCCGGTCTGAGGGATGACAGATGTTACGGCAGAGGGTGGAGTCGTCGGCAAAGAGAAATAGAGGATTTTCCAGAGAGTCGGAGAGATCATTGATGAAAACGAGAAAAAGAACAGGGCCCAGAACGCTACCTTGAGGAACTCCAGCCTGCACAGGAAGGGGGCATGAAAGAACTCCATTTAGGGCCACACGTTGACTGCGACAGGAGAGGAAGTCTGCGAGCCATGAGTGGAGATGGCCTTGAATACCATGGGAAGAGAGTTTGGTGAGTAGTGCAGGATGCCAGACTGTGTCAAAAGCACGTGATATGTCCAGGGATACGGCTCGGATTTCCTCTCTGGCATTGAGGACCTCTATCCATTGATGGGGGAGCAGAAGCAGCATATCCAGGGTAGAGTGACCTGGTCTGAAACCAAATTGATGATTGGAAATAAAGCCATTGGAGAAGAGGAAGGATTTCATGTCTGAAGCGATGATGGATTCCATAACCTTGCTGATGATTGGAAGAAGGCTGATTGGTCTGTAGTTACAGGGATCTGTTTTTGCACCTTTTTTATGCAGGGCAGTGAAGTGAGCAGATTTCCAAGCAGATGGCAGATGACCTTGGGCAAATGACAGGGTGAATAGAACAGAGAGAGGGTGAGCAAGAGCAGAAGAGCAGGCTTTGAGGACACGTGGGCTGATGCTGTCTGGACCGGTTGCAGAATCTGACTCGATGTTTGAAAGCAAACTCTCCACCTTGTCAGGAGAAAAGGATACAGAGTCCAGGGACAGTTGGGTGTGACTGGGTAAAGTGGGTAGAGAAAGTGATGGGTTTAGGACACAAGATTTAGCTGCAAACACCGAGTTTAGACATTCAGCTTTATCATGTGTGGTATCAGCAGTGCGGCCATTTGAGATAAGGGAGGGGATGGAGGGGGAACATACACCAGAAACAGATTTAATTAAACGCCACCAGGATTTTGAGGAGGGAGAGAATCACTTAAAACATGAAGAAATGCAAAAAAAAATATTTTTTTCAAACAATTTTTTTTGGGGGGGGGGTTGGAAATCATAACGTGTAGAAACGCAAAAAAAAATTCTATTTTTTGGGGGGGGGTAACAATTTTTTTTGGGGGGGTGGAAATCACTGAAAACATCGAGAAATGCAAAAAATATATTTTTTTTCTCTATTTTTTGGGGGGAGGGGGTTGGAAATCACTTAAAACATGTAGAAATACAAAAAAAAATTCTCAAACAATTTTTTTGGGGGTGGGTAACAATTTTTTGGGGGGGAGGTTGGAAATCACTTAATACATGTAGAAATGCAAAAAAAAAAAATTCTCTATTTTTTGGGGTGAGGGGGGTAAAAATTTTGGGGGGGGGTTGGAAATCACTTCAAACATGTAAAAATGCAAAATAAAATTTTTTTCTCAAACAATTTTTTTGGGGGGGGTTGGAAATCACTTTAGATATGTAGAAATGCAAAAACAAATGTTCTCACAATTTTTTAGGGGGGTAACAATTTTTTTTTTGGGGGGGTTGGAAATCACTTAAAACATGAAGAAATGCAAAAAAAATAAATTTCTCAGACAATTTCTTTGGGGGGGGGTTGGAAATCACTTTAGATATGTAGAAATGCAAAAACAAATGTTCTCACAATTTTTTGGGGGGGGGTAACAATTTTTTTGGGGGTGGTTGGAAATCACTTAAAACATGAAGAAATGCAAAAATAAAATTTCTCAATTTTTTGGGGGGGGGAAACAATTTTTTTTGGGGGGGGGTTGGAAATCACTTGAAAGATGCAGAAATGCAAAAAAAAAAAATTTTTTCTGGGACAATTTTTTTGGGGGTGGGGTTGGAAATGACTTAAAACATGTGGAAATGCAAAAAAAACATTTTCTCGAACAATTTTTTTGTGGGGGGGGGTAACAATTGGGAGGGGGTTGGAAATCACTTAAAACATGTAGAAATGCAAAAAAAAATCTCTTTTTTGGGGGGTAACAATTTTTGGGGGTTTGGAAATCTCTTAAAACATGTATAAACGCAAAAAAAAAATTTCTCAAACATTTTTTTGGATGTGTTGGAAATCACTTAAAACATGTAAAAATGTAAAAAAAAAGTTTCTCTAACATTTTTTTTGGGGCGGGGGTAAACATTTTTTTTGGGGGGGGGGGGGTTGGAAATCACTTAAAACATGTAGAAATGCAAAAAAAATTCTCGATTTTTTTGGTGGGGGCTTAAACTTTTTTTGGGGGGGGGGGTTGGAAATCAATAAAAACATGCAGAAATGCAAAAAAAAATTCTCTAACAATTTGTTTTTGGGGGGGGGACGAAGTCCAAGATTTAATGGCACGATCCTTGGACCATACCTATCCCCCCACCAAGTTTCGTCGAAATCCGTCGAGGAGTTTTTCCGTAATACTGTTCACAAGCAAACAAACTCGAGGGGGAGCACTCGGGAGAGTGCAAAACCTCCTCCGCCAATACTGCTGGGTCACTCAAGTGAACCTTATATCATTCATTAAATATGATGTCAACAGTGCTGACAGAGTTATAGTTCTTTTCTCCAACATTTTTTTGGGGGCGTGTGGTTGGAAATCACAGAAAACATGTAGAAATGCAAAAAAAAGAAATCCAAATTTTGTTGAAAAAAAGTTGCAAGTTTTTTTTTCTCAAACAATTTTTTTTGGGGGGGGGGTTGGAAATCACTTAAAACATGTAGAAATACAAAAAAACATTTTCTCTAACATTTTTTGGGGGGTTGGAAATCACTTAAAACATTGAAAAATGCAAAAAAAAAAATTTCTCGAACAATTTTTTTGGGGGTGGGGTTGGAAATAACTGAAAACATGTGGAAATGCAAAAAAAAAAAAAATTCTCTAACAATTTTTTTTGGGGGGGTAACAATTGGGGGGGTTGGAAATCACTTAAAACATGTAGAAATGCAAAAAAATCTCTTTTTGGGGGGGTAACAATTTTTGGGGGGGTTGGAAATCACAAAACATGAATGCAAAAAAAAAAATAATAATTCGAACATTTTTTTTGGGGGGGTAACAATTTTGGAGCGGGGTTGGAAATCATCACGTGTGGAAATGCAAAAAAAAAATTCCATTTTTTTGGGGGGGTGCAACAATTTTTTTGGGGGGGTGGAAATCACTTAAAACATCCAGAAATGCAAAAAATATATTTTTTCTCTATTTTTTTGTGGGACCGGGGTTGGAAATCACTCAAAACATGCAGAAATGCAAAAAAAATTTCGAAATTTTGTTGAAAAAAAGTTGCAAAAAATTTTTTCTCTAACAATTTTTTTTGGGGGGGGGTTGGAAATCACTGAAAACATGTAGAAATGCAAAAAAAATTAATTTCTCGAACAATTTCTTTTGGGGGGGGGAGGCACCAAGTCCAAAATTTAATGGCATGATCCTTGGACCATACCCAACCCCAAACCCCCACCAAGTTTCATCGAAATCCGTCAAGTTTTTCCGTAATACTGTTCACAAACAAACAAACAAACTCGAGGGGGAGCACTCGGGAGAGTGCAAAACCTCCTCCGCCAATACTGCTGGGTCACTCAAGTGAACCTTATATCATTCATTAAATGTCACCAGTGCTAAAAGAGTTGTAGTTCTTTTCTCCAACATTTTTTGTGGGGGAGGGGGGGGGAGGAAATCACCAAAACATGTAGAAATGCAAAAAAAAGAAATCGAAATTTTGTTGAAAAAAAGTTGCAAATTTTTTTTTCTCGAACAATTTTTTTTGGGGGGGGGGTTAGAAATCACGAAAAGCATGTAGAAATCCCCAAAAAAATTTTTCTCCAACAATGTTTTTGGGGGGGTTGGAAATCACTTAAAACATGTAAAAATGCAAAAAAAAAATGTTCTCACATTTTTTTGGTGGGGGGGTAACAATTTTTTTTGGGGGGTTGGAAATTACTTAAAACATGTAGAAATGCAAAAAAAAAAATTATCGAACAATTTCTTTGGGGGGGGGTAACAATTTTTTTGGGGGGGCTGGAAATCACTGAAAACATGCAGAAATGCAAAAAAAAGAAATTTTTCTCAAACTATTTTTTTTGGGGGGGGGGGTTGGAAATCACTTAAGATATGCAGATATGCAAAAAAAAATGTTCTCATAATTTTTTGGGGGGGTAACTATTTTTTGGGGGGTTGGAAATCACTTAAAACATGTAGAAATGCAAAAAAAATTCTCAATTTTTTTGGGGGGGTAACAATTTTTTTGGGGGGGTTGGAAATCACTTAAAACATGTAGAAATGCAAAAAAAATTCTCTAACAATTTCTTTTGGGGGTAACAATTTTGGGGGGGGGCTGGAAATCACTTAAAAGATGTAGAAATGCAAAAAAAATTCTCTATTTTTCGGGGGGGGGTAAAAAAATTTTTTAAGGGGGCTTGGAAATCATTTAAAACATGTAGAAATGCAAAAAAAAAGTTTCTCGAACAATTTTTTTGGGGGGGGGTTGGAAATCACTTAAAACATGTAGAAATGCAAAAAAAAATTTCTCGAACACTTTCTTTGGGGGGGGGGTAACAATTTTTTTGGGGGGGGAGTTGGAAATCAATTAAAACCCCAAAAAAATTTTCTCCAACAATTTTTTTTTTGGGGGGGGGGGACCAAGTCTAAAATTTAATGGCATGATCCTTGGACCATACCGAACCCCCCCGCCCCACCAAGTTTCGTCAAAATCCGTTGAGTTTTTCCGTAATACTGTTCACAAACAAACAAACCCGAGGGGGAGCACTCGGGAGAGTGCAAAACCTCCTCCGCCAATACTGCTGCGTCACTCAAGTGAACGTTATATCATTCATTAAATATGATGTCACCAGTGCTGACAGTTTTGTTCCTTTATCCATTTTTTGTGGGGGGGGGGGGTTGGAAATTACTTAAAACATGCCGAAATGCAAAAAAAAAGAAATCGAAATTTTGTTGAAAAAAAAGTTGTAAAAAATTTTTTTCTCAATTTTTTTTGGGGAGGGGGTTGGAAATCACTTAAAACGTGGAAATGCAAAAAAAATATTTTTTTCTCTAACAATTTTTTGGGGGGGTTGGAAATCACTTAAAACATGTAGAAATGCAAAAAAAAAGTTTCTTGAACAATTTTTTTTGGGGTGGGGTTGGAAATCACTTAAAACATGTAGGAATGCAAAAAAAATTCTCTAACAATTTCTTTGGGGGGGTTACAATTTTTGGTGGGGGGTTGGAAATCACTTAAAACATGTAGAAATGCAAAAAAAAAATTTTCTCAAACAATATTTTTTGGGGGGGGGGGGGCGAAGTCCAAAATTTAATGGCATGATCCTTGGACCAAACCGAAACCCCCCACCACGTTTCGTCGAAATCCGTCGAGTTTTTCCGTAATACTGTTCACAAACAAACAAACAAACTCGAGGGGGAGTACTCGGGAGAGTGCAAAACTTCCTCCGCCAATACTGCTGGGTCACTCAAGTGAACCTTATATCATTCATTAAATATGATGTGACCAGTGCTGACAGTTATAGTTCTTTTCTCCAACATTTTTTGTGTGGGGGGGGGGGGTTGGAAATCACTAAAAATATGTAGAAATGCAAAAAAAAAGAAATCGAAATTTTGTTGAAAAAAAAGTTGCAAATTTTTTTTTTCTCTTACAATTTGTTTTGGGGGGGGGTTGGAAATCACTTAAAACATGTAGAAATGCAAAAAAAAATTTCTCACAATTTTTTTTGGGGGGGTGGTGGAAATCACTGAAAACATGTAGAAATGCAAAAAAAAAAATTCTTTCTCTCACAATTTCTTTATTTGGGGGGGGTTTGGGGGTTTTTTGGGGGGATTTCTAACAAATCAATTACCCAAAATCTAATGGCATGATCCTTGGACCATACCTAACCCCCCCACCAAGTTTCGTCGAAATCCGTCGAGGAGTTTTTCCGTAATACTGTTCACAAACAAATAAACACAAACAAACAAACAGAAAGGGGTGAAAACAGAAACCTCCATCCATCTTCGAAGTTCACAAAAAACACGTAAAAATGCAAAAAAAAAAATTCGAAATTTTGTTGATGTAGAACATGTATAGAACATTTTGTTGATGTTGAACATGTAGAACAAAAAAATAAAAATGTTGCCCCCCCCAAAAAAAATTGGAGAAAAAATTTTTTTATTTGCATTTCTACATGTTTATGTGATTTCCAACCCCCCCCCCAAATATTTTTTACCCCCCCCAAAAATAGATAATTTTTTTTTGCATTTCCACATGTTTTCAGTGATTTCCAACCCCCCAAATTGTGACCCCCCCCAAAAAGAGAATTTTTTTGCATTTCTACATGTTTTAAGTGATTTCCAACCCCCCCCCCAAAAAATTGTCACCCCCCCAAAAAAAAAAATTGAGAATTTTTTTTTTTGCACTTCTACATGTTTTAAGTGATTTCCAACCCCCACCCCAAAAAATTGTTACCCCCCCAAAAAATTGAGAGAACATTTTTTTTGCATTTCTACATATCTTAAGTGATATCCACCCCCCAAAAAATTGTTTGAGGAAAATTTTTTTTTTTTTGCATTTTTCCATGTTTTAAGTG
Organism: Eptatretus burgeri; assembly: GCF_056783735.1. Classification (NCBI taxonomy): domain Eukaryota; kingdom Metazoa; phylum Chordata; class Myxini; order Myxiniformes; family Myxinidae; genus Eptatretus; species Eptatretus burgeri. The sequence continues at coordinate 35,709,718 of NC_140970.1, read as the reverse complement.
ATTTCCAACCCCCCCCCCAAAAAAAAAAAGTTGTAAGAGAAATTTTTTTTTGCATTTCTCATGTTTTAAGTGATTTCCAATCCCCCCTAAAATTGTTACCCCCCCCCCAAAAAAGCGAAAATATTTTTTTGTTTTTGCATTTCTACATGTTTTAAGTGATTTCCAATCCCCCCAAAAAAATTGTTAGAGAAATTTTTTTTTTTGCATTTTTACATGTTTTAAGTGATTTCCAACCCCCCCCCAAAAAAAAATGGAGAAAAGAACTATAACTCTCAGCACTGTTGACATATTTAATGAATAAGATATAAGGTTCACTTGAGTGACCCAGCAGTATTGGCGGCAGAGGTTTTGCACTCTCCAGAGTGCTTCCCCTCTAGTTTTTAACCTCCGCCATCTTCCAAGATGGATGGAGGTTACTGTTTTCACGCCTTTCTGTTTGTGTACCTCCGCCATCTTCGAAGATGGATGGAGGTTACTGTTTTTCACCCCTTTCTGTTTGTTTGTTTGTGTTTGTTTGTTTGTTTGTGAACAGTATTACGGAAAAACTCCTCGACGGATTTCGACAAAACTTGGTGGGGGGGGGGGTTAGGTATGGTCCAAGGATCATGCCATTAGATCTTGGACTTGGTCCCCCCCCCAAAAAAGAAATTGTTAGAGAAAAAAGAAATTTTTCAACTTTTTTTCAACAAAATTTCGATTTCTTTTTTTTGCATTTCTACATATTTTCAGTGATTTCCAACCCTCCCCCCCAAAAAAAAAATAGAGAAATTTTTTTTTTGCATTTCTAGATGTTTTTAGTGATTTCCACCCCCCCAAAAAAATTGTTACCCCCAAAGAAATAGAATTTTTTTGCATTTCTACACGTTATGATTTCCAACCCCCCAAATTGTTACCCCCACCCAAAAAAATTGTTAGAAAACAATTTTTTTGCATTTCTACATGTTTTAAGTGATTTCCAACCCCCCCCAAATTGTTACCCCCTCCCAAAAAGAGATTTTTTTTGCATTTCTTCATGTTTTAAGTGATTTCCAACCCCCTCAAATTGTTACCCCCCCAAAAAAAATTGTAAGAAAATTTTTTTTTTTTTGCATTTCTGCATGTTTTGTCATTTCCAACCCCACCCCCAAAAAAAATTGTTGGAGAAAATTTTTTTTGGGAATTTCTGCATGCTTTAAGTGAATTTCAACCCCCCAAAAAAATTGTTACCCCCCCCTAAAAAAATTGTTAGAGAAACTTTTTTTTGCATTTTTACATGTTTTCAGTGATTTCCAACCCCCCCAAAAAAATGTTAGAGAAATTTTTTTTTTTTGCATTTCTACATGTTTTAAGTGATTTCCAACCCCTGCCCAAAAAAATTGTTGGAGAAAAAAACATTTTTGCAACTTTTTTTTCAACAAAATTTCGATTTCTTTTTTTTTGCATATTTTGCATGTTTTTTCGTGATTTCCAACCCAACGCCCCCCCCCCCCAAAATGGAGAAAAGAACTATAACTCTGTCAGCACTGTTGACATCATATTTAATGAATGATATAAGGTTCACTTGAGTGACCCAGCAGTATTGGCGGAGGAGGTTTTGCACTCTCCCGAGTGCTCCCCCTCGAGTTTGTTTGTTTGTGAACAGTATTACGGAAAAACTCGACGGATTTCGACGAAACTTGGTGGGGGGGGGGTTAGGTATGGTCCAAGGATCGTGCGATTAAATTTTGGACTTGGTCCCCTCCCCCCCAAAAAAGAAATTGTTCGAGAAAATTTTTTTTCCATTTCTACATGTTTTCAGTGATTTCCAACCCCCCCACCATTTTTTTTAACCTCCCCCCCAAAAAATAGAGAATTTTTTTTTGCATTTCTACATGTTTTAGTGATTTCCAACCCCCCCCCAAAAATTGTTACCCCCCAAAAGAAATTGTTCGAGAATATTTTTTGCATTTCTCCATGTTTTAAGTGATTTCCAACCCCCCCCCCCCAAAATTGTTACCCCCCAAAAAATTGTGAGAACATTTATTTTTGCATTTCTACATATCTTCAGTGATTTCCAACCCCCCCAAAGTATATTTTTTTGCTTTTCTGCATGTTTTGAGTGATTTTCAACCCCCCCCCAAAAAAAATCGTGGAAACCTTTTTTTTTGTATTGTTACATGTTTTAAGTGATTTCCAACCCCCCCCTCCAAAAGAGAATTTTTTTTGCATTTCTACTTGTTTTGAGTGATTTCCAACCCGCCCCCAAAAAAAAATTGTAAGAATTTTTTTTTTGCATTTCTACATGTTTTAAGTGATTTCCAACCCCCCCCCCCCCAAAAAATGGAGAAAAGAACTATAACTCTCAGCACTGTTGACCTATTTAATGAATAAGATATAAGGTTCACTTGAGTGACCAAGCAGTAATGGCGGCGGAGGTTTTGCACTCTCCCAAGTGCTCCCCCTCTAGTTTTTAACCTCCGCCATCTTCAAAGATGGATGGAGGTTACTGTTTTCACCCCTTTCTGTTTTTTAACCTCCGCCATCTTCAAAGATGGATGGAGGTTACTGTTTTCAACCCTTTCTGTTTGTTTGTTTGTGAACAGTATTACGGAAAAACTCCTCGACGGATTTCGACGAAACTTGGTGGGGGGGTTAGGTATGGTCCAAGGATCATGCCATTGTATTTTGGACTTGGGACCCCCCCCCCAAAAAAGAAATTGTTAGAGAAAGAATTTTTTTTTTGCATTTCTACATGTTTTCAGTGATTTCCACCCCCCCCAAAAAAAAATTGTTCGAGAAAATTTTTTTTTTTTTGCATTTCTTTATGTTTTAAGTGATTTCCAACCACCCCAAAATTGTTGGAGAAACTTTTTTTTGCATTTCTACATGTTTTAAGTGATTTCCAACTCCCCCAAAAAATTAGAGAAACGTTTTTTTTTGCATTTCTACATGTGTTAAGTGATTTCCAACCCCCGCCCCCCCAAAAAAATTGTCAAAAATATTTTTTTTTACAACTTTTTTTTCAACAAAATTTCGATTTCTTTTTTTTGCATTTCTATATGTTTTAAGTGATTTCCTACCCCACACCCCCAACAAAAATGTTGGAGAAAAGAACTCTAACTCTGTCAGCACTGTTGACATTATATTTAATGAATAAGATATTAGGTTCACTTGAGTGACCCAGCAGCATATATGCGGAGGAGATTTTGCACTCTCCCGAGTGCTCCCCCTCTCGTTTGGCAGTGCATTCCTGTTGTTGCTCAATCATGGTACTTGATGGGGGTGGAGTTGCATGAGTTGAAGAGCACACCAACACCTCCAGAAGGCCATTTCCATCTTCCTTTTTGATGACCTTATCCTGCTTACCAAGAAAACGTAAGATTAAGTTTTAGTATTTCAACTTTTCACTGGCATTTTGAAGATTTGTTTGAAGTGTAAAGGGTAATTCTTCAGGGTTCCAAAGGGTAGTTCTAAAGAGAAATTCTAGCGTTCTAAAGAGTAATTTAAATGAGTTCTAAAGGGTTCCAAAGTGTAATTATTATGGGTTTCATTCATTTCTTGGCTTTGCCTATTTCATATTAAAAGTGCCAAACTGAACCGCCTCCTTCAGACACAAGTGTGATTATTTAATCTGAAAATGATATACCATAAAGAACAATATATTTTATCTATTTTTCCTGCAGGGATGACAAAAAGCATTGGATGTCTTTCCTCTCACTTTCAGAAGCTATGAATGGGCAAGGTATTTATGAAGAATTGGGTACCAGTACGTGCTGATTTTTAATTTCAGCTTTGTTCAGAAAAATAATAAACATACCATTGTCAATGAATTCGCAAATGCACTTTTCCAATAATCTCGTTGTTGGCATCTACGTTTTTAATCTGAGCAAATAATTGCCCCAGAGAAGGATGTAATCAAATATTTTTCAATATAATCTCTGAATATCCAAGGCACTTCCTCCAAATTTTTTCCTATACCTTTAAGCCCCCATCATAGAAGTGTTTCTCCTGGTCTTCAAAATAGTTTTTAATACATATCAAAACTTTGTCATCAGCCTTAAAAAATGGAAGTTTTCCTTCAGGTTTCAAAATAATTAGGTGATGAAACTGTTAAACGGTTCACCACCATCTCATATCTTCCCCCATCCAAAATCTTGATTTTTTTACCCCCGTTAATCCGCCCCAAACCCACCTCCTTTGAATTCCCTGTTGTCCTTCCTGAAAGTCCCTGTAGTACCATCGTGTTTACCCCATGTACCCCCCCCATACCTCTCTCTTACACAGATCTCCTCTTGTCTTTGTTCCCCACTGTTTTGTGCTTCCCTCTCCAGCCCCTATCTCCATCCCTTGTTATAATATGTTCTGTGTGTTTGCTCTTACATGAGCCTCGACTTGGTATATGAAAAAAAACAAAAGCCACAGTCACAAATGGCAGTATGTGAACCTCAGGCTTTATTAACAGGCATTTTGTCATGAAAAAAGGAGCACACCTTTGGTTAACACCCCTCAGCATTTATGGTTGCAGATGGCCTACTGTAATATTTCCTGTGATTATAGTTTGGTCACTTTTGTGACATACACATTCACTCAACACTATCTTTGGAATCCCAGAAAATTGAAGCTATGGTGTTGCTAGACAGAGGGTTGGGCACAAAATTTATTGGATGGTTGTGATCTCTTGTCCCTCCATTCCATGGATTCCATTTTGATTTCAGAATGCCACTGGTGAAGTCACGTTTTGTCACCAATTATCATTCTAGCAATAAAGTTGGCTGGATTTACATTGCACATTTTAAGAATTATACAACATGATGCCAGCCATTCATGTCAAACGTGAGTGCTGAAGTTTCAGGGGACCCATCTTGCTGAGACTTGGGATATGCCCAAGTGTATATGGATGATGATGGTGAAAATACTGCTTTGAGAAATCCTCCATGATTAATGTCTCCACCTGGGTGACAGTTTGTGGGTCAGTCACATCTGCTGCTGGCCCGGAGCTGGATTCATCTTCAAATGGACCTTCATCCACGTTTACAATGAGCCCCCCATTTGACATACACAGCCACCAGGCATTCATTTTAGTCAGATACCTAATTTTAAGATGTAGCAAACTTCTGAATTAAACTCTGAAACAACAAACAAATTTATTAAACTAATGGCACATAAGAAACATGCCGATACATTTACAATGGGAAATGGATACCAAATTCCAATTAACAATGGATGGAATTTTTAACACCCCCTCGTACATAAAATAGTTCATCATGGATGTATTTTTCAAGTTCACTGCTTTTGATAGTTTAACCTTCTACTCACTTTTAAACATGTCTTAAATAAAATAATGAATTAAGAGTTTGATGTGGGAAAGGGGGTGAAGCAACATTTCGGGCTTAGGACACGAACAGGTCGGCTTAGGACACGAACCGCTTAAGCGGTTCGTTCCGTGCTACAGGGCTAACAAAGCGGTGTTATCGCAGACCTCAACGGTTCAGATTCTTCTTTACTCGGGTGTTCAAACCTACTACTCATTCCACGATGCAAGATGGCACTTTCAATGTGGTGAAAGGAGGATGCGATGAACGGGATACGTTGCACACAAGGACATTTATTATAAAGCACATATTGCACACACAACACAAGCAAGGAATCATGCACGTATTTACAAGCAAAGCAAATAAAAAGCAATACAACCGACCACAATGAAAATGTACATGCACTTAACAGGACACGGCGCCACAGCATAACAAAAACAGGAAAATCCTCCCCATAGGCAGGGTGGTAGACGGGGTTCGTAAACCTTTATGGTCGTGGGCCGTGGATGACCGAAAAGGCCCGCGAGACCGTGCTGGTTACCTGCCCCCTCGAGGTGTGACGGTGGGCAGGTCGCGACGCCTTGTTCCCACGGCAGCTAGCGTAGCCGCGCCTGCTCTCGGGCCTTTGCGATGATGTGGTCGGTGAGTTCTCTCCGGCGTCCCTCGCCAGACGCGCAGATTCGCACCACACAGCCGGCAGGGCTGCGCCTCCTGTCTGCGTCTCCGAGGCGTCGCCAGGACTTGCCACCGGCCCGCGCCTTCACCGACAGGTCGCCCAACGCCAAGACGAGAGAGCCCGACCTCGACCACCAAGAGAGAGCTCGAAGATGAAGCGAGAGGATGACGTCCACCAAGAGAGCGAGTAGAATCCAACACGACCCCGACAGAGAGTGAGCCTCGCGCGCTGTCTGCCTTATATAGCGCGAGGCTCCCCCTTCGCTCCTCCCCGTTTTCGGCTCCACTTTCCTTCGAGAAGGTTCCCGAAAAGGGGCGTTCCCTCACCCCGACCGCCTCACGCTGTGCATCCACCAATCGCCGGCGAGCTGCCCTCCCCCTTTCCTTCACACCAAGCACGGGGAAAATAGGCGCGAAAACCCCACAGGCCTCACAAGAGCTTTTGTTCTGCCAATCCTCAGACGGTTTCCGCCGCGGAAACCGTCTTACCGTGGTCCGTGGAGGATGGCGTTCGCAAGCGGGCGTAGTGGCGAAGATGGTGGTGATTGTTGTGGGGGTGGTGTGAACGTGGCGTAGTGTGGCGTAGTTGGGCATAGTTGTGGCGTAGTTGATGGCGTAGTTGGTGGCGTAGTTGGTGGCTGTTGTTGTTTGCGTGGAGGTTTGTTGCAATGGTGGCTCAAAATAACGATAGATAAATAAAAACGGCTATCTCAAAGAGTCTCAGCCTGGTGAACACGAAGAAATCCCTTTAAACAACGGTGGGGACCTATCTGCACATAAACTTAGCGTCATAACTGATCTAAGGACCCTTTATGGTGAATTGCGAATTTCCACTGCCATAACAATATTTCAGTGATGCTTGCATGTCAGATGATGAAATGGTGATTACGATATCCAGTAAGACCGTGGCATTTGTGGGGGGATACGTTCCTGGAAAATGCAGCGAATGTCAAATCCGTGAATGTCAGAGCATTGTTTCAATGGGGGAAAAGGGAGATAGGTTCCCGGCGGTTCATAAAGAAAAATTAAAATTTTTTAGAACACGAATACACATGATTACAGTTTCATTAACAAGAAAAAGAGTAATTAGAGATTGCAAACCCTTACCAGGACTTCTTTTGAGTGGTGTATTTTTTTTATATGTTTTCAGGTAAATCCAATATGGCTGCCAAACCATGTGACTGATGACATCATATGTGTGACTTTTGTTCCTCATGGACAGGCAGTCATATGTTTAAAGTTTTGACTATCTTTTCAGCCATTTCAGAGAAGAAGATTTTTGAAGGGTTAAAAAAAACAATATGGCTGCCGAATCACGTGACCAATGACATCATCAAAAAATTTGTGGACCATTTTATCCCTAGATGACCCTCAAAATTGTTTATACTGATCAGATGTAGTGTTCTACATATGCAAATAGGATGTCATAATGAAGGCAAGCACCTATTGCATCATAAAATACCACACTCATTCTCCATGAGTGCTTGCTTTGTGCCACTTGTACACCCATGGCTGAGGGAACACTTGTGTGAAGTTTCCCCTCGATTTGTCCAGCCATTATGGAGAAGGTTTTTTTATAGGTTTTAGGGTAAATCCAATATGGCTGCCAAACCATGTGACCAATGACATCATATGTGTGACTTTTGTTCTTCATGGACAAACAGTGATATGTGTAAAATTTTGCCTCTATCTGTTCAGCTACTTTAGAGAACATGATTTTTGATGGTTTTTGTTTTTTTCCAAAAAACAATATGGCTGCCTAATCACGTGACCGATTATGTCCTGAAATTTTTTTCTGTGGACCATTTTATGGGGTTTTCTTTCAATGGTTTTATGGAAATTTTTCAAAAATTTTCATACTGATCGGATGTGGCGTTCGACATATGCAATTATGAGGTCATAACGAGTTAATCTATGACATCATAAAAATCACACTCATTCCCCTGAGGAATACTTACTCTGTGCTGAGTTTCAAAATTTTCCTTGGTGTGGTTTCAGAGATACAGAGGTCCAAAATTTTTCCGTTTTTCCAATATGGCTGCCACATCACGTGACCAATGACATCATAATTATGACTGAAGCATTCCACATGAGTAGTCGCATTAATGGTGAAAATTTTGTCTCAATCTGACAAGCAGTTGTGGAGAAAAATGTAAAAGTTATGTGAGGACAAACAGACAAACAAGAAGACGTCGTGCAGAGCACGATACTTGCAAAATCCACCAAAACAAATTTAACCTCAAAAATAATGGGTGGTTGAATTCAATGACCAAATATGCAACTCCTCTTCAAATATAAAGTGAATCGGATGAAAATTGACAATGTTAGAAATTCGGCCTCTTGTTGACCTTTTGATCTATGCTGACCTCCAAAATAATTTGTGGTTAAATTCAGTGACCTGAAATATAAATCCTCTTCAACTTTCAACTCAATTGGATGAAAATTCAGGATTTTAGAAACACCAACTTCGATGTTGACCTTGGGCCTATGCTGACCTTTTGGTCCATGTTGACCTGAAAAATAATTAGCTGGTTGAATTCAGTGACATTAAGTATAAATCCTCTTCAAATTTCAAGTCAATCGGATGAAAATTGAGGAATTTAGAAATCTCACATAAGTTGGTGACAACTCTCATACTACTCAAATATAATATATTTCAGTGATGCTTGCATGTTCGATGATGAAATGGTGATTACGATATACAGTAAGACCCTGGCATTTATGGGGGATAGGTTCCTGGAAAATGCAGCGAATGTCAAATCCGTGAATGTCAGAGCATTGTTTCAATGGGGAAAAGGGAGATAGGTTCCCGGCGGTTCGGGGTTCAGAAAGGAAAATTTAAAATTTTTAGAACACGAATGCACATGATTACAGTTTCATTAACAAGAAAAAGAGCAATCAGAGATTGCAAACCCTTACCAGGACTTCTTTTGAGTGGTGTATCCACTCCAATATGGCTGCCAAACCATGTGACTCCAATATGGCTGCCAAACCATGTGACTGATGACATCATATGTGTGACTTTTGTTCCTCATGGACAGGCAGTTAGGGTTAGGGTTCGAAGAGAGTCATCATTAGAAGAGTCAACTGCCTTTATGTCACTCTTGATAAGCTTGGCAACTGTGTTTATCATTCGTATTTTCTCAATATTGGGGTCCTCTTTCTTCTGTTCCTTGTAAAAGTCATGGAGAATATATGCTGCTGTTCATCTAAAAGTTACAACATTTGGCTTCCCATTCAGCTCGGTTATTATGATATTGTCACCAAAATGTTCCTTGAGTTTACTCTTCATATGTGTAAAGCCATAAGCTGCAACCTCCGAACTCAAAAGACCTGTCTCCATATTGTCAATCAAGTCTGTTATTGTAATCTGTTAATCATCATTTCCCTCCAGGTACTTTGCAACCAACAGGAATGCTTCATATCTTTCTGCTTCTTTGGGTCTGCCGAGCCTTTGTTTCTTTGCAACACTACCTAGTCCAGAGGAATGTTGCTGTGGAACCTGCTTCCCAGTCCTGAAGTTGACATTACAGCTTTGATGGTAAACTGCATTGGCTGCGATTAGGTCATGAGCATATGAAATTCTGCCTGAAACTAACGTAGACCATTCATCTTTCCTTTGTGCACATGAATCTAAGACAACATTTTGGAATGATGTGGTTCTTATAGGATAGACATCCATGCCATCATGCTTTTTCTCATTGTAAGTAGCTGGTTCACTGCAAAACAAACAGTGCTTGGCCAAACTGAACGTTGGCGTTTCTGAACGAAGGATACACGGTGAGGGCTGATCTTGTTCAGTTACTTTTTCCTGTGCCTTTGCAATCGTCTGTGGATGAGTGAAAACCCGTCGGCATTCTGTGTGTACTCGCTGACCTTTATGAGTTCTTATACTACTTCCTTGCTGCTCACTGGCCCTGTTGCTACTCTCGCTCCCCTTTTCTCGTAGGATTGCAGTATCCTGACCATCTTCTAAACTCTTCTCGCAGAAAACACACTCAGCCATAGCTATCTGTAATTCATGAAATAACAGAGCAGAAACAATACAAGTTAGGGTTAGGGTTACGGTTCAATCGGATACAGTACTTAGATGCAAAGTTATAGTGAAAATATGAATTTTCTCTTATGACAGAAGCGAATTTGCATAATATGCAAATTATATTCAAAAATATTAATTTGCAAATGTGCCTATCATGTTCACTGACCTTCAAAACATGGGTTTGGACACTTGATTTGCTTCAATTGGGTACTAAGATGCAAAGTTATAGTGAAAATATGAATTTTCTCTTGTGGCGGAAGCTAATTTGCCTAATATGCAAATTAGACCACTTTCCCATGCAAGGATTTTTTAGGACTTTTAGTATGGTGATTAGGGTGTCTTACTGAAATGCACTGTAGTGGAAACAATTCTTTTTCAATTAGTGGTGGGTTACCACCTCAAATTTGCTACATTGACTGGACTATGGGTGGTCTTTTTTTTAAAACCGGGAAGTCACAAAAACAACATAATGTCTGGTGAACAACAGGACATGGCTCAAGAAAATATGACACGAGTGACCATTCCGTATGTGATTGGGCTATCTGAGAAAGCGAGAAGATCCTTCTCCCTGCAGAATTCTTTGCAGCTGGTTAGTTCATGTTAAAGAGCAGGTTTTGGGTCACTGATGACTTGGCGTGATTCGAAGGTAGTAATCACATTAATAATCGTTGGGCAATTATTTTCTTACATTTGAAACTCAAAATATGCTAAAATTAACTTTTAAGTCAACACTTTTGTCAGTGATCGAAAAACAGACCGGAATTTACTGAAGATGCTATGACGTCACGTTCTCCGAAAACTCCGTGAACATTCAGAAACAGCGTGTGAACAATGGCGAGATACGAATCAGAGAGTGATTTCAGCAGCGATTAAATTGAGTGTTATCATTCCGATATTGCCAAGGACGAGTCGGAGGATGATGTGAATTTATACTATGGAGTTTCTGGCCCTGAGCCATATAAATTTGAGCCACTTGCAAGTGCCAGAAAACGGCCTATTTCGTGTACAAGTGGCAGGACTGACTGCCCGGCAGTTCACACTGACAGACTCCACCAGACAGATTGGTTTGTAGATTTGCATTTTCTTGTTTGATGCATAAAATAATGTAATGTTTGATTCATCTGTGACTTGACATAATAATTTTTAACCCTCTAGTCACTCAAGAGTCAGAAATAGAGTGAATCAATAATGGACCCAAATATATGAAACACCGTAGCCTTGGCATTGAAGTCTTTCTGACAGCTCGGCTTGACCCCAGCGAAAGTGAATAGTTAGAATAAACCCCAAATTTCAAGAGACTGTTGTGGCATATAAATACCAAAACATGTTTTGCCTCATTGGGAAATATTCTTCCAAATTTAGAAAAAAGAGTGGAAAATTGATAAATTTTTTACAATTGAAATTAAATAGCCCAATTTGCTGATCTTGTTAAAAAAGTAATTTAATCAACAATAAGTTGATTTTTTGAGAATTTTTTTCATGCTTGTGTTTTTCAGAAAGTTTATTTATGTGTTTTTCCATGTACTCTTTAAGAATACATTTCAAGGTTTTTCTCACTTCAACTCAACAATTGATTCTGTGACAGAGCAGTATCTGGAGAACTTGTCAACCAACAACTCAAATTCACAGAGTGGTGATCAGATGTGTTTATGCCTTCGTAATCCTCGGCTGTGAAATGGTCACCACAAATGACAAGTCTATCCAAAGGGTCCTTTTTACCCGTTTTCTTTGGGGGAAAATTCGCTTGTTTTGTTTGTACAAATCTTATCCACTGCTGGCGAATGTTTGATTCCTTTGGGAATTGGTGGGAGCGATTACCCGTTTTCCAGCTATTTTCGCAAAACATGACGACACACATACGAGGCATGATGTACAAATATCCAAATAACTTTGTTCTACAATAATTCAAAATAAAAAAAGGATAATATAGACAGTTGCAAGCTCAAAAAAAGCGAAAGAACGGCCCGCTGAACTGGACACTTCTTCAATGAGCGAGTGAGCGTCCGCTTTGTTTTGGAGAACGTGACGCCACCATCCATATATGGCACGTGGCTGTTTTTTCAACAGCCTTGAGAAATAACAACTTCGGAGTTAAATTTCATTCATTTTCCCAATAGTTAGGCAACCACAATAGTTTGCATCAAACTATTTAATGCACATATAATCATATTGATAAATTTTCAGAACATGTTTGGTGACTCACAACCTGCTCTTTTCGGACAAGATCCAGAAGGATAGGAAACGTGACTTGGTGTATGGCATCGTGCATGGAGACCCATCATGCACTGAGACCTACATCGGAGAAACTCAGCAAACCATAAGGCCTGTATGAACTAACATCGTTGTCCAGCTTATGAAGAGGCTGCTCAGCTGTTCAGTCCATCTAATGTTGTATGCCTGTATATATGCACTTGAACCTGCATGGTCACAGCTTTGATGTCAAGTGGTCATCTTAGACAGGGGGAAAAAGTGTTTTTTCGAGGTGTTAAGAAATCCATTTGGGAAAGAAATGAATCACGATCTCTCAACAGAAATTGCGAATTGCAATTTCATCTGTCACGTACGTGGGACAAAGCTATAACATCTCTTCCACACCATCTGCAATCGTTACGTGATCAACAGACCAACTCACTTTACCAACGGCCGAGGTCACATGGCGATGCTCAAGCTTCTTCTTCCCTTTAACATCTGCCGTGACCAAGGCGGGTGGATGCTCACCGAAACATCAGCTTTACCGAATAATAAGTCCGGCTTTTTTAAAATATAAACTTTAACAACAGGTTCAGGCCAAGCGTTAAATTTAAGAACTGCATTGATAGAAAAGTAAGGAAAGAGAGGATAGTGTGATAGTTTTTGAGGAAGTAAAAAATTTGCTTTTTGAAAAGGGGAAGGTCATAAGTGTTTGGGAAGATGTGTGAAGGTAAAGAGTTCCAGAGTTTGACAGTGGACGGAAGACACAAACATCGTAACGGCCCACCCTTGAGTTGCCAATGGCCACACAATAATCATGTGATGTAGTGGCTTGTCGAGTATTCCTTGGTCTCGCTAATGGTGGAGGTACACAAGCAACAAGTTCTTGGGAGCAGAAACCAAAGTAATATCTGTAGAAAAGAGAAAGAGAGCCTACTTTGTGGCATAATTTGAATGGGTCAAGTTTTGAGGTCATATTGTTGGAGTTGACAAGTCGAATAACTGGATTCAATTCTGTCCAGTAAGTATGTGGAACTGGAACCTCCCCACATGTGAGAGCAGTACTCTAAACAAGGACGAATCAATCCTTTATATAGTTGGAGCAACTGTTCAGAGGAGAAGAATCTTCGACATCTGAACAGGACTCCTAATTTCTTTGAGGCAAACTTAGCTCTTTGCATAATGTGTGGAACCCTGGATAAATTTGATGTTAGAGTAATACCTAGTAGGTTTATTGTATCACATGGTGTAATTGTAGAGCTTTCAAAGGAGATTGGAGAGTTGTTGTTGTTCATCTTTCGGCTGCTCCCGTTAGGGGTCGCCACAGCGGATCATCCGTTATGATCCGCATACTGATTTGGCACAGGTTTTACGCCGGATGCCCTTCCTGACGCAACCCTGGTCGCCTCTTACGACACAGGGATCAGGATTTGGGTTTCGCCATGATTCCGGGCTGCTCTACACCCTGCCCAGTGCAGAGCCTCCGTCCTCAAGCGATCCTCCAACCCAAGCCTCCGAGTCGCCGGATTACAGGCGCACGCCACTATGCCCGGTGGAGATTGGAGAGTAGAGAGTAGAGAGAGTAGAGAGAGTAGAGAGAGTAGAGAGAGTAGAGAGAGTAGAGAGAATAGAGAGAGTAGAGAGAGTAGAGAGAGTAGAGAGAGTAGAGAGAGTAGAGAGAGTAGAGAGAGTAGAGAGAGAGAGAGAGAGAGAGAGAGAGAGAGAGAGAGAGAGAGAGAGAGAGAGAGAGAGAGAGAGAGAGAGAGAGAGAGAGAGATATGAGAAGAAATTGAGTTTTAGAAGCATTAGACGTAACTTGATTACATTTACCCTAGTGGGAGATCTTGTCCAAATCCGACTTTAAAGAGGTGGCTGTGATGAAACGAAATGTAGATCGAGTGAGGGAAGACGGGGCAGATGGGAAAAGACATGGAGGAATGTAATGTTGAGTCATCAGCATACGAGTGCATTTGGTTATTTGTAGAAGAAAGAAGGTCATTGATAAAAAGAAGGAAGAGTGCTGGAGACAGAACGAAATCCTGTGGAACACCGCTGTGAATAGGGAAGGGGGGAGATGTTGAACCGTCAACAATTACGGAGATAAAGTGGTCAGAGAGAAAGCTCGATATGAGAGAGCAGAGTGAAGGAGGAAAGCTGAAAGAGGGAAGCTTGGATATCAGACCCCGATGCCAAACTCTGTCAAAGGCTTTTGAGATATTAAGGCCTACAACAAAGGATTCCCCAAAGTCTCTCAAAGAAGAGGCCCAGACATTCGTAATGTAAGAAAGGATATCACCTGTAGATCTTGCTTTGCGAAAGCCATGTTGGTGGTCAGATAGAAGACTGTGAGATTCAAGATGATTGAGAAAATGGGAATTGAGAAGACATTCAAAGACTTTGGAAACAGTAGATGTCAGGGCAATAGGACGGTAGTTATAAGGGTTTGAACGATCACCCTTCTTTAAAATAGGCTGTACTAAGGCATGTTTCCAGGTAAGAGGAAAAGATTGGGTCTTTAAACAAAAACGAAACAAACGAGCAAGCACGGGTGCAAGTACTGAAGCACATTCCTTCAAGACACGGGGGGGGGGGAATGCCATCTTAGTAGGGTAAGAATACTGGTTCTGGCTCACTTTTCCCCATGTAAATGAATGGGGGATTTTCAGCCATGAAATTTTTCTTTTTTTTCCCCTAAAAAAATAAATCCCCGTTTTAGCCCAAGGTATATTTATTTGTCTCCCCTTTTAACCTGGAGCCTGGTGTTGGCTTAGTGGTTAGGGTGGCGGCTTGGGATCCCAGGGTCCTGAGTTAAAATCCCGTTGGCTGCTGAATTAACACCAGGGGGTTGACTCAGCCTGCCATCCTTCCGAGGTCGGCGAAATGAGTGCCAGTGTACTGGTCCCGGTGTATGCCCCGGTTAGAATAGGTGTACCATATCCCTGTGTGTCGTAAGAGGCGACCAGGGTTGGTGTCAGGAAGGGCATCTGGCCATAAAACATTGCCTCAAGAAAAAGCCAAACCCCTGCACAGCAGGGAAAAATGGCTGTAAAAACGGTCATTTTTTAATTTCCCCTTTTAACCTAGGGGCTCTCTATTCAAATAGCCCATACAACAAGATAAAGATTTGTTAAAGGTGATTCGAAAGAAATATCTGAAACGTCTAAGCCTCGGGGCACTCTTTATCAAATAACCAATGCATATTGTTTAGCTCACTCATTGAACCTATAAACATTTGTTCATTCTCAAATTCCTTCAATAGTATAATTTTCTTTGCACAATAATCCCCATCTAAAATATTGAAAAACAAAACATTTGAATCTTTATATTTTTTAAGATACCCCTTTTGTGCCATTACGAAATGATAAACTTCTCTTAATGATCTCATCTGACCACCTCCTGAGTTGCATATCATTTTGATATTGTAGTAAATTATTTTTCCATTGTTCAATTGATAACCATCAAATTTTTCAGTCCATTCAAACATATTTATTATTTTCTTTACATCCTCTAACTTATTGGTTTTTAAATTGATTCGCATATTTGTTTTATTTACCTTTGTTTTAGATATTTTTTCAATAAGACTTATTTGATATTTTTCACATTCATTATGTTTTCCATTTATATACCAAGACTGAGATTTTCTCCACTCTTTAGTTTGACTAATACTTGGTTCGACCATTTATATATTGTGAAAAACGCGGCGGAAGCCCTTAAAAACCCTAACCCATCTTCCCATCGTTAAAACTTGTGTCCATATGGAACACAATCTATTCTATTCACTCTATCATACAATACCCATATGGAACACAATCTATTTTATACACTCTATCATACAATATCCATATGGAACACAATCTATTCCATTATCTAAAATAAATCTCTTATCATCAAAGGCTCCTAATGCCTTTTTATTTACTTCTTCACTATATATCTTATGTTTATAACTTCTTATTGTATTCATTTTCCTATATTCTTCTTTTCTTATTCATCAAACAATTATAATAATTTCTAAAAGTTATTGATTTCTTTATTACATATTTCTTTATTCCCTTTAACCTTTTATCAATCTGATCACCATACTTATAAGCATATGCCTTTGCTCTCAATCCAATAAACTCACTCATTACTTTTCCACCCAACTCATCCTTAAACTTGCCAATAACCTTTTCATTCTTTTTTGAAAATAACTCACTCTTCTTACTAAAATTACTTGTATCATATACTCCAATGTTTTTCTTCATATCCTTATAAACATCGTCAGTTTTTATATCTAGAATAAAACTATCGGTGTCCATATACAACAATGAAGCATTTTCACCATACTCTTTCTTTAAATCATTATACAAATAATCATACATCAATATCTTTGATAAATCAAGAACTGCTGTTCCAATATAAATTGGTTTATCCATGACAATACTTTCCTTTTTCATATGAATAGCAGAAAAGTTCTCTGAAAAAACCTCTTCTCTCTCAAAACTTGGTTTATTTATCAATCTAGAAGCTTCTTTCCAAGATGTTGCAAATCTAATGTTTTGCCTGTTTCTAACATTCTCCATTGTCTTTCCAAAGACAGCATTATTCATCAATTTATAGAATTCCCCTTCAAATTTTACTTTTGTATTTGTTCTCATATCTGTATTGAATTTAATATACTTTTTCATCCAAGGACTTTGTTTAAATTTTAAAACTCTATGAATTTTAGCTACTCTCAACCCAGCAGATAAATATTGTCTCAAGTTCCTTTGATGCAAAACATATCCCTCTTTATCATAGAATGTTGTTAATAACTTTTCTGTTGATTTGCCTTTAATATTAAAACTTTTATGATAATCACTGAACCATTCTTTCTTTGGGGTTTCTTTCTCACATGCAAAAGGAAGGTCTTTATGCTTATTATGAAGATCACTCGGGTACTTCAAATCAACTTCAAAATAATAACCTTCTTCTTTGTCATTCAATTTCTCTTGAGAAGAAATAACAATATTCATCAAAGCCTTTTCATAATCCTTTTCTTCCACCCACTCTAATTTACCATAAGGCAGAGATTGAGACATTGCCCATCCATACAAATTATTAGCATCAAAGTACATCAAATAATTACTATCTTTTTCACTCTCATAACTTGGAAGATATTTATTATTTGCTTTCGCATATCTTTTTGAACATACTTGTGATATTCCACCTCTCTTAGACTTCTCAATCATCAAAAGCATATCTACATCACTGACTAAATCTATATCTTGTTTTGTCATTTTCAACATTGCACTCCAAGCTAAACCAGGAGCTGTGAAATAGTGGGCAGGATCTAATCCATAACAATTTTTATTATGACAGAGTGATCTAAAAGCTTCAAACACATCAGCTAACAATAAAACATCTGTTTTTAGATACAAATCATGATATTCTCCAAGGTTCTTTATCTTAAATAATTTCCAAATTTCTTGTGCGTGTTTATATTCCTTATCACTTATCTCTTCTTCATAAAGGTTATTATAGAAACTTTCTTTTGAAGGAAGTTGTGTTTCTTTAAATCTCATAAATGAATCCATATAACCATAAGGATAAATTCCCTTACTTGTAAGAATTTTCTCTTTACTTTGAATTTCATTCCTTGTTTCAATTTCCTCTCTAGTTAGAATTCCCTCTTTAATCAGAATTTCATCTATAATCAGAATTTCCTCTTTAGTTAGAATTTCATTCTTTGTTCAAATTTTCTGTATAATTAGAATTTCATCTTCAGTAAGAATTTCTTCATTCATTTCCTCATTAATTAGAATTTCCTCTTTACTTTGAATTCTCTCTTTAATCTGAATTTCCTCTTTAGTTAGAATTTCCTCTTTTGGAAAGAATGAATTAAGATTTGGAAAAGAGCCCGTGGAGCTTAGATTTGATGCGAGGTTGGCTAGTGGTGTTCCCATAAACTTGTAAGAATCAAGAAACCTTATACGAGTTATAGGTTTTGTGAATATCATTTTTGTAAATGAAATATACTTTTGACTTGTGTTTGTTATGGCAGAAATATTCCCTGGTGTTTTTGAAAGTTCATTTATAAATAGATGTGTATCATAGTTGGCGCTGTTGTGAAGAAAGACTGGAATAAAAGAAGGTAATTTATAATTAAGATTACAACAGGAATGAGCGGGACCTCTATATTTACCAGTAAGATGACAATGATCCCTAACTTTAGACTCCTCAATTTCCTCCTCACAAATATGACAGATATTGTTCTTTCTAAATTCTAATTTTTCTTCTATGGTTAATTTCATCGGTTCATTTGTTTCTTTCATTAATTTAGTTAGTCTTATACAATCCTTTTCTAATCGTTTTACAAACTCTTGTGAAGCATTTTTTCCACTATACTGTTCAAGTTTATTATACTTTTCTCCAACAGATGATTTGATATAATAACAGAAACCACAAGGAATATGTTTTTGATATTTATTTGTATATGGTTCTTTTGGATTAGGAGAAGCAGTATTTATCTTTTTAAGGATACATTCAAAATCAGCGTATATCACAAATGGGTGCATGATAGATTTATTATAATCTTCAAAAGAAATCTTTTCACCAGGTTTAGGCATTGTAATTACAGCTGATTTATGATTACTACAATATTTTGAATGTTGTTCTAATCGTTCTTTTGTATGAAATGAATTATGACATCGCTTACAAGGATATATTTTGTTTGCTGTTCTGAATACCTGAGAAGAGATTAATCTTGATAAATTATTGATGTATGTGTAATGTGAATTCTTTCCAACACTAAAATATAAAAGATCAATGTGTGTTTCTTCATTTTTATAGTTGTTTGAAATTTTTAATATTTGAACTTTGTTTGTATCCGTTAATCCATATACATTAATAGAAAGATTATTCTTTTTCTCAAATTTAGGAATATCTGTTAGTGGCATTGGGAAATTAAAATCTTTAATGTCCAAGGTATTCTCATATTTCCTATATTGTTTTACTCTTTCTGAATTACATTTTGGTGGATGTAAGTGAGCAAGAACAGACCAGAGAAAACATTTATTATCATTATTCTTAATATTAACAACTGCCTTCTTTCGTTTTATTTCTTTTGGTAATTCAATATAAGAAGAAGCTTTAAGAGGGTTTGATTTTATAATGTGTATATCTAAAAAGATGATTTTTTTAATATTGAATCCACTTCCTACCACTGTATTATCAACATCCTCCTCTTGTCTTGATAGTTCTTCATAAACCCCACTATTCAAAAAATCTTGAAATGATGTTATAAAATGAAGATCTGTCCTCATATAAGGAGTTTGTTCTTCATCTTGTCTTTTCATATTCATTTTCACTCCCATATAAAACTTTAAAGTTTTCATTTCTTTTAATGTCTTTTTAATAAATTTTTCAACATCAGGTTTCACTATTTCAATTGATTCAACTATTGATGATGGACCGGGTTCTCCAAATTGAAAAATCCTTATTTTTATATGCCCTTTAAATGCCCCATCAGTGTTTTCAATATAATAGTCTCCCTTTACTTTAAACTCATTTTTCTTGTGTTTTTGTGATTGAAGATGCCTATTATAACTACTCTTCAAAACATCCTTTGAGCAGGTATCACAATGTTTTCTTTCCAACTCAAGAGGGGATATTTTGTGAAATAGATTAAATGTGTGTTTGTTGGTTCGGAGGTGTTTTCTATAATGTTTATATTCGTGATTACAAACATCGCAGTATGTTGTATTCACCATATTTATATAATAAAACTTTGCTTAAACTAAAATTTCCTTGATGAAAATTTCGTTTATTTTACAGGTGTGTCTGTGCTTAAACTAAAATTTTCTTGATGAAAATTTCGTTTATTTTCCAGGTGAATCTGTGCTTAAACTAAAATTTTCTTGGTGAAAATTTCGTTTATTTTACTGGTGAATCTGTGCTTAAACTAAAATTTTCTTGATGAAAATTTCGTTTATTTTACAGGTGAATCTGTGCTTAAACTAAAATTTTCTTGATGAAAATTTCGTTTATTTTACAGGTGAATCTGTGCTTAAAACCATTTTATCCTCCAACTTTTTCACTTAATAAATACAATGTTTCAAGACACAAAAGACAAGTTTCAATCAATCTCTTCATTTGTTAAAGATGCTGAGAAATATGTCAAGGATGTAAAATTGAACAAAGATAAATATAACAACTATTGGATAAAAACAATTATGGTGGATATGATGAGTTCTTCAATTTACTTCAGTGGAAGGGCTTTTAGTATACCTGGAAGAACATCAATTAAGGTATCTCTAACAAAAGTTTCTCCTCTCCTTCTGGCAATATATTCAAAACTAGAAAAAGCAATGAAACAAGAAAAGGTATCAAAAAATAAAAACCTTATGGATGAAGCTTTAGAAAGAAAAGATAAGACCATCTGTAATATGCAAGGAGAAATTTGTATTTTTTTCAACAACCCTAAAGATATAAATCCTGATGAAATAAAGGATGTTAATATATCAGGTGAAATGACATTTCGTTCAATTGTAGTTAAGGATCATTTTAAAATTACCTTTAATATAAAAAATGTAGCAGTTGAATCTGTTAATGAAAAAATGTATATCGATATCGATGGTAATGTTTTTTCTACTAATTAAATGAGCCAATATTCAACTGAAGATTTTGAAGATTATGAGAGTGATTATGATACCGAGAATTTGCATTCAAACGATAGTTATGGCACCGAGAGTTTGTGTTCAAATGATAGTTATGAAAGTATAGATGATTCTGAAAGTATCGAAGATGATATCGAAGATGAATTTCAGTTTAAGTAAAGTTTTACTTTATAAATATGAATAGTTTACTCGATTTTGAGCCTCTTGAATTCCATGATTCTCCATATGACAAATTTGAGAATTGTCCTGCGTGTGAAAGACGGGGATTAAACACAGAGTCAAAAGCCTATAAACAATGTATATTCTGTGATTATCTTCTAATTAATGATAATCAAAAATATAAAAAGGAAAATAATTCTTTTAGATTTACACCAAAAATGAATTACTTTACAAGATTGATTCGAGAAATGAATGTAAAGTACGAGGGTGAGAACACACCTTTCCTTACAAGGGAAGAAACTGAACGTATTAGAGAAATGTTCAAAGGATTGTTGTTATATCTTATTCATGGATGTGATTTTCAGGGAAATATCAACACAAGATATTGCATAAATAAAATAATGGATTATCTTGAAATTAAACCTGAACTTAGGATAAAATATAGAATTTCGAAAAAAGCCAATAATAAATTAAATAACCTGTTTTCCAAATATATAAATGAATGATTTTTTACCTATTTGGGAAAATAAGATAAAATTTGACAACCATAAAAATCTCCTAAATTCATTAAGATGCCTCATAGTTGGTTCAAGTGGATGTGGAAAAACCTGCTTACTTTTAAAGATGCTCCTCACTCCCAACTTTTTAGATTATGATAATTTAATAATTTTCACAAAGTCGAGTTTTCAACCAGAGTATCAACTACTCTCACAAGGTTTTAATGCTGGTCTTCAAAAAGAAGATATAATCGGTTTATTTAAACTTCAAAAAAACCTAAATGATTTTAACATTGAAGATATAATACAACTATTTTGTGATACACAGAGATGTAAAAAGAAATCAAAACCGATAACTTGTATTCTGAGTGATAATACGGATGATATACCGTCTCCCCAAGATTTGGATAAATCCAAAAAGAACCTCGTTATCTTTGATGATTGTGTTAATGAGAGAAACCAAACGGTAATGGACAGCTACTACACAAGAGGGAGACATTCTTCTTGTAATTGTATTTATCTTAGTCAATCGTACTTTCAGCTTCCTCGTCGTTCCATCAGAAACAATGCTAATACTTTTATTTTATTCAAGTTAAATTCAATAGATATAAACAATTTTTGGAGAGACAATTGTTCTACATTATGTAGTAAAAAGGAATTTGGGGATTACATGAAACACACGACTGAAAAATATAAATATATTGTTGTGAAACAAGATGAAATATTAAATGATATTTTTCAATAAATAAATGGATGCGAAAGAAAGAGCAAGAAGATTTAGGGAACATCAAGAGTTGGTTTCAAAAGTTGTAAAACAGCAGGAAGACATAAAGAAGAAACGCAGACAGAAACTAACGGGCGAAGAAGCATTTGAAAGAAAACAAGAGAAATTTTTTAAACCACTTTTAAAAACTTCCCAAGAAAAAATGAAAGATGTTTCCACAGTTCCCACAGTAGAATATACTCCTAAAAAACTTCAAATGTTAAAAGATTTCAGTCAAATGACGGAGGAAGAATTAGAGCATATTGGAGAATTGGAATATCATGATGAAGAATTATTTCAACAACTGGAAGAGATTAATCGACCCCCTGATTATATTGTGAATGCTCTTCAAAACAATGAATATTCAGCAGATTCAAAAACCAAAGCAGGACTCATTCCAACAGAACAATCAGCAATATTTCATCTTGTTCAAAAAAAGGTATTGATATTTAATGATGAATTAAGGTTCTTGGGTTCTGCTCAACCCCCTGTTAAACTAACTCCGAGATTAATGTTTCTTCTCACAAAAGATGGAAGACAAGGTTCAACTGTGAGGGATGAATCAAAGTATATTGATAAACCATTGGATATGGAAAATAATGATGATAGAGTATATATTGATCTGCTGAACACTCTAAATTATAAGGTTATTCTTTCTGGTAAAAGTAGGAAGAATGAGAAGGAGAAACACATTATTCAGGCTTTAAGTATCCTTGGTTCAGGTGTTAGTTTTCTTCCAAATGACCCATCGCAATTAGTTAATAGACTGTTATTGTTGTTAGGCAGTAAGAAGGCTGGAAATAACAATTGTTTTAATGAAGCATCAGCCATTTTAGACCAGTTGATGAACATGAAAATAATTAATAAATATCAATATAAAGACATTTTATCTCATATTAAATAAGATGAGAAGCACAATCCTTAGTTTCAATTTCACAACAAGCGACCACACATCTTCATTCCCATACCCACTACAACTTGACACAACAAAAGAATATGAGGCATCTTTATTGTCCATGGAAACTTATAATACCTTATTTAATATAACCGAGAAAAATGACAAGTTTAGTTATAATCCGGGAAGTGGATACAAAACGATAACAGTCTCACCCGGAGCATATGAGATTTCTCAAATATCTTCCGAAATTGCTCGTCTTATGAAAGAACAGGGTGATGAACCAAAAAATATTGTTATAAACATTCAAAAACATACTTCAAAATCAACGATTAAAGTTAAAAATAACTACAAGGTTGATTTCACAATTGATAATTCATTTAGAGAGTTATTGGGTTTCTCCTCAAAAAAGATTGAAACTAATGGGACGTTTTACAGTGATAATGTCATTCAAATATCCTCAGGAATAAATTCGGTGTTAATTCACTGTGATTTGATTGATGGTGCTTATAATGATGGGAAAAAAACAAATACAATATTTTCATTCAGCGCATACTCAACCCCAATTGGTTATAAATTCAATATGGAACCCAAAAATTTGGTTTATTTACCTGTGTCAGGAAAAACCATACACAGAGTAAATTTTAGGATAACCGACCAAGATAATCGTGTGATTTCTTTTAATGGAGAAGTTATATCCATCAGAATTCACCTACGTGAAGTTTTCCAATAAATAAATACGATGGTTATTGTGAGGAAACACGAGTTGGGAAAATATAAAATAATTACAGGGGATGGGATGTTCCTTTCCCCATACTACAAGGGTGAAGGTATGTATCTTGGTAGAGGATACTATAAACCTAAGAGACAAAGGGGTGTTGGACATCAATTTAGAGGAGATGGGATAATTGATACTCTCATGGGTATTGGTTCAACTATTCTTAAACATAAAGATCTAATTGGTTCAACTGCTTCTGCTGTGGGAAATGTAGCAGGTGCCGTAAAGAGTATAAAAGATGCTCAGAAGGAATCTTATAAATTACAAGCAATAAAAGAAATTAAGAAAGGCAAAACTCAGTTGGCCCCTCAAGAACGTCAGAAAATATTTCTAATACTTGGCTCAGGTTTTCAAAAGTTTTCACATCTTTTTTCCTAAATAAATACAAGTATGGAAGCAATTGATAGTATCTATGATTTGGATGATACTATTATCATCTCAAACTCCACTAAAAAAGAAGATTACTTCAAGGTAAATGCAATAACTGGAACAGACTGGAATACGAATGGTACAAAAAGTTTTGAAATAAATAATCAACAAACCTATTTGAATCTCTCCGAAAGTTTCTTGTTGTGTAAATTTAAATTCACTAAAGCTGGGAATAATACAAACGCTACACTTGTAAATGATTTCTTCTGGAAAATGTTTGATAGTGTGCGTTTGTATATTGGGACACAAGAAGTTGAAGCGGTTGATTATGTCTCTGCTGTATCTGAAATGATAAAATTTACACTCTATACATTCAGTGATAGAATGGGAAAGGGGTCTGCCGAAGGTTTTATTCCTGATATGTCAACGGGAACAAACACAGACCCTGGATATACTCAAAGGAAAGGAATGTATAATGATGATACAAAAGCAGAAAATAGTTTTACTGTGGCAGTTCCTCTTAAAGGTATATTTGGATTTTGTGATCATGATAAAGTTCTGTATGGTCTTAAAATTAGATTTCAACTACAGAGGAATGATAATGAAAATCGATTGCTTTTTGGTGTTGGTAGTGCTTTTGGTGAACAGAATAAATTTGTAATTGAGGAGATGAGTTGGTATATCAGTGAATATACTCCTAATCTTAAAACAGAAGAGATGTTGAATCGAAGACTTAACTCAAAGAAACCACTCAGTGTATCATACCTCAAAAGAAGATGTCAACACGTTAAACTCAATCAAACTACTTACACGTGGAATTTGGGTGTTCTGGAAGGAAAGCCACGATATCTGTGGATCATTTTTAAAAAGCCAGATGGTGATACTGCGACTGATAAGAATAATGCATTGAGTGATAATGCTAAGGTGAAACAACTTCGCGTTTCTCTAGATGGAACATTTTACCCACGAGATAGATTGGAAATTAATTGGGAAAAAATGATTTTGCTGAAGCATACAAGTCTTACCAAAAGGTGTGTGAAAGTAATGGAAATAAAGAACCTATTTTGGATATGACAGCATTTAAAAGTTTGTATACAATCTATGCGTTTGACCTGAGCGCTCAAAAGGAAACTATAAAGTCTAATCGAGTGGATACTTCCCTATACATTGAAAGAGGAGAGAGTGAAGAAGTTGATACATATTGTTTGCTTTTGGAAGAAACAGAATTGCAGATTAATACAGATAATGGTGTGATGATTAGTCTCACATAATTTTTTGTTAAATAAATGAGTGGCAAAGTACCAACTGGGGTATATGTTAATCAAATCAATCTTCATAAACTATCATCTTGTGTTCAAAATCAAAAGCCTTGTACGATTAACGTTAATACAATTCAGAGAAAAGGAGCAGTAAGAATTGATGTTTTTCTCACAAGAGAACAGGTTAAAATCTTGAATGACACTGGCTCACTTAAAATTAAAATGACAAAACCAATGTTGAAAAAATATTCAATAAGAGAGACGAGTGGAGGATTTCTCCCATTTCTAATTCCTTTATTTGCTGGTTTAAGTGCGGTTGGAGCATTGACGGGTGGTATTTCAACAGCGGTGAAAACTGCCAACGAAAGGAAGGCTCAACTCCAGGCTCAAAAATAATTGGAAAGACATAACAAAGAGTTGGAGAAACAAATTAGTGGAAGTGGTGTAATTGTAGATTTTGCTGAAAAACT
Organism: Eptatretus burgeri; assembly: GCF_056783735.1. NCBI lineage: Eukaryota > Metazoa > Chordata > Myxini > Myxiniformes > Myxinidae > Eptatretus > Eptatretus burgeri. The sequence continues at coordinate 35,683,721 of NC_140970.1, read as the reverse complement.
TGAAGGTCTGCCTGATAAAGCGAGATTGTTAGTTGGAGATATGCTTTCTTCTATAGCACAAGCAGGTGTAAAATTAACGAAAAGAGGTAATGGATTATATCTTTCTAATAAATAAATGAGCATTGATGAGTGGTTGAAAGAATTTGGAAAGAATACAACATCAAATTTACAACTTGTCAAATATTGTAAGAAATTAAAAATTCATAATGTGGTTATTTGTATGAGAGATGAATTAACAAATGTGCCAAAACATACAAAGAATATTATTATGAACTTAGAAGATAATAATGGGAACGGTTCTCATTGGGTTTGTATTTTTAATAGTCAAGACAAATATTATTTTGATAGTTTTGGTCTTCCGCCACCTGTTGAAGTCATAAAATTCTTACAGAATGGTGTTTATCAAACATTTCAAGTCCAAGAATTAAATTCCAAGTGTTGTGGTCAATTATGCCTATATGTGTTATTTCAACTCAACAAAAATAAAAAAATTATGATATTATTTTTAATCTAATATAAATGACTTATGTTGGTAAAGATGGTTCTATCTTTGGTGTATCTCAAGAACTGGATATTGATTTATCAAATTATTACACAAAGGCACAGGCTGAACGACATAAATATAATATAACCAAAAATATTAACATGAAAAATGCTTATAAATTAAAAAATTATCCAACCCCAACTGAAGCGAATGACTTGGTGAGATTAAGTGATTTATCACAATATATATACTTAAATAAAACGGCTGTGTATTCCAAAGATACAGAAGTGTTGATATTATCTCCAGGTCATACAGAATTCACAGTTCGAATTAAAATAAATTTTTATAAAGAAGGGCGTATCGTTTGTATGAGAATAGAACAATGGGGGTATGATATGAATGATTTAGGGTATAATTGGTCATTTAAAATTAACCTCGAAGACCTGGAACAATTAAATCAGTCTCGTAAGGAAGAATATTATCCACTTGGTATCGAGAATGAGTTTTGTGGGGCTACGATTAGTAAACAACAAATAAAAGAATTTAATAAGGGTAAATATAATAATGGTTTTGCCCTTGTTTATCTCATGAAAACAGAAAAAACAGGATTATATATAATAAGTAAGGAAATACAAAATGATTTAACTATGGGAAGATGGGGAGGTGTTTCGTGCCATGATATTATTCTAACATATATTTCTAATACATAAATGACAGCAAGAAGGCTTCAAGAAAATTATCATTTCTGTGTTCAAGCATACCTTCAAGAAAAGGGTATTCGGTATTTTAATAAATATGTTCTACAACATAAGAATGAGGTATTTTCAATAAAAGATTGGCATTATGCTGATGTTGATAAACCGACAACTTTAGATTTAATTAGAATGTTAAATAATGAAAAAATTATAAAGTTAAGAAAAGGTAAGGCTCTTTTAGAAATTCAAAAGAAATTTTATTGGTTTCCTGTTGTAAAAAATTATTTTGGATACAGGAATAACAAGAAATCCTGATGAATACATGTATAATATTCTATGGGGTGTAAGCGATTCAAGGATAGTAAGGGATGAGGAAGGAGTTGAAGAAGAGAGGGAAGAGGAGGAAAAGGAGAAGAGAGAGAAGGAGGAGAGGGAGAAGAAAGAGAAGGAGGAAAGAGAGAAGAGAGAGAGGGATGAAAGGGAGAAGAGAGAGAGGGAGGAAAGAGAGAAGAGAGAGAGGGAGGAGAGGGAGGAAAGAGAGTGGATGAATAAATATCAAAATATGAAAACCAGTGAGATTCAAAAAAGAATAGGGGTATTACAGAAAATAACTCAACCCACCGAGGAGGAAAACAAAGAATTGATAAGTCTATTTACAATACTTTCGACAAGACTATTGACATCGAGAAGACATGTATTTTAATTCAAGTTTTTCATTTTTTTTTTTTTCTTAAATAAATGGGGGAGAGAGTGAAGGCATTTCTAAGGATTCTTTATGTTTTAAAAATTAAGATTCAAATGTGCATGTTGGAAACTAAAAAGGTTTTTGCACTCTGCAGGAATTTTTCTCATAAATAAATGAGTTATTGTCTCAAATGTAAAAGAAAACTAATACTAAAAATATTTCATATATTAAAAGTAAAAATAACAGGGTTATACAAAAAGGTATATGTTCGGTGTGTGGTTCAAAAAAATCAATTTATCTCCCAACACAAACTAGGAGGAGATATACAAAAGTTTTTATCAGGAAGTAAATTTACAACTACTGGAATACCAGGGGAATTACATCTTCCAGGGTATTCTTTCTGTGGTCCAGGCACAAACTTGGATAAAAGATTAGATGAGGCAGACAATCCTAAATCCTGGAGTAAGCCTATCAATAGAGTTGATGAAGTGTGCATGAGACACGATATTGATTATGGGAATACCACAAGGTTGGAAGAAAAGCATGAAGCCGATAGAGAAATGTTGTATAATTTGTCTCTGATACAAAATCCAACCTTGAGAGAAAAAGTTGATCGGTTCATTGTGAAGAAGATGATCAGTGCTAAATTGAAACTTGGACTTGGAAATTCAAAAAACTTGTAAGCTCTAATGATGTCATTAAGATTGAAGAGCAATTAGCTGATGAATTACATAAACCAATATTCACAAAGTTTCAGAGAAGGAAAGTTTATTCCAAGGAAGTAGATTATATCTGGTCTGCTGATTTGATTGAACTCAATAATGATAAGGGGTACAAGTATGCTTTAACGTTATTAATTTGAGGAGTAGATATGTGTGGGTTGTCCCTTTAAAAAACAAAACAGGTAATACTCTTATGTTAGCTTTTCAACAGATATTTAATAAAAATAAGAGAAAACCTAAAAAATTGTGGACTGATGAGGGTAGAGAGTTTTATAACAAGACATTTATGAATTTTCTAAAAAATAACAGTATTACATTATACAGTACCTTTAATGAAGGGAAGGCAGTTGTTGTTGAACGTTTTAATCGTACCTTAAAAGAGAGACTATATAAAAAATTCACACAACTCGGTTCACAACAATGGTCATCTTTTATTCAGGATATTGTGGATAAGTATAATGACACGATTCACACGGCAACAAATATGAAACCATCAGAAACATTTACAAAATTAAAATATGAAAAAGAGATTAATGTCAGAAAACCTAAGTTCAAAGTTGGTGATATCGTAAGAATATATCGGTGGAAATCTCATTTTGAAAAAGGTTATACGAAAAGATGGACCAACGAGCTTTTTAAAATTGTTGATGTAATAGATACGGTTCCTTGGACTTATAAGATATATGATTTGGAAGGGGAAGAGATTTTAGGTTCATTTTATTCACAGGAATTACAAAAGACAAAGATAAATTGAAATTTTTTGACTCCGCCCCTTTTTGGCTCCACCCACACAAGCCCCCGCCCACACAAGCCCCGCCCACACAAACCCCACACAAACCCCACCACACACCCGGCCACAAGCTCCAATAAATTGAAATTTTTGACTCCGCCCCTTTTTGACTCCGCCCACACACGCCCCTCCCACCGAAGCCCCGCCCACACAAACCCCACACAAACCCCACACAAGCTCCACACAACCTCCACACAAAAACTCCACACAAGCTCCACACACACAAACCCCACACAAGCTCCACCCATATTCATCATATTCACATAATTAGTGATTAGTTAATTAGTTCCCCACACACACAACATGTTTATTTAATTAAAAAATTATCCACCCATCCACCCAATCTCCACGCATCCACCCATCCCCCATCTCTCCACCCATCCATTTATCCACACAAACCTCATCCACATAAGCCTCATCCACATTCACCCCTCCCACACAAGCTCCACCCACATAAACCCCTGCCCATATAAACCCTGCCCACATAAACCCCTCCCACATAAGCCCTGCCTACACAAGCTCCACACAAAAACTCCACACACATAAACCCCTCCCACACAAGCTCCACCCACATAAACCCCCGCCCACACAAGCCCCACCCACGCAAGCCCCACCCACACACACACCCCGCCCACACAAGCCCTCCCACACACACCCCACCCACACAAGCCCCACCGAAGCCCCGCCCACACAAGCCCCCCCCCCACAAGCCCCACCCCCCTCATCCCCCCTGTCCGCCCCCACCTTTGACCCACCACCTCCCTCATCCCCCCCCCACCCTTCCCCACACACACACATGGGGAGGGGAGGGATGGGATGAGGGGGTGATGGGTCATTGGGGAGCGCACCTACCCCCCTCCCCCCTTTACATCTCTTTTATTCTTTTCTTGTAATTCAGAATCAAGTAATTGTAAACAAAACAAATATAATTTATTAATATTGAAAATATTAAATATTCATTTGCGAGAATGTACAATCTTTCCCAGCAATCTTCTTCAGATGTCTTGTGATTTCGAAACTCAGACACCATATTCTGTTTTGAAACAAAAAGTGGATAATAATTAGGTTCTATAAAGATAATTACATGGTAATATGAATAAGCCTCGTTGACCACTGAATTAACACACCAGGAGCCTGTCATCCTTTCAAGGTCAATAAAATGAATTCCAGTGTACTGACAAAACCACGTCCAAACTAATGATGCAACCAACATAAGGCGACATTCTAAAGAGAGAGTGATATTAATAATAATTCAGAAATATTTACCTCCAGAAAATCATGTGTTGTACGAGTGATATTAATAATAATTCAGAAATATTTACCTCCAGAAAATCATGTGTTGTACAAGATTGCTTCAACAGCTGATGTTGTGCGATAGTGCTGAAAAAAAAAAATAAGTCAAGGGTATAGATGAAGAGACAGACAGGGAAAGCAACACACACACACACACACACGCACACACACACACATACACACACACATAGACACACGCACACGTGCCTCACCATTGGTTTAATTCATTCGAGATCAGAGACCAGTCATTATAAATCATTGGCCTCTTCAATAAGAGCAGAGAGAGGTAGGTAGAAAGACAGACAGAGAGAGAGGCACACACACGTGTCTCACCATTGGTTTAATTCCTTCGAGATGAGAGGACGTGATAAGACTTCATGCCACTCATTGTAAATGTCTTTCAATTCTCTTCTAAAATCATTGATCTCTTCAATAAGAGTATTAATTTCATGAACCACGTCGTGATATGTAAACTCAATTTCTTCCAATGCCCTGTCAGGGAAAAAAAAAAATATATATATATATATATATATATATATATATATATATATCAGAATTATCATGATTTAATTAATAATCATTTGCTTCATCGTTCAAAGAGAAAAGCATACACAAACTTACCAACTCTGTAGTGGGCTGTTGGCTTCATCGGAAGAAATATCGTCCATGCCTCAGTTGTAAAAATGAAAATCCCGTCTGGCAGAAACTTTGTCTGGCGAACCGCTTATAAAGCAACGATGAGGAGATTGCTTAATCATTGGGTGTGGGCACAGGAAATGACAAGCTTCTCTTAATGATCTCATCTGGCCACCGCCCGAGTTGCAAATCATTTTTGGACATAAACCACGCCATAAAAGTTTTGATTCAAATGTTTTCAGTTCGTGTTCTGAGATAAAATATAAACACGAGACCTTGTCTCACAGAATAGTTCCTATTTTTTCACAGCATGACAGTCCAAAACCACTTCCTCATTCACACAGCACGGCCGTGTCAAAAAAACACTTCCTCATTTTCACGGCATGAACTGAAAACATTTGAAACAAAACTTTTTTCTGGCATGGTTTATGTACAAAAATGATTTGCAACTCGGGCGGTGGCCAGATGAGATCATTAAGAGAAGTTTATCATTTTGTAATGGCACAAAAGGGGTATCTTAAAAAATATAAAGATTCAAATGTTTTGTTTTTCAATATTTTAGATGGGGATTATTATGCAAAGAAAATTAAACTATTGAAGGAATTTGAGAATGAACAAATGTTTATAGGTTCAATGAGTGAGCTAAACAATATGCATTGGTTATTTGATAAAGAGTGTCCCGGGGCTTAGGCGTTTCAGATATTTCTTTAGAATCACCTTTAACAAATCTTTATCTTGTTGTATGGGCTATTTGAATAGAGAGCCCCTAGGTTAAAAGGGGAAATAAAAAAATGACCGTTTTTACAGCCATTTTTCCCTGCTGTGCAGGGGTTTGGCTTTTTCTTGAGGCAATGTTTTATGGCCGGATGCCCTTCCTGACACCAACCCTGGTCGCCTCTTACGACACACAGGGATATGGTACACCTATTCTAACCGGGGCATACACCGGGACCAGTACACTGGCACTCATTTCGCCGACCTCGGAAGGATGGCAGGCTGAGTCAACCCCCTGGTGTTAATTCAGCAGCCAACAGGATTTGAACTCAGGACCCTGGGATCCCAAGCCGCCACCCTAACCACTAAGCCAACACCAGGCTCCAGGTTAAAAGGGGAGACAAATAAATATACCTTGGGCTAAAACGGGGATTTATTTTTTTAGGGGAAAAAAAAGAAAAATTTCATGGCTGAAAATCCCCCATTCATTTACATGGGGAAAAGTGAGCCAGAACCAGTATTCTTACCCTACTCATCTTGACCAGACACCTTGCTTATGTCCAGAGAGAGTATTTTTTGACTGCATGAAAAGAGATTATAGGAAGGGACATAGGATTGGTGAGGTGAGCATCAGAGAGAGATGGAATGTTATAATCATCCAGTGTGGATTTAGAGGTAAAAAGAGAACCTAAAAGAGTTGCTTTATCAGTCAGAGAGCCAGCGATAGTATAATCTGAACGGAAAAGTGGAAGGAAAGGTAGAGCAACAGAAGTTGTAGGAGACACTTTTAGCTAAGGACCAGAAATATCTATTAATGGAAGAACATGAGAGGATGTCACATTTCTTTTGAATAAAGGAATGCTTCGCCTCACGAATGACATGTTTGCAATTATTTCTGGCAGCTATGAAAGCTGAATGCGAGTCGGAGGAAGAAGAGTTTTCCATGTCCGACATGCGGCATCCCTTGCACAAATGGCCGCAGAGCAGGAATTATTGAACCAATAATTGGTAAGAGAGATAGATTTGAAAGAGAAGGGTATATAAGCCTCCATTCCTGCAACAATAACCTTAGCTATACGTTCAGCAGAGATAGAGGCATTTCCTGAGTAGAGGTAGTCGTCTTTCCAAGGAAAGTCAGACAAGAAGTTTCGTAAACCAGACCAGTCAGTATTATGGATATGCCAATACTGGCGTTTTTTTCAGAGCAGTCAGATGAGAAGAAGTGATAGTAATAAAGTGATGTTCACAATATTGTGGTCAGAAAAAAACAATTGGAGGTGAAATTGTTTAGTTCTAATGCAATGGATTGGAAGTGAAGAATAAATCCAAAGTATTGGTAGTGTCTAAATGACAATCTGGGATATGGGTAGGGTGGGTGATAATTTGTTCCAAATCATGAAGAATGGAAAACGTAAGAGCTTCAACTCCCTCAACATCCATGTGGGAAGATTTCAGCTACTCCCTGTGCATACCTGCCAACCTTTTTTTAAGGAAAAGTGGTAGGCTGGTGTCTCACGCATCCCAAGGGGGGTCCAGGGCATGCCCCCCGGAAATTTTTCAAAAAAATGAAGCAAAATGGTGCAATCTCCTGCATTTTGAGACCACAGTTAGCTGAAATATATCAACATATTTTTAGAGTGAAAAAGAGAAAACTTAACATGGTTGATCTACTCACCAATCTTTATTTTTCTAAGACGTCATGATCATCAGTCACATTTACATAAATTACTGACAGTCCAAGCTCCACATGTATGTGCCCATACGTGTACACAAGAGTTTACATAAACCCACTGATACATCTTTATGAATGAAATGACTGGCCACTCTGATTTCATAACATATTTACAGTTTTCAGGTTTGAACAGTTAAGATGCACATTTAGCTATTCAGAGCCTGGTAGGTGGCAGATTTGGCCTTCTTAAGAAGGTCGGCATCTGGCTTCCACGAGAAGCAGCTGACTCCATCCGGCTTGAAGATGTTAATCTTCCCTGCCAGCAAACCACACAGAGTGTTTCTGACGCCATGGCTGTCCTAGTACACGCTTGACTTGGCGTGACCTTCCTTGCCGCGTCCCAACATGCTCCTCTGATCAGTTGTCATTTTTTTGACCATGCTGAAAAGGGACTCGCAGTAGGCGTTACTGTGAGGGATCAGCAGGACGTGTTTGGCCAGTCTACAGAGCGATGGGTAAACGGGCTTGCTGGTGCCAGTGGCAGGGCCCGTCATCTTCTCCATGGCTGCCCAAAACACATCCACCCTCTCATCTGGGTCATATGCTGGCAGGGTGACATCTGACTGATATGTGCAGAACTCTCTGCACAGCGCATCTCTGTTCTCTTCTGGGACAACAGATGCAGGGAGCCGTTCAACCAGTGTAAGTAGGCTCTGCATGGAAGCTGTCTTGGAGGAGGCTGGGTCCACGATGACCGCATTCCTGATCAAAGGGTCCTGGAATGGGAAATTGTCCATCATGTAGGTCAGGGAACCAACGTAAAACATTCAGACCTCTGCTCTAAATTTCGTCACTCCACTGGTCCCCTCTAGGGCGTTCTTCACAATGAGCTGCGTTGCCTGGAAACCAACAAATAGCTCCCTGTTCGACCTCTGGTGGTCCTGTTCAGTGAAGTCCACATTCAAAACGTCCTCCTCACCCTGGATGACAGAGGGCAGGACCAGACAGGACAGGATGCTTCTGCAGAGCTTCACCATTGAGGGGTACAGGCGGTGGATCATAGGAGCCTCGGTCTGCAGAAGCGTGTTAAAGCCATCGAAGTTGGGCAGGACAGAATGCAGGAAGTGGATGTAAAGCTGTGCAGTTGGATCTTTGAAGAGCCTGACCAGCCTCTGCTCTCTAGGCCCACCTCTAGTCATGGATGACCTTTTCCGCTTCTGCGGTTCCTTCCCTTGTAGAGGTGCATCATCATAGTCATCATCATCGTCGTCAAAGTGTGTCAAGAAGTAAGACCGCAGGCCACCCCAGAGATTCAGGCTTCTTTCCAGGCACTTGTGGAGAAAGCCACCGAGTTGAGACATTTTTTAGCACTTTCCGTATGGTCACATCACAGAATACTAGCATGTCTCGGAGCAGATGTTTCCTTTGCGCACTCTTGTCAAAGTGGTAGTACAAATCTATGACAAAGTCCTCAGGATCAAAACCCTTCAGAGCCTTGCCACCTGCCTTGGCTGCCAGGGCGCTTAAGTGACACGGACAGCCCATCAGGTATATGTCTGTGTTTGTGTCTTTTTGGAGGTACCCCATGACGCCACGATGTCGACCAGTCATTACTGAGACATTGTCCGACGAGAAAGCAATGCATTGTTTCAGGCTTAAGTCACACTTTCGTAGAGAGTCCTTTAATGCCGTGGGAATATTCTCACCAGTCGCGGAATTGACTACTGGCATGTCGAGAAATGATGTTGTGATTAGGCCCGTTATCTGATCTTCATGGGTGATCAAGACTGGGAAAACCTGTCCTCATCATCACTGCTTCCATCTGTTGCCAGGGTAAACATCAAATCGTTCCGGCCGACATTTTGCTTGATGCGATCAACTGACCGACCCGCGATGGTGGACGTAATACGAGTCTCCTCGGTACGACCACATGCGTACTGACGCGCGATCTCGTTGTCGGGGAACATCCGTGGGACCAGCTTGGAGAAATGGTCATTTAGGGTGAGAGGCAAATTGTTCTCCATCAACAGTCCTTGAAATAAAACCTCGGCATTGATTGACGTCGGCATCTCTCGCACTGGCTGGAAGGATATTTTTGATGTGGTTGCCACCGCGCGGTTGTTGTTCATGTGTTTCCCCGTGCTGATGTGGCGACTCAAGTCGTTGGATCCTCCATGACTGATGGAGAAGTCTGATCGACACATATCACAGAAGGCATGTCCGTCTCCCTTACGCAAAGCCTTGATACACTTGAACTCTGTTGTCCAACTTGGCTTAAACTCGTTGACCCAGCGTGGGGGTGGTTTTTTCTTTTCTGGTGTTTGCATTGTTGTCGTGCACTGAAACGATGACTACTCTCTGTTAACTGCAGTCTTTGATCATGAATGGAAAATGGCGCGTTGTCTTGAAATGAATGCCCGCTGTTTCCTGTCGTCCCATTTGATTGGTCATGCTTAGTTTGGAAGCAATAAGCAATCGCTGACGAGATAAGAAATCAAGGTCAGGCATGAGTTGTGTAGAATGTGGAAGCAGCCGCGTGTAATACGATCTTGGCAGTGAGAAACGAACGCAAAACTGACAAAACACAACTATTTTTTTTTCCAATAATAATTTCCAAATGCGGTATGTCTGACTAATAAAATCGGTAGGCGTTGGGAACTATAGAAAATCGGTAGGCTACCGCGCAAATCGGTAGGGTTGGTAGGTATGCCTGTGGTGTACATTGAAGTATAGGAGATGGTGTCTCCGACAAAACACCCATCCGGTTCGATAGGTTTTTTAGGTAGAAGGTTGGAGACAGCAACCGCTCAGTGTAGTACTACCGTTCTGACTTAGGAGCGTTAAAGTGGTGCCCGGAACCATCTTACACTCTCAGTGTCAGGATTGCTGGTCTTACTTTCTGTCTTCCTCAAACTATAACTACCGGGCTAACTTTAATCTCTCTTTCTTGCAAACAAACATCATATGCTGCACATAAGTAGCTGTGCAGGGGTTGTGGGTCGATGGAGGAGGGGTGGATAGTGTGAGTGTGACCATTGTTTTTGGGGGATGGTGGTGAGAGATGGTTTATGTGCACGATGAAGGTGCTTTATGCGGTTGATGGGTGATTGTTTTAGAGCTGTTTTTTACGCTGACTGGTGGGTGATTGTTTATGCGTGACTCGAGGTGCTTTATGCGCTGCTGGTGGGACATGGTTTTTGAACTGTTTTATGTGCGCAGCTGGTGGGAGATAGTTTTTGCACCCGCAAGAACCATGAATAGCCGAAGCAATGGGGCTGAAAATGTAGAATCGGGTCACATTTTATAAACCGCAATTAAGCGGGGTCCGCAAATGTCGAACCGACGAATGTCAGGGTTCCATGGTATGTGTACAATATCCCAATTTTTTTGTCTTTTAGAAACAGCAAAATTTCTTAAAGTACAGGTCAAATGCTACATTATTTTGAAATGTTGATGTGTCAATTTGCATTCCTTCGAAGACATAAGTTGATAAACTTTGTTATTGGTATGAAGACTGTCCCCAAGGGTATGCTGCATTTATGATTACACAGCCCAGCGAGCTGACAATTTGGAAATAACACAGGGTGATGTGATTCAAGTGACAAGAAAATCAAAAGAAGGTTAGTTAGCAGATCGGTTGTATTTTCATCAACCAATCTGTGAGGTGTATTAAAAAGTGTTGTATTATTGTGTTTTATTTTGGCTTGTTTTGTGTTTTCCAAATCGTTCTATCACTGAGGATCCTGAGGATCATTGAAAATTGGACCTGCTCCCTCTTTTTTTGTAATGGTTGTGAATTCTTAAATTCATTATTTAAAATACATATATTTTCATCATATGGTGCTAATGCTTTCTTATTCACTTGTTCTTCATAAACTGGATGCTTATAACTTCTTATGATATTCATTTCTCTCTACTCTTCTTTACAAGAAGCTATGGAGTTGTCATAATGCTCAAAGTCTATTGTCTCTTTTGATCACATTCTTCTTTATTGCCTTTAACTTTTTATCACATTTGGAAGCACCATTTTTTCAAAGAAAAATATTTACAAGTATAAGCCTTTGCTTTTACTCATACAAATTCACTCATAATTTATCCACCAAGTTGATCTTTAAATTTTCCAATAACTTTTTTATTTTTTGAAGAGAATAGGTTATTATTCTTTTCATAATTGCTTGTCACAAATGTATGTCTTGTTCCATATCCTCATAAACATCTGTTTTGATTCCCAATATAATTCATATCTGTATCTTCTTCTTTCGGCTGCTCCCTTTAGGGGTCGCCACAGCGGATCATCCGTATGATCCGCATAGTGATTTGGCACAGGTTTTACGGCGGATGCCCTTCCTGACGCAACCCTGGTTGGCTCTTACAACACAGGGATATGGTATACCTATTTTAACCGGGGTATACACCGGCCCAGTACACTGGTACTCATTTCGCCGACCTCGGAAGGATGACAGGCTGAGTCAACCCCCTGGTGTATTAATTCAGTGGCCCAACGGGGCTTGAACTCAGGACCTTTTGGATACCAAGCCGCTGCCCTAACCACTGCACCAACACCAGGCTCCAATTAATATCTGTATATCTGTATAAAATAAACTGTATCTGTAGCCATGTACAATAAACTGTCATTCTCGTATTTCTTCTTTAAGTTGGAGCAAAAATAGTCATACATTCACAATTTTGACAAGTCATGAAAACTGTTTTTCTTATATAAATGGGTTTATCCATAACATGTTTTTTTTCTCCATGTTGTTGTTTCATATGCAGCCTGTGGCTGCTGGTTGCATCACTTTCTGGAAGCGCAGTTGTGCTGCTGATGCAGTGCCCCTATTACTAGTCAGCTTGCACTCATTTTGCCGACCTTGGAAGGATGACAGGCTGAGGCAACCCTATTGTTATCCCCTGATGTTATTTCAATGACCTAACAGGGACTCAACCTCAAGATCCTAGGATCTTGAGCAAGCCACGTTAACCATTAAGCCAACACCAGGTTTTTATTTTTCCTCCATATGAATAGCAAAAATGTTCTCAGAGAATCCTACTCTTTTAAAACGGGTTATATTAATATATCTATGTGCTTGTTCCCAAGATTTAGGAAATCTTCTGTCTTGTCTATTTCTTTCATTTCCCATCATCTTGCCAAATACAGCATTGTTCATTCACTTATAAAATACTTTTGCTTCATATAATTCTCTTTTAGTCGAGATTAAAACAATCTTTCAAGACTATTCCATTGTTCTGCTCCTTTACCCATTTGAAACCTCCATATGGTGAAGACTGAGACATTGCCCATCCATACAAATTGTTAGCATTAAAATACATTAAATAAGAACTATCTGTTGAAGCATCATAATCTGGAGCACATTTATTGTTTGCTTTCGCATCGCTCTTTGTGCCGGCATGTGATAATTCACCTCTTTGGCTTTGCTCTATTTTCGAATTGGTAAATAATTGTAATGGTTGCACGGTCATCTTTAACATAGCACTTCGAGCTAACCTGTATAAAAATGAGTTGTGTTTAACCCAAAACTCTGTCTTTCATCATTTTTGCATTTATTTGACCCTTTTAATATTTGAACTATATATTTTTTATCTATAAGTTCATATATGTTAATAGATAGATCACTCATTTTCTCAAATTAAAGGATATCCTTTAACCTCATTGGAAATTAAAATCCTTTAACATTTAAAGTATTTTCACATTTTTTAGAATGATTATTCTTTAATGCTTCCAATGTGGAGGATGTCGGTGAGTAATAACAGAACATAGGAAGCATTTCTTATCTTTATTTTGAACATTAACAACTACTTGTCTTTCTTGGTAAATTGATAGAGAAAGAAGCATGAAGTGGGACTGATTTCAAGATGTGTATATCAATATAATTGATATTTTAAATAATAAAACAAACTTCCTTCTATGCTATCATCAACATCTATTTATATCATATAAACTTTGAAGTTTATCATAAACATTACAGTCAAATAAATCTTGAAATGTAGCAATAAAGTAGGAGGTGGAGGTGGGGTATTCTACATTAAGCTGTGTTTTTTATCCACCATGTTTTCTTTAATTTAATTTCTTACCATGGAAAATTACCCCCATATAAAACTTCAAAGATTTTAATTATTTCAAAACATTACAAATTGGAGTTTCAATCACATTAATTTTAGCAATTGTAGGAGCTATTAGTTTTGGTTCTGATTCTTTAAACTTAAAAGTTCTTTTTTGAAATACAACCTTTGAATGCTTCATCAGTGTCTTCAATTATAAACTCAGATTTATCAATCTCCTCATTATGAATTTGAGTTTTAATGTTTTTTGTCATATTGTTTTTTGATATGCTTTGAGAAAGGGCAATAATATTTGAATTCTGGGAGTGGTATGGGTTCTCCTGCCTTTTGTTTGTGTGATTGAAGGTGTTTTGACCCTGTGCGCATAGCACAAAGTGGGGTTAAGCAATTGGTTCATTCCGTTTGTCCATCGGTATATTTCTAAGATAGACAAACTACTTAATTCCCCAAACACATAGTGCAAAGCAGGGTTAAGCCATTGGTTCAGTCTGTTTGTCCGTCAGTCCATTTCTGTGATCGAGGAACTACTTAAGTTCAATTAAATTCTATATTTTGAACACTGTAAAACATTAATTGGAACCCGAACCTGCAGCAGTACTTTGGATCTGAATTTGGCAAATTGTATGGAGGCTCGTCCCAAGTGTGCATGCAAACTCGCAGTGAAGCAATTGCTTCAGTCTATGTCAGTCTTCTGGCAGTCAAACAAAATTGAAAATCATTCCAAACAGGAACCTCACTGTTTTTAGGGACATCATAAAGAACACAAACAATAGGCACAAATAATGCATTTAACTTGTTGAATAAGGTGGTAAAAAGATGGTGCATCAACAGTGGTAAGCTTCTGAATAAATGGTTTGTTTTGTTTTTTCTAGAGCCTTTAAAAACTTTGAATATATTTCAATTTAATTATATTGTCACAGAGCTGGCGGTCCAGGGTAATCTTCCAACCCAAATTGTGGTGACAGGCAGTTAACACCACCAGCACGGATGGTCGAGCAGTTTTTTCTTATTAGGAGGCAGACACATTGATCCTTGGAGATTTTAACATGTGCGGGATGGGCAGCGTGAGGCACTGGCGGAACGACGGAGGCACGGGGAAGCACAGCACGGGGGGGGGGGGGGCTTATACTCGAACTTCACGACAAATACACAGATACAGCAACTTAAAATAACTGGATTTAATGAAAATAGACAAATATTTACAAAGGACAATAATCAGAATAAAATAATATGCGAGGTAAACTGAAGTCTAAAGTCGAGGCGCCTCTACACAGACTTAAATACGGACAAGGGGGGACAAAATATAAGAAAATCTCTCCTTTATTCTGGCACTTAAATTTGTCCAGAGATGGCCTTTGTGGAGCTTGGAATCGAGGCCCTTCAATTTGCATTTGTAGACATCCACAAAATGGCGCAAATCCGCTCTCTCGCAGAGGGAACATTCGTCAGGCAATTCGTGAGCGGTATTCAACACCAAGTCTCAGAGACCCCGTGCAGCTGCTTCGTGCATTGATCATCCTCATCGGGTCTGTCTCTCACAACCAGCCAAGAGTCGATGGCCAGCATCTTGCTGAGTACGTGAGCCAAATCACCTCAGCACAAATATGAGAATGCGTCAATGGAAAGCCAGTCGTACAGCCAGTCTTACAGGCTATCTCCTAGTTACATTCTCTCTCGACTGTGTGCATTCCTCACTCCGCACTTATGCCTTCCTCCTCTCAACTCTGCCTGACATCACACTGAACAAGGGTCCACCGGGGCGTGGCTTGCTTGCCCGAAACCCGGGAAGTGGGGCCTCCGCCCGCTTGGCACGATTGGCAAGCTTCTGATGTCACGCTCATCAATCATCAGCCTCGGGGGCATGACTTTACCTGCTGTCATCCTTGGAGGTGGGGCTTATTCCTACTTGGTCAGGTTATAAAAACGCAATTCTTCCATAGTTTGTAATACAAAAACATAGGGAAAGTCACAGGGAGGGCAATTACATACTTGAGGAACTTATCCTTAATCCCCATCTAATTGACAATGCCCCCACCCCCAGCCACCCGTGTGGTGACAAGCTCACAGTTTCCCTACTTAATTACATTGAGATGTCTCCTACACGTCCACGGACCAAACAACTCTATTCAATCATCACTTTCAAATTAAATTCCTCCATCTACCCCCACAACCAAAACAATATATTTGAACACTGTAAACATAAATCACCTTGTTTGCACTTCCAAAAACCTACAGGTTTAGCAGTATTTGAGAAAAATTTTACGTCATCTCGACCAATCAAATTTGCCATACGCTTTGAGGGTGCTGTCACAGTGACATTCAGACAAAAATCGTGGCACTCTGCGATGAATTGACAGAGCTAACATCCTCGAAAAGATGTCTGTTTCGTGCATCCTTTTTTCAAAGATTGTACCAAAATCGTTGGTTTCTCCGAGAAGAGTTGGCAGAAGGTTCAGCACTCGACTGTTCCATTTGACTAAATGGCTTTGTATAGTTTTCATCGCATCTGTTATTCCAAGTTCATGAGCAAAGCTAATATAGATCAAGCTCTGAAACATAAAGCAAGAGTTGAAAAGAGCCTTCCCATTTCCTTTTTCTTAAAACGGTGCAGGGCAAGGTGTTCTATGAACTCTCTAGTATATAATTATGTTTAACCAAGTCCTTTGAGCAGACATCATAATGTCGTTTTTCTTGCACTACTAGCTGGAGTTGTTGAAATATATTGAATGTGCATTTGTGTGATTGTAAGTGTTTGGTGTAATAGTTGTAGTCCTTATTAGAAATGTCACAATGAGTTATATTCACCATATTTATCTGGAGACAGGTTGTTTAAAATGATTTTTGGAGATGAGGTTTTTTTCCACTATCTAAAAAGAGAAAAATTGTTTCAATATGACTTTTACCTCCATTGCCTAAGGAATGATTTCATACCAGTTTGTCTGTGAGCAGGATATCTCAAAAAGTTATGGACGGATTCTGACGAAACTGGTGGACAGGTTTGGTGCGTGACAAGGCCAAATTGCTTCAATTTTGGTGAACATTGAATCTGGATCCAGATGCATGGATTTTTTTAAACTTTTAAATGATTCGTCACCATTGAGAGATTGGGCCAAAAACGATATATAGCACGATATTTCAAAAAGTTGTGGGCGGGTTATGACAAAACTTGGTGGATGAGTTGCGGAGGTGACAAGAACGAGCCATTTAGATTTTGCTTCAAGTCGAGATACAGATCCGGCCTTTCAGTGGGATAAAAAAATGTAAACTGTTCAGCCTGGTGGAAGTATGTGGTCTTCTGAGTGCCGTTCTAGTATGGAGATGAGTTTTTCGCACTATAATTTCCATTAGAGCTAACCCAGACTTAAATAGTTGTACTTAAGTAGCACTTCATTAATATTTCATGATGAGATGCCTTGGAATCCTCATATTTATACTACTTCTCCAGGGTAAATAGTTAAGCCGATGTCGATTTTTTTCAGTCACAATTGCCAGGGTTCATCGCTTTGCAATCTTTGTGATTGAATCACAGTGAGGAGATCATTTGGACCATCGAGACCATGCCAAGACGAACTCCCAATAATAGACAAGTGCATCAGGTAAACTATAACGACACTTGGTAGAGTGCATACCTCCGCCATGCTGAACTATTTACATTTTGCATCCCACTGATAGGCCGGATTTGCATCCAGACCTCAACCAAAATCTAATTGGCTTGGTCTTGTCACCTGCCCAACTCATCCACCAAGTTTTATTATAACCCATCCATAACTTTTTGAAATATCATGCTATATTTCGTTTTTGGCCCCATCTCTCAATGGTGAAGAATCACTTCAAAAGCTATTGTAATAAGCCATTTGAGTATTCTTCATTGGAGTGGAAACCTGTCCAGGATTGTACTCATTTGCCCAAATGACACTGTCCTGGCAGCCCAATGCACCTCACAGTGTGAAAGGAACGGTTATTATTATTATTATTATTATTATTATTATTATTATTATTATTATTCAATAAGCCTCCCTGAATCTATTTAATATCCCATGACGAGAGGGGGTGTTCTTCAATGCAAGTTTAATGATGTAATGTGACATAGGTCAAATGATGGGGAAAAAATGTTTATTGTATTCAATTTCGAATAAAGTGCAAAAGATCACGGATCTGTTCACATTCAAGCTTGCTGCTTTAATCGGCTGTTTCCAACTGTTGGCATATAATTCTGGGTATCGATGATCCCTTGGTGCCATTGAAGAAGTGGAGGCTATTGTGTGCTGGTACTCTGGACAAATTCTAAATCCTTACCATAATCTATGGAGAGTACTACTTATATAATAATTTCAAATCAGTGATGATGTAAAATGCAGATTTAATCACAATTGAATCTTGATTAAATAGGCATCTAAGAGAAGGAGAGTGTCATGAAAAGATTCCCAATCTTTCAGTCTTGAAACTCTCTCACCCCCTCATATTTCATAGTTGATACCAGTAACTGATTTGATCCAACTGAATGATTTCCACACATTGGCATAAATTCCATAAGAATACGCTTCTCCACAGCCCTTGCCCCAAGAAACCACCCCTGCAAGGACCCATTTCTTCTTTTCATGATCTTTAACCATGAGTGGTCCTCCAGAATCTCCTTGGCAAGTGTCACGACCACCTGAAAAATCCCCCCCAAAAATTAGTCATTAGTTGAATGGGATTTGCCTGCACATCCATTTCATTTAATGTCCACAGCCATATCCACTCAGCTAAATCTTAGGATGTCTACAAGAATGGGAGGATATGTGAACCCCTTTGTATTCCCTATCAATCCCCTTCTTTCTGTTCACTTGCTCCTCTTCCTTCCCAACCTTATTTCCATCTCATACCATTTCCTCTCTAACTCGAGACTTCTGTTATACACCTGCTCACCTCATCCAATGTATGTTAGAGGTATCGGCATCTTAAAGAGAAGTATTAACTCTTGCATTTGCATTGGCCCTTCTCCCTTGAGAACCAAGTTCTCCAACTTAGTCCTCCAGTTCCATTTTGTTGTCTGGCTGATGTGCATTTGGGTCTCAGTATAAAGGCTTCGATATGACATCTGATGACCCCTCCCACTCACATGTAACTGTTTAGGCCAGGGATTTTGAATTTGGTCAGGATGCTGGAACACAATGGCCTAGTCTTATGAAATACATTTGTTAAGCAGATTGATAAGAGTAGATGGGCAGACATGACTAAATTGAAGATGTAAGAAGTGGTAGAAAATTGACAGAGATAACTAATGGCACAGAGAGAGGATACTCATGAGATAAGTCATATAGCCGACCTCACTATAAACATGGGATTAAATGTGGCCATGAAAGTAGTCGTAGTAGTCGTAGAGAAAAGCAATAGTAGTAGCAGTAGTACTGGTGATAGTAGTACTAGTAGCAGTTGATTTGTCAATTAATTTCTCTTTTCAACCAACATCCAATTAAATTGGTGATCGTAAATATTAAGGTAAAGGTGAATGGCAAGAATTTGGATTGCCAATGAGTGAGTGGAGCTTACCTTGATCAAAGCCTGCACACATCATATCACTGGTGATGGCATGATCGGGCGAGTGTGCTGCATATGTTTCACGGCACAGATGATGCTCTACTATTGGAACCTCAGCCTGGTATGTCAGAAGCAATTAGAAAAAAACACAATGTCTTGTAATAAGGGCAGCTTTTCTTTGTTGATAAAGAGATTTTTTTTCTTTCAACAGAGGAAATGGCATTTATAAATTATACATACAGATACTATACTGAAATGTAATAATCCCAAACATATTACTATTATACAGGTACTTATTCCAGTTGGTATCATTTAATTTCCTTGAACTAAACCAACATTTAAAAATTTTATTCCGTAAAAGAAAATATCCAGAAACAGATGCCACAAAGGAGGAATATAGTCTGATACCAGATTGAATCTGAATAACTTGGTATAGCTCGCTGGCATGGTGTCGATCCAGAGATGGACCAGCAATGTTGACTACCTGCATGCCAAATGAGCTAACTTGTTTGCATCATGACACATCCTTCTATAAAATAAACTTTAAAAAGCAGTTTAAGCAGCAAATTTAAATTCTGAATTCGTTTTGGGATTTTTTGGGGGTCCATGATTATCTGTGGACAATGTTATCAATGAAACACATGACATTAACTTTGCACTTTGTTCATTAGGCATGGCTACCTCACAAAAATTAGAGGGAAATTTTTGTTTGCATAACTTTTGTTTGCTTGCATAAAATTATCAATGTATATGAAAACAAAAAGCATGGTGAGGCAATGAAGTTGTGAAGACTATATGTCTATTAATCATGTCCTGTTTGAACATTAATTCACTAAGACCCTTAAGACCCCTAAAAACCCAAAAGACGCAGATCACCCAAAAGTCTCCAAGCATCCAAAACACCCCAATGACCCAGAAGTCCCCAAAGACCCCGAAGACCCAAAAGACACCGGAGACCCAAAAGTCCTTGAATATCCCCCCAAAAAGTTGAAGACCCAAAAGTCACCGAAGACATAAAAGACCCTGAAGACCTCACTTCCACAAGGTTCTTAAACAGTGAGTAATTGGCCTTCACACCTATTATCCAAATCTGAACTCTGGGATTGGTTCTGCAAATTCCTTTCAAAAACATCACTTTCCCACTTGTGCATTTGTCAAGCATCCTGCTCTTCTTCTCGAGGTCCATCTGTGACTGTTAAATTGCCTTGCACTTTTTCAAATTGGGCAATTCTGTCTCCAGAATTTACATCAGCAAGCTCACTTTCGATTGTTTCAGGATCAGCCACTTCTGTGATACTTGGCATGTCAACATTACCATTGCTCTCCTCTACTACATGTTCTGCAAATGGTTCAAACATTGGCTTTGCCAAATCTGCTCGATCATTTTCAGTAACATTCCCAATGCCAAAGTGCAACAAGTCCAGTTTAACTTCACCATTGGCTTTGTACGAGTCAATCACCCAAAGCATGGTCTCAACAGAACCATCAACATCACCTTTAAGAATAACAGAAACTTTTGGTTCTACCACCTGTCCCTTGATGGTATCGTCCCAAGTGTTCAGCCTCTCCTGTAACATCTCATCCATCCTTTCCCCAGTCAATAGCGACCCCCACCAGCCTTTATCACTAACACCCGCTCTTGTTCTGTTACACGGACCCACAACTTTTTCACATCCCCAACCAAACCACTACCCTGGCACGACAAACCGCCGTTGCATTCTGACTCACAAAAGCGTGATAGCCCTCCAGGTCCTCATTTACTTTGACAATTCCTTGATTTGTTGACCCAATTTCTTCTTCCAACTTTTGCTCCATTTCATTACTTTGTTCATCAATTTCGTTTTCCATTCCATCAATTTGTCCCCTCGATTCACTCACCTGTCCATTCATTTGGTCACACATTCCCTTCATGTCATCATCAATTTTGTTTTCCATTCGTTCATACATTTCTCTCATCTCATTCCTTTGTTTACTCATTTGTTCATCAATTTTGTTTTCTATTCCAGTCCTTTGTTCATCTATGTTTCTCAGAATTTCTTTCATCATGGCCTGGAGAGTCATCGCACCTGCTTCCTGCATCTTATCTTCCGCTATTGTGGAGGAGGGGAGACTGACACTCGGGAGGGGAGACTGACATTCGGGCTTCTACACGATTGTCATCACCCAGCTATATGCCCGGCTCGCTTCCTAGGTCCTCATTATCTTCCCACCGAAACGCCATCTTGTGCATGTCTGCCATTTCTCACGTGCATTGAATCTCCTCATAAAAAAATATTTCCCTTAAATTTACAAACATTTTTTTCTCACGAAAAATATCACTCCTATGACACCAAATCTCGTGGTCGTGTTGGATTGAAAAAAAATCCCACTCCTGATCACGTTGTTTATTGGGTTCGAATCCCACAATCCTGACTCCAATTGTTGAAGAGTTCGAAAAATCCCACTCATGATAAACCTGATGTCGTGTTCAGACTGGTTAACACCAACCTGGATGAATAGCCAAACAGCTGAGATGCTTGGAGATTATGGCACGCGCGGGATGGGAAACAATGAGGGCGCTTACCAGAGGCATTCACCAGAACGGAAACACATGGGTATATTCTGGAACCCACAACGAATAGATGAACACAAGTAAATTGAACAAATGATGGTTTAATGAACATAAAATATATGAGTTATAATGAAAATAAACCAAAGGGCGATAATGAAAAGGGAAGTAAAACTAAATCCTAATTTGAGACATCTCCACTCAGTCACAAACACAGACAAGGGGAAAGATAAAAATAAAACAAATTCCCCCTTTATGCCAGTACTCAGCCTTGCGTCTCGAGGTGACCTTTAGGAGTCTCACAGTCATTGAACCGCATAGCCACCGCGCGGTAAAACACACCAAAATGGTGCCAAGTCGCTTCTCGCAGCTACATATATGAGGTAATGCATGCGGAGGTCTTCAACACCAGGGCCCACAAACCGCAGTAGTGTTTCTTCTCATGATCGAGATTGCCATACCACTCCTCTCAGTACCAGGTCCGCTCACAGCAAATGGCACTGCCTCCTTCCTCGAATATACTATGGGAGACTGCTAAGTTATTGCTGAGAGACACGCTCTTCTTCTCCTCCCAAAGCGCACAAAGTTCGCAACCCAGCCAAACAGACAACAACCAGCATCTTGCTCCAGCATGCGAGCAAATTCAAGCAACACAAACGAGAATCGTGCAGCCTTCGTCGTGCCGAGAGGGACCAGATCCTCATGCTTTTTCCAACCGCCTTCTTGTCCCTCACGCCCCTTCCACTTTTTTGATGTCCCCCAACTGATCATCATCCTCGGTGGTTGTGGCCTGGCAGTACGGAGCCGGGAAGGCTCATTGACTGCTGAAGGTTGACTGCTCGGAAACGTTCGGCTCTGTCTCGGTCTGGGTGGAGCAGTCAGTCGGTGGAGGTGCCTTTGAGAGGGTCCATCGAGGGTCGCCCAACCAAGTCACCACGAGAGTGGAGGTAACCTGCGGCGGCCTCTGGGTGTCCCATCGGTCAACCGATGAGAATGGGGTTCTTTTTTTTTTTCCAAGGGAAATTTAAGGGAATGGGGTTATTATAAGAATGGGGTTCTTTTTTTAGCCGGCTTTGCAAATGCAAAAAACAAAGGAAAAGGTCACAGAGGGCAATCACATACTGGAAGAAATAGCCATAAACCTGACCTAGTTAACACAGCACCATGCCTGTGTGGTGACACAAACAATTTTCCCGACTTAAATTACATCGAGATTTCTCATACTCGTCCACGGACCATGCTTTACTCGACCGCGGTTGAACTCTTGGAGGAACTCGTGGGTTGCTTTATGCAGCTTCTTCAGCTAGAGGAGTGTAGGAGGGGTCAATTATTTATATAATTCGAGCCACCTGGTATAGTTTATTCGATGAGAGCTGATTGGCCATTCCCTCCATTCACAGGTGAGAGATATAGGTGGGTCTTTCTTGATTTATAAATTGACTGCTTTTGAAATTTGCATGTGGTACATGCTTGGGAGCCTTATTGGTATGTATTTCTGTCCACACTCTCAAAAATGATTCACCAATAAGTGATGAAACCAGTCCGGTAGCTGAGGGGGTGTATAGCATTGGAATTCTCACGTGCGTAAAATGTGCGAACATCTTTATAGTTGTTGAGGAACTCTGGGAAGAGTTCGAAACAGCGTAGCACTTACCTTGTGTAGGTCTTCTTGGTTTGCTTTACGCAGCTTCTTCGACTGGAGAAGTGTAGGAGGGGTCAATTATTTATCTAATCCTAGCCACCTGTGCTTAGTTGATTAGGTGAGAGCTGATCGGGTATTGCCTCTATTCACAGGTGAGAGATGTGGATGGGTCTATATATATATATATATATATATATATATATATATATATATATATATATATATATATATATATATATATATATATATATATATATATATATATATATATATATATATATATATATATATATATTGTTGCGGCCACGGGCACCAAGACACCAGCTTGTGACTCAGGGGGATTAATCCCCGGTTGTCCTCGGTAGAGCCGGACCTGGGGCCACCGCTCACAATTAACGTTGTGGTACAGAGGGTTGTTTTAAAACCACGAACGCCACCCAGCTCACCATGAGTTCAGTGTCCACCGTCTAATTATTCTGTTTAACTAGAGGTCACGTGGTTACCTGAGCTGGGAGCGCACCCTCGGCAAAGCACCAATGTTATCTCAATTAGATCTTAATTAGGGCGGCCGAGCGTTTTAACCGCTGGTGCATGCCGACTATTTTTGGTCAAATCTGTGGGAATTACCTCCCAGTCTATCTCGGTTCGGCCAATGCTAGACCAATGGAAGGAAAGGTCAAACACGGACAGGTTGGAAATTGACAAATGATTTATTAATAATAAAATAAATAAATGGAAAGAACTTTTTATTTTCTGAGGTAAATGAAAGAATAAATTTCAAAGCAAAATCAATCAAAATGCCAGGAAAGAGACAAAGAGCAGATGCTTATCGAGGGGTTGACTTACTTACAGCTAAACACAGACATGGGTACCAAACAGATCATTCAGTGGGGGGGGGGGGGGGAGAAGAACTCACCAGAAAGTCGTCCGTGAAGTGAAAACGTCCTGAAATGTCACGTCCGTCGCCAGGACCCAGCTTTGCCGTGCACCCTCTTGCGAACAGCCTTGAACAGCAGTCGAAGTCTGGAGGGCACCAAGATCATCTGTCATGGGTTTAGACCCTGGTGTTGTTGGTGACCGACCCGTGCCTCACTTGTTGGCGGTGCTGCTCACACCCACGTGCGCACCACACACTTGCTTGCCCAAGCACTGGGAAGGACGAGTTGTCTCGTTGTTGTCACTGGTCAGACACCCGCTTCTTGCTCGCTTCTCAAGCTTACTTCTCGTTCTCTTCTCCTTCCCTGGCTTTCTTTTGCCCCACTTTCTTTCACCCCACTTTCTTCTCCGCTTTCCTCTCAGAACGTACCTCTCGATCGTTTTATATCTCCGGGCCGTCTCCACGGGTGCAGTCCGCCCCAAGCTCACCCCGCCACACTTGCGCATGGTTACCATGATGACCTGTGCGCTCTCAAAAAAAGGCAGGCGTCGGAGCTCGCGAAAGATTGTCGCTGAGGAAGAATGGGGGCAGGCATCAGAGCTCGTGAAAGAAATGTGTGTAAACATGTCTGTCGTAAAGAAAAAAGCTTCCCATAAGAGAGGGGATCTATCCTTTACCCTTCGCAACGCATCATATTTAAGATCCATTTAGACATGGGGATGGGGCTAATCTGAACAATTTGCCGCCTGCCCAGCGTGCGGACTGCCGCTTTTGCCAATGGCGGCCGTCTCGCCCACCGGACGGACAATTCAGTCATGACCTTCCGGAACAACGCCGGAAACCAGTCACGGGTGTGCTCCAAGCGCACACCACGGCCTAGTCAACACTCGACCCACGCGCGACAGGGTTAATCGCCGAATTATCGATATACCTAAGTATTCACACAGGCAGACTACCGAGAGACCATACCTCATCGAGGTCTGTTTGGACATGAACCGCTTAAGCGGTTCATTCCGTTCTGGGATAACCGAGCGGTGTATTATCGCGAGACCTCGCTGGACCCAATTCTTTTATCGGCTATTAAAAAGCTCGCTATTATTCCAAGAGCAATACCGCGGTAAGATGGGGAAAGAGGACACAACAAACAGGTTAACATTCACACAAGGACATTTATTTATAATGCACACGTAAACAGGGATGCAATGAATGGGGGAAGGGGACAATACACAAGCAAGGTAAACACTACAACCGTCTATTATTATTATTATTTACAAGCACTTACACAGTTCTACTTGCGGGACATGACGCCACAACATTCACACAAAGAAAAGCAAAGAAAAGACCCCCTCAACGGCAAGGGAGTCAAACTGGACCCGTAGGCCTTTATGTCCAAGGAGCCTGGTTGACCGATGGGACTCGCAGAGGCCGCCACAGGTTACCTCCACTCTCGTGGTGACTTGGTTGGGCGACCTTCGATGGACCCTCTCAAAGGCACCTCCACAGACTGACTGCTCCACCCAGACCGAGACCTCCACTGACTGACCAACAACCAACTCCCTTCGCTTCTCGACTCAGTTCTCTCCACGCAGCCCTCTACGCTGCGTCCAGCGTGCCCTTTTATTCCCAACGCTCCCGCCCCTCCCCTCGCGGCCCGCGGGGGAAGAAGAATCTAATGCCCTGACTGCAAGGGGGTGGGGCGCCGGGCCCATTTTTCACTCAAAAACAGGCCCCCACCCTACATCACCTTTGACCTCTGGTTCTGTCTGCCCTTCCCCCGTCCCGAAGTGCGGGAAAGCAGGAGGGAAAATCCCATGCGTGGTGTTGGAGCTCCTTCTTTCTCTCCTATATATCTATATATCTATACATATATATCTATATATATGTATATACATATATATATATATATATATATATATATATATATATATATATCTTCTTCTTCTTTCGGCTGCTCCTGTTAGGGGTCGCCACAGCGGATCATCCGTATGATGCGCATAGTGATTTGGCACATGTTTTACGCCGGATGCCCTTCCTGACGCAACCCTGGTCGCCTCTTACGACACAGAGATATGGTACACCTATTTTAACCGGGGTATACACCGGCCCAGTATACTGGTACTCATTTCGCCGACCTCAGAAGGATGACAGGCTGAGTCAACCCCCTGGTGTATTAATTCAGTGGCCCAACGGGGCTTGAACTCAGGACCTATTGGGTCCCAAGCCACTGCCCTAACCACTGTGCCAACACCAGGCTTATACATATATATATATATATATATATATATATATATATATATATATATATATATATATATATATATATATATATATATATATATATACATATACATACATACATATATATATATATATATACATATACATACATACATATATATATATATATATATATATATATATATATATATATATATATATATATATATATATATATATATATTGTTGCGGTTTTCGCGCCCGCCGGCGTGCTGACGGCCACGTAACTCGAATCGCGGCACGTCGCCCACCGGACGGACAATCCAGTCGTGACCCTCTCGGACTAACGCCGGGAACCAGTCACGGGTGGACCTTTCGGTCTCACCGCGATCGAGCCAACCAGCCCCCGCGTGGGATAGGGTTGCTCGCCAAATTCGACCTACCTAAGTACCCACGCGGAGGGTAGACCGGGCGATCGCACCTCGCCGCAGGTCGACTTCGGACACGGGCCACTTAAGCGACCCGTTCCGTACTATCAGAATAACCGAGCGGTGTTATCGTCGACCTCGACGGTTCGATTAATTATCGGGCGTATTCAGCCCACTACCAACCCTTTACGTGAAGCAAGATGAGGATTCAATGGGAGAAATGACGAAGCGAAGCGGGAAACAGTTCAATAATAAAGCACATTTATTCGCGGCACACGGGAAGCACACATATTCAATTCCACCAAAAGCACACAGAAAAGAAAAACACAATTCAATTTACACAAAAAGCAAATGTAAAAGCGAAGACAATGCAGAGCTAATACCGACTAACGAGCACACGGCAACACTTATACAATTCTACTTCACAGACGGCGCCGACAACACATACCCAAAACCAAGGAAAGAATACCCTCAAGGATGAGGCGGGCCTGAGGCCGAGACCGGGTCGCGCCTACCCGTCTGGTGATGAGACGCGGAGCGGCGATGGCGCCTCAACTCCGCGGGCCTCGCGGACAGTGTCTGGCAGGGGGTGGGAAAGGGGCCCCCTTGGTCGCACTATCTCAGCGCGGGGGGAAACAGGAGGGGGTTGCTGATGCTCGGGGTATAGAGGATCTTTATTATCCCTGGTGTGCGTCTCCACCTCGGCCAGGTCGCGCTGTCGGCCTCCCTCGGGTGCAGCTCCCTGCACGACGCGAGCACCCCCTCGTCTGGTGTCGCCGCCTTTCCACAGCTCGTCTCCTCCGTTCCGACTCCAACGCACACGACGAGCAGCTCCACCGCCCGCGAAGTCTTGACCCTCTGCTTCCGACTCTCCTACTCTCCGCCTCTGGACTCTCCGACTCTCGACTCTCCTGACTGACGAACACGGTCCTTTTATCCCCCCGTAGCTTCGCCTTTGACCCCCTCCCTTTGACCTTTCACCTCGCTCCCCATTGGCCCGAGAAAAAGTGGGCGTGAAGGCTTTTTGATCCACAAATTTGCATATATCGATCGTCCTGGAGGCGGGGCCAAATCGCCCCTCGCTCACCGATTGGACGGCAAAAAGTGGGCGTGTGTCGTTTTTGATCTGTTTTTGAAGCACAAAATCCGTGATTTTGTACACGCTGTTCGACGCGCGCCCTGCACGAGTCCAACACCGGTACCCACAGCGGGGCAAGAACGGTGGCGATGCTACGGTTGCGAGGTGTGACGTGAAGGTCGTGGCGGTTGTGGTGAAGCGGCGTTGTGGTTGGTGGTTGATGTTGTGGTTGTGGTGGTAATCATGGCGGTTGGTCCAAATTAAAGATAGTAAAAGAAAAACGGCTATCCTGAAGAGTCGCAGCACGCATAAATGACATGTATTCCCACTAGACAACGGGTTTGGACCTAACTACACATGTACTTACCGAGATACCTCACCTAAGGGACCTGAATGGTGGTTTGCGAATTTGGTAACCACAACACTACCCCTCCCCTTTTTACAGACTCGTCCCGAGTCGTCAAATTTTCGTGTGCCATCATGTGTAGTTTTCCCCTAGTACATTTTACCTACGGATCCCTGAGTGCGACATTCATGGTATTCGTGTCCCCAAAATAAATAACCTGAGGGCTGCGTAACTATCTAAACAAACTCACTCACACGGACGACTTAAATAAAATTGCCGGCGCTAAGACAAACATGCCGGGGGCGCACTCATATTTACAGTACATCTTACCTTAACTTACAAATTTTACACTAAACCATGGCCCAGGATCATTGAACTCTGCAAAAGAAAAGCAGTTAGCAGGGAGCCAGGCTGCCCGCATGCAGTCTCTGGCTCAAACAATGCAGGTGACAGGGAACGTGGCTGGCTGCTCACACGCAGTCCAAGGCCTTCCCTTTTGAACTGAACGCAGTGAACCACAACGGTGCATGGGCTGCACAAACGCAGTCTCCGTGCCAGCTCAAGTGGCACACGCAATGAACACAACAAATGGATGGATGAATGGTTTGAATGAATGGATGGACGCAAACACGGTGCACGGGCCGCCACTGCAGGCCCGTGTTGTAGCTGCCAACAGGGCAGTTCTTGCAGCTTGCAAACTGTTGCCTTGCGGATCCTGGCGCACATGGAAATGAACAGGGGGGGGGCAAAGCAAAAATTGAACGGGGCTGGTGAACGTGGGCAGTGGGCATGGCATGGCAAAGGTAGCAGGCAAACACAGCCCGCAGAAGAAGGCCGCTGCAGGCAAACATAGCGGGCAGATGAACTGGCCGGCACAGGCCTTGAAGCAAACACGGCCAGCCGATGGCACAGGCCTTGCAGCAAAACAACAGCTGCCGATGAAGTGGGCCGGCACAGGCCTTGAAGAAAAACAGCCAGCCGGCAGATGAAGTGGGCCGGCACAGGCCTTGCAGTAACACAGCCAGCAGATGAAGCTGGCCAGCTTTTGCCATCAGTGGAAGTTGGTGGAGGGAGTGCGGTGGTGCTGGCCACTTGGAGGGCGGGCTCGGACCTACCTACCTGTCTCCCTCCCAACCTATCGCCTTTGCCTGTCACTGTACATACCCACTCCCTTAATTTGTCAAACCCCAATTTAGCCCCAACTTATTTTTTGTTGTTTTTTTTTTTTTCTTCCCCACTATAAATCGTCCCCTAACCCCCTTTATCGTCTTTGTTCGGCTACCCTATCCTGTCACCTAGCCTACTCCCAACCCCTACGTTCCCTTCCCGGAGGGGAATAAGGGAGAGCTAACGTCCTGTGTCGAGGCCCAACGAAGCCTCAGAATGGCCTCCCCAGAGTTCGGCGATCTTAACACCAAGTGGGTCCAGCGGCCCACAACGACAGCGAGGGGATGGATGGTGCGGAGGGGTACATCTCCTAATCTACCCTAACCATTTAACTGTTAAACTACCCCGGGGCTTTCAACAAGCGCTTCTCGCTTAAACTATTGGTTCTAGCAACCCAGATTCCCGTCGCCTGTGTTGGTGTCCTCACAATTTCGGGCCTCGCCCCCCCAATTTTCTCTCCGTGCCCTCACACGGTCTCCTGGCTGGGACACGTGGCTCCCTTTGGCAGGCACGACCCTCTGCCGATTCTCCCGCTATGGCACCCCCGGGCACTACACTGCCTCCGAGCCTACCAGCTCCCTAACACCGGGGAGTGCCCCCCATGGCACCTCCCCTGAAACGCACACGTGGCAGGCCGGCCTCCCGGGCCCCTTTCCGAGGGTCACCCGTGCCCACAACACTGCGCACGCGGCTAATGGCGCCACGGGCCCCCGCACCAAGCAGGCGCACCCGTGCCCACTACTCTATCCCGGCCCCCCATGGGCCCATGGCCTACCGCGGCCGACTAGCCTGGTGCCCGGGGTACCCACTCAGCGATACTCACCTTTCGCAGCCACGCTCCCAAGCCCGTCAACAGGGCTCCTGCACCCCTCCAAACGGGTTTCGAGCCTACACACCCACCAACAACAAAACGACCTCCATTTTTCAATTTGACTAACCCAGCTAACTCACTTTACTCTGACCCCGGGGTCCCTTGGGCGGGAGTCACTCCTCCCCCCAATCACTCATCGCACCATGCATTCCCCATTCGCTCCATCCACACAGACCCGCTGGCCTCACTCACTCATCATGTACTCACCTCACAACTCTCCAACTCTTCAACACACACACCGCTGAACTCTGCCATCCTTCTATCTACATCCCCTAACTAACTCGTGCTCCCACGTCGTCCCTTACACTATAGCACGTTCCATTTAACACTACGTAGCTAAACTACGTCCCCGCTACACATCCATAAGTCTGTCCATGTCTCCAAATAAATCATTTTATTTCCCAACCTAAATCTGGCTACAATCCCTCTAACTAATCCATTCCACGGGCCCCATGAGGACTTACCCCTGCCCCATGGAGCCGGTAAAGCTATGCTAACCCTTCCCCCTAACTAGTTTCCATCCTGTGCCCAGGTAAGGGGGACTTCCACCCCTTGCCCAGGAATCCTTTGCACCCGAAAGTGAGGCTTGCTTTTTTTTTTTCATGCGCAGCACATGCGCGGCAACTCAGAGCTCGCGCACTTTGCACCTGCCCGTGACGTCATGCAGCTGCACGTGTTCCTCGTCCCTCCTTGGACGGGACCATCCGGCAGAGATACCCCTCCTGCCGGATTCCAACCCCACGTGCAGCCATGGCGTCACCGTGCGCATAAAAAAAAAACAAGCCCCACGTCTCGAGATGTTCCCCACGCGAACACATGTGCTTTGCCCGTGGGAGCTTAACACACACGATCGCGTGGAGAACCCGTCCGGTCCAAATCCGTTTACCTGCCTAAACTTTGTCCGTCCGCGGGATCGGCAAATCCACCGCGTGCGTTTCCGGACCGGGACTTCACTCTCGCAAGCGAGCACGTGGTGGTCTCGTGCGTTGCACAGCACGAACCGCGTGCTCACTGCTGGGCGAACCCGGCACGGTCCCCGAAATAGCTACAGCCGCTACTCGGCTTTCTCTCCTCTGTCGCCGTCTCCGTCTCCATTCCACACACGCATACCTGCGTGTTACGACGCACACAGTCCACTCCATCACATTCACACCGGGAGACGCGGCTGCGTGCTCCCGCATGCCAACCGACATCTCCCTCACATACCGCTCTCTCACACACACGGTCTCCCTTGCACACAGCGACCTTGCACACGGCCGTTCACTCACGCGTGCGGGGGCACTCACTCGCGGTGCCTCACTCGCACTCCGTTCCTCATCCACACACGCGGGGGCACTCACCCGCGGTACCTCACTCATACACACGGCGACACTCACACACGCGGTCTCTTCCACACACGGTGCCTCACCCACACACGCGGGGGCACTAACCCGCGGTGCCTCACTCACACTCCGTGCCTCATCCACACACGGCGTGCTGGGAAGCACGTTCTCCGGCACCATCGCCACCACACCACTCACACGTGGTTCCTCACTCATACTGGCCGTTTCACTCACACACACGGCCTCACTCACACACGGTGCCCCATCCACACCCGGCGTGCTGGGAAGCACGCACTCTGGCACCATCGCCACCACACCACTCACACACGGGGTCGCTTCCACACACGGTGCCGCACTCACACCTTGCACCACACACACAGGGACAACCACACTGGGGATTCGTGTCCCCACAAGGGTCTCCGGGGCCTCTACACCCCCCAAGCTCTCCAAGCACCTGTCCACAGCACCCGTCCTCTCAACCTCGCAAAGCACGACCGAACTCACCTGGTCGTGACTCGCCTCAAGGGGGCATACTCCCTCCCCTCGTTCCTGGAGGAGGCCATCCAGGTGCTCGCACTGGGTCTCTACCCAGTCCGCCAGCTCACCCCCATTATCCTCCACTACCTCTGTGTGTGTGTGTGCGTCACTTACCCCGTCTTCATCGTGTTTATTGGTCTCTGCTTCTTTCTGGCGTCTTTCCCTTATCTTTTTGTAGGTCAACCTTGCTTTCTCTTTAAGTCGCTCCCGTCCTTCCCTGTTTTTCACTCCTTGCTCTTTCACGATCTCCGCGTACCTCATCCTTGCTCTCCGTATTAATCGTTCTTTTCTCTCCCTCGCAATTACTTTCACCTCGTCTCTTGTCTCCCGAATTACTTTTTCCTTACCCGCCTCCACCGCGGGCCTGTCAGCCGTTGCACCCCCTTCCAGCTCGTTTGCTCCCACACGTGGAGTCGCCATTTTAAGTTCCCCGCTCACGGCCTTCATGCCCGCCTGCAGGCATCGGCCCATGTTCTGCGTCTCACCCCGTAGTTCTTTCATTCCTTCCTTCATGTTTGCTTCCATTCCGTTTATTTGCTTGTTCATTTCGTTTTTCATTTCATTTGTATTTGTATCCATCTTTTCGTTCATGCCTTTCATTTCGTTTGTATTTGTATCCATCGTCGTTTTCACTTCATTCATTTGCTTGTTCATGTCTTTCATTTCGTTTTTTATTTCATTTGTCATTGCCGCCAGCATGGCGCATAGCTGGGCCACGTCGGGTGCGCTTGAGTGAGCCGTTTCGGCAGGGGTTGGGGAAGGGTCTTGGTGGAGAGGGGGGGGGAGGTGTCATACACCGCGGCCGCTGCCGCACCCACCTCGGGCCCTGGGTTCAGTTGGGCGAGTCCGTGTTCCTGCACAATCAACATTTCCTGCACGGGGATTCCATCCTGGACCATGGACTCTACATTACTACACATATACATTTCTAATACCCCCGGCTCCCGCTCGCCTTGAGACGCCATCTTGCTTCTCGTGAAGGGTTAATTTGCTCGCTCGTAATTTGGAGGGAATCGGGGGTCGCTTCTCTCACCCCTGGACCGATTCCCGTGAATTTAGCCGGAGACAGGAGAGCCCGTTTTCCTGTTCTCCGATACCAGTGCCGCGAGGAGGGCGATGAATTTGTATCGCACGACCTGACACCAGTGTTGCGGTTTTCGCGCCCGCCGGCGTGCTGACGGCCACGTAACTCGAATCGCGGCACGTCGCCCACCGGACGGACAATCCAGTCGTGACCCTCTCGGACTAACGCCGGGAACCAGTCACGGGTGGACCTTTCGTTCTCACCGCGATCGAGCCAACCAGCCCCCGCGTGGGATAGGGTTGCTCGCCAAATTCGACCTACCTAAGTACCCACGCGGAGGGTAGACCGGGCGATCGCACCTCGCCGCAGGTCGACTTCGGACACGGGCCACTTAAGCGACCCGTTCCGTACTATCAGAATAACCGAGCGGTGTTATCGTCGACCTCGACGGTTCGATTAATTATCGGGCCTATTCAGCCCACTACCAACCCTTTACGTGAAGCAAGATGAGGATTCAATGGGAGAAATGACGAAGCGAAGCGGGAAACAGTTCAATAATAAAGCACATTTATTCACGGCACACGGGAAGCACACATATTCAATTCCACCAAAAGCACACAGAAAAGAAAAACACAATTCAATTTACACAAAAAGCAAATGTAAAAGCGAAGACAATGCAGAGCTAATACCGACTACCGAGCACACGGCAACACTTGTACAATTCTACTTCACAGACGGCGCCGACAACACATACCCAAAACCAAGGAAAGAATACCCTCAAGGATGAGGCGGGCCTGAGGCCGAGACCGGGTCGCGCCTACCCGTCTGGTGATGAGACGCGGAGCGGCGATGGCGCCTCAACTCCGCGGGCCTCGCGGACAGTGTCTGGCAGGGGGTGGGAAAGGGGCCCCCTTGGTCGCACTATCTCAGCGCGGGGGGAAACAGGAGGGGGTTGCTGATGCTCGGGGTATAGAGGATCTTTATTATCCCTGGTGTGCGTCTCCACCTCGGCCAGGTCGCGCTGTCGGCCTCCCTCGGGTGCAGCTCCCTGCACGACGCGAGCACCCCCTCGTCTGGTGTCGCCGCCTTTCCACAGCTCGTCCCCTCCGTTCCGACTCCAACGCACACGACGAGCAGCTCCACCGCCCGCGAAGTCTTGATCCTCTGCTTCCGACTCTCCTACTCTCCGCCTCTGGACTCTCCGACTCTCGACTC
Organism: Eptatretus burgeri; assembly: GCF_056783735.1. Lineage (NCBI taxonomy): Eukaryota > Metazoa > Chordata > Myxini > Myxiniformes > Myxinidae > Eptatretus > Eptatretus burgeri. The sequence continues at coordinate 35,649,160 of NC_140970.1, read as the reverse complement.
TCCTGACTGACGAACACGGTCCTTTTATCCCCCCGTAGCTTCGCCTTTGACCCCCTCCCTTTGACCTTTCACCTCGCTCCCCATTGGCCCGAGAAAAAGTGGGCGTGAAGGCTTTTTGATCCACAAATTTGCATATATCGATCGTCCTGGAGGCGGGGCCAAATCGCCCCTCGCTCACCGATTGGACGGCAAAAAGTGGGCGTGTGTCGTTTTTGATCCGTTTTTGAAGCACAAAATCCGTGATTTTGTACACGCTGTTCGACGCGCGCCCTGCACGAGTCCAACACCGGTACCCACAGCGGGGCAAGAACGGTGGCGATGCTACGGTTGCGAGGTGTGACGTGAAGGTCGTGGCGGTTGTGGTGAAGCGGCGTTGTGGTTGGTGGTTGATGTTGTGGTTGTGGTGGTAATCATGGCGGTTGGTCCAAATTAAAGATAGTAAAAGAAAAACGGCTATCCTGAAGAGTCGCAGCACGCATAAATGACATGTATTCCCACTAGACAACGGGTTTGGACCTAACTACACATGTACTTACCGAGATACCTCACCTAAGGGACCTGAATGGTGGTTTGC